>NC_064614.1:617729819-618357944 GCF_023898315.1 Schistocerca nitens
TCCTTTGTGAATATTTTACACCTTTACTTTCTAGCTCGATCATTCTGTTGTTGATTTGCTCAATTTCATGATCAAAAAACTGTAATGACAAAAAGTGATGACAACCATAGTGATATTACAGAAAGATGTGTTAAATACACATTTATGATTCAGGTATTTCTTTTATGAATCATAGTAGTCTACCAACAATATACTGAATGGATAACCATCACTTATTTGGGATGTGCTATGCTTTTTGTAATCTCCTGTAAAAATTCATTCTTTTTGAATACCACATAGTCAGGCTTGTTTAGTTACATATAAATAATAATAATTTAAGGATCCTCCCCTCTCCCCCCCCTCCCACAACCCACTTGGATAAATTTCTGTGGACACCCATGAATGCCAGTGACCATTGCATTGGTTTACATGTTGATGAAGTAGAATATTATTATTGTATTGTGGAATGGGTAAAAGCATGTGAAGCAGATGGAAATGTTACAGCCTTGGTTAATTTTGATTCTGTAGTAGGGGAGAGAAAAGAAGATGAAACAGCTGGGAAATATGGCATTGGATGAATGAAATGAAAGGATAGAGAATTTTCTTGTACTCCACAATAGATACCATTGGTGACAAATCCATTTTATATATTTATTTACCTTGAGTTCGTTAGACTTATATATGAGCAGATCAATTGTTGTAAATTTAGTATGAAACTACATTAAACATAGTTCAACATATATGCTATCATCCATTACTTCACTTCGGAATATACAGAAATACATAAATTTGAGGTCATGTTATGCTATACATAAATAAATAAGGTGAATGTGCCATGTGAGTCACAAAAATAGATTTAAGCATACTAAAGAGCTAAAATAAAGTTCAAATTAATAACTGAATTTATGTGACATACACCTTCTCCATAGGTAAAATAGAATTTTCTATGGCTATATACACAATTTTCCTCACAGTTCTCTTCTTACAGACAACCTTATAATACAGGGTGATTCAAAAAGAACACCACAACTTTAGGAATTTAAAACTCTGCAACGACAAAAGGCAGAGCTAAGCACTATCTGTCGGCGAATTAAGGGAGCTATAAAGTTTCATTTAGTTGTACATTTGTTCACTTGAGGCGCTGTTGACTAGGCGTCAGCGTCAGTTGATGCTAAGATGGCGACCGCTCAACAGAAAGCTTTCCACACTAACGGGAAAGTCAACCGTCACAATGTCTGTATATGGGCCACTGAGAATCCGTGGGAAACAACTCAGTATGAACGTGACTCGCCTAAGGTGAATGTTTTCTGTGCCATTTCAGCCAATAAAGTTTTTGGTCCCTTTTTCTTCGAAGGTGCTACTGTAACTGGACTACAGTATCTGGAGATGTTAGAGAATTGGCTGTTCCCTCAGCTCGAAC
Organism: Schistocerca nitens; assembly: GCF_023898315.1. Taxonomy (NCBI): domain Eukaryota; kingdom Metazoa; phylum Arthropoda; class Insecta; order Orthoptera; family Acrididae; genus Schistocerca; species Schistocerca nitens. The sequence continues at coordinate 617,731,219 of NC_064614.1, forward strand.
AAGAAGCACAACAATTCATATTTCAGCAGGATGGAGCGCCACCACTTCGGCACTTATCTGTCCGTAACTAGCTGAACATCAACTACCCGAGGCGATGGATCGGCCGCCAGGCAGCCCGTGACAGAGCACTTCATCACTGGCCTCCAAGAAGCCCTGATCTTACCCCCTGCGATTTTTTCTTATGGGGATATGTTAAGGATATGGTGTTTCGGCCACCTCTCCCAGCCACCATTGATGATTTGAAACGAGAAATAACAGCAGCTATCCAAACTGTTACGCCTGATATGCTACAGAGAGTGTGGAACGAGTTGGAGTATCGGGTCGATATTGCTCGAGTGTCTGGAGGGGGGCCATATTGAACATCTCTGAACTTGTTTTTGAGTGAAAAAAAACCTTTTTAAATACTCTTTGTAATGATGTATAACAGAAGGTTGTATTATGTTTCTTTCATTAAATACACATTTTTAAAGTTGTGGTATTCTTTTTGAATCACCCTGTATAACAAATTTGAATTACCCAAACTGAAATGGCTATATCTGTACACCAGTTGTTTTAAGTTAGTACATAATTTTGTAATAAACATACACAACAAACGTATGTTTCATAGGAGACATTATACATTACATTCTCTGATCATTATTGCTGTTCAGTCATCTCTTACAATTATGTAGCTAAGAAATTCATGTGTACTATAATAAGAGTCATACAAAAGTAATTTCCTTGGTTTTTCTTTAAACTTGGGCATGTTCACAAACAGGTCTTTTAATTTGTGATGGGAGGGCATGAAAAATGTTGATGCCACTGTGCTGAACCCACTTCTGCACCATACACTTTTTTAGATAATACTGAATATCATGTTTGCTCCACACGTTATAACTATGATATAAATTATTGGTTTTGAATAAGTCATTATTTTTAATCACAATACACATCACGGGAAAAAATATATTGAGCAGTCATAGTAAAGATCTCTGAAGAGTCTCCCCACCCTAGTGCTTGTTTTTGCCCTGAACATTATACCAAAAGCTATAAGTGGATGGATATGGCCAAAATATTCCATTTTTACTGTGCTGATGTCTCTGCTATAAGATATGGTTCTTAGGGCACAAAATGTTGTATTTAATATTTTGCACATTCTTGAATATGATTGTGCCACCTATTTTAGAATACTACTTATGCTGATTCACAGAGAAATATCAAAATGGTTCAAATTACTCCGAGCACTATGGGACTTAACAAAAAAAAATGGCTCTGAGCACTATGGGACTCAACTGTTGTGGTCATCAGTCCCCTAGAACTTAGAACTACTTAAACCTAACTAACCTAAGGACAGCACACAACACCCAGCCATCACGAGGCAGAGAAAATCCCTGACCCCGCCGGGAATCGAACCTGGGAAGGGACTTAACATTTGAGGTCATCAGTCCCCTAGAACTTAGAACTACTTAAACCTAACTAATCTAAGGACATCACACACATCCATGCCCGAGGCAGGATTCGAACCTGCGACCGTAGCAGCAGTGCAGTTCTGGACTGAAGCGCCTAGAACCATTCGGCCACAGCGGCCGGCAAGAAATATCATCTTCAGACAAAATTTTAGGAAACACACAATTGATTCCAACACTCCATACTCAAATTTTGATGTAAACTCACATCTTAATCTGATAGTATTATGAAAAGGATAGACTGCTGCTCACCACATAGTGGAAATGTTCAGTTGCAGACAGTCACAAAAAATGGCTGCGAAACATGTTGCTTCCAGCCAAAATGGATTCCTCTAAAGCAGACAACACACACATATTTAATCAAGCCCAACTTACACACACATGACCACTGTGTCTGGCTAGTTTGAGTCCCAGTCCAACACTAATTCTTATGGTCATCATTCCATTGTACAGCTGATGGTAATCCATATTCACAACTGTGAATACATTGTAGGTATAAAATGGGAGTGTAATGTGAAAGCACTTGGAACAAAGCTTGTTACATTCTGTGTGCACTGATCCAGAGTGCAGTTAGGTCAACAGCAATTGAATCACATTAGGCATAACTTCATCCAGTACTTTAGTATGGGTCAGTCTTCATGAAAACACATCTCCAAAAATGTCATTAGGATGCAGAAAAAGCAGTAACTTGTAATTTAAAAATGGGAAGTTAAGGAAATATGAATCATGTATTTAACACTTAATCCAGTTGAAAATAATGATTCTGCCAAAACTTCACACTTTTACAGTCCATCTTGTTGGCACACGAGTGTCTTTTCAACAAAACTGGAAAACAATAACAAAGTTGACATGTCTATCATCACAGCATGAGAAGCACTTGCCTGGAATATCCACAGGATTCTGTCTAGAACAGCACTATATGAGAAGAGTGTTTCACACATTACAGTTAAAGTATTTAACTGTCCAATGAATCAGTTTAATAGTGCATCTAGTCATTTAACATAATAACAAAATAATAAATTAAACAAAGCAATTCTTACAAAACATTGCCTTTTCACAGCAATATAAATCTAGCTCTAAGAACATAGCATTTGTAAACCAAAATTCAAATTATTGGGAACTTATGTAATTTTAACTATATTATTATTATTAGTAGTAATTTGTCAGTTGTAATTTATACTGCCTTTACAGAACTTTAAATACCTAAGTCAGTTATTTATTAATTCACTCATTATTCTCCATAAATCTTGAAGGAGCACTATCAAGGGTGTGGAGAGAGTCATGATACACATTAACAAAAGACAAGTAAATCATATAAATTTGATACAAATACTGTATTAACAATAAAATTTTATTATGCAACTTAACATTATTTGTTCATATACCAGCTAAATGTAGTCATGTAAATTAAAAAAAGATGGTACCCTGAAAAAAGCTGCTGCCTCCAGAGTTATATTAGGTGCTCCTATTGAGGGCATCTTATGTACTTAATCATAACGTCATTTTTCGAAGAAAATTGTTGCATACATCTGTAAATACTGAATCCTGTTTGCAGCATATTACTACTTATCATGCAGCTTTACAATGAACACTGCTGTCTGCCATGTAGGTAGCAGATATTTTCAATCCTTCAATCTAGATATCAAAATAATTTGTAGAAATAATGCCAAATGAGATATGTTTTTAGATTTCTATTGAACTGTTAGCAATTTACAAATCTTTGTTTTGTACTAGATGACAGATTATTTAATATCTTTGCACAGAGTACATAACAGTGCTGTGAACCATCAAAAAGGAGGCAAGATCTACATGAAAATGAAAATAGAGTGTGTGTGCGTGTCCCTACATGCACTCTCCCCCCCCCCCCCCCCCTCTCTCTCTCTCTCTCTCTCTCTCTCTCTCTCTGTCTCTCTCTCTCTCCCCCCTTACTCTCTCCCCCCTTCCATCCCTCTCCCTCAATCTCCTACTTCCCTGTCTCCCTCCTCATCTCCATCTTCCACCTTCCCTTTCTTTACTTCTCTACCTCTTACATGTTCTACCCTTTGAACCCCTTTCATCTTGTTATGCAGTCATGGATCGTCTGTCAAATGACCTACCTCATAACATCCCCTTATTCCATCCTCACTTGATGCATCCTTCCCTTTCCCCTCTCCATTTGCATCTTCTCAGGCAGCAACTGCTATTGATAATCAACTGTCAGTCTTGCTGTAGCCACAGGTGTTTCCGTTTGGGTGTCTGTGTGGTTGTATGCATAAATGTATGTACTTTTACTAGAGAAAGAGCAAGAGCTTGAAAGCCAGTAAAATATTGTGTCTGCTACATGTTTCTATGCACCTTACAGAATTTAGCTCTAGGTGAGTGGTTGACTTTCTGTTGTTGCATGTATTATCCATACAGGAACCTCCACAGTTGTTCATTGTTGAAAATTAATTTTGTGTCTTTTATTGTGATTTTGGACATCACAGTACATCGCAGACTGATGTTTACTATCAGAAACATAAATGATAAAGTAATATATGAATTGGGAAGTATATGTAGATATTCTAATGTCCTCATAGGCAGCCCTAACCTATCCGCTGCCAAGGTATGAGCACTACCTAGGTATTCCCATCTTATGCTGAAGTTAGGTTGACCAGCTATTACTGTCCTAGCATGTAAAGCAATAAAGAGATATTAATTTTGTTTTAGGGTTTATAAGAAAACACATTTTGTAGAATGTTCAAATATAATCACATAACCATCTACAAAACATATTAGTTGTTCAGTTCTAAAAATATTACAAAGATTTACAAAAAAACCTACTTGATGTGAGCTTTAGTACACACAAACCTATTGACAGTGTCACTATTATCAATATGGGTACAGTATTCAATACTAAAAAAAAAAATAAACTGGCTAGTTTCCTTATAATTTTTTATTTATAAACAGATCTTTCACTGTGAGCTACTGACAGTAATTATGGACATCACAGTACATCTCATACTGATGTTTACTGTCAGAAACATAAATCGTAAAGCAATAAATGAATTGGGAAGCAAGCGTGGAAATTCCAATGTCCTCATAGACAGCCATAACACATCCACTGATAAATTAGGAAACACTGAAATTGAATGGTTTGAAACAAATAATTCAGTGTCTCTGATAAGAGTGTACCCAGGATTTGAGCTAGAGAGGAGGGTCAGAGGGCAACCAATATTAGTTTTGAAGTATTGTGCTGAACAATATATGATGATCTTTTTTTCTTGGGGGAGGGGGGGGGGAGGCAGAAGGGGGTGCAGGGCCCAGCTGGGTATATCCTTTATTTCTGATGACAATGTCCAGTCAAGTAAGATAGGTAGAAGCTCCATTTCATTAAAGACATTGTTTTGGTAAATATCTAAGTTTAAGCTGCTGCTCAGTCTACTTTGCAAATTTGAATAGGGAGAGTTTTCTTTCTTCTAATTCTTATTATTCTTATTATTATTTTATTCAGTTAAACACCAATCAAAAACAGTTTTGCATCACCCCCTTTCCCAGAACTCCTGAAGAGAGATGTTGACTGTGGATAATGAATCACAGACACAGTCCCTTTGACTGTTCAGAGATGTCACTAAACCTACCCAAAGATGTAAACAACCATGCATGAACAGCTCCTACAGGCAGAGGGGGTCCGACAGCCGATCATTTCCAGTCATTCCACCAGGAAGCAGGTACACAGCTTATCTTGTCTATAATTCAACCATGCCTAGACAGTCAGTACTATGGTTCAGTTGTGTCCACATAGTTATTTTGCACCAGGAAGGGCTCTCAACAAGGGAAGTGTCCAGGCGTCTCAGAGCGATCCAAACTCATGTTGTTCAGACAAGGAGGAGATGCAGAGAGACAGGAACTGTCAATGACATGCCTCACTCAGGCTGCCCAAGGTCTACTAGTGCAGTGGATGATCGCTGCCTATGGATTATGGCTCAGAGGATCCCTGAGAGCAGTGCCACCATGTTGAATAATGCTTTTTGTGCATCCACAGGATGTCATGTTACAACTCAAACTGTGCTCAATAGGCTGCATGGTGTGCAACTTCACTCCTGAAGTCCATGGCAAGATCCATCTTCACAACCATGAAACCATGCAGCATGGTACAAATGGGCCCAGCAACATGGCAAATGGACCGCTCAGGATTGGCATCACGTTCTCTTCACCGATGATTGTCACATATGCCTTCAACCAGACAATCATCAGAGACGTGTTTGGAGGCAACCCAGTCAGGCTGAACGCCTTAGACATTGTCCAGTGAGTGCAGAAAGGTGGAGGTTCCCTGCTGTTTTGGGGAGGCATTATGTGAGGTTGATGTATGCTGCCGGTGGTCATGGAAGGTGCATTAACGGCTGTATGACACGGGAATGCCATCCTACGACTGATAGTGGAACTATATTAGCAGCATATTGGCAAGGCATTCGTCTTCATGGATGACAATTCGTGCCCCTTACATGGACACCTTGTGAATGACTACCTTCAGGATAATGACATCACTTGACTAGAGGGGCCAACATGTTCTCCAGACATGAACCCTGTCAAACACGCCTGGGATAGATTGAAAAGGGCTGTTTATGGATGGTGTGGCCCACCAACCACTCTGAGGGTTCTACGCCAAATCACCATTGAGGAGTGGTACAATCTGAACCAATAGTGCCTTGATGAACTTGTGGATAGTATGCCATGACAAATACAGGCATGCATCAATGCATGAGGACGTGCTCCTGGGTATTAGAGGTACCACTGTGTACACAGTCTGGACCAACACTTCTGAAGGTCTCGCTGTATGGTGATACAACATGCAATTTGTGGTTTTCATGAGCAATAAAAAGGGCAGAAACAATGTTTATGTTGATCTCTATTCCAATTTTCTGTACAGGTTCTGGAACCGAGGTGATGCAAAACGTTTTTTTGTGTGTGCATAAGCATAATCGGCATTCTGAAACTAATGCTTCCAATTTTGTGTGTTGTCTTTGGGTTTCCAAGCCAGATCATCTTGATGCAGTAGTAGTTTTCGAATATCTTGTTAATGTTCTGTTAGATTCATTGTTCCATGACAGATCAGATAGTAGTAGCATGCTCTATAATGCTGTCTTGACATCAAAGTAAAAAATGTTGTCATTAAATTCCTCGCTACTAAGCAAATTGCACCAGTTGTAATTCATCATTGTTCGCTAGATGTTTATGGTGATGATACAGATGAGTACTGAGAGTCTGTGAGCCCTGTGTTTCAGTAGTAACGCCCAACAAGCCACATCTCAGATAATCTTGCTCAGCTGCCATCTCTCTTGATCTGTTCATCATTGATGATTGGTGGATTATGACCATGGAGCAGTATTGAGGCTGGCAGCACTGGTGCCCCTTTGTACCCATACCTGTGTTATTAGTTAAAAGTATACAATTTTCATAAGTTAAAGGGCCTATGTAAAGCATATTTTATATATAGGTTCATTCCTTCATCCAGGCAACTGAATATTTCATGAGCTGAAGTTTTCTGCTTTAGTATCATGTAGAATCACATCACATGTAGTAGGCCACATTCTGCTGATATTAAACATTGTACTTATAGTTGTGATAAGTAGTAATTAAAAGCTACATTTTCCTGTGAATAAGTTAATAATAAGTTAATTGACAGATACTACAGTTAAGTGGAAGCTGAGTTCTTGTTTAAAGCAGAAATAATGAACTCTGTATGTTATATCATGCACCTGAAGTGCTAACCTGTAGGTCTAATTTTTGTAACTCATAAATAATGAAAATTTCTGTAGTGTTAAGTGTGTTAAGCTGTTAAATTATTTAATTCTATTTTTAAGAATTAAATCTGTGCTGCAATGTATGAGAAGTTTGGATGTAGTCTAGTTGGACAGGCAGTGCTGTGGATGTTGTGGTCTGGAATTCCATTGGGACAGTTGTAGTAGGGAATTAAGACAATAGGACTACTGAACCGGAAACAAAGACTTCTTGTGCCCTTCAGGCTGAATCAGATTACGTGAAATTTGGACTAGATAGATTGAAGGGGGGCAAACATTATGGGAACTGGGTAAAGGTAAAATGCAATGGTTGAAATGGGAACAGCTGTTCAACTTCATCATCTACATTTGAGCTTACAGTATCTAATAAGTTTGACTCGTTACCTGAACTAGGAGGGGCAGAGCCTCATCTAGCTGTAGGTCAAGGAGGGGTGCAGCGAAAAGTATAGGTCAGTACCAAAAGAGAGTAGAAAGAAAAAGAGTCTTGCTACTAGGTAGCAACCATGGCAGGAGTGTAAGTCATATAGTGCTGCACAAATTAGGAACAGGGTACCATGTCACAAGTATTGTGAAGCCAAGTGTTAGCCTTGGCCAGGTGACAGAGAACATAGGGAATTAGTGTGAAGATTTTGCCAAAGAGGATCATGTTATCTCAGTAGGTGGAGCAGGGAACAGACTAGATAAAGACAGAAATTAAGGCATTAGGAGTGACTTGAATAAAACAGGAATAGCAACTGCACAAAGTGTGAGTTTTGTGGAGGCCATGAAGATTCATGACAATCTCTGGGTTAATTCTGAAGTGAGAAGTGTGAACACTGGGATGAGCTGACTTCTGCTAACTGAAACAAAATCTCATACGACTGCAGTGCTTGTTGCAACAATTGAGAGATGGGGTTATACTAGACACAGTGTACACTTGAACAAAAGAGGGAAAGATAGTTGGGCTGAGATTCTTGCAGGCTCACAGTCATACAAAGCAAGATCCCTGTGCTTACTGCAGCCAGAGAGATACCATTTTTAGAGTAGAATTGGGATTCAGACACACTGTTATTAAGAAGACAAAATAACAGATGATCCTCACAAAATGCTTAAGAATGCACAGAAAAGTAAAATTAGCTTATTTCATTAGAGTGTTAGAGGATTGAGTAAAATGGTAGAAGAGCTGCTAGACTAAATTTAGAGAGCTCTAAAAAGATAGAATTCCTGTGCCTCTCTGTGTACCACATAAGCACAGGATTAGAGAAGTTATATCATTTTATTCATACGGAAGTAATATGGGAAAAGGGAGAGCTGTTACATGCACTGAAGAGCCAAAGAAACTGGTACACCTGCCTTATATCGTGTAGTGCCCCCATGAGCATGCGGAAGTGCTGCAGCATGATGTGGCATGGACTTGACTAATGTCTGAAGTAGTGTTGGAGGGAACTGACACCATGAATCCAGCATCGCTGTCCATAAATCTGTAAGAGTATGAGCGGATGGAGATCTCTTCTGAACAGCATGTTGCAAGGCTTCCCAGATATGCTCAATAATGTACATGTCTGGAGTTTGGTGGCTAGCAGAAGTGTTTAAACTCAGAAAAATATTCCTGGAGCCACTCTGTAGTGGTACACTCATGAAATGGTCATACAGAAAATTCCCCACTTCACCGCTACCTCAGCAATTGTGTGTCCCATCACTCATGTGCTGACTATATCACCACATTCAAACTCACTCAAATTTTGATAACCTGCCATTGTAGCAGCAGTAATCGATCTAACAATTGCACCAGATACTTGTTGTCTTACATAGGCATTGCTGATCGTAGTGATGTATTCTGCCTGTTTACATTCTCTGTATCTGAATATGCATACCTATACCAGATTTTTGGTGCTTCAGTGTATATTCAGACAGACAAAACAAACACAGTCCGAACAGGTCTTGAAGGCTCAATGGTATCGACCAGCCACCATGTCATTCTTAGCTGCTAGGTGTCACCAGATGTGAATATGGAGGAGCATGTAGTCAGCACACCACTCTCCAACTGGTTATTCAGACAGAACACAAATTAAGAAACAGTGAGACATGTATAGTTTGTAATGATTACCACACAGAAATGTGTGCTTATGAATTAATTCTGAAAAATAGTTCACTTTCAATTGTAACTGTATACATCCCCACTGGGATATGCTGAAATTTTTGTAGGCAATATGGATTCACTACTGTGCTGTCTGTCAGACACCAGCAAGCACTTAATAGTCTGTGGGGATTTCAGTGTAATTTTCTAAATGATTCTAATAGGAAAAATTATCTGGAAAGTGAATTTGGATCCCACAATTTGATCTCAGTAATTAAGTTTCCAACATGCACGGATAAAGACAGTAGGACTCTAACAGATAATATTTCTTTTCATGATATTCAAAGCTAGAAAATAACCATATGCTCAGTAACAAGTGTACTATCTGATCTGAGTTAGGAGAAATAAGATTATGCCAAACAGTACAAATACTCCTCAGTGAAACTCAAAACAATTAATGGATCTAGAAAAAATGTTTTTAAGAATAGTTTACAAGAGATGACCAGGGATGAAATTAATAATGAACCAAATGCCAACATAAAATTTAAGCTACTCCACAATAAATTCATGTCAATATTTGAAAATAATTTTCTCCATATGGTAGTCAGAAAGGACACTAAACAGCCATGTAAAGTACCATGGATCACTAGAGTGATTAAAGTATCTTGTGAAAGAAAAGAGAAATGTGTCTGTTGACAAGAACAAGTAAAAACACTGCAGCAGTTGCACACTACAAAACCTATCCCAAATTACTAAAAAAGTTATTAAAAATCAAGGAACATGGACATTATATTAGAAGTCAGTAAATCTGCTAAAAGATTTAAGGCTGTATTCAATGAAGTCAAACAAGAGGTACGACAGCCTGTCAGAGAACAGGGTAACATCATTCTTCAATTAAATGGAGGGGCTATAAATGATAAAAGTCACAGGTGGCAGGTATGTTTAATAATCGTTTCTTAAATGTAGTAGAAACTATAGGGACAAATAATTCAAGATGAAAATTACAGAAGTATGTGGAAAAGAGAGAGTAGAAAAGACAGAGGAGCTGACAGAGGTACTGGCACTCTTTTGCCCTTGTGGTGGTAAACAGCCCCTACAAGTCAGGAGAGTCAGCAATGTTCAATGGCATGATGCAAGATAATGGCAACCACTGCATTAAAGGCACAGAACACGTTTCCACAAAATGTGGCCAGTAACTGAAAAAATAAGAACAGCGATAAACTTAACATCATAATTAACAATGTACAAAAAGTCAGATTGCTGGTTACCACAAAGAAGACACGTTGTAACATACCACCCATCCCCCCCCCCTCCCCCCCAGCATTACTAAAATATTCGATACCCGGAATTTGAAGCCAGCTATCGGTACTGCCACTATGGCACCTTTTCCTGTTATGAAATTGTAATATATAATACTATGAATGATATTTAAACAAAATTTATGAATAATTAAGTAATATGTAAATATGTAACATAATAATCACTATGAACCATCAGCATTTACTCAGAACTATAATAATCAGTATGTAATTCATTTGATTGGAAGTAGTTATTACTTTTGTTAATTAACTACAATTAGATCTCAAAAGTTCAGTTTGGAAAACGTTATCGTAAATCGATCAAAAAGCAAGAACCAAATTTAAATTCACGTAATTTCAAGTGATATGTAATTTCAAACCCAAAATGGTAAACCAGAATTAATACCATTACTAAAATAATTAATTGGTCGGTGTTAGCACATATAATTAACTCCATTACTTACGTTTGGATGCATATTTCAAAGTTATGAGCCATTGATGAGGTTAAACAACTTGTGTATACATTACGTAAATGTTAGCAATATTTTCCGATCGATAACTGATTTGTATTTATTAAATTAATGAAACGCATTATTGTAAAAAAGTCATATTTAATTTTCAATCTTAAATTGTACAATTTCTAACCTATAACTCATCTGTAATGAACTAATATTTTATGCTGTAAGTAATCTGATTGTCAACCTTTTGTATATTTGCAACTTTTAATTGTAACTATTAATTTCATGATGGTGTAATAATTGAAGTAATGAACACTCATTGTTTGGAATATATATAAGCAAACGCGGCAATGCTGCATCAGTTCGCCTAGGGGTTCACTTTGTAGTCAAGTCTTTTTGGTCAGAGGTCAGTCTGTCCGCTGTTGGATTGTCAAATAGACTATATGTGAAGTTTGGTGTATTCTGCAATGACTTTGGAAAAATGTTATCACAAAAAATAAACCTCCACCAATTGTATGACCTGGAGTTTTAATTAGAAGGAATCACCAGCTACCCGACTCAGGCAAATTACAAGATAAGTACAACAAAAATACTTTGTTATGCTTTGCCCTTACTTATGTCCACTCCAGGTCCAAATCATATGCATTCATAAAGTAAGGGAGATGTAATAACATTAAGTTGCAGACAGACAATTAAAAGACCTTTACATAAAGTTTCAGCCACAGCCTCCATCAGCAAAAGAGAAATACATACAATTCATGCACAAAAATGAGTACACCTCATGCACACGTGACCACCAACTCCAGCATCTCAGGCCTGAGATGTGGTAAGTAGCAGTATCTTTTCCTACATTGAGGATATTCCTATCTGGAGTTCCCACTGTTTAAGATCCTAATTGCTGATCACAAATTAGATTAAGTTAAGGCAGCAGTAGGCTGATCCTAATTGTGTTTATACTGTTATTATAGTCAAGGGATGCTACAAGTCTTTTGTTTTATGTGCATACTCCTACATTTCTGAACATTTAAAGGAAGTTGCCAATCTTTGCACCCCTTTGAAAACTTGTCCAAATCTTACAGAATATTTGTGTAGCTGCTTTCTAATAGTACTTCTTTAAAGACAGCATCATCTACAGAAAGTGTTAACTTTAATCTTGTTTGCAAGTTCATTAACACACAACACGAACTGCAAGGGTCCCAATACATTTCCCTAGTGCACACTAGAATACACTTCTACATCTGTCAATGACTCTCTACCCAAGAAAACACGGTATGTCCTTCCCGGCAAGAGATCCTCAATCCAGTCACAAATTTCACTAGATACCCTAAATGATCAAACTTTTGTCAATAACCTTAGGTGAGGTACTGACAAGTGGATGGTCCAATAAGACATGTTGAAACCTAAGCTGAAATTTTTTTACACAGGAAGAAGACAATGAAAGTCACACACTGCCAAAATTTAAGCTGCTAAGAGGCAATGCAAAAATTTTGTAAAAAATGTTGGAGTTCCACATTTTTGCCATGCAAAGAACAGGTTATAGCAGCGATTTGTACAGCCCTGCCCACATATCGCATGACTCAGTGAATCACTCATGCAGCACCACATAGCAGAATTATCCAGGTTAGATAATACACCAATTTGAAGCATCTAAAGCCTGGCTTACAATGGAGTGAATGGAAGTGAACATGTGTGGATTAGCATTTGCAGACAACTACCATTTGCTTGTGTATGGGTAGAAGCATTTATATAAGAGGCAACAGAAGAGAACACAAGGTAGCTAACATAGCCTGTGAAAGCTGTGTTATTAGTTTTCAGTTTTTGGAGGTAATATTCAGCATACAGGACACAACTCTATCTTGTTAGAGCCACAGTGTGAAACTTTGTTATTCAGTGAGGATTATTTTGCATGGTGAGCACTCTGTTCTTGATGGAGTATGCAAAATGGCGTGCGAAGGAAGATTTTAAGTGTCTCCATTAGTCTGGAAGCATGACGTTTGGAGATCTGCGCTTTATACGGAATTGAATCTCCATCTCTATGTAACACTGGCCCAAAATTTTCCTTATATGTTGACTGCTATTTTTCCCTGGCTTCTCATTACTATTTAGGGGAAATTTATAAACAGGACACAAATCACTGATGTTGAGCGTCATCTCAAGAGGTGATACAGCTAGCATTTCCACTACGTGTGTATGTATTCCCCCCCTCCCTGAAACAACAAAAATGATCTAGTGGCAAAGCACGTGCTTTGTTATCCAGAGAACACAGGATCAAATCCCATTCAGACCACAACTTTTTCACTATGATTTTTAACCGAGCATTCACTTCTCACAGATGTTGGAGGGGCCACAAAGACATGTGGTTCAGATTCCACTTTAAACTGCAGGTCTCCATTTTCTGATTAGGTTACTGGGGAAGGTTAGGGACACGTAAATAGCTGCAGTGGCATCCAGTTGAAAGACCTGCAAGAGGCCTACCAGGTTTACCAGACAGAATTCTCTTTTGCTCATGCTTGTTAGCTTGTTTGCCCCAGTGAAAACCTGGCTTAAACTATACAAACATTTCTTTGAATAACTTCATATCAACAGTTCAGTTCTTGCACATGTAACTCTGATAAAAGTTGCTAGCAGAGAAAACAAAATCATGGTAGTGTTTGATGTCACAGATGACTTCCATCAATGAGGACTTGTAATTTGTTGAAATGAAATGTGTCTTGCAGTACTACATTTTATAACAATTCCTGTATGCCATTGAATGTTGTACATTTAACTATCAGTGAAACTGTTCCTTGTTTATTCCCTGTAGTCATCACAAAAACGCGAAGTGTCTATTGAATGAAAAAAAAAAATTCTTGCATCATGAACGCTGGACAAAGGAAAAATTGATGCAGTCAGGCACTTTGTAGTAACCACTGGTTTTATTTAGACAGACTGGGATGGAGTCAGAAATAGTCCCAGCCATTGTTCTGCATACTGTGCTGCATACCAGGCACACTTGATCAAGTTTGTATAGTGTGGCAAAGAAAACTTGTAATGCACAAATGACAGGAGCTTAAGAATACTGTTCTGCTGATAAACCTGAAATGAGAGAGAGGTATAGGAAATCATGTTGTCTGATAATTTCCTGAAAATTGCTTTCCACTTTCAAAAAAATTCTGTATCAAAAGGTTGAATCACACTAGTAGTTCTAGGTGTAATCCACATTACATCTACAGATTTTTCATCCAGACCATGAATCCAAAAAAAGTTGCTGCAGCTGAATATGTTGAAAAATATTCTTTCCCATTTTTACAGATTTTGATATGTCAATTACATGAGTTTTGCAACTAGAAAGTCAATTTTTTTTATCCTATTTTCATTGTGGTTCTTGAAGACAGATATTCAGTTGCAGAAACAGTAAACCACTCATACTTTTCACTGCCATTCAAATGATTAATGGAAAATCTCATATAAAGATGTGAAACAAATACTAACAAAGAGATAGAGGGGCTGGCCAGTACTTACCTCAGCTCAGTACAGCCCATAGATACACAAAAAACAGAACCGAAAATTTACGTTCCTAGCTTTTGGAACAAATGTTCCTTCATCAGAGAGGAGAGAGGGGAAAGCAAGGGAAGAAGGGAAAGTGGATTCAGTTACTCACAACCCAGGTTATGAAGCAACAGGGAAAGGAAAACAGGGAGGGTAGCAAGGATGGAGGCATGGTTGTCAGAGGGAAGCCAAGTACTTCTACTGTAAGTACTGTGCCAGCTTCAAACCAAAGAGGATGCATACAGAAGTAAAGAGGTATACAGTATAAAGATAAACACAACTATGTAGGATGAAAAGATGCGTGAATGGCTAAAGAGGAAAGGGAAAGAGGAGAAGACTGAAGAGTAAATGGGAGTGAGGTTGTTTAACGTAGGTTCAGTCCAGGGGGATGGCGGGATGAAAGGATGTGTTGGAGTGCAAGTTCCCATCTCCGCAGTTCAGAGGGACTGGTGTTGGGTGGGAGAAGCCAAATGGCACATACGGTGTAGCAGGTTCCTAGGTCCCTAGAATTATGCTGGAGGGCATGCTCTGCTACTGGGTATTGGACATCTCCTAGGCGGACAGTTCGTCTGTGTCCGTTCATGCGCTCAGCCAGTTTCGTTGTTGTCATACCAATGTAAAAGGCTGTGCAGTGCAGGCATGTCAGCTGATAAATGACATGTGTAGTTTGACACGTGGCCCTGCCTTGAATCGTGTATGTTTTACCAGTAGCGGGGCTGGAGTAGGTGGTTGTGGGGGGATGCATGGGGCAGGTTTGCAGCGGGGTCGGTTACAGGGGTAGGAACCGCTGGGTAGAGAAGGTAGTCTGGGAATATTGTAGGGTTTAACAAGGATGTTACGGAGGTTAGGGGGGCGACGAAAGGTAACTCTGGGTGGTGTGGGGAGAATTTTGTCAAGGGATGATCTCATTTCAGGGGTTGACTTGATAAAGTCATATCCCTGGCGGAGTAATTTGTTGATGTATTCGAGGCCAGGATAATATTGGGCGACAAGGGGGATGCTTCTGTGTGGTATGGGGGTAGAACATTGTTGTTGGACGGGGAGGAATGTATTGCTTGGGAGATCTGGTTGTGGACAAGGTCTGCAGGATAGTTGCGGGAGAGGAAAGCCCTGGTCAGGTTATTGGTGTAATTGTTGAGGGATTCATCACTGGAGCAGATACGTTTGCCACAAATACCTAGGCTGTAGGGATGGGAACGTTTGATGTGGAATGGCTGGCAGCTATCAAAGTGAAGGTACTGTTGTTTGTTTGTGGGTTTGATATGGACAGAGGTGTGGATGTGAGCTTCAACAAGATGAAGGTCAACATCCAGGAAGGTGGCTTGGGTTTTGGAGAAGGACCAGGTGAAATTCAGATTCGAAAAGGAGTTGAGGTTATGGAGGAAATTAAGGAGTGTTTCTTCACCATGAGTCCAGACCACAAAGATGTCATCTATAAACCTATACCAGGCCAGGGGAAGCAGCTGTTGGGTCTTCAGGAGAGCCTCCTCCATACGGCCCATGAAGAGGTTAGCATAGGACGGAACCATCCTGGTTCCCATGGCTGTTCCCCTGATTTGTTTGTAGGTCTGGCCTTCAAAAGTGAAGTGATTATGGGTTAGGATGAAGTTGGTAGGTGTGATAAGGAACGAGGTTCTTGGGAGATCTTCGGGTGGGCGTTGGGAGAGGTAGTGCTCAAGGGCAGAGAGACCATGGGTATGTGGGATGTTTGTGTAAAGAGATGTAGCATCTATGGTGACAAGAAAGGTTTCAGGTGGGAGAGGAGTGGGAATGGATTTGAGGCGTTCTAGGAAGTGGTTTGTGTCTTTGATGTAGGATGGGAGTGTGCGGGTGATAGGTTGGAGGTGTTGGTCTACCAGAGCTGAGATACGTTCTGTTGGGGCTTTGAAGCCTGCTACAATGGGATGGCCAGAATGGTTCTCTTTGTGGATTTTGGGTAATAGGTAGGAGTACGGGGCTCAGGTGGAGTGAGTAAGTCTATGGAAGCCGTTGTGAGGCCTTGTGAGGGACCTTGGATTTTTAGGATTTTCTGCAGCTCAGTCTGGATGGAGGGAATGGGATCCTGGGTAACAGCTTTGTAGGTTGAGGTGTCGGAGAGTTGACGCAGTCCTTCTGCCACATACTCTACATGGTCAAGTACCACAGTTGTGGAGCCTTTATCCACCGGGAGGATGACAATAGAGCGGTCTGTTTTCAGTTCCTTAATGGCACGGGATTCAGCTGGGGTGATGTTGGGGGTTGTCGGGATGTTCTTCAAGAAGGACTGGGAGGCAACACTCAATGTGAGGAATTCCTGAAATGTCTGCAAGGGATGGTTTTGGGGGA
This sequence comes from Schistocerca nitens, assembly GCF_023898315.1. NCBI lineage: Eukaryota > Metazoa > Arthropoda > Insecta > Orthoptera > Acrididae > Schistocerca > Schistocerca nitens. The sequence goes on from NC_064614.1 coordinate 617,748,088, forward strand.
GGGGAGGTTCTGTTTTTTGTGTATCTATCGGCTGTACTGAGCTAAGCACTGGCCAGCCCCTCTATCTCTTTGTTAGTATTTTTTTCACATCTTTATATGAGATTTTCCATTAATCATTTAGATCACCTATATGGTCCACATCCTTCATTGTTTTGTCCCTTTTGTTAGCTATCACTTACATCTGTCATCTAAACACTTTCTCTTCTTCAGTGTTATATATATACATAAATAAATAGTTTCATCACCAACTGTGCTAGTTTCATTTTTCTCCTATTATCTTGTTCCGTTTATAGTCCACTTCTCTTTTTTATTTATTTATTGATTTATTTATTTAACATTACATATTTTTAACGTTCGTTATTCAGTGTTCTCCAGCCAACAATCACTGCCAACAATCTCTTCCACACCTACCAGTATCATTCATTTCCGTCGATTTCGTGTTGCTGGCGATAATTTTGTGCCATTGGCTATCTTTCTCTGCCACAGGAAAATTTTTTGGGACATTTCTGTGCCACCCGCGAACTTTTTTGCGGCACGCACGATCTTTTTTGCAGCCCGCGCGATCTCAGTTTTTGAGCAACATGTGTTCTTTTCCCCTGATCTGGACACAGTTGCTTGGTCTGGTCAACTTTTTCCGTATTTTTCTTATTTAGTGGTCTTGCTTTGGTATTGAACATTACAAACACAATTTCTTTCTTTCTCGTCCTTCCCTCTGTGTTTTATTCCTTCCTATGATTACTATTTTAACTTTCGTTATTTAATTTCCCTACCCACCAGCTACCCACTATGTACCCTAATCCTATACCAAATTATTTATATTCATTCCGGAAACATGCATTCACCATAGCCAAACTGCAATCCCACATACTTTTCCTCCGGTCCTGCTTAACCTTTGGAATTACCCCTAAAGGACTTACCTTAAAAGTTCCCATCTCTGGGTGCAATTCCTCCTTCCACCAGTCTCTCCTGGACTTCCAGAACCTTCAATCCTTAGCCCTTACCCAACTTGTCCTGAATCTCTACACTACTTCATGTAACCACCACTCCCAACAGCTCCTATCTCTCTTCAAAGTCCTCCGCCTCTCAAATCCTTGCTTGGAGAACACACTCAGGAACATCATCCTAGAAGCCAGCTGCAAACTTGAGTTCCATGCCACATACCACCTGAAAAAAGTATCCACAGTGCTAGTGCAACACCTAAGAAGTGGGGTCCCTCTCCCTATCCCTCACAAACACCTACCACAACAGAACCTTCAACAAACCCCCCTCATAGCCAACAAACCTAGCCTAGCCACCCTACTCAATCTCCCCATCCCAGCACATACCCCACACAGACCAAATCTCAACTATAACCACAGTCAAATGCCACATATCACCAATCCGAATTCAGTTCTAAACCTCTCATCCAGATCCCTCTCTCCTCCAGAGACATATGTTCTATCAAAAGGCTTAACCTTTAGCCCCACACCTAAATCCAACCACACTGCCCTGGTTAAAGATCTCCTCTCATTCACCCGGAACCTCAACTGGAAATATCACTTCACTACCCAAACACAGCCCCCAAATACTAGACCCAGTGTTGAACCCTGTCTAGAACAGTTCCGACCGCCTTCTCAAAGGGATCCTCCTCCCCTCCCCCAAAACCAACCCTTGCAGACAGTTCAGGAATTCCTCACATCCAGTGTTGCCTCCCAGTCCTTCTTGAAGAACATCCCGACAACCCCCAACATCACCCCAGCTGAATCCCATGCCATTAAGGAGCTGAAAACAGATCGCTCTATTGTCATCCTCCCGGCGGAAAAGGCTCCACAACTGTGGTACTTGAACGTGTAGAGTATGTGGCAGAAGGACTGCGTCAACTCTCCAACACCTCAACCTACAAAGCTGTTACCTAGGATCCCATTCCCTCCATCCAGGCTGAGCTGCAGAAAATCCTAAAAATCCAAGGTCCCTCACAAGGCCTCACAACGGCTTCCATAGACTTACTCACTCCACCTGAGCCCCGTACCCCTACCTTCTACCTATTACCCAAAATCCACAAAGAGAACCATTCTGGCCATCCCATTGTAGCAGGCTTCAAAGCCCCAACAGAACGTATCTCAGCTCTGGTAGACCAACACCTCCAACCTATCACCCGCACACTCCCATCCTACATCAAAGACACAAACCACTTCCTAGAACGCCTCAAATCCATTCCCACTCCTCTCCCACCTGAAACCTTTCTTGTCACCATAGATGCTACATCTCTTTACACAAACATCCCACATACCCATGGTCTCTCTGCCCTTGAGCACTACCTCTCCCAACGCCCACCCGAAGATCTCCCAAAAACCTCGTTCCTTATCACACTTACCAACTTCATCCTAACCCATAATTACTTCACTTTTGAAGGCCAGACCTACAAACAAATCAGGGGAACAGCCATGGGAACCAGGATGGTTCCGTCCTATGCTAACCTCTTCATGGGCCGCATGGAGGAGGCTTTCCTGAAGACCCAACAGCTGCTTCCCCTGGCCTGGTATAGGTTTATAGGTGACATCTTTGTGGTCTGGACTCATGGTGAAGAAACACTCCTTAATTTCCTCCATAACCTCAACTCCTTTTCGAATCTGAATTTCACCTGGTCCTTCTCCAAAACCCAAGCCATCTTCCTGGATGTTGACCTTCATCTTGTTGAAGCTCACATCCACACCTCTGTCCATATCAAACCCACAAACAAACAACAGTACCTTCACTTTGATAGCTGCCAGCCATTCCACATCAAACGTTCCCATCCCTACAGCTTAGGTATTTGTGGCAAACGTATCTGCTCCAGTGATGAATCCCTCAACAATTACACCAATAACCTGACCAGGGCTTTCCTCTCCCGCAACTATCCTGCAGACCTTGTCCACAACCAGATCTCCCAAGCAATACATTCCTCCCCGTCCAACAACAATGTTCTACCCCCATACCACACAGAAGCATCCCCCTTGTCGCCCAATATTATCCTGGCCTCGAATACATCAACAAATTACTCCGCCAGGGATATGACTTTATCAAGTCAACCCCTGAAATGAGATCATCCCTTGACAAAATTCTCCCCACACCACCCAGAGTTACCTTTCGTCGCCCCCCTAACCTCCGTAACATCCTTGTTAAACCCTACAATATTCCCAGACTACCTTCTCTACCCAGCGGTTCCTACCCCTGTAACCGACCCCGCTGCAAACCTGCCCCATGCATCCCCCCACAACCACCTACTCCAGCCCCGCTACTGGTAAAACATACACGATTCAAGGCAGGGCCACGTGTCAAACTACACATGTCATTTATCAGCTGACATGCCTGCACTGCACAGCCTTTTACATTGGTATGACAACAACGAAACTGGCTGAGCGCATGAACGGACACAGACGAACTGTCCGCCTAGGAGATGTCCAATACCCAGTAGCAGAGCATGCCCTCCAGCATAATTCTAGGGACCTAGGAACCTGCTACACCGTATGTGCCATTTGGCTTCTCCCACCCAACACCAGTCCCTCTGAACTGCGGAGATGGGAACTTGCACTCCAACACATCCTTTCATCCCGCCATCCCCCTGGACTGAACCTACGTTAAACAACCTCACTCCCATTTACTCTTCAGTCTTCTCCTCTTTCCCTTTCCTCTTTAGCCATTCACGCATCTTTTCATCCTACATAGTTGTGTTTATCTTTATACTGTATACCTCTTTACTTCTGTATGCATCCTCTTTGGTTTGAAGCTGGCACAGTACTTACAGTAGAAGTACTTGGCTTCCCTCTGACAACCATGCCTCCATCCTTGCTACCCTCCCTGTTTTCCTTTCCCTGTTGCTTCATAACCTGGGTTATGAGTAACTGAATCCACTTTCCCTTCTTCCCTTGCTTTCCCCTCTCTCCTCCCTGATGAAGGAACATTTGTTCCAAAAACTAGGAACGAAAATTTTCGGTTCTGTTTTTTGTGTATCTATGGGCTGTACTGAGCTGAGGTAAGTTTTCACTGCCATTATCATATATGAATGTGTCATTGCATTCATCAATTGGGAAACTGACTCTAGCTTTTTTTCACCCCGAAATGATAAAGTGCAGAGTGCATGCAGTTCTTTCATGAAACTTGACCGACTAACTTTATAAATAGCAGTTGCACGGATAACAGCAAATTTTGTCTTAAGTCAGCTATGAATTTCTCTATAGCATTGTGTACCACTGGCAGCTGCTCTACATGTTTAAGTGATGTAAACTTGTTACTTTTGTGACTTTTTATTCTGTATGATTCCTTGAACCTGTGTAGACAGGTCAACGAAGCCAGGAAATTAGCAATGTTCTTTTGTCAGACGCAATTTGGAGGGACCAGTCTTGTAGATCTCCATCAGTAACGACACATAGCCTCTCATCAGCAGTTATAAATCTATCGACAAGTTTTTCATTCAGATCGTTTCAGGTTTCCATTTGGTGCATATTTCTTACCTCATGTAATTCACTCTTCCATTTTTACAGTTCATGTGCCAATTTTAGGAAATGAAATAGCCTTTGCCTCCTTCATTTAACCATTGCCTTTTGTTTGTCACTGAAAGCTGTTGCAGTAGGTGTGTTTTCTTTTTTTTTTTTTTAGGCTTGAAAGGTATTCTTCTTCAGAACTGTTACTGGCACAACTGACGTCATCTGTACCACTATTCATGGAATTGTCTCAGTTACTTCCTATTTTGCTAATGTAACCACAATTTCAAACGAAATACCGATGTCATTCAAATGAATGTCAAGGAAATCAACTAACAAATGACACTTATGTATGTCCTCAGGAGAAGCAGGTGATTTCAGCTAGAATCCATTTTCTTCATATATCATCATTGCTAATTTGAGAACTTTAATTGTATTCCACATTACTATGAAACTGGAAGGGAAAAAAAGGTACTATTAGGCATGCCTTATATAAACACAATAAATATTAATTCAGCTTTATCTGTATTGTCAATACTTACCAATACTGCAAAAAGCAATTGATAATTTGTAGTAGATGTTACATGAGTGACTAATTGGAGAATAGTAACTGTGTACTATAGTGTCAGAGAAACTATCAATGAACCGTAACCTGAAATGTCCTTTACAAATTATGATTGGGTTGTGTCGTGTTTCCTGTGGTATGCTAGTAATTTGGCAGTTTTCAGCTTTTCTTTAATACTTATAGTGCCTCTTGGCACCTAAAATTTTGACAGTGCATTTCTTTCATCGTCTTCTTCCTGTGTAAAAAATTTCAAAGTAGGTTTTGACATGTCTTATTGGACCATTCCCTTGCGAGTCAAATGCTTTTTGGAAATTGAGAAATATTACTTCTCACCAACTGCCGTGATCAGTGATTTTCAGTAATGTCATGTGAGAAAATTGTGAGCTGGGCTTACATGACTGACATTTTCTGAACCTATACTGGTTGGCATAAAGGAAGTCATTTTGCTTGAGATACATCATCATGTCTAACCTCAGAATATGTTTGTAGATTCTGTACCAAACTGATATCAATGACACTAGCTTTTTGGATCACTTCTGCTACACTTCTCGTAGACATGTGACCAGTGCTTCCTTCCAATCACTGTACATGGTCTTTTGTTTGAGGGATCTATGACAGATAATGTTTAAAAGGTGGTCTAACTCACCCAAAAACTGATTATGACTCTTACAGTGCTTCCATCAGATCCTGAACTTTGTTCAATTTTAATGATTTCAGTTGTTTCTCAATTCACTGCCACTATAGATGGAGTCCTGAATAACAGCAGTTGAGTTAGGCTAGTTCTACGCACCTGATGTCACACAGTCTCTGACAGCCAAGGAGTGTTCAGTAGTTTCCTGTGTTTTCTGCTGTGAATGTTGTAGCCAGTGCGATCAAGAACTGTCAGTTATTAATTTCACTGTATTTTTATTCCACGTGCTGCTAGTTGTCATGACTGATGATGGTGGTACATAATAAATTCTACACAAAAAGAGCAAGAGACATAATTTACTGGATACTTGCTTTCTTCAAGCACAAAGCAGAAACCTGTGGAACCAGCAATGCTAAAATACCTGTACATGTCTCTGCATGCACAGACCAGCTTCATTCATGAATCTGACTAGAATATCTATTTCACTAATTTTTCAGTGATACAAGAACTTAACTGTGGCAATACACCTTGGTTTCTCTTTGTAAAGGAACACTTGAAAATTGAGGTAAGCATTGCTGCTTTTGCTTCGCTACCCTCAATTTCAGTTCCTGTCTCATCCGTGAGTGATAGGACACTAACTTATCAAGCAAATGATGCAATTAGACATGAAAATGATACTGGGTAAGTTAAATGGCACTAAAACAATTACCGAGCGAGGTGGCGCAGTGGTTAGACACTGGACTCACATTCGGGAGGACGACGGTTCAATCCCGCGTCCGGCCATCCTGATTTAGGTTTTCTGTGATTTCCCTAAATCTCTCCAGGCAAATGCCGGGATGGTTCCTTTCAAAGGGCACGGCCGACTTCCTTCCCCGTCCTTCCCTAATCCGATGAGACCGATGACCTCGCTGTCTGGTCTCCTTCCCCAAACCAACCAACCAACCAACCTTACTAAAACAATTGTTGTCAACTTTCCACAGAGGCATGATCTTATGAAACAGTCTATTGTGAACCGAGAAGCTAATAAAACAAATGACAGGATTAAAGCTCTATGTAGTAAATTTCAGAATGTGTCTCTAGTAAATGTCAGCAGTCTAGAAAGAGATCTGCACACATCTCATGGTCTGCACATGAACAAAAGAAGCAAAAATATTGTTAGTAGTAAAATTATTGAGGAAGTCAGGCAACATTGACCACAAAGTGATGAAAAGAAGTGCATTGCCATGGAGTGGTACAACCCACCTCAACAAAATCTGCCACAACACCAGCCACTGCTGGCAAGCCATGGAAACTTGTAAATCGTGCTGGCCTCATTGCTAGTCCAAAATCACCCTCTATGGTCCAGCAGGTAAAACTCAGCCTTAAAATCATAAACCAGAATCTTGGTAGTCTTAGAAATAAGCCTAATGATCAAGATGTAATTTCATAGACTGACAAACCCAATATATTAGTTGTAACTGAACATTGGTACAATGAAGCTCTGATTAGCATTAAGTCAACCACTGTGTATGAAATTTTGCACAGCCTTCAGTAGAAAAGACAAGACTGGGGGAGGTGTAGCAATTTTCACTGTAAATGAAAGCAATTTTAATGTTATTGATGTGAGTGCCTTCTGCTTGGAAGGAGTCTCAGAATTTGCTGCAATAAACCTAAAATTGGGTAGAGATAACATTACAGTTATCGGTGTTTACAGGCCACCTGCAGCAACTGCAGATATCATTTTTGTAAATCTTTCTGATTTGCTTATATATAGACACAACATTTTCTGGGCCAAATGGTCATATAAATATTATAGTTACAGGGGATACAAATATAAGTTTATTAACAAATGATGTCAGCACCAAAAAGGTACATCTCCTGTGTGATGAATTTAACCTGACCCCACTCATTCAGGAACCCACTAGAGAAATTGACAATAGTAAAACAAGTCTTCGTAACATAATAACAAACATCACCCACCTATCCCACAGTGCATATGTTTTAAAAATAGGTATCTCAGATCACCATACAGTACAGCTTGAATGGGAGCTCCATGAGGCCGCCACTGTCACCACAAAACAATAATTTGTAACTAAGAGACTAATGTATAATGATAACATAAATAGATTAAACTGCATGCTAGGACATATAAAATGGTTTGAAAATAATAGCTTTTCATATGATAGCTTTGCTGCTGACTTCTATTACTGCTTTGTTACCACATGTCCAGTTGTAATCACAAAAATGAAACAAACAAAAAATACAAACAAAAATATTTGGGTAAATAGTAATGTCATTGAAGCTAGGGAAAAATTAAAACCACTCAACAGTGCAATGCTGAATAATACAGAGACTCCTGAGATAAAGGAAGCCTTAAAAATATATAAAGCACACTATAAGGACTTACTCACACAGACCAGGAGCAACTATGTTGCAAATAAGCTTCAAAACTCACACAACATAACTGCTGGAATCCTGTATGAACTTCACTATTAACCAAAATGACATGCTCATAAAAGACCAACTGGAAATTTTAAATATTTTTAATGAATATTTTTCTTCTGTAGGGGAAGCCATAAATGACAAACAAGAAAAACATGCACAACAGTTTTAAAGGTAATGCATGTGACCATAGTATATATATGTAGCCCCCACAAACTGTGCAGAAATAATGGACGTCATTAGCTCTCTAAAACCCTATAATTCAGCTGGGTATGATGGCCTAAATATTAATGTTTTAAAAGCCTGTAGCCAAATTCCAATCCCAAAGAAAGCAGGTGTTGACAGATGTGAAAATTACTGAACTATCAGTTTAATAAGTCACAGCTGCAAAATACTAATGCAAATTCTTTACAGACGAATGGAAAAACTGGTAGAACCCGACCTCGGCAAAGATCAGTTTGGATTCCGCAGAAATCTTGGAACATGTTAGGCAATACTGACCCTACAACTTATCTTAGAAAATAGATTAAGGAAAGGCAAACCTACATTTCTAGCATTTGTAGACTTAGAGAAAGCTTTTGACAATGTTGACTGGAATACTCTCTTTCAAATTCTAAAGGTGGCGGGGGTAAAATACAGGGAGCGAAAGGCTATTTACAATTTGTACAGAAACTAGATGGCAGTTATAAGAGTTGAGGGGCGTGAAAGGGAAGCAGCGGTTGGGAAGGGAGTGAGACAGGGTTGTAGCCTATCTCCGATGTTATTCAAATGGTTCAAATGGCTCTGAGCACTATGGGACTTAACATCTATGGTCATCAGTCCCCTAGAACTTAGAACTACTTACACAACACCCAGTCATCACGAGGCAGAGAAAATCCCTGACCCCACCGGGAATCGAACCTGGGAACCCAGGCCCAGGAAGCGAGAACGCTACCATACTACCAAGAGCTGCGGACAATGTTATTCAATCTGTATATTGAGCAAGCAGTAAAGGAAACGAAAGAAAAATTCGGAGTAGGTATTAAAGTCCATGGAGAAGAAATAAAAACGTTGAGGTTCACCGATGACATTGTAATTCTGTCAGAGACAGCAAAGGACTTGGAAGAGCAGTTGAACGGAATGGACAGTGTCTTGAAAGGAGGATATAAGATGAACATCAACAAAAGCAAAACGAGGATAATGGAATGTAGTTGAATTAAGTCAGGTGATGCTGAGGGAATTGAATTAGGAAATGAGACTCTTAAAGTAGTAAATGAGTTTTGCTATTTGGGGAGCAAAATAACTGATGATGGTCGAAGTAGAGAGGATATAAAATGTAGACTGGCAATGGCAAGGAAATCGTTTCTGAATAAGAGAAATTTGTTAACATTGAGTATAGATTTAAGTGTAAGGAAGTCGTTTCTGAAAGTATTTGTATGGAGTGTAGCCATGTATGGAAGTGAAACATGGACGATAAATAGTTTGGACAAGAAGAGAATAGAAGCTTTCGAAATGTGGTGCTACAGAAGAATGCTGAAGATTAGATGGGGAAGATCACATAACTAATGAGGAGGTATTGAATAGAATTGGGGAGAAGAGGAGTTTGTGGTACAATATGACAAGAAGAAGGGACCGGTTGGTAGGACATGTTCTGAGGCATCAGGGGATCACAAATTTAGCATTGGGGGGCAGCGTGGAAAAATCGTAGAGGGAGACCAAGAGATGAATACACTAAGCAGATTCAGAAGGATGTAGGTTGCAGTAAGTACTGGGAGATGATAAAGCTTGCACAGGATAGAGTAGCATGGACAGCTGCATCAAACCAGTCTCAGGACTGAAAACAACAACAGCCAAAATGTCTCTGTACCTCTGTCTGGAGCAGTCAACAGTATATTAAATCAGACACCTTTCCAGACAGACTAAAAATAGCACAGGTAACACCCATTTTTTAAAAAGGTGACAAGAACAAAATAGAAAACCACAAGCCAGTCTCAATCCTCCCTGTCTTTTCCAAAATAGTTGAGAAAGTTATATACAACAGGATTATAAACTTTCTTAACAAACATAACCTGATGTTTGAAAATCAAAATGGATTCCTAAAAGGTAAATCAATTAGCACTGCAGCTGGTCAACTAATTGAAGAGGTGTTGGGGCTATCGAAAGCAAGGAACATGTAGCGAGTGTATACATAAACCTGGAAAAAGCCTTTGTGTGAATGTTGAGATCCTATTAGACAAGCTATGGAACATGGGCATTAGAGACACTGCTTATTACCTAATAAAGTGTAATATGAGCAATAGAAAACAGTTTGTTCTGCTTAAAATGGAAAGTGATGTCTACAAATCAGAGACCACTTACATAAAATATGGCATGCCCCAGGCCTTGGTGTTGGGCGCCCTTCTGTTCTTGATCTATGTAAATAATATTAAATACTGTGTTATACATTCCAAAATTGTTCTGTATGCTGATGGCATGTCCATTGTGTGTAAAAAGGAATCATGTAATGAACTAGAGGCTGAGTGTAATCAAGTTGACAAAAGAAATTGTTCAGTTTTTTAATGAAAGTCACTTAAATGTAAGCACCAGTAAAACATGTTTGATGGAGTTTAACAAAAGTAATTTGAGTAATGAAATTAAATTATACATTGGCAACAAATTGGTAAAGAAAGAGTCTAGTGTAAAATTCCTTGGCCTAACAATCCAAAGCAACCTGAAATGGGACACACACATTGACTCCCTAGCAACTAAGTTGTCAAAAAGTGTATTTGCAGTCAGTACTATTGGAAAGTTCTGTAAAGACACTGCTGTCCTACAGACTGCATACCATGCTCTTTTCTTCCCTCACTTGAACTATGGTATTGAAATTTGGGGGGCAACAAACAAAGCTAATCTACAGGGTGTTTCAAAAATGACCAGTATATTTGAAACGGCAATAAAAACTAAACGAGCAGCGATAGAAATACACCGTTTGTTGCAATATGCTTGGGACAACAGTACATTTTCAGGCGGACAAACTTTCGAAATTACAGTAGTTACAATTTTCAACAACAGATGAGGCTGCAAGTGATGTGAAAGATATAGACGACAACGCAGTCTGTGGGTGCGCCATTCTGTATGTCGTCTTTCTGCTGTAAGTGTGTGCTGTTCACAACGTGCAAGTGTGCTGTGGACAACATGGTTTATTCCTTAGAACAGATAATTTTTCTGGTGTTGGAATTCCACCGCCTAGAACACAGTGTTGTTGCAACAAGACGAAGTTTTCAACGGAGGTTTAATGTAACCAAAGGACCGAAAAGCGATACAATAAAGGATCTGTTTGCAAAATTTCAACGGACTGGGAACGTGACGGATGAACGTGCTGGAAAGGTAGGGCGACCGCGTATGGCAACCACAGAGGGCAACGCGCAGCTAGTGCAGCAGGTGATCCAACAGCGGCCTCGGGTTTCCGTTCGCCGTGTTGCAGCTGCGGTCCAAATGACACCAACGTCCACATATCATCTCATGCGCCAGAGTTTACACCTCTATTCATACAAAATTCAAACGCGGCAACCGCTCAGCGCCGCTACCATTGCTGCACGAGAGACATTCGCTAACGATATAGTGCACAGGATTGATGATGGCGATATGCATGTGGTCAGCATTTGGTTTCCTGACGAAGCTTATTTTTACCTGGACGGCTTCGTCAATAAACAGAACTGGTGCATATGGGGAACCGAAAAGCCCCATGTTGTGGTCCCATCGTCCCTGCATCCTCAAAAAGTACTGGTCTGGGCCGCCATTTCTTCCAAAGGAATCATTGGCCCATTTTTCAGATCCGAAACGATTACTGCATCACGCTATCTGGACATTCTTCATGAATTTGTGGTGGTACAAACTGCCTTAGATGACACTGCGGACACCTCATGGTTTATGCAACATGGTGCCCGGCCACATCGCACGGCCGACGTCTTTAATTTCCTGAATGAATATTTCGATGATCGTGTGATTGCTTTGGGCTATCCGAAACATACAGGAGGCGGCGTGGATTGGCCTCCCTATTCGCCAGACATGAACCCCTGTGACTTCTTTCTGTGGGGACACTTGAAAGACCAGGTGTACCACCAGAATCCAGAAACAATTGAACAGCTGAAGCAGTACATCTCATCTGCATGTGAAGCCATTCCGCCAGACACGTTGTCAAAGGTTTCGGGTAATTTCATTCAGAGACTACGCCATATTATTGCTACGCATGGTGGATATGTGGAAAATATCGTACTATAGAGTTTCCCAGACCGCAGCGCCATCTGTTGTTGAAAATTGTAACTACTGTAATTTCGAAAGTTTGTCTGCCTGAAAATGTACTGTTGTCCCAAGCATATTGCAACAAACGGTGTATTTCTATCGCTGCTCATTTAGTTTTTATTGCCGTTTCAAATATACCGGTCATTTTTGAAACACCCTGTAGATAAGCTACTCATTCTTCGAAAAAGGGGTGTGAGAATAATCTGTGGAGCAAAATATAGGAAATCTTGTCGCAACTTGTTTCCAAGGGGTGTTAACTGTTATAAACACATACATTTTAAAAGCCATACTGCTTATGAAAAGACTGCACCCAAACACTTATTCGGATTTCCACCAGTACAATACTCGAAATAAAGAAAGATTTTACATCGGCAGCCACAGAACAGCACTTTACGAAAAGGGGTTTCAGTATGCAGGTATAAAATTAGCTAGTGCACTGCCTAGAGCAGTCATGGCTCTTCCTACAACTAAACTGAAACATCAGCTTAATAAATGTTTAGTAAAACACCCTTTCTACACATTGGAAGAGTACCATACTTATATGAAGAACAACAAATGCTTTGTGAAATTATGTAAATAGAAATCAGTAAACATCTTATTGTAATTTTGTTGTAAATTAATGACGTATTCAGATTAGACTAGATTAGATTAGATTAGTACTTGTTCCATAGATCATGAATACGACACTTCGTAATGATGTGGAATGTGTCAGGTTAATAAAAGGTGTCTATACAAGATATTATATTACACAAAATATTACATGACACTTGATATTTTTAAAAATTCATCTAATGAGTAGAAGGAGTTGCCACTAAGAAATTCTTTTAATTTCCTTTTAAATGCTATATGGCTATCTGTCAGACTTTTGATGCTATTAGGTAAGTGAACAAAGACTTTTGTGGCAGCATAATTTACCCCCTTCTGAGGCAAAGTTAGATTTGACCGTGAGTAGTGAAGATCATCCTTTCTCCTAGTGTTGTAGCCATGTACACTGCTATTACTTTTGAATTCGTTCGGATTGTTAACAACAAATTTCATAAGTGAATATATATATTGTGAGGCTACAGTGAAGATCTCTAGCTCTTTAAATAAGTGTCTGCAGGATGATCTTGGATGAGCTCTAGCAATTATTTGGATTACACGCTTTTGTGCAATGAACACTCTTTTACTCAATGATGAGTTACCCCAGAATATGATGCCATACGAAAGCAGAGAATGAAAATAGACGTGGTAAGCTAATTTTCTCAGATGTATATCGCCAAAATTTGCAATGACCCTAATAGCATAAGTAGCTGAACTCAAAACGTTTCAGCAGATCCTCAGTGTGTTTTTTCCAGTTCAACCCCTCATCAATGCATACACCAAGAAATTTTGAATGTTCTACCTTAGCTACCAATTTCTGATCGAAGTCTATATTTATTAATGGTGTCATTCCATTTACTGTGTGAAACTGTATATACTGTGTTTTGTCAAAGTTTAATGAGAGCCCATTTGCAGAGAACCACTTAATGATTTTCTTAAAAACATCATTTACAATTTCACCAGTTAATTCTTGTCTGTTGGGTGTAATAGCTATACCAGTATCATCGGCAAAAAGTACCAGCTTTGCATCTTCATGAATATAGAATATTAAGTCATTAATATATATATTAAGAACAGCAGAGGACCCAAGACCGAACCTTGCAGCACCCCATTCTTGATTGATCCCCAGTTTGAGAAATCACCAGTTTTTTGCATATTATGTGAACTGCTTATTTCAACTTTCTACACTCTTCCAGTTAGGTATGATTTAAACCATTGGAGCATTGTCACATTCATACCACAGTACTTGAGCTTATCTAGAAGTATTCCATGATTTACACAATCAAAAGCCTTTGATAGATCACAAAAAAACCCAATGGGTGACTTCCGGTTACTCAGAGCATTTAATATTTCATTAGTGAAAATATATATAGCATTTTCCGTTGAAAAACCCTTCTGGAAACCAAACTGACATTTTGTTAAAACTTTATTTTTACAAAGGTGTAAAGCTACTCTACAATACATTACTTTTTCAAAAATTTTGGATAAGGCAGTCAGAAGAGAGATTGGGCAGTAGTTGTTTTGACATCAGACATATCCCCTTTTTTATGCAGTGGTTTAACAATGGCATACTTCAGTCTGTCTGGGAACATACCCTGCTTCAGAGAGCTATTACATATGTGGCTAAGAATCCCACTTATTTCTTGGGAACAAGCTTTTATTATCCTGCTGGAAATGCCATCAATTCCATGTGAGCTTTTATTCTTGAGAGAGTTTATTATCTTCCTAATTTCAGCAGGAGAGGTGGGTGGAATTTCAATTGTATCAAATGGTGTAGGTAAGGCCTCTTCCATTAACTGTCTTGCTTCTTCTAATGAACATTTAGATCCTATTTTCTCTACAACATTTAAAAAATGATTATTCAAAATGTTTTCGACTTCTGGCTTGTTTATCAAGTTTCGATTTGCTTCAATGGTGATGCCATCACCCTGTACTCTTGGTTGACCTGTCTCCCTTGTAATAATATTCCAAATTGTTTTGATTTTGTTATCAGAGGTATTAATCTCAGACATGATGCGCATGCTTCAGGACTTTTTAATAACCTTTCTTAATGTAGCACAGCAGTTTTTATAATATTTGGCTGTTTCTGGGTCATTACTCTTTCTTGTTGTTAGATACAGTTCCCTTTTGTGGTTACAAAATATT
The DNA here is from genome assembly GCF_023898315.1 of Schistocerca nitens. Lineage (NCBI taxonomy): Eukaryota > Metazoa > Arthropoda > Insecta > Orthoptera > Acrididae > Schistocerca > Schistocerca nitens. The sequence goes on from NC_064614.1 coordinate 617,763,131, forward strand.
TTTATTCCTTTAGGAAGCCAAGGGTTTTTGCATGGTTTCTTATTATTAGATTTGACTACTTTCTTGGGGAAACAGTTTTCAAATTCTCTTACAAGTGTATCATGAAATAAGTTATATTTTAAATTAGAATCAGGTTCCTTGTACACCTACTCCAGTCTAACTGCTGAAGATTTTCTCTGAAGAATGTGTCTTGTGTATTGTACAAATAACTGTAATCATTACTGTTTCTTTGTACATGTTCAGTGTACCATTCGATGTTGAATAGAGCTATTATTATTATTATTATTGTTATTAACTTTCATACAACTAAAAGTCTTCATATGACTTGAATTTCTTTGGTCTTCATGAAAGATCATTTGATAATGTTCTGATATGGTAGGCATTGAAGGCTTCATACATTGCCCTCTTGACAACAAAATTAATTTCATTCAGAATCTTTCTATCTATGCTTTGCTTTTTTCAGAAGTTCCTCTTCAGTGACTTTATTCCATGGAGGGTCCCTCCATCATGAGCTGTTCTACAGGGTACATATCTATTCAAAACATATTCCTCTATCTGCTCCTTTCCTGAGCTAAAAGTTTCAAGCTTATCACTGAGATATGACACTGATGCTTCTTTATCTAGTTTACTGAATATATAAGTCTTTCCACTTGTTTTAGAATTTCTTTGTAGTATGGTAGTAACTGCTGCAACAACTGACTCAGGCTCACTGATATCAGTTTTGATGTGGACATCTGCAATGAGGTCAGGTCTATTTGTTAGATCTCTTACATTTCCATCAAGAGTGAGGTTCTGACTTATCTGTCCTAGGCAGTTTCCAGAGAATGTTTCACATGATGCCACTTTCAAAACTGTCATTATACCAATAGATAGTTGGATGATTAAAATCTCCTCCAATGATTACAGCATCATTGGGGCATTTATGTGCTATTGAACTGAGGTTTAGTCTAAAAGTTCTCATACTTATTTATACTTGCTGTCTTCAAGATTTTATTCTGATTGTATGTCTCTAAGCTCAGGTACTGCAAATCAACTTGAATAATCATTTGACTGAACACTGAGCTTAGAAATTATAAAGCAATATTTTCTATCCCTTGCACTTTATTGGATCATAAGTCTTCCAAAGCTCTTCATATCTATAATAGTTCATTCCCTGTGATGTCCATATTGACTCATATTTCATCTTCCCTCATGTCATCAGACAGTTTCTTTTGTCCATAGAGTCCTTCAGTGTATTCTGGAATGTACCTACTTTGATTTATAGGTTGCACTTCGTCTCCCATCAATGTTAAGATGGTTAAATTGCTGTAAACTGATTTATTGGTAACTTTTTCATATCATTCACAATATAACTTTTAATTGCTTTGACCTTTTCCATCTTTATTGTCACTAGTGAGAGTATGATGACCAGTTTCAGCCCGTCCACAAAATGTTGTTTACAATCAGGCACTTCCCATGTCCTATTATTCAGTATTATGGTGTCCAACTATTAACAGCACACATTCATAACAGATTTCTAACAGTAAAACTACACAACATTTTTTCATTTGACACAGTCAACAAACCCACCTGATTTCTTGATATATAACACAAATGAACAGGCATTCATTATGTTGACAGAAAGATGTGTTCACTGATTGACTCAAAGAAATTAGCAAAAGATAATACAAGTCAATGTCTGATATTAACACACTGTGTAAGTCACATAGATATGTTGACACGTGACTACTGTCAACAAACTTCCACACCAATGTTAGTCATGTAGGAATTCACACAGAACTTGTTACATTGACATTGCTCATGTTAATGTTGGTAGCAAACTGCACATAGAAGTACCTCATATGTTAGCTTAATGCAAAATCATTATATAGATGTTGTTCATACCAATGCTCGTAGTGGACACTCTACATCAGGGCCGGCCAAACGCTGCACAGTGTGCAGACATGCGGAAGTGCTGCACATGTGCGCATGTGTGCGACAGCAAGCAACAGCAACATCTGTTATTAGGCATGTGTCCTAAATGAATGGCGGCGGCTCCTCTTCCCTGTTTATGTGGTACAAGCAAGAGCGCAACATACCCAGTCTCGTTTACCCTGGTGACCATAACTTTAACATAGAAGTACTGAGAAATGGCAGGTACTGTGAAAAAGCAAAGGACAGCAGATCTATGCTCTCGGTCGTTTCGATCAAGCATCAGTGATGAAAATCTCCCGCAACTGCTTGCGTTTGTCAATGAGCTGTGCTTTTGTACCCGATATTAACTATATCATTTCTCATGACCAGTGATAAACGTGTTTGGATTTATTCCTTTCATAATTAAAAATTATTGTTTACTAACTAACTGTGCACTATTGCCTCATTCTGCTCCATGTTACATTATTATAAGGAAAATTGGTCATTAAACCGATTGTTGTATACTTACATTTAGGTTCTTTTAAAAAAAAAAAAAAAAATGTGTGAAGGGCTGAAGTCGATAAAACATAACATTCATCTAATTGTCAGTTATTGTGCAGATTTCAGACGGAACTGATGAAAGACATAGCAATAACGGTACAGGTGATCATCGAGAGGTCTGCGGTTGTCATTCTGTTCAGAGGTCAGTGAGACAGAAATTATGTGGGTGTAATTGCATTGGTTTAATGTTATTTGAAATCATGACTAAGGTTCGTTGGAAGTCGCTAAGTGCGCTCCTTCTTAAATACTAGATCAAAAACACTACGCGTATTTATGTGCCGTCAGTCAAGCTGCCTTAATAAAAACCCACGGTTGTTAACTGTATTACTTGTCTTACTGGGTTAAACTGTTAACATAAAAGTAGACGTCTCAATGAGTAGACTGTGACAGTATTTTAAATGTTTAATACGCGAAATAACTTCCCATGGTTGGCTTGCAATCTGTGGAAAGAGCACTAGAATGCGCCGGTACAGAGTATCTCAGCAAGTGGATAAAGTGACATCTGTGCGTAGAAACATGCACTACATGAACGCTGATGGCTGCGGCGTGCACGCTGTGACCCGGAAGTTGCACATGTGCAGGAGCACCGCACGCGTGCAGAATTTCTGGCCGGCCCTGCTCTACATGGTTGGGGCATGTGTGCTAGCTCATGTGAGTGAGTGTTCATGCAATAATTTCGTCTATGTAATAAGTAGTTAACTAAATATAAAAGGTTGTGTGTCTACAATGGGAATTCACTGTTCTTCCTAGTTAATTATGCAAATTCTTAATTAGTGTCTTAATTAATTAATGGAGGAGCATCATTCAGTTCAGAGAACTGAAGATAACAAAAGTACAGTAGTACATGTCAGAATTAAACAGGTATCATGGTATCTAAGGCAACAGTAGCTTTGTGTGTTCCCAAACTACAATGTTAATTATCTGATAAACTAATAATTTTCAGGACAACTGAATCTGTAAAGTTTGGCTTATTTGGTCTTTCTAAAGGTGTGTGCATGTCTCTAAATGACTGATTAGCTCAGTCAAAATTTATCCTACTACCATTAGTAAGTCCCCATTAATCCAGTTTCAGCAGACCTAAGTTTACAATTTTGATCAGTATACTGGCAATCAGCACCTGGATAATAAAACTACTTGATATATTGAATAACTTTTACATATTTAGGCATGTACTACACACACACACACACACACACACACACACACACACACACACACACACACACATACACACTGTACAACTAGATTTATTTTTTTATTTAGCCATCTGCTGTATTTCAGTTGATACATGTTTTATCATTACATATAGCCTTGAAATTTTGATTATACAATAAAGATTTTCTACAACTTAGTACATTTATAGCACAGATAACAGCATAATACATTAATGATACTGTGCAGTGTATTCAGTTCTTTTTCACAGTACATAAGTATTTCCCTTGCATTTAAATCTACATACATATATTTATATTGTTTTTTGAAATGAATGGTGGTTACTTATCACAATTTTGAGTTTCTCTTGCAATAATCAGTTAATTCATTTACAGAATGAAATTAATTTTTCTCTGGTATTTCTCTGTGTAGTTAAAAGAATTAATGATCTTTAGTTTCTTGATAGTGTTCGGAAGGCAATTGAAAAGGTACATCCTCAAGTGTGTTATACTTCTCTCATAGCAACTTGTCCTGTGTTGCCTTGCTCTCAGTTTTCAACAGTCTTTTTTCTTGTTGATGAATCTCTTCATTTTTTGCCAAATTTCTAATGTTTTTCTTAGTCTGTGCTAGTATTTTATGTACATAAATATCAGTTTCTGTTAAAATGTTTAACTGTTTAAATTTTGATCTGTAACTTCTTCCTTGTTTTGGATTCATCATTATGCATATAGTCCTTTTCTGTATGATGAGTACCTTCTTCATATGTAGCGAGCTTCCCCATAGCTACAACCCAAATGACGAAATTGATTCAAAGTGTACAAAGTAAAACATTTTGAGAACTTTAATACTTACAGTTTCTGCTAATTTGCATAGTGCATAGCAGCCTGAATTTAGATTACTGTTTATGCTGTTGATGTGCTCTGTCCATGACAATTTATCATCAAGGTGTATACCCAGAAACTTTTAATTTTACAGACTGTACTTTTTCAAGTTTGTGTTCCTTAATTTTTAATATTAACTCACAATCTTTTGGTCGATTTTTATAGCCAGTTTTCTAGTCTGCATAATACACTTTCAGCCCCATGCATAGCTACTTCTAGATTCATTTTCTTAATTAAAATGTTTGTGTCATCTGCAAATAGCATTGATTTTTGTTGAATTTCCTTCGATACCTCATTAATACACATTCCTAGGACACTTCCCTGTGGCACACTGTTCTGGATCATCCCCACATCTGAGAAATATTTATTTCTCTCCTTATCTGTTATCTGTTCATTAGGTGGGATTTTATAAGACTGAGGGTACTGCCTCTAACCCCATACTGAGCGAGGTGGTACACTGGTTAGGACACTGGATATGCATTCGGGAGGATGGCAGTTCAAACCTGCATCCAACTATAATGATTTAGGCTTTCTGTGATTTCCTTAAATTTTTTTCAGGAAACTGGTGGAATGGTTCCTTAGAAAGGACTCGGCCGGTTTCCTTCCCCATCCAATATGATGGATGACCTCGCTGTTGGTCCCCTCCCTAAAATCAACGAACCAATCATCACCCAATAGACTTAGTTTTTTGAGGAGAATGTTGTGATTAGCTATGTCAAAACCTTTTGATAGATCACAGAACACTTCAGTTATTGATTCCTCCCTGTCAAGTGTTTGCAGTTCATAGTCCACAAGTACTCCTATTGCTGAGGTAGTATCTTTAAATTTTTGGAACTCATGTTGGCTTCTGGCTACGATATTCTATGATGCGAAGAAGCTTATTAACTTGTTGTACAGAATGTGTTCAAAGATTTGAGATATTACTGGTATAATACTAATGGGTCTGTAGTTTTCAGGTCCCATAGTGTTTAGTTTTTTGTACAGTGATAGCATCCTAGCAGTTTTTAAACTATCTGGATGCAGTTCTTCTTTGATTGTTTCATTAATCATTTTGGATGAAAGTTTAATAATCTTATCTGATATACCATAGATGTCCCAGGTCTTGGTTTTTTTCAACTTGTTTCTGAGGCTTTAGATTAAACTTAAGGAGAAAAATATATTTATTAGTTGGAGTGCAATAGGAGCAATGGAAAGATTCCAGCTTGCCTTGTTTCATCAACCCACCCCACCTACTGAATCAAATATATATGTACTGAAAAATAGCTGGCTGGGTGATGGGGTAATGGAATGTCAAATATATAGTTATACACACACTTTTCTGGAAATCTCCAAATTAAGTGCAAATCAAATATTTTAAATTCTGTACACTGTGAATAAATATACATTGGGAATGGTTGCTGGTCATTGTCCTCACAAATATTCACTAATTTTGAGCAAAATGATATATGTACACACATCAACAAAGGTTTGACATCACCTCAGTCCTGAGAGTTCCAGAACCTGTACAGAAAATTGGAACAGAGATCAACATAAACATCATTTCCGCCCTCTTTATTGCTCACAAAGACCACACGCTGCATGTTGTACCACCATACAGCAAGACTTTCAGAGTTGGTGGACCAGATTTCTGTACATACCAGTACTTCTAATACTCAGTAGACACATCCTCCTGCACTGATGCATGCCTGTATTCATTGTGGCATACTATTCATAAGTTCATCAAAGCACTGTTGGTCCAGATTGTCCCACTCCTCAATGGCGATTCGGCGTATATCCCTGAGAGTGGTTGGTGGGTCACGGCGTACATAAACAGCCCTTTTCAGTCTATCCCAGGCATGTTCGATAGGGTTCACGTCTGGAGAACATGCTGGCCACTCTATTCAAGCGATGTCATTATCCTGAAGGAAGTCATTCACAAGATGTGCATGCAGAGGCGCAAATTGTCATCCATGAAGAAGAATGCCTCGCCAATATTCTGCTGATATGGTTGCATTATCAGTCGAAGGATGGCATTTATGTATCATATGGCTTTTACGGTGCCTTCCATGACCACCAGTGGCATACGTCAGCCCCACATAATGTCATCCCAAATCATCAGGGAACCTCCACCTTGCTGCACTTGCTGGACAGTGTATCAACCTAACTGGGTTACTTCCAAACACGTCTGCGACAATTGTCTGGTTCAAGGCATATGTGACACTCATCCGTGAAGAGAATGTGATGCCAATTGTGAGCAGTCCATTCGGCATGTTGTTGAGCACATCTGTACTACACTGCATGGTGTCATGGTTGCAAAGATGGACCTCACCGTGGCCGTCAGGAGTGAAGTTGTGCATCATGCAGCCTATTGTGCACAGTTTGAGTCATAACATGACATCCTGTGGCTGCATGAAAAGCATTATTCAACATGGTGGCATTGCTGTCATGGTTCCTCTGAGCCATAATCCATAGGTTGTAGTCATCCACTGCATTAGTAGCGTTTGAGCAGCCGGAACGAGGCATGTCATCTACAGTTCCTGCCTCTCTGTATCTCCTCCATGTCCAAACAACATTGGTTTGGTTCACTCCGAGATGCCTGGACACTTCCCTTGTTGAGAGCCCTTCCTGGCACAAAGTAACAATGCAGAAATGATCCAACTGCAGTACTGACTGTCTAGGCATGGTTGAACTACAGACATGAGCCATGTATCCCCTTCCTGGGGGAATGACTGGAACTGATCAGCTGTCAGATCCCCCATCTAATAGGCACTGATCATGCATAGTTGTTTACATCTATGGGACAGTTTAGTGACAATGTCTGTGATACAATACCCACAGTAAACTATCTTCAGAAGTTTTGGGAACAGGGGTGATGCAAAACTTTCTTTGATTATGTATATACATGCAAAGAAAATTTTTGAACAAACAAATTCTTTTCACTCAATGGAAAATCCAGGATGGAATGAAGCAATACCAGATAAGGAAAGTTGCTACTCACCATATAGCAGAGATGCTGAGTTGCGATAGGCACAATAAAAAGATTCATACAATCATAGCTTTCGGCCATTAAGGCCTCTGTCAGCAGTAGACACACACGCACATACGTGCACACACATACACATGTAAATGCAACTTGCACTTGTGCGACTCAGAATCTCTGCTATATGGTATCATTAAATTCTTTTCACTGTTATATCATTAGTCATTGGACTCTAACATTCTTTTGACCCATCATTTTTTTCCAAATTCATATTGTTGACTAGTTTTCAGGAACACACTATTAATTTAGAGAATAAATTTCAGTTTCTAATGGTACAGGCACTGGGTCTATCTGCCAGGCTCTTTTTGTCAGTGTCCATCATTACAACAGTCCACAGCACCAATATACACGAAGAAAATATACAAAATATTCCGTTGTAGCGCAAAAATATGATTTACACTTCATAAATGAATTGCATTAATTCCTATTCTAGGTGAAATATGGATTACTAATACAGTCTTACTGTGGCCTCAGGAATATGCATTGGCTGGCTGTCTGGCTCTGTATGTGAACATGTGTACTATTGCTAGAAAAAGAGCTAGGGCTTAAAAGCTAGTATGAATGCTTTTTCCATTATGTGTCACTGTTCTCCACGCATCAACCCACAGTGGCATTGATAAAGTCACATCGACCACGTAAAGCATGATCTTTGAACTAGAACTGCTCTGATGAGCTGCCATGTTAATGTTTTAGTCAGTCTTTGTACCTTCTACAGTGTACACTTGTATCTTTCTTTGTGCTAAAATATATGTATGTATTGACATCATGGAAACAGTTTGTTGCATATACAATTACCCGTATTACTGTTTCCCTTATTGGTGACCCCAAAGTTTCTACGTCTTCCACGACTTCTGCACCAGCTGTGTGGAATCAACAGGTTTTATGTTTGATGCCATGGCTGCCTCACACCCAATGTTTTATATGAGGATTTGGAGGCTCAGCTACTACTACCAGGAAACTCCAATCCCCTGCCAACTCTTGTTTCATTGCTAACAGACAGTGATTCGTGATCTCCAATGAAGCTAACCTCAAACTTTGCAGCCCTACAACTGCTGAGTGTTACACCGTTACCTCAAACAATGGACTCAGGTTTTGTGTCGCCAGACTGTGCATGCCAACATGTGAAAGGTGAAGTGGACAATTTCCAGAATCGTGTAACATTCGATTGCTCATGTAGTGTTCAAAGGGACCCAAATTCGCACATGTGCTTTGATCCTCTATGCGCCGCAACGTTGGTAACACTAGTGCCATGTGCAATGCCACCATTCGTGCAAAACGCACATGTGGCCAACTGCTAACAAGCAATGCCATTTTTGCCTTCCTCACAATTTAATATTGGACATTTTTATACATCAAGTTTGCCAGGCTCAACCACCAGATCTGTCACCCAGTTTCGTGACCACGTGGGTTCGAGCACACCCGATGGCGCTTCACCATCCAGGAATGTTATACCACAACAATGTGACTGCCAGCAGGTTTCACCAGTGATTTATGGTCCTACCACATGGGGTGTGTTTCTGATGTGCACAGAAAACTCGCGCTGTTGCCACACCAAGTACCAAACCACAATGCCCCCCCACCCCCCACCCCACCTCATTCACAAGGGCCCCGCTTCTGACCACACAGTCGCTTGCTCCTTCCGCAGTACTGTCTGCGACTGCTGCGCCAGCCTTCTGCATGATTTCCGAGGTGGACAATTTAATTACTGCGCCTATAACTTCCAGTCCAGTTTACGTGCCTACCTCATGAGCCACTCATCCATTTGTTCCCACGGTACTGACCATGCCTGCCGCATCATGCTTCCATGACTCATCAGGGACATTGCAACCAGCCATTCTTTGGGATGTGTTTGCAAATAACACGCCAATGCCAGTAGTACCAGGTTACAGGACAACCTATCCCACCATGGAACAGCAGGCCTTCCAAGATACGCCGAAGCCACCCTTGCCCCCCCCCCCACCACCACCACCACCACCTGGCCATCTGCCAAAGCTACCTCCTTTATACGAGGTCAACACTGTTTCATGGTTCGCACTTGTGGAGCATCTTTTCGAGTTACATCAGGTGACTAACGACAACTCTAAATTTCTATGTCTCGTCACGCACCTCCATGACCACTCACATTTAATTCGTGACCTCCTCCTTTCACCACTGCCACCGCCAAAATATGAGATCACCAAGAAGACAATATTGGACCAACTCGCTTGCTCAAAACAGGAATTAATAATCAAGATCCTGTATGAGGAACACCTGGGGGACCACGCTCCGTCACAACTCTGGCACCGCGCTCAGCTACTTGTGAGTGAACACACGATGCCAACATTACCCTGTGGGTGTCGTCTGCCAAGTTACCTACGAACCTGCAGATACATCTGCTACCACAGACCTTTGAGTCTATCAGCTCTTACCTTCGCATTGCAGATCAGCTGTATGCACTACCGCAACAAAAACAACCAGCACAGCTCTCATTGCTGGTTGGCACTATGCCGCCTGTTTACTGACCATCTCCAAGCAGAGGCAGGACTTGTTCCACCTCCATGCCATCTACACCACCCTCGTTCATTCTCTCCTCTTTCTGAGCACACAAGAATCGCACACGCACCATACGTCCCAGTTTACATTCTGGAACAGATCAATGAGGACAAACCTCCTCCATTGTCACAATCACCACCACCACCACATGCAGCTCATCTGTACTGTTGGTACCACAAGATTTTCAGAGAAGAGGCCAAGAAGTGCAGATTTCCTTGCCAGCACCCAAACATCGATCACAGGATCTAAAAGACGCCAAGTCCTGCAGGAAAATTCACAGGTGTCCTCAAACTTTGCACTCCGTTCACTCATCCTCTCGTCCGAGCAGTCATTTATATGTGACCTACATTTCATCGCTGCTTGTTTTCCTAGTTGACACAGGCACTGATGGCCCATCATACCTACATCATCGGGTCCTCCCGTTTTTTCACCAATGAAGTCGCTTCTACATGCTGTCAACGAATCAACATTACAAACTATCGGCTCTGCTAAAGTTATGGTGCATCTATCTCCTCCTCTACGTTTCCCATGGACTTTTTACATCGCCAACATTGAGGAACCAATTCTCGGTATGGATTTCTTGTCCCGTTACAAACTCTCCCAGAACATAGAAAGGTGGTGAAGCACTGAACCTTGGGCTAACACTCAGATACCATGCTCAGGTACTTACGCTCGTCATTCCGTTTCCGTCGCGACATGCAATTTGGTTCATGAGTTCTCCACCCTCGTGGACAAAATTGTGACCTGCATCACTAATCTACTGTCAGAGTATGATGCAGCGGCAGAACTCTGTGGGCAAAACGACGAGTTGAAACAATGCATTGCTCACACTTTCATCAAATTCACCACGGCTTGTACCTCGCTGCTGCCACAGCAATCCACAGTTCCTTCACCTGATTGACCTCCATCAGCTGATACCAGCACGGAGACTCATCACTTATCAGGTTAGTTCAAAAACATTCATTGCATGTGACGATTCGCGTTCAGTGATTTCTGCATCGGCCACACGCCTGCTACTTGCAGTGCCAGTGCTTCTAACGACAGTCACGTGCGCAATGCAAACATGCCCACCATTCAGGCAGCCACCCCTTGTGTTGGTAAACATTCCCTCTCTCTCGTGCGCGAAACACATGATTCGGCGGCGATCGCCGTTCTCCGCACGACGTGAACACCTCTCTTGCCGGCGCCGGTTACTCAAGGCAAAGTTAACAACAGACAGTCACTGTGTGCCTCAATCTGCTCCATGCTGCCCGTGCAGTTGACCTCTCCAAACAAGCGCATGCAGCACTCACGTAATAGGCATGTGACTTTCGTGCTGCCTTTTCCCACTCGCACTAATGGCTACATCTCATCGCGTCCCACGCATGCCATAACTTCACGTCAGGACGTTACTCAGCCTCGTGTGGAGTTCTCAGTCTCTTCCGTCACTGACGGAATGACACACAACATAATTACCACTGCTGGCCCTCCTATTAGGCACAAGGTTAGAAGCCTCAACCCCATTAAGTTGCGCCCGGCCCGGCAGCAAACTAACGAATTTCTGGAGGCAGGTATTCTACAGCCATTGGACACCAATTGGTCTTCACCAATTCACCTCGTCACCAAACACGACGGTTCTCTTCAAATGTATGGTGATTACAGACGCTTAAACACTCATACCCCATCACGGATAATTACCCTTTGCCAAACATAAACAATTTCACCCATATGTTATCAGGCGCCACAATCTTCAGTGTGATTGACTGTAAACGTGCCTATCACCAGAGTCCCGTAGTGCCGGAAGACATTTCAAAGACTGCTATCCTCATGTCGCTCAGTTTGTTCCAATACAATTTCATGCTATTCAGCTTAAAGAATGCGGCACAAACGTGGCAACATTTCATTGACTCAATCTTACGACAGTTCGAGTTCTGCTTTGCAAACCTGAATGACATCCTCATTTTCAGCAAGTCGACTGAGGACCACAAAGATCATTTATCCCAGGTCCTCCAGACCTTAAACTCCAATGGTGTCAACGTCAACACAGATAATTTCCAATTCCACCAGTCTTCTGTGACATTTTTAGGTTACACAGTCTCTGCAGATGGAATATAGCCTCCCAAACCCCACATGCAGGCTATCACGTCATTGCCACCCCCAGCTACGTACATTGAACTCCGACATTTCCTGGGTACTATAAATTACTACCGCCAACATCTACCTTCTGCTGCCACTGTGCAGGCCCCTCTGACAAGACTTGCTGTCTGGCAAACAGACTTTGGGCCTTAAGTCAGTCCGTTGGACTGAAACTAGGCTAGAGGCCTTCAGGGCTCTAAAGACAATGTTAGCTCACTCCATCATACTCGCCCACCCCGATCCGTCTGCCAAGATGTTCATTACTACGGATGCCAGCAACATTGTGGTCAGGGCACTGTTACAGCAATGCAAAGGTGACATGGTTTCACTCCCTCATTTCTTCTCTAAAAATCTGTCTACAGCACAGAAGAAATATTCCGCTTTTGACAAAGAACTTCTGGTGGTCTATGAAGCCATCAAACACTTTTGCCCTGACATCGAAGGCCGTTCTTTCTTCATTCTTACTGACCACAAACCACTGGCGGACGCCTTCTGCAACCCTCCTGAGGACCCACCTCTTCGGCATTTCCGCCACTTCGACCTGGTCTCTCAATTTACTACAGATGTACGCTACATTAAAGGGGCGGAAAACATCCCCACTGATTTCTTTTCGCGGATCAATACTGTCTCATGTATCATCAATTTATATGACCTCACCACTCTCCAGGACTATGACAAGGAATCTCAAGCTCTCCTCACGGATCCTCAGACATCGCTTGTGTTTACCAAAGCCAAGTTTCCCTGCGTTTCGGATGAAATGTGGTGCGACTCTTCTACCGGCATTCTGCGGCCGTTGCTCCCTCCCACATTACAACCACAAGCCACGGCACCTTGCATAACCTTGCCTGCCCTGGCGTTCGCGTCACCACATGCCTCATCACCGAGCATTTGGTTTGGAAAAATGTTAAGCAGGACTGTCAAACCTGGGCACGCAGCTGCATTTCCTGCCAACGCAACAAGATCTGATGCCACACCTCTCTCCCCCTTGGTAAGTTTGATATTCTGCAAGGACGTTTTTGTCATGTACATATCGACCTTATCAGCCCTCTGCCATCGTCAGAGGGCCACAGATATATCCTCTCCACAATCGACCGCATGTCTCGTGGGGTGGAAGATGTTCCTTTACCCAACATCACAGCAGAAACTGTGGCCAAGGGATTCGTCTCATCATGGATCGCTAGGTTCAGTTGCCTGTCCACCATCACCACCGACCAGGGTCGACAGAAACTGCACTTTTCACGATTCTATGTAACCTTTGCGGTATTAAAAAAATTCATACAACAGCCTACCACCTGCAAAGCAACAGTTTGGTGGAGCAATGGCACCACACTCTTAAAACAGCACTCAGGTGCCATGACTGTCTCTGGTCTGAGGTGCTTCCTTGGATGTTACTCGGTCTCCGTTCGACCTTTAAACCTGACTTACAGGGAACCATCTCCAAATTCGTTTTCAGCAAGAACCCTGTTCTACCAGGGGAACTTACCCTGCCTCAAGCACCCGAGGATTTCCCCACCTCTCCAGACTCTATTAGTAGAATGCACACCCACTTAAGACATGCAAGGCTACACCCACCTGTCAGTCATTCCCCGCGGGACACTTACATGCCAACTGCACTCAACACATGCTCCCACATTATGCTCAGGGATGGTTCCTTTAGAAAACCCCTGCAACCCCCATACCTCGGCCTCTTTGAAGTACTCCAGAGGGGTGAGATGACATTCGACATTATGGTTAAAGATCGCCCGCAGACCATTTCACTACACAGGCTCAAGCCTGCTTTTGTGGACTCCGACACCCCTCTGCCATCCCAGTCAGACCATCTAGACGAATTGTCCATTGCTGAACCCAATAAAGAGTTAGCTCATCCCATGGTAGGCTCTTCTCCTTCTGATGATTCGTCACTGCAGTTCGCGGTTTCCCAAGCATGTCGTCATCAACCCCATGCGCAGGTTTTGATGATGTTTCATCTACTGGAGAGACTTGCTCCCTGACTTTCAACTTTTTGAGACAGTGTGAATGCAGATTATGGGAAATTTTGTATCATAATAAGTTAAGTAAGTTTATGGTAAAAGGAAAGCTAATTCGAGTGCAAATGAAAATAGTTAGTAAAGTATAAATAAAATATCAGATTGTCAAATATTTATTTCGACAAAAAGTACAATACAAAATTGTGTTGGAGATAGAGAGTGCTTACAGTAGTCTGAAGTGTTGGAGCCCAGCCTTTCAATGGTACAGTTGTGTGTAGTATGGGCTCCAAAGGAAGTTTTGGGTTGCCAGTTTTAGTTGTGCTACATGCCTCAAAAAGTTAAGGCATATTTATTCCAGATTTTTTTTCTTTTCTTTTTGTTTTTAGAAAGTACTGATTTTTTAAGAAATTTTGTGTGGGATATTGAGCAGATCGGTGACTAAAAACTTGTGTGCATTGGACACTGATAAACTTAACCCCTTACTGCATGATTTTTTTTATTTTCCTGAAAAAAATGTTGCGTGTTATGTTCGATGTTCTGATTTCATAAAAAATGCTTAAAAAACTCTAAATCTTATGTAGGGGCGGCTATGTTAGAATTAAGGGTTTGTGCCATATATGGGACAGCATGCAGTAACAACTAATACCATGTGATACCATTTTTGGGATTGATGATGCACAATGTGGAAAATACACAGTAAGATACGTACATGAACTAGCAGAACTGTATTTATGTAAAACAATTACACTTTCTATTCATTACAATACACACATTTTGAGAAAATAACACACATTCTGTTTCCATTTTTCTCTATTCATTATGAAACTTGATGAAGCAATTTCTCTCCTTATTCAAGCACAATGTTGTACTGCACTTCATACACGCTATATAGGATTTTCCCTTGCATTCTGGATACTTCCAACGACCACTGTTTTCCAGCCAGATAGGCATGTGATGTATCCCATCCAGTCGCACCTGACGCTGTGGAAGATCTGCTGTAGGGCCTCTCTTCTTCTTGCAGTCAAGCTGTTTCTGTATTTCATTGCTTGGCCTATCACGTTTCTTGGATAAGGATTTCCCAATTTCACAGAGGGCCTCTGCAACTGCGACCTTGAAATCAACAAGGGGCATGTAGTCCGTATTTCTTCTTCTCCATAACAGCCAGCTGTTCACACAAGCCAAGTCAACTAGATGAAAGAATATCTTCAAGTACCATTTCTTTGATCTGATTTGAATTCTATAATATCCTAGCATAGAATCTAATAGATCGACACCCCCCATGTAGTCATTGTAGATCATCACAGAGTGTGGACAAGGTACCATTTTATATTCTTTTTCCTGCCTGAAAAGCCTCTTGATCTCGCCTTCTGGTTTGCATCCAACGTAAGTTGACAAAGTGTTGACTACTTATTATCAAACCAGGAGACTACTGACAGTTGCACACCATCTACTGTTGCTATCTTTTCCTCCATGCCGCCTCAACCATTCATCTTCATTGCTGTCTCCTTAGGTAAAATGCAACCACATAGTCGATTGGACCGGACTGCATGTTGTGCCATATCCGTCATAGACCTATTTTTCAGTATTATATGTATTCTAATGAACAAATATATAAACTTACCTCTTTATAACTGTCCACAGACGTCCTTTTTCCTCTGCAAAT
The DNA here is from genome assembly GCF_023898315.1 of Schistocerca nitens. Taxonomy (NCBI): domain Eukaryota; kingdom Metazoa; phylum Arthropoda; class Insecta; order Orthoptera; family Acrididae; genus Schistocerca; species Schistocerca nitens. The sequence continues at coordinate 617,778,914 of NC_064614.1, forward strand.
AATGTAAACACTGAAATCAATCGTTTACTGTACGTGATTGCAACTGTTTGTGTGACCAAACTTGGATGTAAACAGCTAGCAACACAAAGCAAAGATTCATAACACGTAATTCCTTACTCTCCCAACAGATGGCATACACTACTTGCACAGCTGCTCTTGACTGTGTGCCATATCTGTCCCAACATGCAGTTTGGAAATATATTCTCAGATATGAGATTGACAAAGAGAAAAGTGGTATGTGCAATATCTGGCATATTATGCGGTAAGGGGTTAATAGTGTGGTGAGCATTTTCATTTAAGAACAATCCGTGCTTAGTAGCTGTTCAGATTTGGGGAAATACATTACCATAAACTTGCTAATGTGGATGAAAGGGTTTGTGCATGACTGTTAGGATTAGCATGGGCTTGGCAGTGAACTTTTAATTCTCAACTTCAGAATATACCAAAGTTTTGCCAGTATTTCCACCTTTCATTCAAAATTAAGATCTTTTTCCTGATCCTTAGAATAGTTACATTGTATGCAGCCTGTTGTGAGTTGCAGTACGATAGGTTTCTGCTTGGTTTTTCTATAGGTGAGCTGCTGTGATCACAGGTAGGTGCAAGACAAAAGGAACCGCGTCGCTGCAGCGGAGCTAAGCTTCGACACACAAATTATGTGATTCTTTAAAATATAATAAGAATTAGATCCACATTCAATTAGTTACAAATATTGCCATTAGCAGACTGGAAAATTCTATTAAAATATCTTGAGGTTTAAGTTCACAGACTACCATGGCTGGTGTCACTTTGGACGAAATAATTTCAGCTATCGTGCCATGTTATTGCGCCCTACTAAAACAGTTAAACTTCTGACATTTTGACTGACTTGCTGTGGTCCTCTTAAGGGTAGTTCACTGCTTTATACTGGTGTTATCTAATATGGCATGGCAGGGGATCTATCATGGTATCTTTATAAATCATTTCTCATCACGACACATCACTGCAGCATCAACTTTAATTACTGGTGATGGTAAAGACGTCTCTGCTAAAACTTTTTGATTTTCTTCTTTAACTAAATCTTCAGAAAAATAAGGTGGGGCACTTTAAGAAACAATGACATGCATCCATTTACAGCAGCATTGCGAAAGAAGGTCACACATGTTATCAATAGAGAGTGAAAAGAGATCCTGCAGGGGTCCAGTTGGCAAAGGAGTTGATACATGCAAGGCCATAACGAAGACAAAAAGAAAGCACAGCATAAGGTAACATAAGTCAATCCAAATGAATGAAAATCCTGCTCCAACAATTTTTTCATAGGCTTCCCATTCTTCAACAGACTCGTAGTAAGCCAGAAATGGAGGGAGATAAACGACGAAGGTAGTGACACGCAAAACAGGAGGTGCGAAGGGTGACATTGCGGGCAATGTAGAGTGAGATGGACCCAAACTGGCCAAAACAGAGGCAAGCATTTGCAATACCTGGATTTCATTGAGTTGCGCTGTGATGCTGTTGACTGAGATGATGCAATGCTGCAGTAAGAACCGTTGCTGATCAACCAGTTAGCATAAGAACTTAACAGTAGCAGTGTCTGACACTGTAGATGCAATGGAGGACTAGCCTGACACTGAAAACCATGCAACAATCACAGATTTGTCATCATTCGTATTGTAACTTGGAAGCACAACAAAACCAAGAATGTAGTACAACTTTATTAGCCTGCAGCATGTACGCCAATCACCATGAGCACATACTGAGCACAATAAGATAAGGCAAATGTATGCAATCAATAACAACATGATAACTGAGCATGAGCATAGTGTGGCAGGGTTTAAATAGACAATCATCCGTGGCTGGCTCTATCGGAAGTTTACAGTATTGCTCTTTTATGGAGCACTATCACTGATGACAACACACTGCTAATGTGTGTGGCTTTCAAGTGTGTGCACATTACTTCAGTAGTTTCACATTGATGGCCCTAAGCATTTAACAATAACACTGATTTTTCTCCCTCACTGACAAAGAAAACATCTTTCAAATATTGCTGGTCAGATGTTTGTTTACCAGATTTTGAGGCTGTCACAAGAACATATGGGGCTTCAAAATGAGGTTCTTGAATTCTCAATCCAAACTCACAATTAGTTTCTTTTAAAACTATGGAAAGATGGGTGGTCAGTGTTATAAAACCACTCTGACCATCATACCAAAGTACAAGAAACTTTATCTGATCATCCCAAAGGACTTCATGGCACAGATACAGATTGGTACAAATACAGTTTTTGAAGTTGGAAGAATTTTATGAGAAGATTTTCAGATCTAGCTCAGTTGAATGATTTTGATGTGAAGCTCCAGTTGAGAAACAATATAATTAAGCTGCAGTCACTAGTACATAATCAATTCTTTTTGCCATGTACTGAAACATGCCTGATATAAATCAAGATGTTTAGAGGATCACCCATAGCAATTCAAAATCCTGCTGAATTTTGTTTAAAATTGCGTTCTTTGTTGAGAATATTAAGGGAAGAAATCTCATTCACTCTATGTGCATGGTGTAAGCAAACATTATGTTTTATGCTTTTATTTACAAATTATATTATCATAAAGATTTTGTAACATAATAATGAGTTACTTATTATTTTTCTGTTAATGAAATAGAGGTAAACGAAACAGTAAATTAAAAACAAAGAATGTCAAATGCAAACTAACAGTGTAAAACCTAAAACAAATATAAGTAAAATGAATAACTAGACTGATCTTGAATGTTTGTATATTTTAATTATGTATGTTGAAAATCCCCCCCACCCATGAACCATAGACCTTGCCATTGGTGGGAAGGCTTGTGTGCATCACACCCCAGGCAGCCATGTTGCTGGCCAGGTTACTCAAGCTTTTCAGAAGTCTTCAACAGTGGAAAAGGCCACTGAAGGGTTCAGAGCAACAGGAATTTTCCCACTTGATGCTAATTGAATATCTTCACCAAAGAAGATTTCTTGCCAACTGAAGTGACAGACCAAGAGGAAGTAGATGCAGCTGATAAGACAGTCTGAGACCTAATGATAACAATGCTCACCCTGAAGAAACAGCTGGAACTTCTGATCCAGAAAGTACAGGCAGTCAGGATGGACCAGCTGCAGAAATCCCTGAACCTGCCTCTTTGCTTTCCAGTAACCAATTTGAACATTCTCAACTGAGACTTCAAATGATATGCAACAACCTACAACTGTGGTGGCACCATGTCGTACCATTCCAGTTCGAAAAATTTCAGTTAAAAGTAAATGGACTGACAGGAATATCAAATCTACTCTGCTCACATCAACATCAAATAGAGAGAGACTGGAAGGAGAGGAAAAAGAGAACAGCAATTTAAATGGGGACTGATAAATGTCCCAAATGTGTCACCCTGAAAAAAGGCCTATGAAATACAAGTCCTCTAGTGAATCAGACTACAGAATGTCACTTGATGAAAGCACTGACCGTCCATAAAACCTGTTCAAAGATTAAACAGCCAGTAACAACATACACAAAGGTCTCCAGGCTGAAGACTTTGCTATGGTTAAAGTCTAGAGAAAGACTAAAAACACATTCCCTCTCTAAGGTTCTAAGGTGAAAGATCATCTGTATGATGGCTACATGTGAATATTTTACAAGAGAACTCTCCAGGCAATGTGATTCTCAGCAACACATGAATAATCTTCCTTCACTGCAGAAGAGATTGTGCAGAAATTATCAAAACCATTTCGAAGTAGTTCTGGAAGTTTTCAAGATAAAAGTACTTTTTTTATTATCTGAGTGAACTTTGATAATCAATATAGTAATGTTAAAAATGATGTTTGTTATTATGTGTTATTTCCTTAATACAAAATGGTGTAACATGAATTTATGGAGCTTTCAATCAATTTACGCAAATGACCATACCATGAATCTTTGTTCCATCTTGTGGGGCAAACAACCTCAGTAACTGTTGTTCAGAAAAAAAATGATCTTGTGCTTCACTCCCAGGTGTCCCATTTATGTCAATGTCCTTAATTTGCAGCAATTGTATAAGCTACATATTATGCCCTTTCCACATAAATACCTATGATTTTCTTCTCACAAAAAATACACTCATAAAAAATATGGATCTTTGCCCCCATACACCCTAGGCAGAGAAGTCAACAATTTACGTGGTTTTATGAAGATGCCTCCACCAGTGACTAGATTCACTGATTACTACAGTACACTACTCAGTGCTGCTGAAGTTAAGTGCAAATAAAACATGAAAGCAACTGTTGAGGAGCCTGTAGATGTTAACAATGAATGGGAAGGTCACCATATTTTGAAGACAGATTTGTGTGTTTCCTGTGATGGAACCTGGATGAAGAGGGGCCATAAATACCTTCACAGTGTATTATCTGTCATCAGTTTTGAGGTGTAACATCACTTTAGTATAAAGCATTGTGTTATACCATACCCCTTCAGACCAACAAATGATGTCCATGACTTTTGAAAACGAATGTTTAAAGTTTGTTACACCTACCTTCTGTGCATGAAAGTTTTATTTTGTTTCTACATGAACCATATGCTGGGGTGAACATTGCATATCTGGGAAGCAGGGCATTGGGTGGCATTATTAAGGTGTGTTGTGGCACTTTCTACAGCAAATGATTATTCCATGTTGCTTACATCCTATCTAGGGGATACACTCCAACCCATGGAATTCCTAGGGAATTGAAAACTTGGCTTTTGACATCTTTAGGAGGGTAAGCTGGTTCATGGTTGACAGCCATAATATACAACAGATGATGTATAACTTAGAGAATATGCAACTCAAAAATGCAATGTTATGCAAAGACAATACATGTACTGCAAAGAAGAAGAGTACGAAATTATTTATTTACCTTGAGTGACTTTCCAGGCTGATACAGGCATTGCAGCAGAGGAAAAGTAGTCTGAAGTCAAGATACCTGGGCCACATTATTTCTGTGACTACTTCCAATGTGAGAAGGTGAGCATAAAATACATGCAAATGGAGTGTTACAGATTCATGATACATTGCATTCTGCTGCCCTCATAAGGATGAATGAATGTGTTTGTGTCAGCATGTAATAAAATTTGACTGAAGAGACAAGAAGTAGTCTAAATTAAAAGGAACTTTTTGATTTATGAAGAAAATTTTCTGCAGAAATGGCAAGTGTTGTCCATAGCAACCAGTCAATAGCTCCAATTACTCAGTGCTTGAGTTATTACTAGTATTGCAGTTAAAATGGGAAATTTATGAGCAGTCAAATGGATGAATGGTAAAAATTGAACTGGGTTAATTGAGGAGCTGTGGTCGGATGTAACTAAATAGTGCAATCCAGTGAGAAACAAAGTTATCAAATAATTTTGAGAGTTTAAAAATGATATAAAGTTACTGATAGAGGTTAATGAACAGGAGTTCAAAACAATTCATGAACAAATCTCACATATTCATGGGAAACAAAACAAGGGTTTTAAGGTGAAGGCTCTCACAGGATCTGTTTTTGCTAACTTGAGGGACAGAGTGAGTGACAACTGATCAAAAGGTACAAGAGAAAGTAGATTTGGCTGTCAGTACACCCCCTTCTGCAGAAAAGTTGGACAAGCATGGAAGGTTATTTTGGAAAATTTGGTAGGAACTCGAAAAGACAAAACAGAACAAAATCAAAAGAAAACTAGTGCAGTTATTCAACTGTCAGCAGAATTGCTTGAAGAATTACAAACAGAAAATGGGGCAAATTTATCCAAATATTTCCCTAAATTTACACCAGAGTAGGTGGTGCACCCCACTTACTTTCTAAGGGTATTCCCTTGGCCACTCCCTAAATGTTGGGAAGATTCGAAAATGATAGATTTTCCATTTACTTATTTAGAAGGTAGTGTACACGAATGGGGAACAGCACACTCAGAAGAATTTACTTCTTGAGATGACTTCCAAGGAAAAATTTAAAAGATACTACTGGTCTCAGAGTACACAAGAGTAAGTGACACTAAAACAACTCCATCTCAAATATTACAATAATACGTGAAGGAGCTATAAGAAATATGCAGACTGGTATCTTACAAAATCTAAGTATCCAGACAATCCACTAGAGGAAGAGCATCTAGTTAAGGTATTAGTACAGGTACTTCCTTATGATGTGAGAAAAGAAATTTGGTACAAATGATAGTTCACAGTTAGCTATCTATTAAAATTTATTGATTATACACATTCAATAAGGAACAGAGAAATTGTTCATACAGTGGAAGTTGTCAAGGAGAAGATGATGAAGGTTATCATTACCCCCCAAAGCATCAACAGAGAACAGAAATTCTGTAATGTGCATAAGCAGAAAATAATTTGTCGCAAGTAATTCCTTCTATGAGGCACAGTCAAATGAAAACCAAAACCCTGCCATAATGGGACCACAGAATGGTTCCATTCCAAAGGAATCTCCACACATTTTAAGTCATATATCACACTGCGAGGCGAGACAATCAATTTCTGTTTCAAAGAATGTGGTCAACTGCTGATGGATCCACAACCACACCCACCCATGCACTTCCCCATCCGACTGAAACTGAAATCCACACGTCTTTCTTCACGTCACCAAAGATGTGAAAATCACACATTGAAAGATCCAGACTGTATGGAGGATGTTGCAGTGTTTCCAGTCAAATTGAGGAAGTGAAGCCTTCATCTTATTGGCAGTGTGGGGTGGGCATTATCATGCAACAGATTGATTCCGTACAACAGCATCCTTGGGAGTTTTGGCTTTATAACATGTTGAAGGTTCAGCAAAGTGTCTTCATAGTGCTGCATATTGATTGTGATTTCACACTTGAGGAACTCAACAAGCAGAAGCCCCTGCAGTCCATGAAGGAGGTCATCATGACCTTACTGGAACATGTGTGAACAAATTTGGATTCCTTTGGTGGAGGAGATGTGGGATGTTTCCACTGTTGGCTTTGCTATTTACCATCAGGCTGTCAGAATGCTGTCACATAGAATAATCCTGTTTCAAAATAATGCTTGCCCTCACACTGCCAATCAGATGAGGACTACACTTAAGCTATTTGGCTAGGAAACACTGCAACACTGTCCATACAGCCCAGATCCTTCCCCATGTGATTTTCTCATCTTGATGATTAGAAGAAACACATGCATGGACACTATTTATAGTCAGATGAGAAAGTACAAAAGTGGGAGCAGTTGTGGATCCATCAGCAGCTGACCACATTCTGTGTAACAGGAATTGATCATCTTGTCTTCCAGTGGGATAAAAATCTGATTGCATGTGATGATTACTTTTGAATGGAACCATTCCTTGGCCCTGTTGTGACACAAGTTTGGCTTTCATTTGACTGCCCCTCACAGTGATTTAAATTGTGGAGAGATCCATGTATCTACAGATATCTCTTTTGCCAATCAGCAGTCAGGAAACATAGGACGTCTGGGGCTGTGGCCATACTTCAATATGTGACAATGAAATTACAGGCCCGTATACAGAAAGAACAGTAGCATTTATACACACAGTTCCATCCAGTGAGTGGTTACTGGAGAAGAAAAGGATAGAGAAGGATGACCAGATTAAACCAGTGATTGGTGGTAAGATATTTGATGTGGACATAAAATATTCCTCTCAGGTCACAAAGTGACATGTCAGTAATATCCCAAGAGTTGGTGGGGTTAATTTGACATAAACATGTCTGTCCCATACTTTCAGTGACAGCTGCATATATTGTGAGCATAACAGGAATTAAGGGAAAACTACTAAAAGAAGAGACTCATTACCTGTTGTAATGGGCAACTCTACCTTTAATCAGACCTTTAATAGTACCAAATTTAAACTTGCAATTATTGATAAAACTATTTAACAGACTTTTTATCTATCCAATTAAACAAATTTAATCTTGGATATATTGCTTTGATTGGACTGACTGCTGTTGTATAAAGCATCTTTAGATTTCAATAACAATGCAGTAAGATGGTATGACAAAGGCATCACATATATACTACCATTTGAAAACAAGTCAGAGACTTTTAAATTGAATTTCCCAGGTAAACATACATAGGTAACCACATGGGCAATCACTAGTGCTATGATAGTACCTACCTAAAATGTGGTTTCTGAAAGGAAATGAACTATTCTAGTGTATAACATTAAATTCTTACAACTCAGAAGTCTTTACAAGAGATCAGAAGAAGGAATTTATGACATCTTGTTTAAACATGAAGAAATGTTTTCTGACAAGCAATGGGTAATAGGAGAGTATGTATGAAGTTTTAAAATAAAGGATGAAACACCCTTTTTCTGTAAATGTTGCCCTACTCCTATGAGGTTATGTTCAGCAGTGAAGGAGGAAGTACTAAAGATGGTAAGTATAGAATTTACACTAGTAGACAAGAAGCTTCCAGCCATAGGCATCTTTCTTGACCTAACAAAGGCGTTCGATATGGTCAATCACAATATACTGCTGCAAAAAATTTATTCCTATAGAATAAGGGACACTTGCCATGACTGGTTTAAAAGCTACCTCAAAGACAGAAACCAATATGCCCAAATGAATGCAACCAATCGACCAGGAATCGCTAATACTGTACAGTCATCTACCCATATCACAGAACATGGAGTTCCCCAAGGCTCAGTGTTGGGACCCTTATTATTCTTACTTTATGTAAACGACCTCCCCTTAAATTTACACAGTAACAGAACCTTCCTCTTTGCTGATGATACCACAATTATGATATCCAATTCACATGAACATCTTCAAGACGCAATAAACAGGTGCACAGCACAACTAAACTTATGGCTTAATTCAAACAGACTACTCCTAAACATAAAAGACAGCTGGTATTACTTTCCACACAGTCCAAAATACAAACCCACCAGTACCAAATATATCACTGAATGATGATAAAATCAACTATGTAAAAGAAACCAAATTTTTGGGGGTTACCATTACTGACACACTTACATGGAAAAGTCATATTGATATAACCTGCACCAAATTTAGTAAAGTATGTTTCATGACTAGATAAATAAGAAATATTGTTAATACCAGCACCCTCACATAAGTGTACTATGCTCTTTTCCACTCTATACTAAGCTACGGAGTTATCTTTTGGAGCCACAGTGCAGAAGCAGTGAGGCTGTTTGAACTCCAAAAAAAGTAGTTAGAATAATATTATTCGAACAGCAGAAAGAATCCTGTAAACCAGAATCTGAACATACTACCCCTTCCATGTCAGTACATACTGGACCTACTGTGTTTCACCACGAAAAATGTTAGCAACTTAGATATAAACTCAAACTGGCACCAACATGATACAAGGTCAAAGAACTCTCTGCGAGTAATTCCCCATTCAACAAAACTATACAGTAAAGGTGTCAAATATATGGGAATAAAACTCTACAATCATCTCCCAATAGCAGTGAAGAACATTACACAAGTGAAGGATTTTAAGGTAAAGCTTCCATCACTCCTAATTAAACACTGCCTCTACAGCATACAGGAATTTCTTGAACAACCCGCTACAAGGAACTGCTCAACAAAAACATCAGATAATGGATCCCAAACTACTGACCTTATGTAACATAACTGAATGTAAGTTTTAGTGGTATAAATACTAAATTCTGGTACAGAATAACTATAAGACCTAAGTACATTACACATGTGATACAAATATGTAATCATTTTATAGATTCATAGACATGTACCTCTTCGTATAAATGCCTAATTTTATCAAATGACCTGTCCTATATCATGATGTGCATTTCTGTACAACGTGTGATTCAGAGGATCAAAATAAATAAATTACTGAGCAGAGCTTAAGTGCATATATCAATCCGCTATTAGCTGGGAAACCTGCTGGAGGTGTGCATTTAGTGGTCGATGCTTGGACACTTAATAAACATATAGAAATAGAAATGGATAGACCAGTAAACATTAAAGAACTAAAGACTAAGCCAATGGATACTCCATGTTGGAGTATAACAATGTAAGAAAAGGTACATTGCCACTAACTGTAAAGATGGCACATTGAGTTTCAGACAGATACAATTAAAAGACACTTACACATAAGCTTTCTCCCACAGCCTTTGTCAGAAAAGAGAAAGAAACACACATTATTCATTCACACAAGCAAGCACACTTTATGCACATGACTGCCATCTCTGGCAACTCAGATCTGACTCATATTCTGGTCCAAGCTGCCAAAGTTAGCAGTCATGTGTGTGTGTGGTGTGCTTCCTCGTGTGAATGAATGATGTCTGTTTCTCTTTCTTTTTCTGACTATGCCAGTGGCAGAAAACTTCTATGTAAGTGGTTTTTAATGTGTCTGTCTACAACTTAATGCGTCATCATTGTGCTAAGTACCAATCTATCTTTTTCTACATTATTGAACAAGCAAAATTTTTCAGGGTTAGTGGCTGTTACCGCTATTCAGATTCAAACCACAGACTGTTCTTATTTGAAGAAAAATCATGTCAAATTTGTATGCTGCTATCTGAGCTAAACATTTCTGTGGCAAATTTCATACAGGCATTAGAGACAACACTGGTGGATGATCCAGTCTGAGAACTAATTACTTTTCTAGATGACATGTTAATTGTATCCAACACATGGGAAGAACATTATTCATTGTTAGCTAAAACTTTTGAAATGGTTAAAAGGAAAAGGTACTAAGTACACTCATGTTCATAAATTAAGGATAATTGCAGAATGTGGTGCCACACAACGTGGCACTAGACAAAACTGGCGCTAATAGCATAGGCACATAGGGAAGACACATGACACAGAGCTTTAAGTCCACGGCATTGGTGGTAAGTTGGGAAAACCATCCTGAAACACATGTGCTGCAAAACACCACTGTTTCCTGCACATGTACCCCATCATCAGTATGGGATATGATCACCATGCACACATACACAGGCCGCACAATGGGTTGACATACTCTGGATCAGGTGGTTAAGCAGCTGCTGGGGTATAGCCTCAGATTTTTGCACCAGTGCCTGTCAGAGCTCCTGAAGTGTCATAGGGTTTGAAGACGTGCAGCAATACATCGACCAAGAGCATCCCAGATGTGCTCGATGGGGTTTAGGTCTGAAGACCAGGCAGGCCACTCCATTCTTCTGTTTCAAGGAACTCCTTCATGATGGCAGCTCAGTGGGGCCGTGCGTCATCATCCATCAGGAGGAAGGTGGGACCCACTGCACCCCTGAAAAGGTGGACATACTGGTGCAAAATGACGTCCTGATGCACCTGACCTGCTACAGTTCCTCTGTCAAAGACATGCAGGGACGTACGTGCACCAATCATAATCCCACCCCACACCATCAAACCACAACCTCCATACAGGTCCCTTTCAAGGACATTAAGGGGTTGGTATCTGGTTCCTGGGTCACGCCAGATGAAAACCTGGTGAGAATCACTGTTCAGACTATACCTGGACTCACCTGTGAACATAACCTGGGACCACTGTTCCAGTGACCATGTACAGTGTTCTTGACACCAGGATTTATGGGCTCTCCTGTTACCAAGGGTCAGTGGAATGCAATTTGCAGGTCCCCAGGCGAATAAACCATGTCTGTTCAGTCATCTGTAGACTGTGTGTCTGGAGACAACTGTTCCAGTGGCTGCAGTAAGGTCCTGAGCAAGGCTACCTGCAGTACTCTGTGGCCATCTGCGGGTACTGATGGTGAGATATCAGCTTCTTGTGGTGTTGTATACTGTGGACGTCCCATACTCTTAACGTCTGGACATGTTTCCTGTGTGCTGGTATCGTTTCCATAATCCTGAGATCACACTTTGTGCCACACGGAGGGCCTGTGCTATGACCTGCTGTGTTTGACAAGCCTCCAGTCGCCCTAGTATTCTAACCCTCATAACGTCATCAATATGTGTTCTTTGAGCCATTTTCAACACACAGTCATTGTTAGCACCTCTGAAAAGTCTGCACACTTACTTGCTGCACCATACTCTGACATGCACTAACACACCTCTGCGTATGTGGACTGCTGCCAGTGCCACCGTGTGACGACCGCAGGTCAAATGCACCACATGGTCATACCCCGAGGTGATGTAAACCCACAAACTGCTCACCAGAGCATTGTTTCACCATGTATCAGCATTATCCTTAATTTATGAGCATGAGCGTAGTTATAAGTAAAATCCACCTATTCATGGACACTCAGCATGGGCAGTAATTATCATATGGTAATGAAACTTGCTATGCTAATGTATTAATGTAAAAACAATTTAAGCTGAAAAAAAAATCAGTTCCAATTTTGGCCACCAGGTGAAAATCTGGTGCTGTACAGCATCTTTTCAACATATATGGGGCTCGTATTGAATAAATTGTGTAAGTGGCAGTTGAGAATAAAATCAGCATTATGTCTTGCCAAATTGTTGACCTTTCCTGCTCATTTTGCATAGTCCATTACATATGGAAACATATTTATACATCTTTATTGCATTCACAGTGCCACATTTGGCCTGTAGCTAGAATTTTTTTTCCAGTGTAAATCAATTCCGCATTAACACATTACAATATCTACCAAGTTTTGCAGCCATATAATTATTACAGCCCACGCTAGACCTCTATGAGTAGACACTCTTTAATTATTACCACCCAGTACTCCAATAAACCTATCAAACACTCATTTTGAAAAAATATGAGTTAAAATTCTGAGGACACATAGTGGGTATAAAGGGAATGTGGCCTGACCCTGAATGGATTCGGGCAATAAAAGACTGCCCAGAACCTCAAACTGATAAACAACTATGATCCTTTTCAGGAGTGACTGAATTTTATAGGCGTTTGTAAGAGAATAACCAAAGAATGATTCACATCTTTTGCACCTACTGAAACAGGAAACTAAGTGGGAATAGGATGAAGGTGCCACAGAAGCTTTTAACAACATCAAGCAAACCTTGTTAAAGTGAAGTTTCTAAAACATCCAAAAAGACACCAGCCTTTCAAACTTCCTATAGATGCACCATGTGCATCAGAATGCAGGGTAGCCTGCCAGCTGTTCCAGGAAAAATGGAACCTGGAAGAAGACGATCATGATACAACAACTTTCTTCAGGAAATATCTAAATATGCACAAATTAAATGAAATGGCAAGCAAAAAGTAATTGATAGCCGTGTTGTGGAATGTGGCAGTCATAGATAATTACTTACACCGATCACCAAGCATTAGCATTTCTAATGGAAACTAGATTACTACACAGCTGACTTATGTGCTGGGTGTTGATTTCACAAGAATATTCCAGACATGTATGAGATATATCAATGGATATTAAACAGTTCCAGGCACATTTTCCCAGTTACCTTCAGGGATGAACACCTTGACAAGAACAGAAGGACCTGGTGTTTTTAAAATTAATTTTCTGTCTATTAGCTATATGAATAATGAGATACGATGCTTTGCCAGGAATATTAAGGAGGGCTTACAATCTGATGAATTCTTTGATAAATATTGGACTGCAAACAAGGAACCATTTCAGAAACTGAGAAACCTTAATGGATGGTCCAAGGAGAAGTTTTATTTTGGAGATCAACAGAGGAGTCCAACTGTTGAAAGTTATGTATTTCATAGGTATATGTGGAAGAGTTGGTACGATTCTTGTGCAAAGAGTACACCATTTCAATATAATGAAATGTATTACACATGTTACCAAATGTTATTTTTTTAAAAAAGGCATGAGTAGGACAGTAAAGAGTATCATAACTACATGTGAGATGTGTCAAAAAGTAAAGCATGACAACAACCATAAAGTATAATGTAACATTATATCTGATAAAATTAGCCAACATGACTACAGTAACAAACTGTTTAAGGGAATATTGTGTGGATGTAGGGAAACCACACTGATTGTTAACAGATAATCGTCCACAATTCATAAGCAACAATTTCAAGAAATTTCTGGCTTGGGAAGACATCAAACATGTAGCCATTTCCATGTATGATCCTCAAGGTTATCCTTCAGGGGAGATGATGAAAGAGGTCAGTTGACTGTGTCACACATGCTGTTCCAAAAAGCACAAGAGCTGGATACAAATGATTGCTGAATTCCAAAACATATTCAATGAATTACCACATTTGTCAACTGGACTCTCCCCAACAGATGTTATGCACAAAAAATTCATAAGGGTGCCATTGTTAAAATACTGTGCTTGGCAGAAGGTGGATAAATTAAGCACTGCCAAGATTCGTAAACAAGTGGAAGAGCACTTAAAGACACAAGCAGTGCATAGTGTAAGAGAACATAATCCAAAGGCAAGTGTACCTCAGTTTCATCTAGATGGACTTGTATTAGTGAGAACTTATCACCAAAGTTCTAATTTAAGAAAATAAATTAGTAAGTTCTTCCAATGTTAGGATGGACCTTACAAAATAGTAGGTATTCCTCATCCTAAAGCTGTATTTATTGTGGTTCTCTCCACAAGCCAAGAAAAAGGTTTGTATAATGCAGAATTGATAAAGAAATACATGGCATAAAATATATCACTAGCATAACCTACCTCATCTACTTGTAAGTATAACATGAGCCCTTTTAAAATGCAACCCACCAGTAAAAACAGATGTGAGAACATTAAAAGAACTTGTGGGAATGTGATGAGTTACTATCCCAAAATCAAACACTTCCACTTTATATTTCGATACAGATGTATATTTAACTACATGCATCTAAATGTTTATATACAACAAGTCGCATTAACAGACTGAATCCTCTTGAACATTTCACCCAACAAACTCGCAAGTGGAGAGAGAGTCCTCTTTTGTGGATCGATGTTTATATCGGTGCCATAAAGCCCCCTCCCCAAGTACGGAGTAGTACTCGTGGTTAGTTCTTGGGGGGGTGTAGCATCTGCATTATTTTCAAGAATGCCCTAGGGTCTGGGAGCGCGACAACTGGTACCTCCATGTCATCCAGCAATGAAGTCAGTGGTGGAACCTAAACTAGTAGGTCCATCATTAAGTCCTGTAGACGGCGTGGTCAGGTGAGCAATGGCCAGCTCGAGAAAAAGCTGGTGGGACGAAGTTTGGAGAAGAACCGAAGTGCAGAGAGATGATTCGAACCTCGCTGAGTGGAGAGATGAAGGCACGTAGGAGAGCAGGGTCACAATGTTGAGGGAGGGTGAAACACTGTAGTACCTTGACTTCCTGGGGCTTGTCTGATGGATTAGATTAATACTAGTTCCATGGATCAGGAATACGATATTTCGCAATGATGTGGAACGAGTCAAATTTTCCAATACATGACATAATTAAGTTAATTTAACAACATAATTAAGTTAAATAACAACTTTTTTATTTTTTGTTTTTTTTTAATTTTTTTTAATTTTTTTGTTTGTTTGTTTTCTTTCCCTTTTTTTCTTAATTTACATCTAAAAATTCCTCTATGGAGTAGAAGGAGTTGTCATTCAGAAATTCTTTTAATTTCTTCTTAAATACTTGTTGGTTATCTGTCAGACTTTTGGTACTATTTGGTAAGTGACCAAAGACTTTAGTGGCAGTATAATTCACCCCTTTCTGTGCCAAAGTTAGATTTAATCTTGAATAGTGAAGATCATCCTTTCTCCTAGTATTGTAGTTATGCACACTGCTATTACTTTTGAATTGGGTTTGGTTGTTAATAACAAATTTCATAAGAGAGTATATATACTGAGAAGCTACTGTGAATATCCCCAGATCCTTAAATAAATGTCTGCAGGATGATCTTGGGTGGACTCCAGCTATTATTCTGATTACACGCTTTTGTGCAATAAATACTTCATTCCTCAGTGATGAATTACCCCAAAATATGATGCCATATGCAAGCAATGAGTGAAAATAGGTGTAGTAAGCTAATTTACTAAGATGTTTATCACCAAAATTTGCAATGATCCTTATTGCATAAGTAGCTGAACTCAAACATTTCAGCGGATCATCAAAGTGTTTCTTCCAATTTAATCTCTCATCAATGGACACACCTAAAAATTTTGAATATTCTATCTTAGCTATATGCTTCTGATTAAGGTCCATATTTATTAATGGCGTCATACCATTTACTGTACAGAACTGTATGTACTGTGTCTTATCAAAATTCAGTGAGAATCCGTTTACAAGGAACCACTTAGTAATTTTCTGAAAGATATTATTGACAATTTCATCAGTTAATTCTTGTTTGTCAGGTGTGATTACTATACTTGTATCATCAGCAAAGAGAACTAACTTTGCCTCTTCAAGAATATAGAATGGCAATTCATTAATATACATATATTAAGAACAACAAAGGACCAAAGACCGACCCTTGTGGAACCCCATTCTTGATAGTTCCCCACTTTGAGGAATGTGCTGATCTTTGCATATTATGAGAACTGCTTATTTCAACTTTCTGCACTCTTCCAGTTAGGTACGAATTAAACCATTTGTGCACTGTCCCACTCATGCCACAATACTTGAGCTTGTCTAGCAGAATTTCATGATTTACACAATCAAAAGCCTTTGAGAGATCACAAAAAATCCCAATGGGTGGTGTTCAGTTATTCAGATCATTCAAAATTTGATTGGTCAAAGCATATATGGCATTTTCTGTTGAAAAACCTTTCTGGAAACCAAACTGGAATTTTGTTAGTACTTCATTTTTACAGATATGTGAAGCTACTCTTGAATACATGACTTTCTCAAAACGTTTGGATAAAGCTGTTAGAAGGGAGATTGGATGGTAATTGTTGACATCAAATCCATCCCCTTTTTTATGCAAAGGTATAACAATATCATATTTCAGTCTATCAGGGAAAATTCCCTGTTCCAGAGAACTATTACACAGGTGGCTGAGAATCTTACTTATCTGTTGAGAACAAGCTTTTAGTATTTTGCTGGAAATGCCATCAATTCCATGTGAGTTTTTGCTTTTAAGCAAGTTTATTATTTTTCTAATTTCAGAGGGAGAAGTGGGTGAGATTTCAATCGTATCAAATTGCATAGGTATGGCCTCTTTCATTAACTGCCTAGCATCTTCTAATGAACACCTGGATCCTACTATATCCACAACATTTAGAAAATGATTCTTAAAAATATTTTCAAATGTTGACTTTTTGTTCGTAAAGTTTTCATTCAATTTGATGGTAATTCTGTCTTCCTGTGCTCTTGGTTGACCTGTTTCTCTTTTAATAATATTCCAAATTGATAATGGAGGGTTCGAGGCCATCAAAAGTGTGCGGATGTGGCCATTACCTACTACCAGTGAAATGTTTTCCATGCGGTGTGGCAGAACTGAGGCATGAAAAGTGATTGTAGGAGGGTCAGCCTCAGCATCAGTGGTGTGAGCTGGAAAACCCACAAAAGGAGGGTCACTTGAATTGTCTGGGAAACCTGCAAGAGGAGAGCCGCTAGGGCTGGACACCGATGAGCGACTATGGGCCTGAGTGCCATATCATTCAAGGAGACAGAAACATGGTGGGTGCCTAGGCCATCAGCCATGTCGGGAGAGCCTGATGCCAGAGAATAGGAGTCCACAAATGCAGGTTTGACGCAGTTTAGTGAAACTGTCTGTGGGGTGTCCTTGATGAGAATGTCGCATGTTGAATCCCCATGTTACAGAACCTTGAAGAGGCCCTTGTAGGGGGTCTAAAGGATGGCGTATGGTGTAATGAAGTGTGGGAGGGGGAATCCTCCTGAGCCGTAGGCTGGACTAGTTCACCTGGCAGGAAGGAGTTCTCCCTGTAAACCACCTCTGAAATGGTGCTCTAGATGTGTGGTTTGTGCATTGATCTCAACCCTAAAAGGACTCAAGGTAGAGCTTCTGACCAAAGGCAGTTATGGCATCTGAGGGCTGTCTTTAAAGTGCAGTGCCACTGTTCCACCAAACTGTTGCTCTGGGGGTGGTAAGATGTGGTGTGGATTTTTTGGATATTGCAGATGTGACACAGCAAAGCAAACAGGGACAACCTGAACTGTCGGCCTTGGTCAGTTGTGATTGGGGCTGGGCAGCCGGATCAGGCAATCCAAAAGGAGATGAAACCTGTGGCAACTGTGTGAGCCATGATGTTCGGCAAAGGTACGGCTTCCATCCGTCAGGACAAGCGACGAATAGAAGAGAGGACGTACGTAAAACATTCTCATTGTGGAAGGGGGCTGATGAGATCGATATGGATGTGCCTGAAATGACCTGAAGGAATGCGAAATTTACCCAGTGGGAGGGGGTGGGGGCATTTGGCGACAGACTTTTGTGCTGGCAAGGGAAACAATTACCAGCCCACGTCTGGCAGTTTCTTTTTATATCTTTCCAGACAAAGCACTCGATAATGAGCAGAGTAGAGGCACAAATGCCCAGGTGTGCAAGATTGTGTAAGGTATTGAAAACTTGATGGTGCAAGGTAGTCAGTAACACCGGGCATAAGACCCCAGTTGAAGAATCACAGCAGACCTTGTTGGTGAAACAGTGGTATCATCCCTTGGTGAAAACGAGCGAGGTGGTTGGGCCTGCAAGGAGTACTTGGGTGTCCTCGCCTGTTGCCTGAAGAGTACCTACATTAGGCAAATCAATGATGTTGGACACTGCATTGAAACAGGAGAAAAAAATCAGTAGTGATATTATCTGCACCCTTGATATAGTGGACATCTGTCATAAACTGAGACGCTAAGTCGAAATGGCAGAAATGACGAGGGACTGGGTCCTCCGGAGGGTTTCGGAAGGCATAGGAGGATACAGAATGTGCGTCCTTCAATGAGAGGCCTGAAATGTTTAACAGCCTTGTAGATGGCCAGGAGCTCCCTGTCGAAGGCAGAGTATTTCTTCTGTGTGGCAGACAGTTTTTAGAGAAGAGGTGCAGGATGAGATATAGTTATGGGAGTGTTGTTCAAGGACAGCTCCCACTGCTGTGTCACTAGCATCTGAGGTAATGAATAGTTCATCCAAGGGGTCTGGATGAGTGAGAGTCACAGGCCGGGCCAGGGAAACCTTTAGTGGCTCAAAGGCTTCGAGCATGGGGTCTGTCCAAAGGACAGGTCGAAGTCCCGAAGTTTGCTTGCCTGACAGTGTATCCATGAGAGGTTCTTGTACTGCAGCCAATGAGGGGATGTGACAGTGGTAGTAGTTGATGGTGCTGAGGAATTGGCGCAGTTCTTTGTGAGTCAAAAGGGGTGACTGATGAGGTGGCCTGTACATGAGGTTTTGGAGGTTGTACACCATCAACAGATACTGCGTAGCTGAGGAAGGTTACAGATGTCTGTCATAACTGTAACTTATCTATGTTGACTTCTACACTGTTCGACTCTAAGGTCTTCAGTACCGTGGATAAGTGACATCATGCTCCTCGGTGTGTTAATGAAAATGAGTATGTTGTCCAGGTACACGAAACAAAACCCGAATTTTCATAGGATGGAGTCAATAAATCATTGCCAAGTCTGGACATCATTTTTAAAGCCAAACAGCATGTAATGGTACTGGAACAAACCTAGCGGTGTGATAATTGTAATCTTGTGTATATCCTCTGGTGCCATGGGTATCTGGTGGTAGGCACGTTTGCAGTCAATTCCACTGAAGATGAGAGCACCCAATAACAGGTGGGTGAAGTTGTTCGACACTGGGTAATTGTCTATTATGGTCCTCACATTTGAACATAGGTAGTCACTACACATGCCAAGTGAGCCATTGTGTTTGATAGTGAGGTGAGTAGGCGATGACCAATTATTGTCTGATGGCTGTAGTATACCTGCAGCTAACAGATCATTAATTTGCTGTCGTACTACATGTAATTTTATAGGGTTGAGGCGTCTGACTTTATCCTGGATAGGAGGGCATCAGTAGTAACTATCTTATGCACTGTCACATCCATGACGGAGAATATTGAATGTTGCGCACGAGGGGGTTCCTGGTTAACAAATGTGTCTGTTGAGGGGGAGTACACCCATGGGTCAAAATATGACCCCTGAAGCGAGTAGGGAGTGGCAGTGCAAAAGTGACATGTTTGCTTGCGCATGTGATGTGCGCGAATGCCAGGACACCAGTAGCAAGCGCAGCGATTGGCAAGCAGGAAGGTGTGGTGAACATCAACTGTCACTAGTGCATGCAGAAGCCAGCAAGGGCATGGCGTGTGAACACGAGAAACAGAGCTGTCGGCTGAATCATGTGGCTGGTGCACGGGAGAGGGGGATTGTTCATGAACACGCAGCATGTCAGTTTGCATGGAGGAGGTGGGCATGTCAATTGTGTGAGGGCGGGGTTGGCATTCGGGCACACTGATCAGTAGACATGACACAGGGAGGGACAGGCATGGTGTGGGTGGTGTACCTTCCACAGAAACTGGTTCGTCACACACAAAATGTTTCATTGGACTGACCTGAGAAGCAGCTGGGCTGGAGCCAGTGGAAGAAACTTGTCCTGTCACTGGCGTCATGACTTGCAGGTTCTGCAGTTGAGTGCAGGCAGAGGCAAACTCACTGGAGGTGAGTGAAGTGCAGTGTTGGAGCTTGTCATTCTCCCAGTGAATTTTCGTCACAGACTCGCACTCTGACAGTAAAACGTTCAGGCCCCTCAGAATGTCACCCATGAGGGTGGAACATTTGTCCATCAAACTATTCACTGAGAGAATACCTGAGTGATAAAGTGAAAGATGAGTGCACTTTATGCGTGTGTTTGTAGGGTGGTGCAGTGTCGTGCCCTGAACAATGTTCACAGAAAGTTCGTGGTGGGACAAGAAATCAATCCCTAGGATCAGCTTGTCTATGTCAGCTATGTAAAAAGTCCAGGGGAAACACAAGGATCATGATAGGTGAACTTTAAACTTTGACTGAGCCTGAAGTTTTTAGGGTCGAAGCATTGATTGCTTGGAGGAGCGCTGTCGACAGATAAGATGTGGGTGGAGCCATCGATGTGGGACCAAAAAATTGAGTTTTGGTATACTGGCACGTATGGGGTGTGTGCAATATGAGAATGTTCAGAGAGCATGGAGTGTGAGTGCTGGCTGCCAGGAGTCATGGAGGTTGGAGCGGTAGAGCGGGCCCTGCCCCTACTAGCAAACCAGCGAATCTCCAGTGCAGGCGTACCAACCTGTCACAGAGAACGCGGAGGTTGGCACTGTCACAAAAGAGAGTACATCTGATCTGCAATACATAAGCATGATCTGATCGAATCAGAGAAAAGTAGTAGCAGGTGTATCTGGAGATCAGTAGGTAGCTTAGCAGACCACACCACCCAGAGCATTATATCCAGCATAGTTTGCTCATTGGCCAGCAACTGTAGACGTTGCCAGAGTTGCAATGGTTTATGATATCCAACGTGTTCTTCATATAAAAGTTTTAGGATGAGCTCCTGGGTGTGTGTATGTGTGTGTGTGTGTGTGTGTGTGTGTGCATATGTGTGTGTGTGTGTGTGTGTGTACAGATGAGGTGCTCGCTAATCGTCTTCTTGGCAAAGTCATGCTTCAGAGCCAGTTGCAGAGAGAGGCGTAGGTCACAGATCAGGTCCGAGTACTTGTGAAGGTATGTCATGAGGCTCATGAACCTGGAGTTGTCATCAGAAACGTGGTGTAGCTCGAAAATGTGCTCTACCAGAGCGAAACATGACATGGCGTTGTCTTTTGACAGTGGCGGTAACTTCAGTAGGCATCCAGGGGGAGGAGACGAAGGATAATCAAGAACCTCTGGGAACACTGAATTGTCTGTGAGCCACGAAATCCCATTCCAGTCAGGCAATGGTAGCACAATGGTCTGTTGTGGCAGGCATGGGCAACCCCATGGAGGAAACAGGCAAAATCAGGAGGAAGGGGGTATAGGTCCAAAAACAAGTTTGTCACCATTTCCATGTGTGTGATCACTGAGCATACCTGTTGCATCATGGAAGGCTGTCATGGCAGACATGGTCGGTACCATGGAACAAACAGGCAGACAGAGCTGCCATCCCCAAAACTGATATGCCAGCCAGGAGCATCGCATTGAAATGTCCAACTTTGGAGAAAATGCAGAAGGCCATCATGGCAGGCACAGCTGGTGCTGTGGAAACAGAAAGTGGGTTTACAGCAGGAACCGGAACCCTCTGTTCAGGCAGGGGTGGCAGAGGGGACGAATTGAGAATGTGTGAGACATGAATTAAAGTCCACAACACACAGGGGTGACAAAGTTTG
The DNA here is from genome assembly GCF_023898315.1 of Schistocerca nitens. Lineage (NCBI taxonomy): Eukaryota > Metazoa > Arthropoda > Insecta > Orthoptera > Acrididae > Schistocerca > Schistocerca nitens. Next base: position 617,800,985 of record NC_064614.1, read on the forward strand.
TTGTGTGGTGATGTACCCTTCAGATGGGGGTGGGGATATGCATCCATCAGTTGCACAACAATAGCAGCAGGTCCTGGCCCGTAAACTGAACTCTCACTATTATGGTCAACTGCCTGTGAAGAAGTCCTGGGGAATGCTCATGGCGCACTATTAGTGATGATATGACCTCAGCTAGTATTCACAGGAGTCATAACAGGTACAAAGGATGGCTGATTGAAACATGTTACATGTTGCCGTAATGGTAGTGTTGCACATGGCAACGCAGTAATGGTTGCGGGAGCATGCTGTGAATGAATGTTTAGCTGTGGAGGCAACTTAACCTGTGCATTCAGATTACAATCTCAAGATACACTGTTCTGAATATTGTCTGAGTTGAAGTGCACACAGTGACAAACACAATCCAGTGATAAAAATCCTGAGTCCATTGCTCTGGGCATAGGTGTAGCAAACAGCCATTGTGGCAAGATGAACATCTCATGTGATGTGGGTGCGCTATGTGGATTGTAGTCAGCAGGAGAAAATCCAGTCATGGGAGATGTGATGAATATGTTCGGAGAGTTGGTTTGAGCTTCCAGGTCCATGAGGAAAGCATTGTGAAGAGAAGTCATGGTGGCAAACAATCACTTATAGTATAATGAACCTATGTGGGAGACACAGAATGTACTCAAAATTTGTAACGGAGTCACCACTGTGGGAATGTGATAGGTTACTATCCCAAAATTAAACACTTCCACTTTATATTTCAATACGTATGTATATTTAAGTAGGAGAATCTACACATATATATACAACCAGTCACGTAAACAGAGTGAATCATCTCAAACTTCTCATACAAAGAACTCGTGAATGGAAAGAGTCCTCTTTTGCGGGTTGATGTTTATATCGACACCACAAACTACATAATAGCCAATCCCTATTATAAAATAAAGTAAACAGTATATTAAACAGTACCCATGTAGCTGCTTTTACAGGTACTAGATATTAGCATTGTCATATTCTCGGGGGCAGAGAGGCAGGGGGATGGGGGGCCAGAGGTGGGCAAGGAGGGTAGATATCTGTCTTGGGAAGTAAGTGATGAGCTAACAGCTTGGTATAATGTTACCACTGTATGAATGTAATGTATAAGTCCTTAATAACATGAACTAATGGAAGAGGAAAGCATATGAGCCACAGTAGTTGGGTAAGCTAGGCAGTCCAGAATTAAGTTCTTGCTATGGAAGAGAGTAAGCTACTTTGAGAATAGAGAAGTGGTCAAAGAGTAGAAGGATACTTCACGATTTACAGGATAATGCACCTCAATATAAATTAGTTAGGTGGACCCCATAAAGGGATGACCTATGCCATGAAATGAAATGTGCATGTGGCTAGGGTCTCCCTTTAGATAGACGGGTCATCTGGAAGCAAGTCTTTTTAGCTAAAGCCACTTCAGCAACTTGGGTGGTCAGTGAGGATGAAATGATGAAGACAACACAACACCCTGTTCCCAAGCAGAAAAGATCTCTGGCCTGGGCAGGGCTCAAACCTGGCTCCCTCACATGGTATTCTGCCTCACTGACCACTCAGATATGGATATAGAAACCTGTACCATAAAAAGGAGGCAAAGGACAACAGAAAGGACAACACTGCCATAACAATTTAGGATTGTGCTGGAAGTATTTTTCTGCTTTAAGTGGTGTGTTTGACAGTCTCATAACAGTATAACATCATCATTAATCAAGTGCTTACTCCAAGATAGTAAGGCAGAGGAACTTAACTGGATAGTGCAGCTCCTTGAAGTTCCATATTTGACTAAACAAATGAACAAGGACATACATGCCAGAGCTCTGTTACCTACATTAGGTGATGGCAACAAGATTAACGGATACGGAGCAAACTTTTGGCACATATCACCTCAAGAGAATGATTCATGGTTATGTAAGTAATGTTATGCATGCAAGAGTTGGTCATTCACAACCTTAGCATAACCAAGAATAGTCGTTGTATTCAATAAAGTGCAAAATAAAGGTACAAATTTATGAATATATATTTTCATGGTGAAATGCAAGTGTCCTGGCTTAGTAACTAACCATAAGCTGGATTAAGTGCTAGTAAATGAAGATTTTACACAGTTTTGAAAAGAGTATTGAATTATACAGTTGGGTTTGTAAATGTTTTCATAGTAATCAGGGGAACAGTTAATAGCTGAACCTGGAATGTATCTGATGGACAATGCCATTATGTGTATAGAGTACACATTCCTGATAGTGAACTCCAAAAAGAATGGTGTTGTATGAAGAACAATCATGTTAAAATAGACTTTTTCCTACTGAATTAACAAGTTAAATCCACAGACAGATTTAACAACAAGTACATGTAAGGGTGTGAAACCAATCTAATATGGGTCAAGATTGTTTAAAACTGAGAAATTTATTGACTGTAAAATAAGGTGCTACACAATAGAACAATTTGTTTGGTACAGAAGACATCAGTAAAAAAAACGTATTTTTACTGTGACTCATTTAAGATATAGGTTGAAAAGTAGTCAACATTCATTTAGTTTATCTGTAGGATAAGATTTTCATGATGTCATCCATCTAAGTGGGGACTATGAGATGTAACAGTTTGGTCTGGTATAAAGAAATGTGTTATACCTCACCCTTTCAATGTGACAAATGGTGTCAGTTACTTTTGAAAGGGAATTTTTTGTAATTTATTAGACTTTGTGACCTGGCTTCTGTGTGCAGAATTGTAGTTTTATTTGTACATGAACCTTCTGCTGGGGTGAACACAATGTATACACATAAAACAAGATGGTGGCCGGTGATACTGCAACAAGTAATTATTCCATGCTGCTTATGCTCCACCTAGGAGATATGCTCCAATGCACAGTATCTCCAGGTACTTGAAAACTTGGCTGTTCACATCTCTAGGAAGATAAGTTGGTCAGTGGTTGACAGCCAGAATGTACAGAAGGTGTTGTACAAGTCTAATGTTGCATAACTTTGAGTGTAACCAATTGTAAAAATGCAGTGTACTCAGTGTAACAGAAAGTGAATACATATGTTGCAAAGAAGAAGAGTCTGAAATCATTTACCAATAGCCAGTCTCTGAAGTAACTTTCCAGGTTGACACATGCATCCCAACAGACTGTGTGAAGCTGACGTCACTGATCCCCTCCCAAGTGCCAGAATGCACATGACACCACACCACTAGCAGAAAATGCCATGACAGTTGATTGCACTACTTTGTGGCCATACTGCTGTTGGTAGCGCTTGCAGACTGGCATAGCCACTTGCAACAGTCAGCAGTCTTGCTCTTTTCAAACGACAAATGCAGTCTGCAGTAGGTGACAACATCCACTGAAGGATGTCTCTATATTCATGATCAATCTATCAGAATGTATTTTCTCATTGATGCAATGTAAGAGTCGCATACTTTTTCCACGCCCCTACTGTTTTATCAGGATGCAGACCGAGAACTTTTGTTCAAGATTATTCCATTTATTATCCCAAATGCAAACCATTGTCACATCTTCTGTGGCAGCTCATGTCTATGTAAGGTGGAGAGGAATCCACTGAAACCAACAGTGGGCTCAAGGTTGTCAAGCATCTTGCGTCCAATCAAAGTGGAAGTCAATGACACCCTGGTGTGCCAGCATATCCTATCGGTAGACCTGTTTGGAGATGGCAGTGACCACGATGTGTGTGTGTGTGTGTGTGTGTGTGTGTGTGAGAGAGAGAGAGAGAGAGAGAGAGAGAGAGAGAGAGAGAGAGATGCTGGACTTGATTACTTATGGCTACACGGCCCTGATCTTCTCTTAAGTCAGCAAATGTAAATACCAACACTAGAACAGTTTCACGCACAAGCTATTACCAAATCATAACCAGAGTTTTGAGAATGTGATCGATGCTAGTGACTGAATGCTCTACACTAGTGAATGTGGAATATTTATTCATCAAGGAGAGACTTGCTCTATGACATCATTTGTGATGACAGAGTCGGTTCCGCTCTTTGAGTCATCAGCAGCCTTCAATTCCATTATATTTTGCTTAGCGAATTTGTTGCAGCATTTTTACTGCTTAGTCAAATACCAGCTAGGTAATGTTGCATCCTACATTGTTACATAAGTTACAAAGGCAGTTTGGTCTGAAACTCCTCTAATGATTTTCTGACAAGCTCACTCACAGTTTTTCCCAAGAGTATTGAGGTTGCTGTCTTCCTGCCCGAGTAAAGGTGTTTATGGTGCCCAGCTGGTAGCTGGCAGCTGTTGATGCTTACACATGACTTAGTAATGCTGACTGGCCCAAATGAGACAATTTTACTCTCCCATTTCCTTGCCAATCTATCACAAAACAACAGGTTCAGACATATACATGGTGCACTGACAGACATTCAATTGACACTCTGATCTCTTTTGGTTGCAGCTCCATGCAGCTAATGATGCAGGCCCAAGGCACTGCAGATCACATCATAGAACTGTCAGATGAGGTACATTCCCTGTGTGCTTTCTGCATGACTGATATTGCTGACCTTCTGCTGGGGATCACCTTTCTTTACACATTTTGTCTCTCCCATAATCTTGACCAGGCTGCCTTATTCCACTAAGTGACATAATAGTCTGTCCCAGGGGCTTACTTTACCAGGACACAGATTAGCTGGCTGTTTTTCAATGAGTTCCTTGCAGAGTGGGGGAGTGGCCATGTACATAAAAAAATAGTATTCCATTTGAGTCCATAGACATATCATGGCACTGCACTGAACAGATATTTGAATGCTGTGCAGGGGCAGTTGAATTTAGTGAAACTAAACTTCAATTTTTGTTGTTTATAGGTCCCCTAACTCTGACTTCAGAGCATTTATGCTCAAACTAGAGGGGATTCTTGTTTCACTTTATAGGAAGTACCAGAAATTTGTTATATATGGTGACTTTAATTATAATTTTCTATATGATAGTGCAAGAAAAAGGATGTCGGTAGATCTCCTAAATTCATGTGATCTGATGCAGACCGTTTTTTTCAAGTAGGGTGTAGGGAACAGTAGCACAGCCATAGACAATATTTTTATTCATTCTTCATTACTATATGGGCTTCCTGTTAGTAAAAGAGTGAATGGCTTTTCAGACCATGATGCACAAATCTTAACACTAAAAGGCTTTTGTACTCAAACAAATGTCACATATAATTACAAACTATGTAGGAAAGTTAATCCAATGGCAATAGAGTGATTTTTAAACCCTGCCTAGGAACAAATGTGGCAGGAAGTTTATAGTGGCAATAACATAGATAACAAATATAATGCTTTAACACATTTCTCATGTTCTTTGAGAGTTGCTGTCCGTTATAATGTTCTAAACGGGGTGCTAGCAGTAAGAGGCAGCCTGGGTGGATGACTACTGGGACAAGGATATCATGTAGAACAAAGCAGGAATTATACCAAAATGTTAGAAGCAGTCACAATCAAGCTTCAGTAGCCCATTACAGACAATATTGTAAGGTGCTCAAAAATGTTATTAGGGAGGCAAAGAATATGTAGTATGTAAATAGAACAGCTAATTCACATGATAAAATGAAAACCAAATGGTGTGAAGGAAGTGTCTAGTCAGCAGCAGAAGGTTGACAATATAAAGTCAGTTAATAGTAAAAATATTTATGTTACTGATACGTCAGATATATGTAAAGTATTTAACAATCATTTTCTGAGCAGAAGTTGTCTAACAAGTGAATATGCTATATTCTCTTTTCTCTGTGAGGTACTGGATGTGTTAAACAAAAGTTTTTGAATGCTAGGCATATTTTTTTGATTTAACTAAGGCATTTGATTGTATTGATCATAAAATATTGCTCCAGAAGTTGGACTATTACAGAATACAGGGAGTAGTTCACAATTGGTACACCTCTTACTTTAGCGACAGACAGCGAAAGGTCATTATTCACTGTGTTGAGAATGTCTGTGATGTGGGGTCTAAGTGGGGTGCAGTCAAATGGAGGATGCCCCAGGGATCAGTGTTGGGGCCACTCCTGTTCCTTATTTATATAAATGACATGCCCTCTAGTATTATAGGTAACTCAAAAATATTTCTGTTTGCTGGTAACACTTGCTTGGTAGTAAAGAATGTCTTGTGCAACATTGGCTCGGTTTCAAATAGTGCAGTTCATGACATAAGTTTATGGCTTGTAGAAAATAAACTACTGCTAAATCACAGTAAGACTCAGTTTTTACAGTTTCTAACACACGTCAGTAAACTCAATGTTTTAATTTCACAGAATGGGCAAATGGTTAGTGAAACTGAATAATTCAAATTTTTGGGTGTTAGATAGACAGTAAACTGTGGTGGAAGGCCCACATTCAGGATCTTGTTCAGAGACTTAATGCTTCCATTTTTACTATTCGAATGGTATCTGTAGTAAGTGATCATTTAACACAAAAAATAGTCTACTTTGCTTACTTTTGTTCGCTTGTGTTGCATGGTATTTTATTTTGGGGTAACTATTCCCATTCTAAAAGGATATTTTTGACTCTGAAATGGGTGGTTTGTGCAATAAGTGATGGAAGTTCATGAACATATACTCTTTACTGTCATTTCTTGTTAACAATATCAGCTCATTCCCAAGAATAAGTGGCTTTCACTCAGTTAATATTCCGCAAAAATCAAACCTGCATTTGGATCGGACTTACTTAACTCTTGTGCAAAAAGGTGTGCAGTATGCTGCTGCATCCATTTTCTATAAGCTACCACAAGAATTCAAAAATCTTAGCAGTGATCCAAGCACTTTCAAATCAAAACTGAAGAGTTTCCTCATGGATGACCCCTTCTATTCTGTTGAGGAGTTCCTTGAAAATTAAGCTGATTCTTGTTGTAATGTTGATTGCATATGGCTTGACTGTTTTTGGGTTCACAAACATTTTATTTTTATCTCTTATTACTTTAATGTCATAATTTCATGTACTAACAAGTTCTATGACCATGGAGATTTGCTCCTGAATTTGGTTCTACGTAACTTGACGTGTAAATAAATAAAATAAATAAATGGCTTCTTCCCTGGTTCACCATGGACTGCAAACCAATGCTCACACCCATCCATGACATATGTCACTACCGACATCAACCATTCTTCAATTCTTTATCAGTGTGTTGTGGCACTGGAAGCTACCACTACAGTCAGGAAGACCTCCTTGCAACCCACAATGACCTGCAGTTGTAACCTTCTTTATGATGATCTATGGTGACAAATACAATAAAAGACTCTTGCAATATAACTACAATGCTTATCACACACTGGGGCTACTACAGAAAACATGATCCCCTCTGACATCCTATCATGCCCCCTTGCCATCTGGACTATTGAGATGCAGATGGCACTCAGCCGCTCCAAGGAGTGGCTTGTGACGCTTGTATTCCTGACACACCCTATAGCGGACACACAGCTTACAGTCACCACAGATGTGAATGATTCAGCCATCAGAGCAGTCCTCCAGCAATAGGTGGCTAATGACACCCAGCCCTTCTGTTTATTCTCCAAGAACCTCACAGCCTCCCAAACAAAATGGTCTGCACTTAACTGTGGGTTGCTTGCTGTATACGAGGCTGTGTACACTACTAATGGGAGGACACAGAGAGTTGTGTCATCAGCTACCCTGTACACAATCCACTGGCAGACACCACACATCACCTGTCAGTGACTCTAATCCATGACAATTTTGCCATTTCAATCTCACTGCACAGCACTCCACCAACATCCGTCATGTGCATGGGGCATGCAACACTATTGCTTATTACCTCTCGTACATGCACATGGCCTCCCTCATTCTTAGTTACAGCAGACTGGCTGAGAAACAAGAGCAGAACCTGATGACCTCTTTTTTTTGCCCCCCCCCCCCCCATCATCAGTCTTCTGACTGGTTTGATGTGGCCCACCACGCACTCATCTCCTGTGGCAAACTGCCAACCTCTTCGACTCAGAGTAGCACTTGCAACCTATGGCCTTTACCTTTAATCCAAATATATACAGATTCATTAACAGAAAGCTTACGTCTACTTCTAGTATAAAGGGATAGTGAGGAAGGTGAGGTATATACAGATTTTCCAAAGTCTTTATTAGCAAGTTCTCCAATATGGTAGGTACGGAAGGCGATGACATCACGATCGACGAAACTCTCAAGATGTATTCCATCTCTGTCTTCCTCTACAATTTTTGCCCTCTACAGCTTTCCCTAGTACCATGGAAGTCATTGCTTCATGTCTTAACAGATGTCCTATCATCCTGTCCCTTCACCTTGTCAGTGTTTTCCACATATTTCTTTCCTCTCCAATTCTGCTTGGAACCTCCTCATTCATTTTCAACATTTGTCTGTAGCACTACATCTCAAATGCTTTGATTCTCTTCTGTTCCAGTTTTCCCACAGTCCATGTTTAACTAACATATAATGCTGTGCTCCAAATGTACATTCTCAGAAATTTCTTCCTAAAATTAAGGCCTATGTTTTATACTACTAGACTTCTCTTGGCCAGGAATGCCCTTTTTGCCAGTGCTAGTCTACTTTTGATGTCCTCCTTGCTCCATCCATCATTAGTTACTTTGCTGCCTAGGTAGTAGAATTCCTTAACTTCATTTACTTCATGACCATCAATCTGATGTTAATTTGTTGTTGTTCTCATTACTTTCATGTTTCTTCCACTTACTCTCAATCCATATTCTGTACTCATTACACTATTCATTCCATTCAGCAGATCATGTAATTCTTCTTGACTTTCACTCAGGATGTCATCAGCGAATCATATCACTGATAACCTTTCACCTTCAATTTTAGTCTACTCATGAACCTTTCTTTTATTTCTATCATTGCTTCTTCGATGTACAGATTGAACAGTAAGGGCAAAATACAATGTCACTGTCTTACACCCTTTTTAATCTCAGCACTTCATTCTCGATCATCCACTCTTATTATTCCTTCTTGGCTCTTGTACACATCTCTTGTTCACATTGTACATTACCTGTCTCTCCCTATAGCTTAGCCCTATTTTCCTCAGAATTTCAAACATCTTGCATTATTTTACATAGTCAAAAGCTTTTTCCAGGCCAACAAATACTATGAACATGTCTTGATTTTTCTTTAGTCTTGCTTCCATTAACAACCTCAATGTCAGGATTCCCTCTCTGGTGCCTTTACCTATCCTAAAGCCAAATTGGTCATCACCTAAGATACCCTCAATTTTCTTTTCCATTCTTCTGTATATTATTTTTGTCAGCAAGTTGGATGCATGAGCTGCTAAGCTGATATTGTGATAACTCCTGCACTTGTCAGATTTTGCAGTCTTTGGGACTGCATGGATGATACTTCTCTGGAAGTCGGATGGTATGTTGTGATACTCTTACATTCAACACACCTATATGAATGCCACTTTTTTGCTACTTCCCCAATGATTTTAGAAATTCTGATGGAATGTTATCTATCCCTTCTGCCTTATTTGATTTTAAGTCCTCCAAAGCTCTTTTAAATACTCATTCTAATACTAGATCCTCATCTTTTCTAAACCGACTCCTGTTTCATCTTCTACTCCTTAGACAAATCTCCCCCTTCATAGATGCCTTCAATGTATTCTTTCCACGTATCCACTCTCTCTGTTGCATTTAACAGTGGAAGTCCCATTGCACCTTGGCTTTTAATTTTACCAAAGGTTTTTTTGTCTTTTTTATATGCTGAGTCACTCTTTCTGACATTCATTTCTTTTTCGATTTCCTCACATTTTTCATGCAGCCGTTTCGTCTTAGCTTCCATGAACTTCCTATTTATTTCATTCCTCATCATCTTTTATTTCTTTATTCCTGAATTTCCCTGAACATTTTTGTACTTCCTTCTTTCATCAATCAACTGAAGCATTTCTTCTGTTACCCATGGTTTCTTCATAGTTACCTTCATCATACCTATGTTTTTCTTTCCAATTTCTTTGATTGCCCTTTTTAGAGACATCCATTCCTCTTCAACTGTACTGCCTATTGAGCTATTCCTTATTGCTTAAGCCATAGCATTCTTCCTGACCACTCTCTTAAACTTCAGCCTACTCTTCATCACTAATACACTGTGATCTGAGTCTATACCTGCACCTGGGTACACCTTACAATCCAGTGTCTGATTTCAGAATCTGTCTGACCATGATGTAATCTGACTCAAATTTTCCCATATCTCCTAGCCTTTCCCAATTACACCTCCTCCTCTTGTGATTCTTGAACAGAGTATTTGCTATTACTAGCTGAAATTTATTGCAGAACTAAATTAGTCTTTCCCCTCTCTCATTCCTTGTCCCAAGCCCATATTCTCCTGTAACCATTTCTTATACTCCTTCCCCTACAACTGCATTCCAGTTCCCCATGACTATTAGATTTTTATCTCCTTTTCTTACTGTATTACCCTTTCAATATCCTCATGTACTTTCTCTGTCTCTTCATCTTCAGTTTGTGTTTGTCGGCATGTGTATGTCAACTATCACTGTTGGTGTTGGTTTGCTGTCAATTCTGATAACAACCACCCTTTCACTGAACTGCTCCCAGTAGCACACTCTCTGTCCAACCTTCCTATTCATAACAAATCATACTCCTGTCATACCATTTTCTGCTGCTGTTGGTATTACCTTATACTCAGCTGACCACAAAGCCTTGTCTTCTTTCCATTTCACTTCACTGATTCCTATTATATCTACATGGAATCTTTGCATTTCCCTTTTCAGATTTTCTAACATCCCTACTATGTTCAAGCTTCTGACATTCCACACCCCAGCTCGTAGAACATTATCCAATCTGCCCTACTCAGTGACAATTCCTTGAATCTCAAAATTTAACACAAATTAATTCCTGGTGCTAGCATCCTATGCTTCCCAGCACAGGCTTTGACTGCTCCACCTCACATCAATGCAATGGCCAATCTTCAATCATTGCCATAACGTTCTTCATGTGGGAGTTCAACTGACAATTCTTCTTGTCACCAAGTGCTTCATTTGGCTAAGAGTCAGGCACACTTGTTATGCCTGGACACATGCATGCCTGGAGTGCCAATGCAGTAAGGTGGGCCACTGAGTGCAAACACCCCTTGGCAGCTTCAATGTACTGCTCAGGCACTTTCATCGCATACTCCTGGACTTAGTCGGATCCCTGCTGGAGTAGGAGAGGTATAGATATCTATCTCCATGACTGATCACATTTTGCACTGTGTGGAAGATGTGCTGGCCACAGACATCACACTGGAATCCATGGCCCAAGCTTTCACAGTGGCTTGAATATCCTGTTTCAGTTGTACAGACAGCATCACCGCCAATTAGGTTTGTCTCTTACAATATTCACTCTTCAACAACCTTTGTAACTTTTGCAGCATCTTCTATCATCATACAGTGGCATACCATCCCCATACCAACAAAGATGGCACTGATGCACCATGTGCCATGGGAAGACATGGACCCACACCCTTCTGTGGGTGTTCCTTAACATGTGAATGACATTCAGAGATGACTTACATGTCTTGCCCACAGAAATACTCTACAGTGAGACCCTCATGCTGATAGCAGAATTTGTGCTACCCACTCATGCCTGACTCGACAAAACTCTTTGTTGCTACAGCCTGTCAAAAATCTCATCAGTAATTGGCCAGTGTGTCATCCTTCCATGCACCTGGCTCTGAAGCCATTCATTCACAAGAATTTCACAGATTGTACATTCATCATGTTCCATGATGACACTATACAGCCAGCCCCTATTACAACTGTCCTATTGCAGGCCATTACGGGTGTTGAAATGCTGTAGTCACACCTTTGACACCAATGTAAAGACACTTCTACAATGGTCTTCATCAACAGACTGACACCTGAATGGACCCTGTCCACCTTGGATGACCCAACTGCTCTTCAGGATGACAATGCTTGTAAAGCTTTGCTTCAACCAGGCTTGCGACTTGCCGAAACACTTCTATGTTCACAACCAATCTCGACAACTTTCGAATGGATGAATTCAAGGTCAAACTGGCTGAAACAGAACTTTTGGTTGAAGCTAGTCATGTGGCTCCAGATTCCCTGTCTATGTTGATCACTCCTCAACACACCCCTACCTTCCGCTTACTGCCAACAGTGGATTTTGCTGCTGTGTCCTGCTGGCTTTCTCCAGCAGGTGAGCTCACTATCACTCTGCCAGCTAACTCTCTGCATCTCTCATTATCCACAGCTATAACCACTACTGCTGCTGCCCTTGGTTAGTCCACCACCATTGATAACAGATGCAGCATCACCTCCAACCCCCAATACCTCATGCTATGGCCAGCCGCATTGCCCTCTGCCATGGCTTCCACCATACCATCTGTACTCAACATTCAGACAATAGCCAGTGGTGAGTGCTAGCAGTGCTTATCACTTGACGTCAGCCTTACAACACAACCTCTGGTGCTCCGCACTTCCATGGGGATGGGGCAAGGGCTCTGTGGAGGACACCATAACAAATAGGGTAGCTGGCTAGCGATCTCATGAGGAAGTGTGGAATATCTATGGCTGAGAGTATGGAGTATATTGTGTCATGTTCTAATAAAAGCATTATATAAAGGAAGATAAAGGTGTAAATAATATTTACAAAAGAAACTTCTCTGTGGACAGCTGTCATCAGTTCATAAGTATCTTAGAAAATGAAAATTGGTTAGATGTTATGAAACAGTCAAGTACAGATGAGGCATATAGTGTATTTGCATCTATTTATATGATGAACTTTGAGATGTGTTTTCCAAAGAAACTGACCAGAATCATGTCTACTGGATACATAAAGTCAAGTTCTTGGATGACTCTTGGAATTAAGAAATCATGTGAAAACATGAAAAAACTGAATTCAGAGTTGAGGGAGTGTACAAATATTGATTTTATAGAATATGTAAAGAGGTATAGGAAAATATACCGCAGAGTAATTGCAAATGCAAGGTTATTAAGTAATAATATGGAAATAAAACAGTCCAGAAATAAAACTAAAATAACATGGGAAATTATGAGAAAAGAAACCGGGGTACCTACCAAAGACAAGGAAATTATTCTAAAAGATGAAGAGAATAAAATGGTAGATAAATATGCCATGCCTAATTATATAAATAATTACTTTTTAAATGTACCCCAGACATTAAGCAGGAATCTTGGGAAGCAGATTAAGATGGAAGCACCCAAGGCAGCCAGCAGTATGATGGCAGTTCCAACAAATGAAAAGGAAGTTTTAAAAGTGATTAAAAGTCTGAAGTCCAAGATGTCAGCTGGAGTAGATGAGGTGCCAATAATATTAGTAAAGAAAACAGCTAATCAGATAGCGAAACCATTGGCGCACATAGCAAACTTGCCAATGGCTGAGGGTGTGTTTCCACAAAAACTGAAAATTTCTAAAGTCATTCCCCTGTTGAAAAAGGGTGATAAACTTAAAATAGAAAACTACAGACCTGTCTCACTCCTCCCAACTTTCTCTAAAGTTTTAGAGATACTAATGAAATATAATAATTGTTTGTGTATAGTAGTTTATTTAGGAACTTTAGTAGTCTTCAACCGGTGTTCTTGGTGTTTTCCGGTGAAATAACTTCAGAAGAAATTTTTGCGAACTACTTTCAGTTTCGTTACTGTCATTAGACGTTTGATTTTCTTTCTGTGTTAGTATTTTGTTATATTCTCATTTGTTGTTGATTAATACTGTCAATAATAGTAGTTACTTCCCTTGTAGAGCAAGTTTGTGATTATTGTAGTCAGTTTTTAACATCTTCTTATTGTAGTAGCGGAACTTAGATAAAGTTGTTTTCTTGTTTCAATAATTGTAAAATTTTACCATGAGTGAGAAGTGTGGGCTTTGCCGTAGGTTCGTGAGCAGTGGATTGCGGTGTGAGACTTGTTCGAAGTATTTTCACTGGGGGGAATGCAGTGGGGAAGCCAGTGGGCATTCTGGTGAGATCCTCTCCTGGAACTGCAGGTTATGTAGCAAGAATAAGTTGATAGAGGAGCAGGAGCGTAAGATCTGTGCCCTTCAGGTGCAGTTGAAAAACGCACAGGAGGAGCTAGATAGGATGAGGAGGGAGAAGGGGGTTGGGGAATGGGAGCTGGCTGTTGGCAAGAGATCTGCTAGGAGAAGGAGATTTTCAGATAGTTTTACTATTGGTGTTTGTAATAGATATGACCAACTGTCAGGGTCTAGTGGAGAGGAATCTCTAGTAGCTGTAGATGTAGGAAGTATGCAGCAGACCTCAGCAGTTACGGTGGCTAGGACAGTTGCAAAGTCTAAGAGAAAGAAGAAGGTTCTGCTGTTAGGTAGTTCTCATGGTAGAGGTGTAGGCCAGCAGTTGCAGGAAGTTTTGGGGAGTGAGTACCAGGTCACCAGCATTGTGAAGCCTAATGCAGGATTGGCTCAGGTGACTTTTAACATAGGGGGGTTATGTAGGGATTTTACTAAAGAGGATCAGGTAGTGATTGTGGGTGGGGCTGGTAATAGTATTGATAGGGATGGGGAGTATGACATAGATGGTGACCTGGAAAAGATAGCCACTCAGACTGGCAACACGAATGTGCATTTCGTGGAACTGTTTCAGCGTCACGATCGGCCTCATCTTAATACAACCGTCAGGCGTAATAACATGAGACTTGAGGGTGCGCTGATGACAGAAGGCATGAGTCACATTTCAGTGGTGTCGGTGGAGTCTATCGGCAGGACAGGTTTCACTAGACATGGCCTACACCTCAACAGGTATGGGAAGGGGAGGTTGGCAAAACTTATAGGTGACAGCATAGGTGGGGGTGGTGGGATCACTCATGGGAAAATTCCGGTAGTTGTGGGTGTTAGAGCTGTACCTTTTTTAGATTGAAGTCAGCTGATAGGTATTCCTGCTTAAGGGAAGTCTCTCTAACAAAGAAACCACTTTCTACAAAGCTTGGGTATCCGATTAATGAGGGAATTAGTATATTTCATCAAAATATACAAGGTATTAGAGATAAAGTTAGTGAACTGCTTATAGATGTTGACTCTGAAATTATTGGTATATCTGAACACTTCTTAAATAAGGAGATAATTCAGAGGTTTCCCTTACCAGGATACAAGTTGGCTGGCAGCTTTTCTAGGAGCTCTTTGCGGTGTGGGGGAGTAGCCATGTATGTGAAAAACGGTATCCCATTTGAGTCAATTGATGTTTCAAAGTACTGCACTGAAAAGGTGTTTGAATGTTGTGCAGGTGTGGTTAAATTTAGTGGAGCTAAACTTCTTACTGTTGTTATTTATAGATCCCCAGACTCCGATTTCACAACATTTTTGCTAAAGCTAGAGGAGGTTCTTGGTTCACTTTATAGGAAATACAAAAAGTTAGTTATATGTGGTGACTTCAATATTAATTGTATAAGTGATTGTGCAAGGAAAAGGATGCTGGTAGACCTCCTTAATTCATATAATCTTATGCAAACCGTATTCTTTCCAACGAGAGTGCAAGGGAACAGTAGAACAACCATAGACAATATTTTTGTTCATTCGTCATTATTAGAAGGGCATTCTGTTAGCAAAAAGGTGAATGGCCTTTCAGATCATGATGCACAAATTTTAAGTCTAAAAGATTTTTGTGCTGCAACACATGTTAAATATAGTTACCAACTTTTTAGGAAAGCTGATCCAGTTGCTGTACAGACTTTTGTAAACCTTATCAAGGAACAAGAGTGGCAAGATGTTTATAGTACTGATACAGTAGACGATAAATATAATGCTTTCCTCAAGACTTTTCTCGTGCTCTTTGAAAGTTGCTTTCCGTTAGAACGTTCAAAACAGGGTACTAGCACAAACAGGCAGCCTGGGTGGCTGACTAAAGGGATAAGAATATCTTGTAGAACAAAGTGGCAATTATATCAAAATGTTAGAAACAGTCACAATCTAAATGCAGCAGCCCATTACAAACAGTATTGTAAGGTGGTTAAAAAAGTTATTAGGAAGGCAAAAAGTATGTGGTATGCAGATAGAATAGCTAAGTCTCAGGATAAAATTAAAACCATATGGTCAGTCGTAAAGGAAGTGGCTGGTCTGCAGAGACAGGTCGAGAATATAGAATCAGTGCGTAGGGGGGATGTCCGTGTTACTGATAAGTCGCATATATGTACAATACTTAATAATCACTTTCTGAATATAGCAGGTGAACTAAATAGAAACCTAGTCCCAACAGGGAATCATATAGCGCTCTTAGAAAAAAGTGTTCCGAGACTGTTACCTGAAATGCTCCTCCATGATACTGACAAGAGGGAGATTGAGTTAATAATTAAATCACTAAAGACCAAGAACTCTCATGGATATGACGGGGTATCTAGCAGAATACCGAAGTATTGTTCCACGTATGTTAGCTCAGTACTTAGCCATATCTGTAACTTTTCCTTTAGGAGTGGTCGGTTTCCTGACCGATTAAAGTACTCGGTAGTGAAGCCACTTTATAAAAAGGGAGACAGGGATAATGTTGACAACTATAGACCTATTTCTATGCCATCGGTGTTTGCTAAAGTTATCGAGAAGGTTGTATATACAAGGTTACTGCAGCATTTAAATTCACATAATTTGCTGTCAAATGTACAGTTTGGTTTTAGAAATGGCTTAACAACTGAAAATGCTATAGTCTCTTTTCTCTGTGAGGTTTTGGACGGATTAAATAAAAGGTTGTGAACGTTAGGTGTTTTCTTTGATTTAACGAAGGCTTTTGACTGTGTTGACCACAAAATATTACTGCAGAAGTTGGAACATTATGGAGTAAGGGGAGTAGCTTACAATTGGTTCGCCTCCTACTTTAAGAACAGAAAGCAGAAGGTAATCCTCCGCGATATTGATAGTGGTAATGATGTTCAGTCCCAATGGGGCACTGTTAAATGGGGCGTTCCCCAAGGGTCGGTGCTGGGGCCACTGCTGTTTCTTATTTATATAAATGATATGCCTTCTAGTATTACAGGTGATTCAAAAATATTTCTGTTTGCTGATGACACCACCTTGGTAGTGAAGGATGTTGTGTGTAATATTGAAACATTATCAAATAATGTAGTTCATGATATAAGTTCGTGGCTTGTGGAAAATAATTTGATGCTAAATCACAGTAAGACTCAGTTTTTACAGTTTCTAACTCACAATTCAACAAGAACTGACATTTTAATCAGACAGAATGGGCATGTTATAAGCGAGACGGAACAGTTCAAGTTCCTAGGCGTATGGATAGATAGTAAGTTGTTGTGGAAAGCCCATGTTCAGGATCTTGTTCAGAAACTAAATGCCGCTTTATTTACCATTAGAACAGTATCTGAAATAAGTGACATTTCAACACGAAAAGTAGTATACTTCGCGTATTTTCATACGCTTATGTCATATGGTATTATTTTTTGGGGTAATTCTTCTGATTCAAAAAGGGTATTTTTGGCTCAAAAACGGGCTGTTCGAGCTATGTATGGTGTAAGTTCGAAAACCTCTTGTCGACCCCTATTCAATAGTCTGGGAATTTTGACATTGCCCTCACTGTATGTATTTTCTTTAATGTTGTTTGTTGTTAGCAATATTAGCTTATTCCCAAGAGTTAGCAGCTTTCACTCAGTTAATACTAGGCAGAAATCAAATCTGCATGTGGAATGCACTTCCTTGACTCTTGTGCAGAAAGGAGTGCAGTATTCTGCTGCATCCATTTTCAATAAGCTACCACAAGAACTCAAAAACCTTAGCAGTAGCCCAAACACTTTTAAGTCTAAACTGAAGAGTTTCCTCATGGCTCACTCCTTCTATTCTGTCGAGGAGCTCCTGGAAGAGCTAAAAAATTAAGCAAATTCCAGTGTTACATTCTTGATTTTCTTTATTTAAACTAACGACTTGTCGCCTGAATATGTTTCTTATATTTAATTTCATTCTGTTTCTACAATCGTGTTATAATTTCATGTACTGACTCGTTCCATGACCATGGAGACTTCTCCTAAATGTGGTCCCACGGAACAATAAATAAATAAATAAATAAATAAATAAATTATCTTAATATGCACAATCTGATAAACAGTAATCAGCATGGATTTCAAGCTGGGAGAAGTACCGAAACAGCTGTACTAGAATACACAAAAGAAATAATCACTAAATTGGAAGAGGGAAACAGTGTAGTAGGGATAAATCTAGATTTGTCAAAAGCCTTTGACACTGTTGATCACAGCATACTTTTGAAAAAGCTTGAAGCTATAGGTATCAGAGGACCAGTAAAAAAGTGGTTTGAGTCTTATCTGGAAAAGAGGATGCAGGTGGTTGAAATTACAGCACCAAATATTAATCAAAAAATTAAACTAAGATCAGATCCAAGGGAGGTCACAGTAGGAGTATCCCAAGGAAGTGTATTAGGCCCCTTGCTGTTCCTCATTTACATTAATGATATTCAGGTGTCAGAGAGAAAAGCTAGAATCATGTTATTTGCTGATGATACTAGTTTAATAGTTAGTGATATGAAGCAGTCATTGCACAGCACTGTGGACCATGTCCTACAAGATATACAAAAATGGTTTAGTGCTAACACTGAATGCAAAAAAAAAAAACTAATTATGTGCAATATGGAAAAATAAGTGAACAAGACGACCTAAATCCCACCATGGAGAGCAAACAACTTGAAAGAGTACAGTGTGCAAAATTCCTGGGTATGCACATTGATGAGAAGATTAATTGGAAGGACCATGTGGCGAACTTAGCACTAAAACTAAATTCAGAATGTTTTGTGCTTGGAATAATTTCAAAAGTTTGTAGTAATGACTGTATCAGATTAGTATATTTTGGCTATTTTCAGTCCATTGCATCCTATGGGATAGTATTCTGGGGAAAAACAAATTGTCGTCTAAATGAGATTTTCAAATTGGAAAAACGTGCTATTCGGATAATGACCCACAGCCCACCTCAAACACCCCTTTTTAAAGCATTGAAAATTTTAACAATTCCATTATTATACATTCTGAAATGTCTGTTGGTGATCAAAAGAAATCAGGACAAAATGAAAACCAATACAGACTTCCATAATTACGATACACGGCAATGTAAAGATCTCCACATACAAGCTGTAACAAGGACCCGAAGCCAGAAACATGTATGTAATCAAGGCGTCAAACTTTTTAATGTACTACCAAAACATAACAAAGAGCTGGAAAATGAGGATAAATTTAAAACTGTTCTAAAGAACCACATGCTTCACAAATGCTATTACAGCATAAGTGAATATCTCTGCGCAACTGTATAAAATATATGTTTAAGTTAATGTGACAAATGAAATTACATCAGTGCATAATAAATTATATTATAAAAACACTTATTATTTGTATATTGTATTAAACATAAGATAGATTAATATGAATTCAGAAAGATACAAATTTTGTAAAGATATTATATAGTTGTTAAAATGTACCCTGACAAATCCTATATCACAAATGTGATCATTGGGACGATAATAAATAAATAAATAAATAAATATCAAGTCCAGTGGATTGCTGGTATGTTCCTTTATACTACACAAGGGAAACACCTACATAGATGTCAAATGTGGTTGGTGCCATGAAACTGTAGTAAAGAAGGAGATCAATTCTGTGCACATGTTGGCATGGTGCAAAATAAAACAGTCTACCAGATATTGCCTGGTAGTCATTACCATGAACTGTTCATGCCTTCAGAAATGTGTAGGGAAATGTTAATCTGATCTCATTGGGAAACAACTGGGTGTCTGGTACAGAAAAACACACTGAATCCATGTGCTGGCATATGAAACTGCAAATTTGGTAAATGGAAGTCCATTAGAGCCAAAAAGCAAACTTCGAAGAAATTAGAATGGGTAGAAAGAAGACCAAACACACAGCTGTTTAAAGCAGGAAAAACCATATGGTTCTGTTTGGGGAAGCTGGGTGCCTGCTAAACTACATTTCTGCAGAACAACACAAGACCAGCTTTCTGAAAAGTCTGTGCTAGGTCATCAATGTGGTACTCAGGAACTATCTCATAGCACGTATTTGGCCAAGCTGTAATATTCTGCCTACCATAAACTAGCACACCAGAAAGAATGCCACCTCGCACATGGGCAGGAATTCCTAATCAAAGCTCACAGAGATCAGTCACAGAGGTGGCGACAAGCGATTCGTTTTGCCTTGGGTGAGTGCTTGGGCTTTGGATAGTGTCCAGCTGCCTAACTCACAGGATAGGATTGTCTGCTAGAGCAGACTGTGGGGATTGTAAATCCTGAAAGGAGAGAGATGCCACAAATGTGTTGCTCTAGGATAATCACAACCTTGAATTTTTACTTCTATCTCTGCATTAATCTATTCTAACATAAAATGTTTACAAAAATACGAATTTCTCTCACAAATTAAAGCATGCATTTTTAAAAAATAAAACAGATGAGTTTCAAAAAAACATTATAGAAGCAAGTTTCTAATAAATTTTTTAGACATTTACAAAAAAAATCACTTGCATTAACAAAACTGTCTACAATGTAAAAAAGTATTCAAATTTGCCATGCCTGAGAATTTGCTGGATATGTGACAGTTATATTCAGTATGAGGAGCTAGACATCCATTAGCTATTAGGTGCATATATGTTATTTTGTATTTATACTTCATCTTTTTAAAGGAACAGCAATTTAATGATATTATAGTAATACTGATGTTTTAACCAATAAAAAAAGAATCAACACTTACCTCTGCTTCTCAAGGAACTGATACATTTCTTTCGACTTGTGTCTTTGGATACAAGATATTTCTCTGTATCTGTTTCAGTGTCTAATCTTCTTGTGATGCTTTCTACAGCTGCTTTAAAATATATTCTACACCTTGTATATGGACAAGTGTGGTGTGTTTACAAGCATATATGAAACTTTATCTCAACTGCACAAGCAGTCCAAGAATGCATCACAATTTGTGCTTGCTCAACTTTAAATTTTTTGTCTGTACATTACTTAAGGCCAGTAGTTTCTTGCAGATGCTCTTAAGTCATTTAAATCAGTGTTTTATTTGATAACCATATAAAACATGAACCAGTTACATTATGGTAGTTCACTCAGAATTATGAAATAATGTTATGCATCCCAACAATATGCGCTGAATCTGAAACAGAAAGTAGTCTGCTACTAACTCTTATCTCATAATTTTCGTTTCATGTCAACATACAATAAAAGTAAGTTCACCATGAAGTGAAAACATTATTTAATATGTTGCAATATGCATGTCAATTTTCATGCATCTTGCAAGGATATATTTTTAGTTTGATTTGGAGCCTAAATATGGCTGTTAACAACAAAATTTATTGTGTAGTATTACAACAGTTGTGATACATTGATTATTTACTCTAAAAACAAATACAGTAATGAGAAACTGTGTTACAAAGTATTCCCATAATGTGTTATACTAGTTTTTGCAAAATGACAGTGCTGGTTTATTATAATACAGACTTCCCAAGACATGGGCATAGTCCACCTTGGAAGCTCAAAGTCATGACCAAAATATCTGGGCTGAAGCATTACACAATTCTCAACAGCATCACGAATGCACTCAGGAGAAATGAGTTCATGTAAACCTTTACTGGAAAATGTCTCTTACATCTAGGATGTATAAATTTGGGTTTGATAGGGGAACACATCTTCTAGCTCAGTCAGGGCCTCTAAGTGACTAAATGCATTACACAGTCTACCATCCCATCTTTTTTTTTTTTTTTTTTTTTTTTTTTTTTTTTTTTTTTTTTAGTGATGATTTCATTTGTTTGTAAGGAGTAATTTCAAACATACAAGAAGAGTATGAGAACACCACAGCTTCCTGTATGAGTTGCACCCAGCTGTCAGCGTACACCTTCATGTATTGTGTGGTAGATTGAAGCGTCTGGCCAACCCTGTAGCATGGAGATGATTCTTAATGCTATGACTGCTTGCATGTCGTTGTACAAGAGCTGTTTGCATGCTGTTGTACAAAACTGCATTTGAATGGCAAGTAACTCTATGACTCCTATATATGCTGTTACATTCCTGGCTTCCTGTCGGTGTGTTTTACTGGTTATATATTGTTGGACTCTGCTACAGGAAAAGATTGTTGTTCCTCTAAATAATAGATTATGAATTCTACAGTGGGAGAACCACTTTGGCATGGTATGCTCATGACTATTGTAGTTCCTCTAAGCAACAGACTATGAATACTATTGTGGGAGAACCAGTTTGGACATGGTATGCCCATCGCTCTACAGAGAGAGTTTATGCCATGTCCATCGTGTATGGCTGCCATTCAGTCGGCTGCCATTCAGGCGGCAGTTAAATGTTTGATAACATTTTATTTACACACAACACTATAATACCTGGTCCACCACTGCACAGTACTGATAACTTAGCCATACATTACGATTTCCAGACAGGGATTTGAATGAAATTCCCTCAAAATACTAGTCCACAGTAACAACTGAACCATTTCAATACAGTTGTCAGTTGGATGATATGTATAGCAAAAGTTCGAATTATATGTTTAGAGGAAGAGACGATAAGAGGTTATGGGTCAAATAATACAATGTAAATTACACAAGAACAAGTAAATTACTGCAAAGATAGAAACCAAAGCTGACAACAAAATTAAAACAATTTGGAATATTTTTCAAAGGGAAACATGACAACTATCAAACAAAGAATAGTTTATTAACACAAAGTCCAAAGTTGAAAATATTTTTAATAATCCTTTTTTTTTTAAATATTTTGGAGAAAATAGGATCCAGAAGTTCATTAGAAAAGGCAAGGCTTTATATGGAAGAGGCAATACCTCTACTATTTGGTAAAATTGAAATTTTATGCACCTCTCTTTCAGACATTAGGAAAATAACAACTCACTCAAAAGTAAAAGCTCATATGGAATTGATGGAATTTCCTAAAAGTTTGTTTTCAGCTGGTAAGCATGACTTATATAATAGCTCACTGAAACAGGGCATTTTCCCAGACAGACTGAAATATGCCATTGTTGAACCATTGCATAAAAAGGGGAGACAGATCTGATGCCAACACCAGCTGCTCAATCTCACTTTTGATGGCTTTATCCAAAATTCTTGAAATAATAATGTATTCCAGAGTAACATCACATATTTGTAAAATTAACTGCTAACATTATGCCTACCTACTTTTCAGAAAAGCTTTTGAACAGAAAATGGTATATGTACTTTAACCAATAAATTGCGTAAATCATGGAATTCATCTAGATAAGCTTAAGTAATGTGGTGTCAGTGGAACAGTACACAAGTTATTTAACTCATATTCAACTGGAAGAACAAGAAGGTTGAAATAAACAGTTCCCGTGATGTGCAAAAATCAGCAGATTCCTCAAACTGGGGACTGATGACCATAGATGTTAAGTCCCATAGTGCTCAGAGCCAGAACCTCAAACTGGGGAGGTATTAGAATGGGGTCCCAAAGGCTTCAGTCTTCGGTCCATTATTGCACTTTATATATATTAATGCCTTGTTACTCTACATTCATGAAGATGCAAAGCTAGTTATGTTTGCTGATGATACAAGTGTATTAATAACTTCCAACAAACATGAATTACCTGAGGAAATTGTACATAAACTCTTTCAGAAAATTATTAAGTAATTTTTTGCAAATAGACTCTCAACAAATTTTAAAACACACTGTATACAACCCTGTACAGTAAATGACATAACATCGTTAATAAAGATATACTTTGAACAGAAGTTTGTCACCAAGAGACAATATTCAAAATTTTTGGGTGTGTACATCTACATCTATATCTGCATCTACATCTTCACTCTGCATACCACCATGAGGTGCATGGCACAGGGTACACCCCATTGTACCAGTTATTAGGATTTCTTCCTCTTCTATTCACATATGGAGCAGGAAGAATGATTGTTTAAATGCACGCAGTAATTATTCTACTCTTATCCCTATGATCCCTATGTGACCAATGCATAGGGGTTTTTAATATATTCCTAGGGTAATCATTTCAAGTTGGTTCTTGAAACTTTGTCAATAGACTTTCTCAGGATAGTTTATGTCTATCTTCAAGGGTCTTCCAGTTCAGTTCCTTCAGTATCTCTCTGAAAGTATCCCATGGATTAAACAAACCTGTGACCATTTGAGCTGCTCTTCTCTGTATATGATCAATATCCCCTGTTAGTCCTATATGATATGTGTCTTGAATACTTGAGCAATATTCTAGAACTGGTTGCACAAGTCATTTGTATGCAATTTCCTTTGTAGATTCATTGCACTTCATCAGTATTCTACCTTTAAACCAAAGTCCACCACCTGCTCTACCCATGACTGAACCTATGTGATCATTCTGTTTCATATCCCTAGAAAGTGTTACAATAAGGTATTTGTATGATTTGGTCAATTCCAACAGTGACTCACTGATATTATAGTTGTGGCAATATTATAGTTGTGGCGTCTCTGACATGAAGTGACACTTCTTAGATTATTCTCTTTGTCTTTGCATTCTGTCTCTGTGCTCTCATGCCATGTTCGCTCTGTTCAGTGCTGAAATAAATGTTCATTGTGACTCTAAAAGTGTATTATTATGGTCATACCCTATGTAAAACCCACAGTGGTGACCCCGTCTTCAACGTCATGCATTCGGGAACTATTTTGTGCTTACTTTCATCAGTAACAGACTCTGTATGTTGGACCACAATGCCTTGAAAAAAATGGATCTACCAGCGTTGTTTTGTGCAAGTGTGTCGCACCCTAGCAATTGTGCTTGTGTTTTTAATAGTGTTCTTAATGTACAGTTGGTTAAAAGTGAACAATTTTCTGACCACTGCCATGCCAGTGGCCACTTAACCATTGCTGGCCCAACATGGACACCATCAAATGCCAACTATGCAGCAGAGCCTGCCACCCAGACAGTGCACGCCACTCTCCAACATAGTGAACAATAATTGTGTGAAGAACCACATGTTTCGCCCTCTGATTGAACAGTCCCCTTCTAGCTGGTTTCATGTGCGGATGCAGTTCAAGAGCTGTTCTCTGAAAGCTCATACACATGGGGTTGCACATTCTTAGTTGCCTGACGTCATTGCACCTACAACCCCCCCCCCCCCCAACCACCCTGGCCCCTGCGACCCCAGTCACCGCAGCGGTGCGCTTACTGCAACCATCGCTTTGTGGTCACATCAAGATCACTTTCCACCCACTCCCGTAACAGCACCGGCCATTTCTTCTGCTCCAGTTTCAGGATCAGCCCCCCCCTGGCTGTTTTGTGACAACCTTCCCCCCGCTGTTATACCGACACTGGCCGTAACGACTGCACCTGCCACTGGGTTTGCAGTTGGGACACATTGTGCTGTCTGTTGCACTGGCCTTCGTGTGCTGCTTGTGGCTGCCCTCCCACGCATCACCCACCGCTCGGGGGCTCCCTCAACCGTTGACATGGATCTGCACCTGCCTGTGCTACATCAACAAGTGTTACCTGGCAGATTTCCTAAGCTGCCTGCATTGCAAAAGGGTAACCCTAAGACTTGGTTCGCCCTGGTGGACCATCTACTGGATATCCAATGGGATCTCTGACAACGACACATGTTTGATCTACCTGGTGAGCCACCTCCACGACCACCCTGACCTAATCAGTGATCTGCTGCTCTCACCGCCCAACTTGCCCAAGTATGTGACAGCGAAAACTTTGCTTATTGAATGCATTTCTCGCCCTTCAGCCAAGGCCATCCACCATATCATCCATGACGAGCTTCTTTACGACCGCACAACTTCACAGCTGTGGCAGCACCTTCATACACTGATTGATGACCAAGCACTACCCGATGCCACGCTGTGAACTCTGTGAATGATCAAACTACCATCACACCTATAGCTTCACGTTCTATCATAGGTCTGCCTGCACATGGCCGATCATGCCTATGCAATCATTTGTCATTGACAGCGCCTGTCAAGGACAACATCACCTTCACCTTCTGTTGTCACCCCTGCTTCGCTGGTTTCACGTGCTGCTGGTAGAGGTCAGTAGCTCAGCTCAGTGACCTGCCATAATCTGCCTCCTGGCGGCCTACAGGAGGTACTACCTGCACCCTCCCGACAGCAGCTGACGCCACCCAAGCAGCAACCCAAACGTTCTCGAGCTATGTCGCAGCCAGCTGCATCTTCCACTAACCCGTAACGCCTCACCTCCAAGCTTACCCACTTTGCTGGTACCATGCAACCTATGGGGACGCCACTCGCAAATGCCGTGAGCCTTGTGCATACCCAAGCTTTGGCAAGCACATTTAGGTGCTACATCCCACCATGATCATCAACGGTGCCTACCTTCCAACACCGCACTGCTTGCACCAATGGCACAGTGCCTCTACGTCACAGACTTGTCGTCGGGCACGCGCTTTCTCGTCAACACTGGTGCTGATGTCAGTATTATCCTGGGTAAGCATATGGGCAACATGCTTTCTCCTGCTAACCTTGCACTGGTCGCCACGAATCACTCTCATATCACAGTCCTTGACTATATCAAGATGTCACATCGTCTGTCCCTGGGCGCGACATTTCTTGGACCTTCCACGTCACTGACATGGACGAACCTGTGATCGGGGTTGGACTTTCTACACCATTACGAGCTTTCGCCAGACCTACGGGCTGCTATGCTCTGCCACACGTTTGGTTCTACCGTTCTGTGGTCGAACAGGTGCAACAAGTCCTCGCTCTCTGCGTCCTTGGCCATGATTTCCACAAGTGCTTCTCTGCTCGAAGATATTATGGCCCTCCTCTCTGATGTATCAGATGTCCGCAGGGAGATTGACAGACTACGCAGTCATAATGCGGAGTTACAATCCCGCATTGCTACTGCCTCCACAGAATTGGTTCATGCACAGATACGCTGCCTCTCTGCAGAGCCGCTCCTGTCAATACAGCTTCCCTCTCCTACAGTGTCTTTGCTCTGCCCCGCTCCTGTGTCGAGCGGCACCTTTCCTGCAGCCAGTTCTGCAGGGATGCAGTTGGACCTACAGGACGCACCCACCCTCGCTTTGTAGGATCCTTCGCATCGGGTGGCCGTTGGGCAGTGCCCACCATCGCTGTCTGCTGCCAGGGTCCCACCCACATCACTTGGCCCGCTCAGACGTCCATGTCCCCGCTTCATAGGATCGCTAGCTTTCTGTGGCTACCGCACCACGTGCTCAACTGTCGCCTACTGCCAACACTTCGTATATGCCATCCCGGCACTCCAATGTCAGACAACCGCCGCTGCTCGTGGGCTTTCACCATCTATTCTGATCATAAACCTCTTGTTGACGTGATTCGCAACCCGGCGAAAGATCTCCCACTACACCGCTTCAGGTTCATGGCTTTTATTTGCCAACATTCTTTGGACGCTTGTTACGTCCGCGGTGTGGAAAACATAGTTTCCAACTACCTCTCCCACATTTCAATGATCTCCGCCCCATTAAACTTAAGAGTAACTGGTACAGTTTCAGGCCGAAGACGCGGACACGCAACGTCTGCTCTCTGACGATGGTTCTTCACTCATCATCAAACCTATTGCCCTGCATGGGGCATCAATTCCTACCATCTGTGACGTTTCTACTGATTAGACCCACCCCTTGGTGCCTCCCCCCCTTCGGCGCGGGATTTTCGACACGTTACATAGTCTTGCTCATTCCAGAACGCAGGCAACGACACGCCTTGTAACCGAACGTTTCATCTGGCCGGGCTTGCGGCACGTTTGCTGTTCATGGACATGTGCATGCATTCCTTGTCAAAGGAGCAAAGTGAGCAGACATGCACAACCGCCTTTAGAACAGTTCGACGTCCCCAGGGGCCGCCTGCGCCACGTGCACATTGACACGGTTGGTCCTCTCCCCTCTTCTGAGGGATACAAATACATCCTTTCCATGATCGACTGCGTCACCCGTTAGGTTGAGACGGTACCCATGGTGGACATTACTGCTGAGACAATCGCTAACGCGTTCATTTCGGCGTGGGTGGCTGGATTCTGTTGCCCCCTCTCACTTACCAGGAACCAGTGCCGCCAGTTCGAGTCATCTCTTTTCGCTCGCCTGTGTGAGTTGTGTGGGGTGACGAAATTTCACACAACTGCATATCATCCACAGGCCAATGGACTAGTCAATTGATGGCACAGAACGTTAAGAACTGCACTCACGTGTCATGGCAGGCTTTGGTCTGCGGCTCTGCCGTGGGTATTGCTGGGAATCCTCTCCACACATAGGGAAGACCTCAATACTTCGTTGGCGTAGGTCCTGTATGGTGAACCGCTCATCCTGCCTACCGAATTCGTCGAGGACACTTCTCCGACAGTCGGTACTGACCTGCTGACCCTAGTTGAACAAGTCTGTGCTCACGTGGCCCGCATTTTCCCGCCTCTATCTCGCGCGCACACCACACCACGGGTGTTTGTTCATAAGGACTTGAATTCTTGCGATTTTGATATGTTATGGGATGACTCTGTTTGTGCGGCTCTGCGACCTCGATACTCTGGCTCACACTGCAAATTGCGCTGCGGTGTCAATATGTTCATGATTCTGCTGAACAGCCACCCGAGAACAGTTTTCGTACAATGTTTAAAGTCTGCATAGTACCTCCCAGAGCCACTCCTCACTGCTCCCTGCTGACCCCCATTCGCCAACACCTTACTCACAGCTGCCGCCTCCGTGGCCCCCGTCGACTCACCGCCACTTGCGCAGCTGTCCGCCACGCAAGACCACGATGACTATGCACCCGAGCCCCACACTTTGCGCGCCGTACACCGCCTCCTCCATCCACACTTGCATGAAGATTTTTTGTGGACATGAGCTAGCTTCGCCCAGCCATCCTCCTCACTGCTGGGAGGGGTGGGGAGGGGGATGTCTGTGTCGCGTCTCTGATGCGAAGTGACACTTCTTTGATTATTCTCTTTGTCTTTGTGCTCTCGCACCATGTTCGACATCCATTTCTGTTTTCACTCTGTTCAGTGCCAAAATAAATGTTCATTTTGACTCTAAAAGTGTGTTGTTATGGTTATACACCACGTAAAACCCACATCGTCATAGGACAGAACATTTTGTTCCCTTTGTTAAGTGCAAAATGTTACATTTAGAAACATTTAAAGCAAGCTGCCAATCTCTGCACCACTCTGAAATCATACCAAGATCTGATTGAATATTTATGCAGCTTCTTTCAGATAGTACTTCATTATAGACAACTGCAACATCTGCAAAAAAGATGATTTTACTGTTAATATAGTCTGCAAGATCATTAATACACAACATGAACAGCAAGAGACCCACCACACTTCCCTGGGGCACATATGAAATTACTTCTACATATGACTGAGTCTGCAGCCAAGATAACAAGACGTATCCACCCTACCAAAAAGTCCTGAATCCAATCACAAATTTCAGTTGATACCCAATATGATCATATTTTTTGCAACAAGCATAGGTGTCATATTGAGTCAAATTGTTTTTGGAAATCAATAAATACAACACTGTCTGATTCCTTTGATCCAAAGCTTCCAGTATGTCATGAGAGAAAAGTGTGAGTTGGGTTCCATATGATTAATGTTTTCAAAATTCGTGCTGATTGGCATTGAGTTTCTGTTCACCTCATTATTTTTGAGCTGAGAACACATTCTAAGATTCTACAACAAATCAATTTTGAGGATACTGGACAGTAATTTTTTTGATCACTTCAACTACCCTTCTTGTAGATAAGTGTGACGTGTGCTTTCTTCCAAGAACTGGGCATTGTGATGATAAATGAAAGCTCCTCCTCCTATGACCATGCTTCATGTGTCCCTTG
Source organism: Schistocerca nitens (assembly GCF_023898315.1). Taxonomy (NCBI): domain Eukaryota; kingdom Metazoa; phylum Arthropoda; class Insecta; order Orthoptera; family Acrididae; genus Schistocerca; species Schistocerca nitens. The sequence continues at coordinate 617,830,718 of NC_064614.1, forward strand.
TCTGTTGCAGGCTGTGTAATTGATGCAGCATAATCTGAGCAACATAATGGTCTGGTATCCATAGCAGAAACAAACTAAAATGGTGTTTGTGTGTGGTGAAGCAGATGGAAACGCTCGGGAGGCAGCACAACTATACCAAAACAAGTGCCTTCACAGACACCAACCACATCACACAATATTTCAAGCCCTTTTTGGGAATTTGTGTGATAATGGGTCCTTTGAGACAGATGAACTGTGCATACACCACATTTGAAGGATCGGATTCTGTCCCTCGACCGTTTCCGTCTGCTTGGTCATATACAACCACCATCTTGGCTTGTTCCCAACATGAATACCAGACCATTCTGCTGCTTACAGTAGCCCACACACACACACACACACACACACACACACACACAAGAAACACACAATATGTGGTGAGAGGAATTCTCAGTTGTCAGTGCCATCTCTTGTGGCAATATTACATTTCCAAACATATGTTCATAGGGCCTTCCCCCCCCCCCCCCCAACCCCATTTCTGGTCAAGAATCCATCACTGCAGTTTGTCACTTTTATTAATTCTTATGAAATTTGTTCTTAATAACCCACCCGAGTTCAAAAGCAACAGCAATATGACTAGCTACAACATGAGGAGAAAGGCTGATCTTCACTATTCTATGTAAAATCTAAGTCTCGCACAGAGAGGAGTGAATTATGCTACCACAAAAGTCTTTGGTCATTTAACAAATAGCATCAAAAATCTTACAGTTACCCAACCAGCATTTCAACCAGATTAAAAGAATTTCTGAATGACAATTCTTTCCACCAAATAAATGAATTTTTAGACATAAATTAGTAATTTTACAATTATAAGAAAATTAGATTGGGTCAAGTAAAGAAACCTTTTGTTAAACTGAAATGGTCCATATCATTACAAACAGTCATACTCATGATCAATGGCACAGGTATTAATTTACTCTAACCAAACTAAAATTGCCGACTTCTTGACCATTTTTATTACAAAAACTAGCTTTATTGATTTGGACATTAAAAAAGTACCAAAAGGTTTCTTGTTAGGAAAGAAGCCTGAAAAGTATACTTTTTATCTGACTTTTATCATTCACTTAGCCAGACAACTTTCATCTATTTACTGTTTTAACTGTTATCAAAATAGAAAACTACAGCAAAATTACATATAAAATATTAATAATAATAATAATAATAAATATTCATCATGTTTGGTTTTCAAGTTGAAAACTAACTTGGTGGTGGTCCTACAACACTGTCGAACTTCCGGAGGCACTGTATGCATCTGAAACAACACAAATAGGTGGGCAAACTAAAATCAAAGAAATAGAGAAACAAGAAAGGAAAATTCTCAGGAAAATGTTTGGCCCAATACAAGAGCAAGGAATCTGGAAGAAGAGAGCAACATCAGAATTATATAAATACACAGACAATATTACGGATACAATAAGGAAAAGAAGAATGTAGTTCTACGGACATATCCACAGGATGAATAAGACAGAATTTCAAAGCGAATTCTTAAAGTCATCAACTCAGGCAGGGGAAAAACAAAATGGATAAAAGAAGTTTAAGAGGACCTCAGACAAGCACACATAACAGTAAACGATGCAGAAAATAGAACTGAATTCAGGAACATCATCAAAAAACATAAATTTGACACCACAACACAGAAGAGGCCAGGATGCAAATGGACAGCGGAGCGAAAGAAACAACAGAGTGAACACATGAAGAAAATTTGGGCTCAGAAAAAACATAAACAATCATCATAAAGGAATTCAAGTTCAAACGCTCTCTTAAATGGGAATAATCGAAAATAATAATGATAATAATAAATATTCGGGAAAATCATTGCAGTTTATTATTATAATGCCTACTTTGCACAAATATACCTAAATACTAGAAAAAGCTTTACAATGATAAAGCTTCAAATTAATGCACTAGATGAGCAAATGATAAATGACTTTCATATGAGACATAAACTTGGTTAATTAAAGATGTAGGTTATTTTTTTTAATTGATTAATACTGCAATTTCCTCACTGTACAGTAAGCAGACAGTATGAATGACTACAGATTTTATATGGAGCATAAGCCCATGGTAATTATAAATGAATGCTCAATTTGCACCTGTACTGCTGTACCTGGCGTTTTGAAGGATCCACCCTTGTTTCTTGTGCACTGCTATTTATTTCTTGTAGCCTCAACATGTGATCATTTAGTGTGTATAGCTTATGACATCCAGTGGTGAGACAGGTAACTTTGTAGTGGATCTGCCAACTCTATGTTAACACTGACTGTACCATAATGCTGTGCAGCCGGCTCGGGGCAATGATGTTGCATACCATTATGCATAGGTGGTAAAAGGACGTTATTAATGGTGTACATTTTATCAACTGTGTGTTTTTTATCAAGATACGTAGATGCGTGGAGGGCCTTTTGCACTTTTGACTTTGTACAATGTAACACGACATCTTTATAAAAAAAAATTCCGTAAGGTATATGAAATTTTGTATTTTATTTAACAGGCAAAATTAATTGTAGTCTCTTCCCCCCTCCCCCCTCCCATCTGAATCATCTTCATGTTCTCCTCTTAGATTGGATTATGGCAGCATAAGAGTGTTTAAACCAGTCATTGTCGAACAATAAAGCAATTTATAGTGTGATCACAGTGAACAAAATTTGTTCTTCATCTCCTACTCCAGCAGTCTTGCACTTTGTGTCCAGGTACAGCATGGAGAGGTTACAAGTCTGTGTAGATGTGGAGGGCAACGATGTTCTGTGGCTGTGATTTCACTGAATTACAGCATCTCACCCCACATTTTATATTTATGTTATTTTATACTGTTAACATTTCTTTTGGGTTAATGTGCTCCTTCCCAGAAATAATCAGTGACTTACACACTGTCTGTCTGTCTCCTTTGGGCTGTCTAACTGTTCTTCCCTTTCTCTGTTTTTCCTCTTCTCTGTCTTTCCATTCATCTCCGTATATATATATCTGTGTGTGTGTGTGTGTGTGTGTGTGTGTGTGTGTGTGTACGTATGTGTGTGTGTGTGAACTAGCTGAGTATTCAATTTTGTCCAGGTATGTATTTATTATGTTAGTCCATCTCTAATTTCTCCCATCTATCTCTCCATCTCTTCCACCCTCACTCATCCTCCTCCCCCTCATCATCCTCCTCCTCCTCATCATCATCCTCCTCCTCCTCCTCCTCCTCCTCCTCATCATCATCATCCTTCTCATCCTCATCATCATCATCATCATCATCATCCTCATCATCATCCTTCTCCTCCTCATCATCATCCTCCTCCTCCTGCTCCTCGTCATCCTCCTCATCCTATGTCCATCTCCTCCTTCCCCTCCCTCTGTCTGTCTGTCTCCTTTGGGCTGTCTAACTGTTCTTCCCTTTCTCTGTTTTTCCTCTTCTCTGTCTTTCCATTATCTCCTCCTCCATCCTCTCTCAGTCTATCTCATCTGGCTCCTTCTTTGTCCATCTGCTCCTCTCTCCTTTCTCTGTCCATCACCTCCTCCCCTACCTCAGCATCTCTCTCACTCCAACTCAGCCTCTTCATTTTCTTTGTACATTTACCTCTTCCCCATACACTTTGTCCACCTCCTCTTCCTCCTCCTGTTCCATATCTGTGTTCATGTTCTCTTTTGCTCCATCTGTCCAGCTCTTCCTCCGTCTTTTATCTCCATGCCGGCTGGAGTGGCCGTGTGGCTCTAGGCGCTACAGTCTGGAGCCGAGCGACTGCTACAGTTGCAGGTTCGAGTCCCGCCTCAGGCATGGATGTGTGTGATGTCCTTAGGTTAGTTAGGTTTAATTAGTTCTAAGTTCTAGGCGACTGATGATCTCAGAAGTTAAGTTGCATAGTGCTCAGAGGCATTTGAACCATTTTTTTATCTCCATGTTATCACTCAAACCCCAGTTGGAGGTTGCTGCTTCTTACCTTTACAACATTTCTTTTCAGATTGTAATATGTATACGAGATCCAGTTGAAACTGATCCGGGAGTTTAGGTGGAGCTTTTTACCCATAGACTTTACAGAATGCATGCATGTCACATATATTTAACATATTTCACATATATTTATATGCTTATTTCATCTGTATCTATTGTGAATTTCATCCTGCAGTTTCGTTTCATACAGCTCTACCTCTATGAAGTCATATCTCCTCGACAATGTGTTGTACGATGATATAATTTTGTAGGTACATTCAGTGGCATATGTGAATACTGCCTGCGAGATTTGTTGTGAATAGAGTTATATCAGAGGAGCACTAAATTTAAACGTTACGCATGAAGAACAGTTTTTCATGCATCTCAGTGTTTAAGACGGTGTATCTACTGAACTGTGTGTCAAACAATGATATAATTTTGCAATGTTATAAGTGAATAATGTCAGAAAAATAGGTAGCAAATACAGTTAGTAGTAAAGAAGTAATAAATTAAAATGGCATACTTCATATGGCAGTTTTACTGCATGAACAGCGAATATGGAGTAAGGGATAAACACTTTTACTTTTTCTTCATTTTGTGTGTGTGTGTGTGTGTGTGTGTGTGTGTGTGTGTGTGTGGTTTGAGGTTTTCGGGCGCTAAACAGCGTGGTCATCAGCGCCCAAACGCATAGAAACAGGAACACATGTGGTGAAGGGACAAAGACGGACAGTGAACAAGGAGAACGGCTAAAAGACACAGACCTGATGCAGTTCCAACTCATCACATACAGAGGCAAAACGAGAGGAAAAGAAACGCACTAAAAAGGAAAGGAAACACAAGGAAAAGAGAACAGAAATCGAAGTGAAACAAGTAGGTAATCGTGACTGGCGGACCGCTTACCTAAAACCTGGGTGAGACAGTCACCCAGTAGCACATTAAAATCCTCTCCCTAAAATCCAAGGCAACAAATTGGACAGGACACAAAACCGTAAGACCTTAACCACAGTCGTTGCGTCGTCTTGCAAAATAGAGGGCAAATCCGGTGGCAAGGAAACCACCGCCCTCTGGTCAGAGAATAAAGGACAGTCAAGTAAAAAGTGGCGGACAGTAATCTGGACGCCACAAGCACTGCAGATTGGGGGGTCCTCCCGCCGGAGTAAAAAACCATGCGTTAAGGGACTGTGCCCGATGCGGAGGCGAGTGAGGAGAACCTCATCCCGCCTGCATGACTGGTAGGACGTACGCCATGGCCGCGTGGTGGCCTTGACCACACGCAGCTTATTTTCACCGACTGCCAGCCACTCCTCTTCCCATTGACGCATAACACGAAAACGCAAAAGGAGGTAACAGCATGGAGGGGGACGGCACATTCAACAACGTGAGGGAGGGAACATGCATCTTTGGCAGCCACATCCGCCAGTTCGTTTCCCCTAATACCCACGTGCCCGGCACCCAGCAGAAAGAAACCTCCTTCCCCTGCCGTTGTAGGTGGAGTAGGGTATCATGGATGTTCTGGACGACCGTATCCGCTGGGTACAAGTGTTGCATGGTATGAAGGGCACTCAGGGAGTCAGAACAGATGAGAAACTTGAGACTGGGAACACATCTCATTTGCTCCAATGCTCGCAAGATCACAAACAATTCGGCATCAAAGATGGTAAACGCCGCAGGAAGCCGTAACTTGACGACTCGATCAGAGAAAACAACAGCACAACCAACAGAGTCCCCCTGTTTAGAGCCATCCGTAATTACTGGTACATGGTCGGGACGCTGGTTTAAAATATCGTAAAATAAGGAGGTAAAAACAAACGCAGGAGTGCAGCTCCTCCGGTACTCTAAAGTCTAAAATGACTGGAGCAACCAGGGAGGCAGGCGGGTAAAACCCTGGAGTTGGGGTGCCACACGCTCCACACCAAGGGACTCAAGCAAATGCTTGGCACGAATCCCAAATGGTCTCGTTGCCCTGGGACGACTGGAAAAGAGACGTTCCATTGGCGGTCGTGCAACAGTAGGGTACGCAAGGGAGGTAGGACAGGCAAGGAATTGACCCACCAGTCGCACCATGAGGAGTTTCCGCCGGATGGCGAGCGGCGGTTCCCCTGCCTCAGCACACAGGCTGGGGATGGGACTGGTACGGTAGGCCCCAGTGGCCAGCCTGATACCCTCATGGTGTACTGCGTCAAGAATCTTCAGATACGAAAGCCTCGCTGACCCATACATGGTGCATCCATAGTCAAGACGCGACCGGACGAAAGCCCTATAAAACTGCAGCAGACGCGTCCAATCTGCTCCCCAGGACCGATGGCTCAGACACTTCAAAATATTCAGTGCCCTCAGGGCCCGCACCTTTAGGTCTTTAAGGTGCGGCAACCACGACAACTTGGAATCAAAAGTGAGGCCCAGGAACCTCACAGTGTCTCTAAAAGGAAGAATGGTGTCCCTCAGACGCAATTCAGGGGAGGTAAAAGCACGTCGAGAACGATTAAAATGAACACACACACATTTGTATGCAGAAAAGGTGAAACCCGTTTTCGCAGCCCATGCCTCTAATCGCTTTATCGTAAGCTGCAGCTGCCGACTAGCAGTGATAAGACTGTAGGAGGAACAGAAAACAGCAAAATCGTCCACAAACCAGGAGCACTGGGCCGGACTCCGGATAGTGGATGTGATACTGTTAATGGCTATGGCAAAGAGGGTGACACTTAAAACGCTTCCCTGAGGAACACCATTCTCCTGCACGTAGAAATCAGATAGCACATTACCAACCCGATATCGAAAGAGGCGGCGGGAAAGAAAGGACCGAATGAAGATGGGGAGATGGCCACGAAAGCCCCACTGATGGAGTTGATTGAGGATAAGGCGGCGCCAAGTAGTGTCATAGGCCTTATTAATGTCAAAGAATACACCTAGACAATGCTGGTTACGTAGGAAGGCCTGCTGGATGGCCGCCTCAAGCAGGGTCAAGTTGTCTATAGTTGAATGACATCTCCGAAAGCCACACTGAGAGTGGCTAAGGTGCTGCCTGGTCTCGAGCAGCCAAACCAGGAGACGGTTGACCATGCGTTCCAACGTCTTCCCGACACAGCTCGTCAAAGCAATACTCCGATAACTACTGGGATGCATTCGGTCCTTTCCCGGTTTGAGGAGGGGAATCAAAATCGCCTCCCTCCACGAATCAGGGAACGTGCCCGATGACCATATCATATTAAAACAATTAAGGAGAACTTCCTTGGATGGCAGCAACAAGGGCTGCAGCATGCAGTACAGGATTTGATCATCACCTGGCGCAGTATCATGAGCCACAGACAGCGCCGAATCCAGTTCCCACATTGTGAAGGGGCAGTTGTAGGGTTCAGAATTTGGAAACCAAAAGTCCAAGTGATCCCTCTCGATGACAGTGCGGTAGCGGCAGAAATCTGGATCACAGTTAATAGTGGCAGTAGATTCCGCAAAATGCATGGCCAGTGTCTGGGCAATGTCTCTCGGCACCGTGAGGAGACATCCCTGATGCAGCAATGCCGTGACAGGTAGTTGGCTGCGTTTCCCGGAAATCCTCATGATGGCTTCCGATACTTTCGTAGAACTAGTGGAGCGGGAGATGGAGTTCAAGAACGATTGCCATGGTCGTTTGCTCTCTTTAATCACTCGCCGCGCCTTGGCCCTTGCCACCCGAAAGGCCGCAAGATTGTCAGCTGAGGGACGGCACTTGAAGCGGCGCAGAGCTGCACGGCGGGCTCGGATGGCTGAGCGGCACTCAGTGGTCCACCAAGGGACAGGACGCCTCTTGGGATGACTTGAGGACCGTGGGATCGACAATTCAGCAGCATGGGAGATCACGGCTGTAACATGGTCGACCCATTCGTGGATGCTGGCACGGTGTTTCAAAACAGCTAAATGGCTGAAAAGTGTCCAGTCAGCTCTGCAGAGGTGCCACCTGGGCGGCACTGGTAATGCCACAGCCTCAACCAGGAGGCGAATCCAAATGGGGAAGTGGTCACTAGAATGGAGGTCAGCGGCAACCTCCCACAGAGCAGAATCCGTGAGTGCTGGAGAGCAAAAGGAAAGGTCAATAGCTGACGACGACCCAGAAGCAGTACAGAAATGAGTGGGAGCACCAGAGTTGAGGATGCACAGTTCTTCGGACGCCATGAGGCTTTCCAGAATGCGACCCCTGGGGCAAGTAGTTGTAGAGCCCCATAAGTCATTATGAGCATTGAAGTCCCCCAGAAGGAGAAATGGGCGGGGGAGTTGGCTAATAAGGTCTGTGAGAGCCTTAGAGTCTATTGCATCCTGAGGCGGTAAGTAAACGGAACAGATTGTGAGCCTCCGACCCACAAGAAGGTCAACTGCAACTGCTTGCAAGTCCGCAACGAGAGGGAGCTCAGATGAGTAGTGCATGTCACGGACAAAAACCACAACACCACCCTTTGCCCTTTCCCCCATCAGATCATCTTTTCGATACACGGTACAGCCCCGTAAAGAAGGAGCATCAGTGGCCCGAAAATTTGTCTCTCGGAGACATAAGCACAAGGGGCACTCTCGTACAAGGAGTTGTAATTCGGCCATATGTGTCCTGAATCCATTCAGGTTCCACTGTAATATGGGAGCCAGTGATCAGGGTGGCTGAATTTTCACCCTGCTTCTGTTCTTTGGAGGAGAGCCCGTACTGGCCGGAGACTTATTCCTGGGGCGAGAATATCGCCCCCGGTCGACATCAATGTCCATCAGCTCCGATGGCGACCCAAGGGAGATGTCAGACAGTATGATGGCATCGTCATCGGACTGACCCTGACTAGTCTCCTCAGGTGGAAAAACCTTCACCTTCACCTTCGGCGTCTTCGTCTTGGGGGGCTTAGAATACAGCACCTTGTCAACAGCTGGAGCTTTACTCGCCTGGGCAGAAGGCGCCATATGGGGAGGGGCAGGAAGTACCCCAATGTCAGCAACCACGGCCTTGTCAGACGTTGTGGGGAGAGCTGCAGGTTGCAAAACAACTGCAGCAGCACAAGTGCGCTGGCAAACGCAGGTATTAGTGCTGAGACTAGCAACCTCCGTTTGTGTAGCAACAGTGGCCAACTGTACTGGTTTCTGCAGAGCGGAAGCGAAAGATGTTGTAAACACAGGAGACTGCATGGCCTTAAAGAGCTTCTTGGCCTCACCATAGGGGATGCGCTTAGATGTTTTGATCTCCTGTATCTTCCGTTCCTCGAGATAGATGGGGCAGACCCATCTCCAGACAGGGTGACTCCCAGAGCAATTCACGCACTTCACAGGCGATGAACAATCGGCTCCTTCATGGGCAGGCTGATCACATTTACCACAAGTGGCTATCCCATTGCACCCCAACGTAGTATGCCCAAAGCGCTGACATTTAAAACAGCGCATTGGGTTGGGGAAATATGGCCGTACTGGCAAACGTAAGAAACCCGCTTTAACATGCTCTGGGAGTCTCGGGCAATTGAACGTGAGAATAAACGAGTCGGATTTGACTAGGTCCCCATCGACTCGTTTCATAATATGCTGCACGTCGACAATACCTTCGTCAGCCCACTCAGATTTCAACTCGTCCTTGGGGATATCCACCAAGTCCCTACATGTCACAACACCCTTACTATAGTTCAAAGTGGAGTGGAGCTCGGTCTCGATAGCGTACTCTCTGAGACAGGTTGCTTTCCAAAGAGAAGTGACTTGACGGGAACTGGAAGTTTCAACTAACAGAGTCCCATTGCGCAGTCGCTTCACAGATTTCAGTGTTCCTGCAATTCCCTCAAGACCCTTGTGGATGTAAAAGGGAGAAACCCTCTCAAAGCTACCTTCCTTCCGTTTGACAATCAAAAACACGTTCTGGTTATCAGCATGTGCTCTGTTACGACAGTCTGATAAATCTCTAGTAACACCAGGTGCTGGAGGACTCACAGCACGAAGTCGCTTTTTCGATGGGGTGTGTTTTCCTACCAGTGGCCCACCCAATCCACTGGTAGGGGGAAATGTAGAGATCGAAGAGTCCATTGTGGTCCCACGAGCAGCTAGGGAACTAAAGGTCTGCTCAGACAGAGCCCCGCGTGCCTGAGTAAGCCTTATACAACTGGGGTGCGGCAGGTGCCCCAGAGGTTGCCCGCTTGCGACTGTTCCACCCCAACAGCCATGCATCTTATAGGTGCGCAGCCCACCGTAAGATTGAGGGGTTTTTATAGAGGTTTACCTTCCTCGCAATCCAGGTGGTCAAGCCAAGATTACCATTCCCCGCAGCACACAACATTCCACCGGCGCGCCATGCGGTGGTCGCTGAAGCATGTCCAGGGGTTACGGTGACAGGAGACTGGCGGCGCTGACCAGTCCCCAGCTCAGGACCCCGGCGTTGCCAGGCCCGTACTCAGCAAATGAATGCTGAGCCCCTGGGGGGGGGGGGGGGGGGGTTCATTTTGTGGGGATTGTCAGTGAGGGAAATTTTGGTAAAGGTTTTAAATTATGTGTAAAGCTGGTTGCAAGTCACAAAGTGTTCTCCTTCTTAAATACTGGACGCATAAAGTCTGAATTTACGTGTCGTGAGCTACACTACTTTTCACCCTATCCCCACCTCTTTGCTAGGTATGTGGTTCTTGCCCCATAGTGCTTCTCTCCATACAGTAAAGTGATATGCATATTAAGTTTGACTGAAATTGGTCCAGCAGTTTAGGAGATGTGGAATATAGAGACGTATAAATATGTACATCCATTTTTATACAATGTATGGATACTATGTCACACGTAGATTTCACTACCCAAAATTTTATTTAGCTGAGATCTTACGTGAGGAAGTCACACGTAGTATACAAACGTTGAATATGAACATGCATTGAAAAAAAACCTACACTTTAGAAATAGAAGCAATTGTCAAGCCATGTTGCGATAGTCAAACCCAGTAATAGATTCACCACGCCCACCATCAGTTTCTGCTGTAGAATTCCTCACACCACATATCAATTGACAACAAAGATATACCAGTAACAGTCCAGAAGCTCTTTCCACATCTGGGCGCCCTCAAATTTAATTCAATTACATGTAGTTCGTATTCTGACCATGGGATAGTCAGAGAAAGCACAACACACTGTCTTCGTAAGAAAACCTCTAAAACATTTCTGTTGGAACTCGTTCCCCTTCCTTATATATGAAATTTGTGGACCAGAAACACAATCGGTTATTTTTGTTGGTTTACTAGAAGAAGAAAATTTGAGATCGCAAAACTTCTCAGATATCATGGTCTAAAAATATTCGTATATTGATTGCACTATAAGTTGTAGCTTCAAGAACATAGCTGTTCCCGAACACTCATTCTCTTACTGCCTTCATCTGTATTTCCCATACCCCAATAGTGTTCCGATTAATACGAGTTAGTACATGTGGGATTGGCCTTCCTGTTTCCTGTTTAACAACCTTCTTTCATTAGCCAATATCCGATCTGCGGCTGAGCAGTCTCCGTGTTTGACTGAGGACTTTGATAAGACCTCTGGTATCACTAGTGGATTTTCCTAGATAAAAAGCATAGTGTGGTGAGCTGCTTGAAATAAAAATCGCAGATTTGACTTCAAAAGCTGACAGACAATTGTGCTGCCCATATGCTTGTGTGCAACAACTTTCCAATGATCCTTATGCTTGTGTAATGAAGAACAATTTACTGTGTAGGTTTGCTTGATGGTGAGCATGACTGTTCGCTAGCAGGCATGGAGGACTGTTGGCCAGCCTACCTAAGCTGTCACACAGTGTTAGGTCCGTGGCAAGTTTTTTGGTGATAAAAATGTCGGTTTCAGATGCACATGCAGATGCTCATTGAAATAACTAAGTCTTCTAAGCACATAAGAACAATTCTTTCCTAAATGAATTATATGAAGCAATAATTCTTTCTTTCCTCTGCAATGGACACATAGTACTCATTAAAAAGAACTTTGGGGGTTACGTTCTAGCTGAGCAGCTCACAAGCATGGCTGCACTTGTGGCAACATCCCGCCTTCCAGGTTGTGAGATCAGATACAGACACACCTGATTCGCCTGCACATGTAACACTCAGAGAACCTCACAAGAAAAATATCACCAGTGCTATGACCTGTAGACATGCGAAGCTCCCTGCAGGCAAGCAACCTAGCTATCAAAGGCATCTGCTTGGGAGACATCGCACAAGGCAACAAGTAAACTGAGCTAAGAGTGGCGCTATTTTTAGTTATGTACCTAGGTTGGCACTACTAGGTCTATGACTCGATGGGCAGAGGTGGTGTATGGTCCCTCAGCTCAAACACTGGTTTATCATGGCTCTAGGCTGTGTTGTGGTAGCCAGCTGAGCACTGAGTTTGGGGCTGTTGATTGCAGAGAGCACAAGGCAGCCCTGTGTCCTATCGGACACAGTACAAACAATTTTGAAAAGTGTAGCTTACTGATGTTTGATGTGCAGATATTCTGAGAATTCTGAAATTTTGCACACAGTAAGTTATTGCATGACCTGCAACTAAATGTCATTATCATGTGCCTGTGGATATTACATGTCGCAGATCGGTAATAACACACTTTAGATGTCGAATGAACATTTATTTAAGCACAGAACAAGGTGAATACAACATGGCTGAAGAAACGTAGCGCTCTGCAAAGATATGGACAAAAGTAAGTCAAAGATCCTCGGATCCAAAGATATGGCGCTTTACGCCAGAGGCGAGGGATATGGCGTCGATAAAACTTTACCATACCCAGAAAACGACGGAGTTGACCGTAATCATCATCAAGAAGAGGCAGTGTGAGAATGGTTTCGACACTAGAATCGGTTGGTCAGAGGCCGTTGGCCAAGACCGTATAGCCAAGGAATGTAACAGATATAGAACAGAGTTGAGATTTGTCATGGTTGATTACCACACCATTGGCCACAAGAGCCGAACGAACTGCATCGAGGTGAAACTAGTGATCCTCGGCAGACGAGGAAAAAATCAGGATGTCATCCAAATAAACGAAAGCGAAAGGCAGAGGTAGCAAAATGGAATCAATGAACTGTTGCCATGTCTGCACAGCATTTTTCAAGTCGTAAGGCATGTAACATCACTCAAATAGGCAAAAGGGTGTGATGATGGCCGTCTTCAGAATATTCGGCTGATGCATGGGAATTTGGTGATACGCCTTCAAACAATCTACGACAGAAGAACTTTGAGCCATGCAGTAATTGCGTGAAATCCTGGATATAAGAAATGGGATAGTTATCGATAGTTGTCCGAGCATAAAGGGACCTGTAGTCCCCGCATATCCGTAGTGAGCTATTTCAGTATAATTTTTATGGACTTCTTTAATTCGATGCTTATTATGTACTGCATTTTTTAGTTCTGTCACTATTCTTGACAGGATGCGAAATGTTCTGCATTCTCCGAACAGACCTCATTAAGCTCAATCCCTATGAGAAATTTCTTTTGTTTTTTTTTTTTCGAAGGAAAAAAAAAAACATTTTCGGGAGGGAGGGGGGTGTAGTTCGCGGTACAACATGGGTCAGAGGACAGGACTGTGGAAGAATATTTCGAAAGCCATTATTTAGTTCATTACCTCAGAAGCTGGTAAGGACACTAAAATAATTTCATCGCATCAACCAGTGAGTATTATGGTGGAATTCATCAACACTATTAGGATGAGTAAATGTATGCCATAAAAAAGAAAAACAATTAACCTTTCCTTCCTGAATGGCATTTACAAACGACTGCTGCCGACCAATGAAACGCTATATAAAGTAATCTATGGAACCATACAAATTTATCCCTTGTCATGGAAGTTATGGAACGACGTTTTACATACTAGTGTGTTTTGTGCAAATAATTGTAATAACAGAGCTTCCTATGTGCCACTCAGATATCGAGAGAGAAGTCTAAACAGTTTCTTTGCTAAACTTGATAGATACTAAATATTTTCTTGGTTCTGGCTGTAGTTCACACACTGAGCTAGACTACGTTCTTAATACTAGACTTGTCGTTTTGCATTATATGTGAAACACAAAGCACCAACTAACAGGAGAGGCAGGGAAAGTCTTGCTGGGGCAGCGATACTTGGAGCTGCGTTCTCTCCAAGCAGTGCGGCGACTTAGAATTTCTCGCGTGGAGGCCATTTTCATTCCACGTCGCAGCCGCCCTGACTGCTCGTACTGCCAGTTTCCTTTCTGCGCCGCTGACCCAGTTGTCTGCTGGAATAAACAGAGCAGTGGTTCCCATCCACTCTCGTACAGTACACTGCAACGATGAAACCTGCGAGTAGCAGATAAAACTCAGACCATAAAATAAAAGTTACTCCTACAAGGTTTTTTTTCCTTTTCATAGCTTTGTAGAGTTCAGTCGTAAGAAGGTTTTGTCAATTCAGGTGTGTATACCGAAGAAGCTTGCAGTCGTCGTTTCTTCCATACTCACAACGTTTTGTTACAACCCCCATGCCCGTTATTGAAAGCGGATCAAGCCAATTTCGTAGCATAATATGTTTGCCATATATTCCCCAAAGTTAAATATTAAAGTCGAATATACAGGGTGGTCAATTGATAGTGACCGGGCCAAATATCTCACGAAATAAGCATCAAGCGAAAAAACTACAAAGGTCGAAACTCGTCTAGCTTGAAGGGGGAAACCAGATGGCGCTATGGCTGGCCCGCTATATGGCGCTGCCACGCTACATGGCGCTGCCATTGGCCAAACGGATATCAACTGCGTTTTTTTAAAAATAGGAACCCCCATTTTTTATTACATATTCCTGTAGTATGTAAGGAAATATCAATGTTTTAGTTGGACCACTTTTTTCGCTTTGTGATAGATGGCGCTGTAATAGTGACAAACGTATAAGTACGTGGTATCCCGTAACATTCCACCAGTGCGGATGGTATTTGCTTCATGATACATTACCTGTGTTACAATGGACCATTTACCAATTGCGGAAAAGGGCGACATCGTGTTGATGTACAGCTATTGTGATCAAAATGCCCAACGGCGTGTGCTATGTATGCTGCTCGGTATCCTGGACGACATCATCCTAGTGTCCGGACCGTTCGCCGGATAGTTACGTTATTTAAGGAAACAGGAAGTGTTCAGCCACATGTAAACGTCAACCACGACCTGCAACAAATGATGATGCCCAAGTAGGTGTTTTAGCTGCTGTCGTGGCTAATCCGCACATCAGTAGCAGACAAATTGCGCGAGAATCAGGAATCTCAAAAACGTCAGTTGCACCCGTACAATATTCCTATGCACCAGGAATTGCATGGCGACGACTTTGAATGTCGTGTACAGTTCTGCCTCTGGGCACAAGAGAAATTATGGGACGATGACAGATTTTTTGCACCCGTTCTACGAGGGCTATCCACAAAGTACATTACGTTTTCGTTTGTGTCCGTTAGGGGCGGGGCTAGCGTGGCCATCTTGGTGTCATGGCATTCCGCCGCTCAGTCGGTATCCTGCCGTGCTAGTGAGAGGTTCGTGCTGTACTCCGTTGAGTTACTGTGACAGTTTGAAATGTCAGCGTTAATTGAAAATGCCGCGAAGTGTGAAGTGCGTGCTGTAATAAGGTTTCTGACTGCAAAAAATTGTACACCGATAGAAATCTATCGGCAGCTTTGTGAAGTGTATGGGGACAACATAATCAATGAAGGTGGAGTGCGTCAATGGGTCATAAAATTTAAAAATGGTCGAACTAACGTTCACGACGAAGAGCGAAGTGGAAGACCCAGCATAGTGACTGCCGAACTTGTCGAAAAGGTCGATGCCGCGGTCCGTGAAAACCGTAATTTCACAATAACGGAACTCTCTATGAGTTTTCCACAAATGTCACGAAGTTTGTGGCACTAAATCATTACCGAAAAGCTTGGGTACCACAAGTTTTGTGCAAGATGGATACCAAAAATCTTGACAGAGATTCACAAAAATCAGCGAATGGCTGCAGCGTTAACGTTTTTGGACGCTTACGAGAAAGATGGCGACTCATTACTCGATCGCATCGTTACTGGTGACGAAACATGGGTTAAGCATGTGAACTGCGAGACAAAATTGCAGTCAATGCAGTGGGGGCACACAAATTCCCCCCAAAAAACCCAAGAAATGCATGCAGACAATGTCGGCAAGGAAGGTGATGGCGACTGTCTTTTGGGACAGAAAAGGTGTGATTTTTGTGGATTTCCTGGAAAGAGGCACTACAATAAACTCTCAAAGGTATTGCCAAACTCTGCACAACCTCAGAAGAGCAATACAAAACAAGCGCAGGGGAAAGTTGGGCTCAAAGATCTTGCTGATTCGCGACAACGCCCGGGCCCACACGGCAAATGCCACTCGTGAAGTTCTCGAATCTTTTAAGTGGGAGTTGTTTCCTCATCCGCCGTACAGTCCCGACCTGGCACCGAGCGACTTCCACTTATTCCCAGCAATGAAGAAGTGGTTGGCTATGCAGCGTTTCGATGACGACGCACAGCTTCAAGAAGAGGTAACCACATGGTTGAAGGCGCAGGTGGCCGAATTTTACGACGAAGGAATTTCCAAGCTCGTCCATCGCTACGATAAGTGCCTTAATCTAAATGGCAACTATGTAGAAAAGTAGTATTTAAGTGTGGCTTTCATTTGTATATAATAAAAAAAAATTTCCAAAACTTTATTTATTTTTAATTCCAAAACGTTATGTACTTTGTGGATAGCCCGACGAAGCGTCATTCACCAACAGCACTAACGTAAACCGGCATAATATGCACTATTGGGCAATGGAAAATCAACGATGGCTGCGACAAGTGGAACATCAGCGACCTTCGCGGGTTGATGTATGGTGCGGCATTATGGGAGGAAGGGTAATTGGCCCCAGTTTTATCAATGTCAACCTAAATGGTGCAATGTATGCTCATTTCCTACGTAATGTTCTACCGATGTTACTACAAGATGTTTCACTGCATGACAGAATGGCGATGTACTTCAAACATGATGGATGCCCGGCACATAGCTCGCGTGCGGTTGAAGCGGTATTGAATAGCATATTTCATGACAGGTGGATTGGTCGTCGAAGCACCTTACCATGGCCCGCACGTTCACCGAATCTGGCGTCCCCGGATTTCTTTCTGTGGGGAAAGTTGAAGGATATTTGCTATCGTGATCCACTGATAACGCCTGACAACATGCGTCAGCGCATTGTCAATGCATGTGCGAATATTACGGAAGGCGAACTACTCGCTGTTGAGAGAAATGTCGTTACACGTATTGCCAAATGCATTGAGGTTGATGGAAATCATTTTGAGCATTTTGTTGCAATAATGTGCTTATCTACAGGTAATCACACTGTAACAGCATGCGTTCTCAGAAATGATAAGTTCACAAAGGTACATGTATCACATTGGAACAACCGAAATAAAACGTTCAAACGTACCTACGTCCTGTATTTTAATTTAATAAACCTACCTGTTACCAACTGCTTCTCTATAATTGTGAGCCATATGTTTGTGACTATTACAGCGCCATCTTTCACAAAGCGAAAAAAGTGGTCCAACTAAAACATTCATATTTCTTTACGTACTACACGAATATGTAATAAAAATGGGGGTTCCTATTTAAAAAAAACGCAGTTGATATCCTTTTGACCTATGGCAGCGCCATCTAGTGGGCCAACCATAGCGCCATCCGGTTTCCCCCTTCAAGCTAGACAAGTTTCGTTCTTTGTAGTTTTTCGCTTGACGCTTATTTCGTGAGACATTTGGCCCGGTCACTATCAATGGACCACCCTGTATAGGTGAAGAAGTCACATCCGCATTCTACACATTGTAAAAACTAATACAGAACAAATATTAATAAAACCGACTAACTACGGGAACGTATTCCTGACTGGTAAAAGAGGAAAAAGGTTCTATGAACATGTGTCCGGAAATGCAACGTTGCCATGGCAGATGGTACTACGAATGACAGTTCCTCTGACCACTCACCGTGTGCTCCTTGTGTGATGCAGGCTGTGTGACTGAGGGTGCGTACTGTAAGCAGCAAAACGGTCTGGTATTCAAGTCGGGAACAAGCCAAGATGGTGGTTGTGTAAGGGAAAACAAATGGATAAAGGTAGAGACGCTGCGCGGTTATACCAAAACAAGTACCCTCAGAGACGCTAGCCACGTCACATAACATTATAGACCTTTTTGGGCGTTTCTGTGATCACGCGTCCTTCCAGAGAGACAAACATGCAGGGAGATGGCAGACTGTGCCAACAACAGACTTGGAGGACAGATTTCTACAGGAAACTGAGAGGAACCCTAGTACAAGCTCCAGGCAAGTGGCCCACCGACATGATGTAAACCAAAGTACGATTATGTGTATACTGCATGACGATCGCTACTATCCGTATCACCTGAAATCCCATGGAGGCCAGTATAAACATCTGTAGTGATATGGATGCGATGTAGCTCTGTACTGTGTTCCAGGGCGATTTATTGTCGTTGCATGTACACTGTCCACTTCCGGACACATGTTCATAGGACCTGTTTTCCTCCATTCCCTGTAGTTTGTCGGTTTTATTAATGTTTACCCTAAATCACTGGTTCATTGTAGACCGTCACGAATTTTCATCGTTGTGTCATCTTGGGACTTGTTGATCTGTCTCGGCCAAAACATATTTAGAACTGTAATTTTTTTTATTTGCTTTTGTCAGAATTTCTTTAGTTATAAAATAGCAAGGGTCCCCACAGTAATCTGCGTGCCTAGCTTCATGGATACTAGCTCGTAGATGTCTGATTAGAAATTCCTGCTGAATTCATTCCCCTGTCTCCACATTTTAAGATCTCTGCGTTGTACGAAATATTGTCATCCAACTCTGGGAAAGCTACGTAATGGGCTCCTTCGTGCACTGTTTACCGAGAAGAGAAATTTTAGCCATCGAATGACTTCCACGTAATCGAAACACTTAAATAAGGAATATCCGTAACATATGTTGTATCACTTGAGGAAGGCAACACAAATATTTCAGGATGGTCCCTGTGTACGGAAACAAAGTTACCACAAACGATGGTGGGCAAGCCCTTTTTAATGGTGCCATATACCTTATTTAATATCAGTCAATATTCAAAGGAAAGAGGTGTGTAGTGAGACAACGCCTGTTAATTTACTAAGTGATACATTTCGTAAAAATTTGTGAGAAATTTCATAAATATTAGGGGTTACCGCTACTAACACAGCTTACTTTTATATGTGTTGGCAAGTAAGAATCGTGTAACAGTGCTTAGACTTGACTCCACGTTGAGCAGACTTCCCTCTTCCGTTAGAGGAAAGTATTACAATAATTAGTAAGAAACGTCACGGCGTTTATTTCTTAGAGCTCTCTAACCTCGTGGAAAAAACCTTCACGACACAAGTTTTAAAGAGGATGGCTACTTCAACATCATGGCAATAAAATGTTATGAGTATCAATAGTAATTTACTCAATCGTCTGCGTAATTGTATGATATCACACTTCGGCAACTTGCACAGTTTACGAAATACAGGAAGTGTCGACAATAGATCCATACTCACCGAGCCAAATATCTTAAACTTCGGTCTTAAAACGAGAAATGCCTCACGAGTATCTCTGACAACTGATAAAGTGTTCTGGGCGTACAGGACATCAGCGTACAACTCCTCCAGGTACAACTAACGCACGTTAGCAAGAGTGATAGGGACCGTCCTTGAGACACGGACTAGCTGTTTCAGGCTGTTCCAGATCTTTTCAACGCGGCTCAAACTCGTGGGGTTCTAGGATCATTCCAGACATGTGATGGTTCCTGAAATTCCTGACGCACAGCAGCCAACAGTTTCACCTCAGTCAATGAGAAAATTGTGGTCTGCAAAAATAGTACTGCTGATGCAACTATTGTCTTTACGAAGACAGGTACGTAACAAAACCGGGCTGACCATCAGTATCAGCTCCCAATCTCGTTACATATCGCCTGTGTCAAAGGATCAGTTCACAAGAAAACACACCAGCGCCGTAACCTCGCAGAACCTCCTACAGCTTTCATCAAGAGCAGAGGAACACGTCGCTCATTGTATTCCAGTCTTATAATACCGTTTTCTAGATTCTCGAAAGTGAAACATTTGGCTCGAAGCACTAGTTATAATAAAGCAAAATCTCTTGTCAAAATTTTCATTTCGTTACAAAAGTATAGGCGGAAAGGAAGTATGATCAAATCCAATCCTAATACTAGAAGTGCTTAGGAATTATTCGGTATGGCTGTCTTCAAGACAGTAATTACGAACATATCAAAACGTGGGTTCAACTGTTCTGTCAGAAGAGTTAGGTTACCCAGCAAAAATAAAAAATAAAAAAACCTTAGCAGTCACAGTGTATAGTTCGCGTTTGGAAGGATGTTGATAGTGAAAGATTCCCATACTGCGACACAAATGTTCCTTACTACAACTTTCCATCAGTATGAGTTGGTAACATGGTAACATTAAAGCACCGACCAGTGATAAAAAAAGATGTACTGACTGCTAAGTCATCATGTAAAAAATTTAACGGTTACTTATTACATATGTCTGAATTTACACTTGTGTTGCCCACTAATTTTGTTAACCCTTTCACAGCTGAGCGCGCCACAACAGCGCGTATATTTGTGTGCTGTCGGGGCACTCCACGTAGGAGTGGCCATCGTGCTGGTCAAGGTGTTCAGCGCTGCTGCGCCGATTCATTATCATCGCCGGCTCTTCTGTATCTATTCCCAATAATAAGTTCTTAAAGTAAAGTGTACTCTTCAAATTCCTTCTTGTAGAAGTTTCTAAAACTAGACAACATTACAAAGAAGCATGTTTCATATAGTTTTTTTTATGTGATGTTTCGAAACAGTTAGTAGGTTGGTTTGGGGGAGGGGACCAAACAGCGAGGTCGGTACAACACAGTCCTCATCACAATGTTTACAGCAGTAGCTCGATTCCATTTTTTTTTTATTCTTGCTGCATATGATGCATCTCCTTACAGGTCCATGTTGCTTTGCTGCCGACTAAAAGTTGCTTGGAAAGTACTTTTCTCGAACGTCCTTGAAACCTCATGAATGAGCCCGAAATAAAATTCGTCGACTGAAGTATTCTTTCCTGTATGAATCTTGTAAATAACGTGGAAATTTAGCACAGACCTGTAAGAACTGAAAAAAGAGTTTTTTTGTATCATTTCAGTGTTTTTCTAACACATTCCGTTGAGGTATGTCATATTTGTCCACTGAACCCATAGATTCACTG
This sequence comes from Schistocerca nitens, assembly GCF_023898315.1. NCBI lineage: Eukaryota > Metazoa > Arthropoda > Insecta > Orthoptera > Acrididae > Schistocerca > Schistocerca nitens. Next base: position 617,851,847 of record NC_064614.1, read on the forward strand.
TACTCCAACAAATATATTACTTTAAATTTTTCGGAATTAGTTTGGTGGTTCATTTTCCCAGCTGACGCCATTGCAGTTCTATGGCACGTAAACGTCTAGTGGGTGGACGAAAGAATACAAACACTGCGAGAAGTGCGCGCTTGAACATAAAATGCAGATGCTACTCAAGCCTAAGGTTGCGCTGTTGTGTTTGATCACAAACAGCACACGTGCAATGTCATCGATAGAGTGTAACAAACCCTCTCGTCTACTGCTACGGTTGATGCGTTTTTAGTGTTTAAGCCATTTGTGTATGATGTAAACTATTACAAATTACAAGATCACCACCAGCCTTAGGCCTTATTTATAAGTAAACATCAGACCGAACTGAAAAAATTTGCATGACTGCATAATCAAGATTGAAAGGGTTTAGATTAATCCACTCAAGCTATGAAAAATCAAATCGCGTAATCAGACGGTTAAATATGTAGTAAATTAACAATACGTACACTATGCACAGAAATGGTGGGGACTCCCTTTCAGATTAGCTTTCATTACTATCACTGCCCCCTTTGTGCAGCCTGTAAAGACAACTAACGTTCGGCCCAAAATATTTTGCAATGAAGATGACAACGAAGTAAGTTAGAAAGAATACGAGGAACATACATCATTAGTTTTCAGTGAGAAAGTTTATTCTTAAATTTACACATGAGAAACAAGGTGGAACATCCTAGTTCAGTTGCTGGCTGGTGCCTGAGCATGAAACAACTCACTAGGTCACGCTAAAATATATCAACTTTGTACATCTTACGTATCGTTTGGGATATGAAAGAAGAGGGAAAGGAGCTCACAGTTTCATGCACTCAGACTGGATTCACACAAGAAGATGAAGTTCGGAGAAAATTAAACGTCACCATAAGTATACAATTACTGTTATTATACCGACAAACAATTTTACAGACATACGTATAAGATACAGGATTTCGCGTCCATAAAATATGAGAAAAAAGAAAGGACATCTGGGTGAATAAATCACTTGTCGAGTAACATCTTGGTGAAACAGATAAAGCTCACGAAATTACTGCATAAAGAGTATACAACTACACAGAGTACAACTAGATTAAGTAATGAAGAACCAAGTACAGATCAACGAAACCAGGAAAGCTGAAAGCCCCACTGGTTCATAAAATATGTGGTCCTCACAAACAAAGCAGGTTAGTAAAATGTCTCATAACTGGCCGGCCAGAGTGGCCGAGCGGTTCTAGGCGCTACAGTCTGGTACGGCGCGACCGCTACGGTCGCAGGTTCGAATCCTGCCTCGGCCATGGATGTGTGTGATGTCCTTAGGTTAGTTAGGTTTAAGTAGTTCTAAGTTCTAGGGGGGACTGATGACCACAGCAGTTAAGTCCTATAGTGCTCAGAGCCATTTTTTTGTGATGCTGAATTACAGGACAGAGGCCCTGTCCACACAGCCCCCACCGTCCAGGACTGGTTTTCTGAGCAAGAGGATGAATTGTCGCATATGCCCTGGCTACCACGTCACCAGATATCAATATTACTGAGCCTTTGAGGTCCTTTTAGGAGGAAAGGGTGCGTCATCACTATTCACTTCCATCATTGTTACCTGATTGATTAATGGGGGTTATGGGACTAAACAGCGAGATCATCAGACCTGCAGTTCAAAAGTTATGTGCATAAGTAGAGGCTAGATGCCAGCCAGAATGAGAATTTGCTTCCATAATGCTACCATAAAGCGAGAAAGCTACTAATGCACACAATAGATGGCAGAACAGGGTAAGCCAAATCTAAATACTGGAAAACAGAAGGATAAAAGAGGGGTCTTTGCAAGGAAAAGTGGTCATGGATCCCAGACCCAGAAAACCCGAAGAGAGGCCCCAACCGCAACCACCCTCCCCCTGCTCCAGAAGAAAAGCAAAACATTATAACTGAATATAAAAACCGAATTTTTGGAGGAAACTGAGGACTAGTTCAGCCATCCATGAATCGTCCACTAATATGAAAGACAAGGAATCTGGAAGGCTATAATTAGTATGAAGGGCTAAAAGGAAGGCAATTTTCACCAATACATGGGATGCTGGTGTGAATCTATATATCTGCACCTGGAATCAGTTGGGGAGGGAGTAAGTATCTGCCTCTAGGCAAACAGACAGACAGTTCATTCCCTGGGATGGTCACGTGATAACTTCGCAGGCAGCAGAGAGAAGGTAACGGATAGCAGAGACCAAAGGGTGACGAGAGTAGCAATGGTCTATAGCCTGCAAGCTGCTTATTGAGTCTACTTATTAAAACACTGTGGAGGGAGGCTTGAGTAACAAAATGGAGGACCCTGTTAATGACTAGTAGCCCTGCTGGGAAAACGCTACATGATCCCAGCAGTAAATGGTGTTCGATGCCAGCAGGAGACGTAAAAGCATATCCAGCCTTATCTATCGTTTCAGACCCATCAGTGTAGAAAATAGTAGGACCATGGAACTCCTCACAGATGGAATGTACAGATGCCAGAATACCACAGGGGCAGCAGATACCTTAAGAACCTGGAATAAGTCGATTCTAAACCGTGGTTGAGGCACCATCCAAGAAGGGGTGCGAAGAAGTACACAGGGCAGTTTCCAGGGAGTGGAGCTGGAGATCACGACAGAGGGAAGTGAGTTGCATTCCAACCAGCAAGGGCTGGAATCAGGAGAGAGACATCCCTCGTTTGCAATGAGGATGGGGTACATGGGATGGTCAGGGAATCGTCGACTGGCGATTGTGTAAGAAACCATGAATTGGCTCCATAGTATATGTAAAGGGAGACTCCCCACTTCTGCAAGGAGACTCGACAGGACCAGTGTGAAAGGCACTGATAGCCTAACACACCCCATGTCAAGTAGTTTCAGAGTGGAAGGAGCTGCTGAGCCATAAACCTGACAACCATGACAGGTCACAGTAAAGGTAGAGAAGAGTAGCATGGTCTGCACCTCAAGATGTGTGGGCCAGGAGATGGAGAGCATTAAGCCTCCGCATGCAGGTGGTCTTCAGGTGGCAAATGTGGGGCAGCGACATCAGCTTTTTGTCAAAAAGAAGACCAATGAAACAGGAGTGTATTACAATGTTTAGGTGCTAATCGCCTAAATTTTAAGTTCTGGGTTGGGGTATACTGTGGGTCGACAGTGAAAATGCATAACATGAGTTTTGGAGGGAGAAAACTGAAAGCCTTGGGGAATGGCCCACACAGAGGCCCATCAGATGGCGCCTTAGAGCTGGTGTTCAGCACATGTTACCAAATGGGAGCTGCACCAGATGCAGAAATCGTCGACATACACCGCTGGAGTAACTTGGGGCTCAACAGAGGGTACAAGCACATTGATGGCGATGAGGAAGAGCATGATTCTTAACACAGAAACCTGTGGAATACCTTTCTCCTGGGTCGAAGAGGTGCTGAGTGAAATGCCAACTCTAAGCCAGAAGATGCAGTTGGATAGAAACTCATTGATAAAAATCGGAAGGAGGCTGCAAAAGCCCCAATCATGGAGGGTAACACTATAATGTGACAGCGCCAAGCCATGTTGTATGCCTCACGTAGGTCAAATAAGATCATGACAAAGTGTCAGAGGTTAGTAAAAGACTGTCAGATTGCTGTTTCCAATCTGAGTAAATGGTCAGTTACAGATCATCCTACCCAGAAGTCACACTGACATGGGGACAAAAGGCCCCAAGATTCGAGTACCCAACATAATAGGAAGCTAACCATCCTCTCGAACAGTTTACAAAGTATGATGGTCAGGCTAGTCTGTTAGTAGCTGTTGAGAGACAATGAGTCCTTCCTGGGCTCAAGGACGCAGATAACTGTGCTGTCTCGCCATTGCAAGGGGAAGGCATCCATAGCTAAATGCGACTGAAGACTCTGAGGAGACGTTGCCTCTGGGCACCATCCATAAAAAAATGGTGAATGTGTCCCCATCTGTTCTAGTACAGACAAGGTAATGGGTAGAGTGTTTCACCTCAAGACAGCGAGTCTGGCCCTCCTCCCAGGGTGTAAACCAGAGAGAACAGAAGGCTGCAGCATTCAATGAGACTTTACCACTCAGAGGAACAGCGGTTTGAGAACAGATTTTTGCAGCTTGATACGCTTCATGGGCCAAGCATCTGCCTGATACCACACATTAAGATCAGGGGTTCTCCCCATGGGTGCCTACGACCCACAGCAAGGACCATCTGGCACAACAGCCACTGCCAGGAGTTCTGATGCTCCAGGATGACAAACAACTACTCCTTGGCACACATGGGGAGGCAACAGATCATGTATCAGTGGAGTGATCCATGTGTTGTCAGGGGGCTCAGCGAGAAGGGTACATAACAGCCCCACCACACATACTGGCTACATATGCTGGTGACCTAGCAGTGGAGGTCAGACCCCATGTGGAGACCAAAACGCCAAAGGGGTGAAAGAGAACAGGCAAAAGGAACAAAATTGCAAGGAATACAAGGACCCAGGTATAGCCAGGTCGACATAAATCAGAACACCGAGAGATGGGAAGGAGGGGGCAGTGGGAATGGCCAAGGCTGGGGAGGAAAGTGTACCGTGAAGGAAATGCAGCCCAGGAAGAAAGAATGGGCTGCTATAGCTGAGGGCCCCATGTACACCATGCATGAACTCACAAAAGAACCAGGAAGAAACATTTTGTTAATACAATTACTGTAAATAAACGTGTTAAAAACTTTAAAAAGGAAACGAATAAACATTACATTCCTTGTGTATAGGTAGTCCTCCAAGGTATGCTGGGAAAAAAGTCCCATAGTGCTCAGAGCCATATGAACCATTTGATCTGCTTGTGCGGCAAGTAGACTTTGACGGACTCAGTGGACTCCGCCTAAATGTTTCCCGAATTCTTTCCATCATGTCATCAGAGTACGAAGTCGACTTGGACACGCAACTTTGCACAAGCATCCTCGTCTCTTCAAATTGGCGGTACCAATGATGAATGTTTTAGGGTGCAGCGGATCAAGCCGAAACGCCGACGAAAAGCATGCTCGACTGAAATCACTGACTCGCTCTTTGCAAAGTGCGACACACAAAACGCCTTCTCTTGAGCGGACGCCATTTTACTTCTGACTGACTGCAAACTGAGAAGACGCACTGAATGACATCCAACGACTGTTTTCTGAAACTCTGTGCCACGGCCATTCAAACTACACACATTCCCTTACCAGCGAGTCCCATGTTTCATAATTATTACCTTCCAAAATTAAGTTATTCTTTTTTAATCACCCTGTATAATGGCTCGTGACATTTTTTCTTTAATTTCAAATTATTTTTTACATATTTGTATAATGTTATTACATTGTATAAAAATCAGCACATTAGGACAGTCATAGCTCTGCATTTCTAATATATACTTATTCATCGCGGAATTGTCTCAATTAATTTTAAGATTACTCACTGTTTCATTAGTTATCAAATCATAAGCTTTAGAAATATGGCCACGTATTTTCCTTTCATATTGCTGGCCTCTCATGCCACTTCTGTTACTATTTGCTAACATATCACGATCAACAACTACTTACTGTAGATAGATAGTTCGTTAATTATTTATTTACATCCTGGGACTGCGTCTATGGAGCGTTCTCTACTGAGCTTCTGTATTACAAAATAAAATCTACGAGATTTTGACGTTTTATTTACTAATAAGTACGTCTTTCTGTACATAATTATTCTGACTTAGACTAGTGTTGGAACTTAAAATAGTGGCAACTATTCACAAACGAACCCAAAAGAGATATATGTTTGCACCTGGTACTGTCCTTCAAAGTAGTGTCCAGCATTGTGTAGAACCCGTTGCCAGCGAAGTGGAAGGCTTAGTATACCGTTAGCAGAGCCTGTTGTGTTGATGGCACGAATGGACCGACCTACTGCCAGTCGAATCTCTGGAACAGTTCTGAAGCGAATGCCACGAAGTGGTTCCTTCATCTTCAGAATCAAATCAAAGTCACAAGGACTTAAGTTCGGGGAGTATGGTGGATAGTACAGTACTTCCCAGTCCCATCGACCGAACAGAGCAGCCATTTGATTCATTTGTGGCGATAGACAAGAGACTTTAATCTACCGATATAGAAATTGAAGCTGCATACGAGATTGTTTGGACAAGACTCCGTATCAGGGGTGGGCATAAAATTGTATAATTGGTCCTTCTATCGACTGCCCCACTCACCTTCTCAGGGAACCGGAAACGGTTGGAGAAGACCTCAGTTCATTAGTACGTAAGTTCCCCAACCATACTGTAATCATCGGAGGAGACTTTAATCGTCCAACAATCAATTGGGATAATAACGGTTTTTTTATGACGTACGTGACAAGGCTTCCTGCGAAACATTAATAAATAATGCCTTCTCTCAAAACTATCTAGAACAGATGGTTCGGAATTCCATTCATGATGGAAAGATATGGTAACAAATAAATCTGACCTCAGAATATGTCCAAATTTATATCAGTAACCATGACAGGTGTAGAAACAAGTACAAAAAGAGTAGAAAGATTCATACTGTATGTCCAGTAAACTAGATAAATAGTAGTATCTTGCCTCAATGAGGAACTCCATAGATTTAGCTCAGGACAGGAATGTATAGAAGAACTTTGGCTAAAGTTTAAAAAAATAGTTAACCAAATGTTTAATAAATATGTACTTAGTAGAACAGTTCGTTATGGGAGGGACTCTCCATGGTACACAGTCACAGTAAAGGAACTCCTGAAGAAACAGACTACAGCTTAAAAGGTCTAAGACAAAGAGAGGACTATGGACAGAGATATTGAATGAAACGCGTTTGGCTCTCAAGAAAGCAATGCATGACGCCTTCTCTGGTTACAACAGCAGAATAATGTCGAAGGATCTTTCACAAAACCCAAAGATATGCTGGTCGTATGTAAAGGCTGCTAGTGGCTCCACAGTGTCCAGTCACTCACAGACGAGACGTAACAGAAATTGAGGGTAGCAAAGCGAAGGCAGAAGTGCCTAACAGGGCTTTAAAATTTTCCTTTACAAAGGAAAACCTACGAGCAGTGCTAAAATTCAATTCACGTACCTCTCATAAGATGAGTGAAACAGGTATCAATGTCAGTGGCATTGAGAAACAGCTGAAATCGTTGAAACTGAACAAATCTCCATGGCCCGGTTGAATCTCTATTAGATTCTATGCTGAATTTGCAGATGAGTTAGTGCCTCTTTTAACTATAATCTATTGTCGATCTGTCCGCAGCTCGTGGTCTTGCAGTAGCGTTCTCGCTTCCCTCGCACGGGGTCCCGGGTCCGATTCCCGGCGAGGTCAGGGATTTTTCCTGCCTCGAGATGACTGGGTGTTGTGTCGTCTTCATCATCATCAATCATCCCCATTACGGTCGGAGGAAGGCAATGGCACACCACCTCTGCTAGGACCTTGCCTAGTACGGCGGTGCGGGTCTCCCGCATCGTCCCCCACGCTCCTCTCTCAAACAAAATGTTGCGTCCAGTAGTTCGAAGAAAGCACAGGTCACACCCGTCTACAGGAAGGGTGGCAGAAGTGATCCACAAAACCACCGTCAAAGATCCTGGATATTCATTTGTTGTAGAGTCTTAGAACATATTCTGAGCTCAAACTCAATAAGGTATCTCTAACACTATAACTTCCTCCATGTCACCCAGCAGTATTCCTCGATTTCCGAAGAGCATTTGACTCAGTATCACACCTACGCTTATTATCAAAAGTGGGATCGTATGGGGTATAAAGCGAAATTTATGACTGAATTGAGGACTTTTTTTGGTAGGGGAAACGCAGCAAGTTATCTTAGATGGAGGTCATCGACTGCTGTAGAAGTAACTTCTGGTGTGTCCTTGGCACCCTTACTGTTCAGGTTGTAAATTAATAGCTTTGCGGGCCATATTAATAGTAACCAACGATTTTTCGCATACGGTATTGTTATCTGTAATGAAGTACCGCAGGAAAGAAGCTGAGCAAATATTCAGTCATATTTTGATAAGGTTTCGAAGTGATTCAATATTGGCAATTTGCTTCAAAGTTCAGAAATGTAACATTGTGCACCTCACAAAACGAGAAAATGTAAAGGCTGTGATAATACCAGTAAGTTGCAGTTGGAATCTGTCATCTCAGATAAACACTTGCGTATAACAATATTTAGGGAATGAAATGGAACGATCACTTAATAATGGTAGGTAAAGCAGATGGCAGACTGCGGTTCATTGGTAGAATACTATGAAAATGTAATCAGTCTACAAAGGATACTGCATACAAGCATTTGCGCGACTCATCCTAGACTATTGCTCACGTTTGTGGGATCCATGAAAAATATTGTAACATAGGATAATGAACGGATATAAAAAAGGGCAGAACGAATGGTTACAGGGTTGTTCAACCCACGGGAGAGTTTTAGGAAGATGATGAAAAATCTAAATAGTAAGTTCGTAGAAACAACTTTAATTGATGAATCTAGGCGTATATCTGAGTACCCCTCCCCGAGCATCGCTCCTATAGGGGTAGCGAAGATAAGATTACTGTACGCACAGAGGCATTAAGTAATCACTCTTCCCCTGATCCACACGTGAATGGAACGAATAACTGGTACATTTGGACATACCCTTTGTCGTGCAGATTCACAGTGATTTCCAGGGTATAGATGTAGACGTAGATGACGTCAGGAAGTGGAAAATCTCTCTATGAACTGAAAGGTGGGTACTGGATGCAAATGGCTTATAGAGTCAACAATATTAGCGTTTTCAGTCGAGATAGTTTTTTTATATTTGTGAAGTGATGTGCAGCGTTTGGTTACATGGGAAAATATGCGAAAGAAAGTAATACGTCGTTCTACAGACCACACCAAGCTGACTAGTAAATTTTTTCGCCGGAATGTTTTGACACTGATGCTTTTGCTGTAGGAATAGAACTGAAACCAGATTATGTACACCTGAAAATTAATGTTTCTCCGCATTTAGCACCCAAGGAGGCAAAAACCATAAAACTAGCATTTCAGAGAATTAGTCAAGACGTGTCGTCTGCAACTGCGTCCATCCTCTTATTGAAGTGACTGAAAAGATTAATACACACAAATTTCAATCGTTTACACGTATGGAATCACTTCAACGGAAACTATATTCAACTGGATGGTTTGGTTGCTATAAAAAATCTATGAGAAGCACCATGACTAGTGTCGCTGAATAAGCGTTGATGTAATCAGGCACTGAAGTTACGAGACAGAAGAAACTTCAGTAGCAAAAAGGGAACTTCTAGATGTTAGTAGAAATCTTGTATTAATATTTAGAGGGCGATGCCGCCGACGCCATCCGCAAGTAGACAATGAATTAATTCAATGGCAAAAGTTGACTATTTGTGCTGGACTGGGATTCGAACCCGGATTCGGGTTCGACGTTGATACTGCCCTCTCAATATTGATATTTACGACCGTTGTATCAGAAACAGGAGTGTCTGTTCTGTCGGACATGTCTGCACATACATAGATTATATAATTATAGAGTCGGACATGTCCGGCAGAACAGACTGTATATGTAGACTATTTTATTAATTGGTTTTGAGAATAATTATAGAAAACTGGGATTAATGTTGATCCAAAACTTAATGAATGACGATCCTGAGGTGAAAAAAGTTTGTATTGACCTACCCAATACAATAATATTCATAATAATCAACGTTTTCCAGTGTATTCTGATTGTTGTTTGGTATTGTTTCAGTATCTGTACTGGATTAAGTAACAACCATGAAACTTATTCGGCTATTACGTGTAAAAACAGAGCCTGATAGATAAAAACATACTGGTATGTCATCTCTGATAGCAGCATAAAAACATTTCACACTTTTTAAAGAATGGACTGCAAACAAAATGCCTTATACCAAACTTACACACTGTCTTCCAGTTCTTGGGATAAATTCATTACCGTATTCGCAGTATGTATCTCTAAGACACCAAATGACAAAAGCGCTGGCAGCCAGTTTTTCGTTTCAAATCCAGGGTGACAATTATTGAACTACATGAACAAAATGTAAATTAGTTGCAAACTAAGGCGTGCACTCACTTTTTTTCAATATGTAAACGTCACTACAGATATTTGGATTTAGATTATGACACGTTCGATACGCCTGCCATCATGATAATGATGTGGCGCACACGAACAGCGAAATTCTGCATGACCCGCTGAAGTATCGGAACACCGATGCTGTCGATGACCTCCTGAATGGCTGTTTTCAGCTCAACAGTGGTTTTCAGGTTATTGTTGTACACATTAGACAATTAGACAAATATAACACCGCAGAAAGGTGTCGCATGTGTTCAGATCCGGAGGATATGGCGGACAATCGAGACCCATATTAATGGCCTCCCAGAGCCAGAATACGGTCCCCAATGTGCCCCTCCAGGACATGAAATACTCTCCTGCTTGGATGGGTCGAACTCAGATGTAGTATTCCCAATTTATAATTTTCCACTGCACATCATAGCATTATTTGAGCAACAGTGGAATATATGAGCAAAGGTAAGTGAAACAAAGCTGAATCAGTTTATCAACCTGCCAAAATGGTTCAAATGGCTCTGAGCACTATGGGACTTAACAGCTGTGGTCATCAGTCCCCTAGAACTTAGAACTACTTAAACCTAACTAACCTAAGGACATCACACACATCCATGCCCGAGGCAGGATTCGAACCTGCGACCGTAGCAGTCGCGCGGTTCCGGACTGAGCGCCTAGAACCGCTAGACCACCGCGGCCGGCATCAACCTGCCAATGACCGGGCCACAACCCAGTTTTGAAATAATAGAGCAGAACTATCTCCGTTTTCTTCCACTAGTTTTGGCACAGTTCATTTCCTACTTCTCAAGAGATCTGGAACAAGCAATGTAGTACACTCATGTGGGAGCAGAAATTTTTTTTTCTCTTGCATTGTGGTGGTGCTCAGTGCACACCCTGCAAAGTGCTTAGGGGAGATGTTAGTTTCCCCTGACCCTTGCTGCGAAGTGGCGTCGAAATGACGTTGCACGTCTGTCGACAGCAGTCGAGTTTCATGATCGCATGTCGCAACGAGATTCAAGCGAAACTAAATTTTTGATATTATCTGTGACTAGTAAGCATGTAATTGTCTCAGCTGTTCGTTTAATTCGGAGCAATTTTAACTGCGCTCTTAGATTCCTGCCGAACGAAACCCTCGGAAATCGCGAACTCGCTCTGTTAATCTATATCCCTAGAGATCGAACAACAAATTGTTTAAGTTACGAAGTTAATTTTTATGGTACAGTTTCTTCACTGAAATGCTTTATTCACACACGATGAACTTCCATTGAATCTATGATGTAAATTAAACTGGTTAGCGCTCCCTTACGGTGTCTAACCACAACATAAATTCACTTAGACATCGAGCGACACGTTATCATGTATCTAGACATCATACTCTACTGTCAGTCGTGTAGTATACAAGATATGTGTGCATATTGCCTTTTCGTGGTTTGGAATATGAATACTTAGTAGCTCTAGTTCCCGAGTTCGTTATTCTAGACACAAATTTGACAACCTGGAGCCTGTTTCATCGATGAACGTTATAAGGTATAAAGAATGTTTGGCTTCATTACTTACTGGATTAAATCATAAACTTGTTATATAAACCGGTTTACATGAAATAGAACGGAGAATTTTAAGAACTACCTAAAACCTTTTTTATAAAAAGTTTGTTGTTTTAAGATCACTATGGTTTCTGATTTCGATTATGCTTTGTATATGAATAATGGTTTTTGTAAGCTCTTTGCATTCAGCTTATCAACAATTACTAGGTATTATGTATTAATGCCTTTACTTTATATAAGAAGATCCCAAATTGTATTACCATAGTGCCAGCTGGTGGGCTTCAGAATAGTTGTGTTTACTCTGCATCTCAGTCTGTAGTCAGCTGTTGTGTGAGCATGAACATTTGTATTCGGCGCACTATCCTTGTATTTGAACAATTGTTTAGTTTAAATCTGACATGCCGATATACAGTGATTATCATGATCTAGACGTGAATATTTAGCATATGACACGATACATAGCACAGGAGGAAGAGATTATGTGAATTTTTAGAACAGAAGGTATGTTATTTTTCCAAGTGCATGTACAATTAATTTCGTACGTTGTTATACTTGACTTGTAAACCTATTAGCCTGTCAACTTGGTTCCATCCATTGCTGATCAGAAGATGGTAACGTAGTCTTACCGATTTTATTAGCGATCTTGGCTCTCTGAACTCTTTCTTCTGAGTGTTACTACTCTGCAGATCGCCCCCAATCTGGCAAGATGTCACGAATAAAAAATTAGTTTTATGCAAGCGGCACACCTTACTGTAGCAAGGATAAGACGGCGGAGCGCAAAAAAAGACGAATGTGTTCCTCTTCAAAAGACTCTTGACACAATAAGGGGAAACCAGCTGTGTCAATCCTCATTCCGCCTTCCTCACCAAAAATTTTGCGATGCGAACATATTCGCACTTTTTTGTGCTGAAATAGAGCAGCGGAGAGGAAAAGAGAGGAGACCATGCCAGTGGGAGAGGAAGAGAGAGGTGACAGTGATTGGGGGGAGGGAGAGAGAAACTGGCAGTGAAAGTAAAGAGAGATGGATGGAGATAAAGCAGTTACAGCACAAGAGAGAGGAGACAGTGTAAACGAAAAACGGATGTGCGCAGACTATACAGAGACGTGGTGGGCGGGAGGGAGGAATCCGGACCACCCCCTCCCAAACGGGAGAACTTTAACACATAGGTATAGGGGGGAGGGGGGGGGGCCGCGCAGTTTGCAGCAAAATTTTAAATACGTGGGCACAGGAGAAAAATAAGTTTGCCCTCCAAGACGTTTTGAGCTGCTGAAATATGGAAATGGAAATGCCGTGTGGCTAGGGCGTGCCGTCGGGTAGACCGTTCGCCTGGTGCAAGTCTTTCGAGTTGACGCCACTTCGGTGACTTGCGTGTCTATGGGGATGAAGTGATGGTAAGGACGACACAACACCCAGTCCCTGAGAAGAGAAAATCTCCGACCCAGCCGGGAATCGAACCCGGGCTGTTAGGTATGACATTCCATCGCGCTGACCACTCAGCTACCAGGGTCGGACGCCAAGATATGGTGGAGACAGTGGCACTGAGAAAGAAAGACATGACAAAAGGAGACTGTTAGTGAGTGAGGAGACAAAAGGAGACAGTGAGAGAGGAGACAGTGGCAGTGCGATATGCTGTAAATCAATGGGAGAAAAAGGAGACAGTGGGAAAGAGACATAAAATTATATAGGCAGTGGCAGTGAGAAGGAGATGCTAAGTATGAAGGCCTAAGTACAAATAGGTACTGCGTAGAAGGATTTAGAATGTTCTGCTTTAAAAGAGCGCGAATATATTTACGTGGCAAAATTTTTGGTGTCGAAAGCGGGATGAAGACTGAGACAGCTCGTTCCCCACTTCTTTGTCAGAATCTTTGAAAGAGGAACATATTCGACTTTTTGTGCTCCTACAGGAGCATTTTTCCGCTGGTAAATTTAAGTTTTAATAAAAGATGCTTATTTTTTTCTTTAAATTTACTGAAGCTTTATCTCGTTATTCCCATTACCATTCTCTTTCGGTAAATGCTGAAGTGACGTGAACAGAAAACATAAGTTACATTTTTTAATTGTTGGGTGACTTGATTACTTGCTTTTTAAGCGTATACTGTCACTTGTCTGAATTATTTTTTTCGCGATAAATATTTATCATCATTGGTTAGTTTTCTTAGAATTTCTTTTGACTTTTTTGATTTGTGGTAAGTTCCTGTGGGGCCAAACTGCTGATGTCGTCGGTCCCTAGGCTTACACACTACTTAACCTAACTTTAACTTACGCTAAGGACAACACACACACACACACACACACACACACACACGAGCCCGAGGGAGGACTCGAACCTCCGACGGGGAGCCACGCGAAACGTGGCAAGGCGCCCCAGACCGCGCGGCTACACCGCGCGTATTTCTTCACTTAACATAGTTTCAGAAGATGAATCATCCTTGCAGATAATGCTAATTACATTGAATTTATCTTGAATGTTACTTTTTATCTAGTCAAATGATTTCTTACATTCTCACACTACAAGATGTTTAGGCATTTTGTTCGACACAAATTTCTCTTTGGAAACGGCTATTCATAAATATGGGCGAAAAATAGAAATGAAAGCTATTTGCTGGCATCCAATAAAAATCAAATATCGCAACGACAATAACAGTGACGACAGGCGATAATAGAATGCAGTCAGCAATAATGATTCAACAATACCAAAACGATCGAATGTTTCCGCTCAGCACTGAATCCACCGGAGATGAGGCAGCTCAAATTGCCACCCCCAGCTGTCCAGAGGGGTGCGAACGGGGTTACAGACTGTATACAGTGATGGCTGGAGGTAAGTACAAATGTGTTAATGCGAACGGTATTTCATCATATGAGTGAAACACTACACCTGCTACTTGTCAGGGATTGTAAAACGTAAACAGGTTTGTGTGCTTGGGTTTAATTTGTATGTGCGTAGCCGGTAACGTAATTTTCTACACGGTATCTTTATCTTCCACATAAATAAATGGCTAACTAACTGTTTAAGTGCTAGATACAAGGGGTTTTTAGTTAATAGCTATCTTCACACTTCTTCAGTAACACGGAATGGAAACAACCTAACCTAATCTAACCTAACCGCTAAAATTTGGCAGTGTTCCTTTCTTCACGTATCCCTTAGGGAACTTTTTTGCTTAACTTTGTATCCCGAACTACATATCAGCTGAATTAGCTATATTTGAAATGCATCTGGATATTTGAAATGCATCTGGAACAACTTAATCTACAGTAATATACCCAAAACGATGTCAGCACATAATTAAATGAATGTGTATAATACTTATTATAACTTGTGTATCCCCAAGGGTTGGGCTACCCTGAGGCATTATGTATACCCCAGTTGTATACTACTGCTTCAGTTCAACTATCGCTGAATGAACACACAGTTTTAATCTTTCAGGGAAGCTTTGCTGCCGACTGGTTTCACTCAGGAGAATGAATAGACAGTTCAGCCAACTAAAACCCCAAAGATTTGTTTCAGTTACGAACGAACAGGCGACAGAAAAATCACAGACAGGCTTCACTAGGAAAAAAACTGATCAGTCAGCATGCAACACTACAACGGTCTTCATCGACTGTTTTCATTCCATGCTCCTACTGATTGGTTTCGCTCAACAAAATGACTGAATAATTCAACCGATACGTAAAACAACGACCGAATGCGTCGATTCTTTTCCAAAAACCGACAACTGAATATGGTGTTATTATAATGGTCGTTTGCGTTACTACTACATCCCGCTGCTTCAGTTTTGCTCTCAGTTTCCTGAAAATGAATGTTCTGATAATAATAGCTCTTATACCAACGTCACTCGCAGTGTTTGCCATCGATTTTTGTACAAATTGAATCAAACTTGAGCTAGATTTTCTTTCAGACAGAATATAAACTTGCGCATAGCTATTTTCTTTACAGTCAAATCGACAAAAGTGCAAATAAAATTCACCTATACTTCATTTTCCAATGCAGACGGCGCTTCCAGCGTATATCTGTGATACTATCGTTTCCTCTTTTCTTTAGGTCTTACTGGTTTCAGTATCTTTCTGATACCAGTTTCCAAACATTCTGGGATAAAATGTCTTTTGTATAGCTTGGAGTGGCCGTTTGCCTTCAAATTATTGCTTTTCAAGAGAAGGATCTTAATTTCCTTCGTGCTGGTACTATGCCATGAGAAAACTTAACCCGTACAGATGTTATTAAGGTCGTAATACGAACATAAGAAGTAGAAAGATCACGTTGTTCTTATTTCCTAAACATCTGCAAGTATTTTTTAAGAAACACATATATGTTATTAAATCAATAACACACATACGCAAATACACTCAGATAATAGACTGTTAGCTTCTGCTCGGTGCCGTATCGTTCCATAGCTTCAGCCATTTGTTGACTTGGTTTCGAAAAAAAAGTACTCAAGAATTCACGATTGACACAAAAATTTCACTGAAACAACTAAAACGAAGAAAAATTAATTTCTTTCATCACCTCATCGACAAGCTACTTTCAATATTTCACTGCCAGTTCTGTAATTCCTTTAACAGACAAGCTTTCGAACGAGCTGAAGTAGTCTGACATCACAATTATCACACGCAATACAGAGTGAACCAGAAGCCCACCCGACAAACTTTCGGATGAGGTAGTATGGACCACCACAAGAAAAAAATGTCTAGCGAACAGGACTCTAAGCTGCATACCTTAAGAGCTGTGAGCATTTGTTCATCTTCGATGCCATGAGATACTTCAAGCTATCTGCTCTCCATTAAACGTTAGCTCTAAAATTCTTACTGTAAGAGCTACAGGCACATGTTCAGTAGGTGAGATACGTTTCATAGAAGCAAAGATGAACAAGTGTTTCATATGAATCCATTTGCAATCCTCGGAAAACACATTTCCCTTTCACTTCGGTCCCTACCCAAAATTCCATTTGCTAAACACTGATTCATTTACTTTCTAGTTTCTCTCCTTTTCGAATACATATTTCGACACTAACTTCCCTGCAATGAGGTCTCCAACTAACCATGGTTTTCTTTGACAAAGACGACTCACTCATATAATAACTGCGACAAATAACTTATATAGTTCTCAACATACTGAAGCCTCGGCTACTCCGAGCCATACAACAGATCAATGGGTCACGACAACTAGGATTTCGCACTATAGCAAGAAAATACAAAAACATTTATTTACACATAGCCGTACATCAATATCAGGCAAACGCAGTAAGTGAACGCGAACTATTCCTATTTTCTGACTTACAAACGCTATGTAAGAGATGCTAAAAGTGAAGTGTGTACTATTCGTATTTTTCGCAATATAGGTAATTAGAGATCATTGGCTTCTCACTACCCCGACAGCCAACGCGGCGAGGGTCGGTCAACGGACCAGGTTAACCGCTGGTTAATTGTCGGGTAAATCGCAATCTAATTACGAAGTGTCTTTCTGAAGATGTGAATGAAGTACAATGGAATCAACTCTGTAAATCAAACGTGCTCAGACATATGCTTAACATCATTTAACGTACACCGCTCGTAAAATACTTATATTAGTAACGTATTAGCTTGTAAATGTCTTAAAAATAACTAGTTTTAAACTTCAAGCATTGTTAACCACGACTAGCGCGTGAGCAACCCTTTGTAAAATTTAGTCTGATATTATATACTTCTCTATGTTGTTAATAATGTAGTGCATTTACCCAATGAACCCGATGGTGCTAGCAACTATTGTCACTTACTTATACATAATTATTCTGTTAAAACGTTTCATACAACTTATTGTTGTTCTTTACATCACATCTCCCATTCGCAAAATATAATAATATCTAACTGTTAACTGCATGTAAGGTGCCTATCCTATAAGTAATATGGCTGCTTTAAGTGGTACAATCGTCGCCATGGTGATATCAGAACGTGTGAAAATAATATCTAGTTCTACGTTGACCTCATTTTTTAAATCGGAAATTCATGCGATGTAACGCCTGGAGAACCTCCCCACCATTTTGCTCGTCTCTCCGCTTGTGCTGAATAAAAGTTTTGCACGACTTTGTCTTATATTGTGATATTAAATAATATACAGATAGACGTCATAGCACATTTAATGAATGTTATCAACTAATATGAACAGTACCTCAGTGCCACGAGTGATGTGAGGAAGAACGGTAATCAGCACGAAGACACAGACCATCTGGGCGGCCAATCCCATATCTTATGTCTCGATTTAGCACCTGGGTTCTTGACGCCCTAAGATTCGACGCTCATTGTGAGTACAATTGGTTCATTATCAATTTACTACTTCTACTACATAATGCACTGTATTTGAAATTATGTTAAAACTTACCAAGCAATTCAGTATTAAAGATGCAAATCGTTTAATACGTTTGTAACGGAATTTCTATTAACTCAAAGAGTTTCTAGCAATTAAGTTCTCGCATACATACACTCGCGATACACTCTGCTGCGAAAGTTGTTAACGTTGGAGCGACACTAGCGCTCCAGGTGGTGAGAAAACAGTCACATGCCTCGTAAGGATAATGTTTGTTTTCATCCATTTTCTACGGGATTTACGGGATATTTATTTCATTTTATTTTTTATTTTTTTGCCTCCAAGAGCTTGTTCAATATCAGAAGACATGGATGATTCTAAAATAAGCGCAAACGGGCATAAAGCTCATGCATACGGTGTCAAGCTACAATGTACTTGTAAAGAAACGCATGTGCGTAGAATTGCAGCCAACCAAGTTGCTCCGAAAGAAGATAAGCACATAGATTCACAAATAAGAAGCACATTTTCCGTTGCTATCATAACAACAAACATTTCCCGTGTCCCGTACTAGCTTTGCAAGAAGTGTAATAATTTGCCCTCCATACGCGTTTGCAGCACACGAGTAATTTCACTTAATTTAACCATTTCGCCTTCAAAGCAGTTCTGTGTTGAAGATAAGGATGTATCCGGTACTGATAGCGGGTGAGTTGAATTTGCTGCTTCTATGTCGCAGCACGTTTTCATTGCTTTTGACGGATTGTCACATCTTTGTGGCAGGTTGGTCGTCTTCATCCATTTTGCATTCCTTCGAGATTATTATTTTCTGCTTCGAAGTGCAGCGAACAAAACACCTTATTATTACATAGATGCCGGCCGGTGTGGCCGAGCGGTTCTAGGCGCTACAGTCTGGAACCGAGCGACCGCTACGCTCGCAGGTTCGAATCCCCGTGGATGTGTGTGATGTCCTTAGGTTAGTTAGGTTTAAGTAGTTCTAAGTTCTAGGAGACTGATGACCTCAGAAGTTAAGTCCCATAGTGCTCAGAGCCATTTGAACCATTTTATTATATAGATAAACAGAGTTTTTCTTCATGAGATCTTTTCTTCTGCTATTCAATAGACATTTTCCACTCCTAAAAGGAAACAATCATTTCTACACATAAGTAGGTTACAAGCGAATCCTGGCGAAGCAGTTCAGCAATGTGATGTTATATGCCTCGCAGGATCCGTAGGAAGCCTTCTTATTGTTACTGCAATGTATTGCGCTATAGACGCTCGCATTCGAAAAAAATCATCCTACAAAACAATGTAAACATTTACGATTCACTATCACAAACACCCGCTGAACTCAGTAGTATCACTTGCTGGCCGCTTGGCGTGCTACTATCGCAGTGGGTAACAAGAACGAGATGGAGTGCCGTCCGTGTCTGTTATATTAGACTGTGGCTCTCGTTTCTCAGACTACAAATTAATTGAAATACTGTTAGCTCTTGAACTACGTGCTGATGGCTCTCAAAACTGGCTCTGTTAGAAGAAGTTCCTCAGAACCTTTATTTTCATTCTTTTAAGATAGTTTAATTTTTGAGGCCTTCTCTGGGCTCATAGTCTCTACATGTGTACGGCAACCATATTAACTAGTATGTAAAATAGGATATCGTATTCACCCTCCCTACCTGGCCCTCTTTCGCGCGCCCACCGCTCATCTCCCCCATCTCTTCCCCTCCCTCCCTTCTCCAGGTCTCCCTCATCTCCTAGCGCCTGGCAGATCCTCTGTGTTGCTCTTCATCAGTGTGTCACATCAGTGTTGTTTAGTGCTGTTTCTCGTGTGCGTCAAGAGGTGTAATTTTAATTGTGTCCTGCCTTGAGGTTCGCCGCCAGTGTTACGTTATGTGCTATGCCATCCGTCGCTACCTTTATGCTCCAGTCATACTGTGCCTTGTGTTCTTTTAACCGTCGCAGTGTGTGGCTTTTTGTGTGTGCTACTTTTAAACAGCTTTTTTATCTCCATTTTACAGTCACCCCGTTTTTTGTCTATTGCCTTCCATGATGTTCCCCTTTTTTATATCTATGTTCACCTTATTCTCTCCTTTGCTGTTTTTAAATGTCTTCTATTGTTTTGTTCTATGTCTTTCGGCTGAAGAGCAGCGCCTATGCTGCTGCCAGCCCGCCCCGATGGGGAATTGAAATACAATAAAGGAAAAAAAAATATCGTATTCAATATCGACGAACGCATAAACCACACACACACACGTACACACAGCAGTTTTATGTTTTCGGCGGAGAGACAGAATTTATTATTATTTTTCATTATCTGTTCTTCCACAAATGTAATGCTCAGTGTCCTCTATTAAGGCGTTCTCTCAAGCCATTTCCGCCCTAACAGGACTTGATATCGGTTGTTGAATTCCAACTGAAATTCTTTGATGGCATGTTTTCTAATTCCTTAGATCGGCAAAGAACTGACCGGTTTGCAAATGCAGTTTCTGCAGCCGGAATGAGAAATGTAAATAATGGACTTGCACTTCCCGCTTATACACTCCTGGAAATTGAAATAAGAACACCGTGAATTCATTGTCCCAGGAAGGGGAAACTTTATTGACACATTCTTGGGGTCAGATACGTCACATGATCACACTGACAGAACCACAGGCACATAGACACAGGCAACAGAGCATGCACAATATCGGCACTAGTACAGTGTATATCCACCTTTCGCAGCAATGCAGGCTGCTATTCTCCCATGGAGGCGATCGTAGAGATGCTGGATGTAGTCCTGTGGAACGGCTTGCCATGCCATTTCCACCTGGCGCCTCAGTTGGACCAGCGTTCGTGCTGGACGTGCAGACCGCGTGAGACGACGCTTCATCCAGTCCCAAACATGCTCAATGGGGGACAGATCCGGAGATGTTGCTGGCCAGGGTAGTTGACTTACACCTTCTAGAGCACGTTGGGTGGCACGGGATACATGCGGACGTGCATTGTCCTGTTGGAACAGCAAGTTCTCTTGCCGGTCTAGGAATGGTAGAACGATGGGTTCGATGACGGTTTGGATGCACCGTGCACTATTCAGTGTCCCCTCGACGATCACCAGTGGTGTACGGCCAGTGTAGGAGATCGCTCCCCACACCATGATGCCGGGTGTTGGCCCTGTGTGCCTCGGTCGTATGCAGTCCTGATTGTGGCGCTCACCTGCACGGCGCCAAACACGCATACGACCATCATTGGCACCAAGGCAGAAGCGACTCTCATCGCTGAAGACGACACGTCTCCATTCGTCCCTCCATTCACGCCTGTCGCGACACCACTGGAGGCGGGCTGCACGATGTTGGGGCGTGAGCGGAAGACGGCCTAACGGTGTGCGGGACCGTAGCCCAGCTTCATGGAGACGGTTGCGAATGGTCCTCGCCGATACCCCAGGAGCAAAAGTGTCCCTAATTTGCTGGGAAGTGGCGGTGCGGTCCCCTGCGGCACTGCGTAGGATCCTACGGTCTTGGCGTGCATCCGTGCGTCGCTGCGGTCCGGTCCCAGGTCGACGGGCACGTGCACCTTCCGCCGACCACTGGCGACAACATCGATGTACTGTGGAGACCTCACGCCCCACGTGTTGAGCAATTCGGCGGTACGTCCACCCGGCCTCCCGCATGCCCACTATACGCCCTCGCTCAAAGTCCGTCAACTGCACATACGGTTCACGTCCATGCTGTCGCGGCATGCTACCAGTGTTAAAGACTGCGATGGAGCTCCGTATGCCACGGCAAACTGGCTGACACTGACGGCGGCGGTGCACAAATGCTGCGCAGCTAGCGCCATTCGACGGCCAACACCGCGGTTCCTGGTGTGTCCGCTGTGCCGTGCGTGTGATCATTGCTTGTACAGCCCTCTCGCAGTGTCCGGAGCAAGTATGGTGGGTCTGACACACCGGTGTCAATGTGTTCGTTTTTCCATTTCCAGGAGTGTACATACTGCTTTTCCACTGACCACCAGCGTTCATTAATGCCACTCTAATCACTCATGCTCATCGTTGCGTCTTCGAGTGATGTCCATGTTGTCTTCCAGATTCTAGTCTATTTTAGTTATTTATATGTTCAATGGCCCATAACTGCCATCTCGCTTTATGATGTTATGATGTGAACAAGTCAGTTTTATTACATTTGTAGCATACTCTCTCGGTGAAAGCTGCTGCAACAGGCTGACCTTTTACATGATTGTCTTAAGAAACTCTCTTTTTTGAACAATGATTTCTACTGAACCATATGCAACCGCTCTCGCTCTCTCTTTCTCTCTGTGAGGCAGATGTCTGTATGCCTAGCTTTTCAAACAGCTGTCTATAAGCGATTGTAGAATTGACGCCACTATCATCCACATTAAGCAACATTTTTCCTCAGTGATGAGTTACCCCGCAACATGCCATAAAACATCAATGAGTGAAAATAAAAAAGTAAGTCAGTTTTGTAACATTTTTATCTTCAAATGGCTAGCATATTGCCATATTATTCACAGAGAAAGTATATTATAATAGTAAAAACTGACTCTTTCCACGTCATGTCAAGAGGCTGAAACAGAAGTAACCAAACTAACGCAAAAGTTACGGAGCTGAGATGTATCAGAAGATATGTAACGTTTGACTACTAGTTAGGATTTTATTTATACGAACGTCTAACAACTTAGAAAATTCTGTTGCACTTATTTATTTATATCATGAATTATTCCTATTGGTGTGATCAGGTATTGTGCAGTACTGAATTGCATGCTTTGTGGTGTAGCTAATTTCATTAACAGGATGTTTGTGCAGAACAAGTAATTAATTTTCAAGAAAATATATTTTCATTCTCAGTTGCTGAAGTTTATTCACCATAATGCAATAAAAAATGATAACTGTTGTCACTGGCCGGCTTTGCTGCTCCATATCAGAAAACGTTCTACGTCATCCGTTTCTATTAAATCACGCATCAAAATTACTAAAGAATAACTTCAGGTAGTGACGTGGAAAAAGATTTTACGCGTTGGACTTAGTTATAAGCTGTTTTCACATATCTTACTTAAAACAACGTCAAGATGATCTCATGAGTTATTTTTATTGTGCGTAATACTAGCGCAACTTCTTCCTCATATCGATTTTGTTTTAACGCCCCTGTCTTCTTATCACTGACTGATTTAATTCTCCCTATCGAACTAACCTCACTACTGCCCGTGATACGCACACACTAGTTATTAATTAATAAATTATTGTAAGTTTCACATTGGCATGAACGTCTGACATAGGTTCTTATTCCGGATAAAACGCCGTCAGCCTTATCTCTCTCTTGATCAATCAGGCTCTGCTTGTCACGAGACAGGAGGAAGCGGTAGTGAGGGTGAAATAATACCTCCTTAAAAAACTAGTTGTATTTGGTCCAGCCAATAACACACTCGCGTTCAAAGCAATCTACGCAACATATGGAACGCGACAATCTACTGCACTTAGGTCGGCTTGACGTTGTCAGTAATATAAGATGTTCGCATCTCTACTCTCTGCATTGAAGTGAAGAATTTGTTCCTATATCGCGTGTAAGAGAGGGACGGAACAGAAATAACCAACCGTTAGAGTGCAAAGGGAACCCCAGGATCACAGAGCGGCCTTCCCAATGAATTTGCTCACGACTGAAAGATGTACAAGGGCGGCATTTTGCTTGATTAGCGTACTGGATTGAAGAGAACAAACTTTTATTAGACACCGGTACACAAGCGTCCGTAGTAAGTTTGGACATCATGGAAAAGAGGCGATTAAATCTCCCAAGGTGTAAGTTATGTTCAATAGTGGGCAATGACGTAGCGATATTACTTTTGCAGATTGGAGTAAAACATATCCGGAATGCCTCGTGTAGGTAATGGTTCTTGCTCGATCCTTTGGGTTAGATTTCCTGTAGAAGCATGACACTAAAATCAATCTTTGGCAGCACTTAAAAGAACTCGGCCGAACATCGTTCCATCTGAAAGAAAAAACTGTTATTAGTGACAAACGACCGCAAGGGTCGTCTCCCATTGAAGGTTAACCAGTTAAGCTTCGCGCAAGAGCACTAAGGATCAATTTGCGAGATAAAATACCACAAGGTATAGGGAACCTACTAAGTGTGAGCGTAGGACTGGATCTGCAAGTAAATGTGTTATGCGTGGTCGAGCCACTAGGAGAACATGACGAATTAGATAATGCAAGATGTTTTGCGTGCAAGAGTACTGTATGCATGCAGGAAACAGAATAACCAACGAAACTGATGGGAGGTTACAGAAGGGAGGCAATTTCTACCAAACAATAAAACACCTGGAAGCTTCAGGAAAAGCAAAAGTCTTTATGCATAAGAGTTGTTACTTCCCTATTGCCACCTATGGGAGAGAAACATGGAGCAGACTGCAGGCAGGGGAAATGAAATTTCTCAGAGCAGTTAAGGGAAAAATAAGAATGGTCAGAGTAAGGAATGTAGGTATTAGAATGGACCTTTAACAAGAAAGTATGAAAGAATAAATCGAAAAAAATAGATTAAGATGGTACGGGCATGTGCGTGGGCAGAGGCTCCCCAAAATTATGGAAGAACTAAAGATGGATGGAAAAAGACCTAGAGGGCGCCCAAGAACACGGTGGAAAACGGGAGTGAGAATATCTGTGGAAAGGAGAGGTGTGACCTGGCACCAATTGGAGGAAGAAAAGTGATGGGAGTACCGAGCCAAATGGAGAGGGGTCTTCAGCATCCAAACCCGTCGGTAGCTGGAGCGGGATCCGGATGCAGATAGATAGGCAGGAAACAGACGTTGAACCGGTAATCCCCATCGGAATAAATAATTTTGGGCTGGAAGACATGGGTTTGTTTAAAGGGTTGTTCAGTCAACGATTCCATTGACACAATATAAAATCCCAAGTGAATTTATTGTTATTTTATATTACAGCACTTTTCGTTATTTATTTACTATTATTCCAGTGAACATCAGTGTCTATGACATGGTCGCGAAATATGGCGATACGTATCCAGAACTGTTTTAAAGAAAAAGTAGGTAGCTGTAGCGAGAGTGTCTAAGTGCAACTCTCGCAAAGAGTAAATTATTTTATTAATTAGATGTCTATGCTTCACACGTGCTTTTGACAGCTTACACGATAAGCTACTTTTGCAGGGGACACGCAAAGCTAGGTTTCCAAACTGTGCATAACATTTAGAATATAATTCCTTTACGGTCGTAGATCTTTTTCTGAAAATGACATCTCAAAATTGAATGTGCACATTATCATGGTGATATGTAAACAACTTTTTACGAGGGGCGTTCAATAAGTACTGCTACACTTTTTTTAAGGCGGGTTGGTTTTCTTCAGGATTACAATCCACCATATTATTCCCCTCTCTTTTGGCTACAAAACAAAATTTTAGGGCCTATATACCCGCATGGTACCACTCTACTGGTCAGCGTCGGAGACAATGTCTAGTTGCATCAATAACCTGCCTCTCATCCATGTACTACTTCCAGCAGAGTGCATCCTACACTGGGTCAAACAGATGGAAGTCGGAAGGTGCGAGATCCTGACTGTAGGGTGTATCAGGAAGAACAGTTCGAAAAACTTGCTTGAGCTCCTCTCGGGTGCGCAGACTTGTGTGAGGCCTTGCGCTGTCATGAAGAGGAAGTTCGTTTACATTTTTGTGCCGACGAACACGCTGAAGTCGTTTCTTCAGTTTGCTGAGGATAGCACAATACAGTTCAGAGTTGATCGCTGCACCATGAGGGGGGACATCAAATAGAACAAACCCTTCAGAGTCCCAGAAGACCGTCGCCATGATTTTACCAGCTGACGGTGCGGCTTTGAACTTTCTGTTGGGAGAAGACGTGATGTGACGCCATTCCATAGATTGCCATTTTGTTTCCGGTTCGAAGTGATGAACCCATGTTTCATCGCCTGTGACGATGTTCAATAAAAAGTGACGATGAGTCTCGTAATGCACAAGCAATTCCGCACAGATGACCATTCGTTGTTCTTTATAGGCTTCTCTTAGGCGGCAAGGAACCCAGCAACTGGTGGACGAGTGTGAAAGCACTACCAATGAAAGTATCCGCACGTTTCAATACTGCAAGAGTCAGATGCGTGAGGCCGGCTTGCACGGAGGATAACTGACTGGTTTGTGCGATCTTATTACGATGATGGAAGACGCCCCGCCCAACGAGTCACCTGCTTTAGTTCATTGCCAGGTCTCTGTAGAAGTTCTGCAAGCATCTAGGAATATCTGCGATGCTCTGGCTTTCCGCCAAAAGAAACTCAAGGTCAGCCCTCCGTTTGGGACGCACCACCGTTATAGACGCCATCTTGAAGACTACGTATAGCGCCGCTACCGATCGCAATTATGTCTCACAACAAATTCCACATTTTTTGAGTCGAAACTGACAGAGAAAAACGTGTTGCATCACTTACTGAACACCCCTCGTAAAAATTTAATGGCAGCTGAAGATGGGAGACAAAACCCATAATCGTTGCATAATAAATAATCCTCAACATTAGCTGATTTTTGTTAAGAAATCAGATGCCAGTTTTACGTGTTTCATAGACTTGTACTACACATTTCTGCCTCGAAACTTTCTATTTTTTCGCTTGGTCATATTGGGATGACATGTGGGAGACCAAGGCTGGTACGGTTTCAACGGCTCTGACTCTTGCTAAAGTGGTCAGAGTATTAAAATCTCGAGAAACGCCAGTGCGATCTCTTGGTAGCAGTACCAACAAATACCACTCCCACGCGCACATAGGCGATACCGTGTAACCCTCGGAAAGTGCACTCCTATGGAGTGCAGCCAACAGGAAGGGATGAAAGGTGACTCTACGGAACCGTAACAGTAAATGAGGCAGGTAAGGTTGTCTAGAGGAGGCAGCTCCATCACTTGAGTACTCTGACAGTAGGATGCTGCTACTTGTCATCTTCCTACAGTTTTTTTTTAATGGCATTAATTCGAACCCTCACTAATGACGTATATTCCCATGCATGTTTTAGGGCTGTTCAGAAAGTAAAGTCCGATCGGCTGCGAAATGGAAATCATAGTGTTTTATGTGCAATTGTTAACCACACCTTCCAGCAGCTTCTCTACACAGTCGCGCTCCGATAGAGACATTTGTCGTAGCATTGTACCATCCTTCCAATAACCACGTCATAGAAGTCAGTCACCTGTAGTTTCCTCCGATTCTCCATGCTGATCTGCTGCTTGTTGTCTGTGCCAAAATGTTGTCTTCATAGCCAGTGGTTCATGCGAGCAGAGATGAAAATCAGAGGGAGCCAAGTCCGCGCTCTATGGCGGGTGATCGTACACTTCCCACCAAAATACTGCAGGAGCGCCCTCATCGCCCCTGGAAGTGTGCGGCCGAGAATTGTCATGAATAAGGAAATGTATATCAGATACTTTTTGTCGACTACATGAAACCTGTCGAAATCTCTCACAGGCACTGATACTTGGCCGGTGACACTGTTTTCGAGACATCTTTACGTGCTCACTGTACACTCAGAACTGAAAAGAGTGACGTGACGCGATCGATGGGCATGCTAGAGACACTGTCCAACAGATCCATGTAAAGCTTCATCGGATTTTCACTGTGGTATCCATTTCACGACTGACTGGACCTTACTTTCTGAAAAGCCCTCGTACTTATCTTGTAGTCATTTGTTGTCCAGTGTTGTAAGCTCACAACTTCACAATTATGTTCACTGAGTTGCTTTTTAAGTTTACATATAATAAACAAAAAATTCGAATAATATGGGGTCATGACTGTTCTGTACATAAACAATAACACGAGGACGATGCACTGAAGTATCTCGCTTCCTCATATTGTCAACTTCATCCTTGACAATATCAGTATAGCGCCATCTTGTAGGCATATGCAGATCTGTCGCTGTCTGTTAGCGTCTACCTAGCTACACTCGTCCATTTCTTGTCAAGACTATCACCACAAAGTGCCGCCAATCAGCTGAAGTCTAGTGGCTTCTGCAGTCATTCCTGTGGCCTCAGACACATGTTTTTATCACTTGAATTATTATTGAAAACGCACACACACAAACATACTGGTCCATACTAAGATACATATCTGATTTCCTGAAGTTGGCGGAGCAGTGGCGCAATAGCAGTGGCAAGCACGTGACGGCTATCTGGTCTCACTTCTTGTAGTTCAAGGCTCTTTTCAGATTTCTTCTTGGCGACGTATTAATCATTTCAGAGCCATTCCATAATACAAGAGCACCATATTACAGCCGAAACCACATCCGAGGCAATTTCAACATAAATTGGCTTCAGAATACCTCACTTGGCACCTACGCTGTTGACTGTACAGCTGCTGGCCACTGACTGCGTAATTTGCCCTCTCTCTTGCCGCCCAAATCCACCTTTTATCGCGCGCTAAGCCCCTTCCGTAGCGCAGGGGATCCCCTACACCTTTTCCTTCGTATAATACAACTTCCCTAAGTATGTACCAGTATTCAAAGTATAATTTCTCTTTTACGAACATACATATTTTATAACATTTCATTATTTTTAAACATTATTAAATCTTTACAATATGTACATCATAAACTTCCACTTTCCCTCTGACAATTCAAAGATCTTAACTAGTACAGAACAATCACTCCATAGTTACATACACATAATAACACTGTATAAACCACTTACAATCGATAATGGTGTTACATGGCTTTGTCTACATTTTAATTAATACTAAAACATCGTCTTTTTAGTAGAACTAATAATCAGAACTGAGATCTGTCGACCTCGTCTTCCAAATGAAATACATCAAAATAAGGTGAGCAGTGTTCTCATATCTGGCTTTACGTCATTAGATGATGACAGGTATTCCTCACAAACCGTATCACGCCAGTGCAAGTAAGCGGCGCGTCTCACAATACATCTTAGCACAGCTGGGGATGATTTCTAAAAGAGAGAACAAATACGTTTTCTAAAAGAGAGAACAAATACGGAAATTTTAATAAAGTGGAAGTAAGAATAAAGATAGATATGGAAGGGCACCTACAATTTCGAGTAATTTTATGTTGTCGGTGAATGTGTCCTTTATATTACACCGGAGCCAACTTATATAACGCGGAAATTAGGTTATGACGAACAAAGCAGTTTTCATGTGAAGTCTTCATATTTGTAACAGATCGATTGCGATGAAAAGAGCGGCGAGTTGAAATATATCATACTTCATATAGACAAAAAAAAAAAAAAAAAACTCTAAATCTTCACAGTAACAAGCTGGAGTGAATCTCAATTGACACGACCCAGGAATGTCAAGGACAATAGATAGCGAATTTCAGAAATGGTTGTATCAGCGGTATGGAACATACAAGAACTAGGGTGTATTAAGAAAAAGTGAACAGAGAATTTGAGGTGTAGCGCCGTATAACGATCCTGCCTTGGAGGTGGTTAAGTGGGAGATGTGTCTCAGAGCTGGAGAGTGACAGATGGTGACGAGAGACTGGATGCGCACGTAATTTATGTATCAGCCGATAGAGGACAATATTGGATTGGGGACTGATTTTAGTTTCGATTGTGCCCACTAGAGTGCACTAAAGTAATAGAATGTTTTTCATAAACTGTTCTAGTATTTTCATAAAGTGTTATTATGTCTTTTTGTGCATGTAAAATGTTATAAGTGTGTGATTTAAGGTTAATATGGAGATAATTGTTTAACGAGTTATGTAGTAGGATTTAGTGTGGAAACATTTCGAAGAGGTATGGATATGGACAAAGGGGATTTTTGTAGAGTAGATTTGTAAAGTAAGTTTATGGTAAAGGGAAAGTTAATTCAGGTATAAATAACAATAGTAAATAACTTTATGCATAAACAAAACTTCAGCATATTAGATAAATACGTCGGTAAAAAGTGGAGTCGTGAGGTTTACTATTTTGCGAGTGGTAATGGATGAAAAGCGCGGACTGAAAAGGGAGAATGTTGTTTTGCTATTGGCTGTTGAGTACACTGACCAACGGTAAAGCAATATTCTTCGCGCGCCTTTCTCTGCTGGTAGAGAAGGCAGAGTATTCTAGAGAAGAGTCGAAGCCTAGCCATGAAAGAGATCGGATGTGTGCAGTAGTAGTTCCGATGGAAATGATAAGTTGCCGGGTCTAGCAGTGTTTCATACATCAAAAGTGTTGGAAAGTGAAGGCATAATTATTCCGATATGTGTGTAGAAATTTCGGAATTTTTAAGTGAATTTTGTGACGAGAAAAGACATACATTCCGCGTGGCGTATTGAGCAGGTCGGTGGCTAAAAACTGTGACTGCATTTGGTACCGACAGACTTAATATTTGGCGAGCATTATCAATCAAAAACAATCAGTATTTTTGTAGCTATTACGTTTTCGGGAAATGCAACACCATAAACTTGCTAACGTGAGTGAAAGGGATTGTGAGTGACTGTGTTAAGACTAGCACAGGCTTGGCAGTGATACTTGTTCACCTAAGTTTCAGAATATATTAATTGAGGACAAAATTTCCGAACTTTAATTTCGTGTTTCTCCCGAAACGTAGATTATTGACTTAAATTGCAGCCTGGTTCACGTCGAAGTACAGTAGGTTTCACTCTGCTTTCCTACTGATGATCGGCTGAGACAATGTTCACAGATAGGTGCAGGTCCGTCGTTAAGGGACGGAAAGAACCGCGCCGCCGGAAATTAAAAGCAAAAAAATTCAGATATATCTGTCATAACTGAAAAAAAGGAACTAAAAGGCACGAGAGAACTGAATGATTACATAATGATCTACAGCAGTGTAAATCAGACACCAAGTGCACAATGTGGAGTCCCAAATTGGTCGATAATGTGTGCATGAAGAAAACATTAACAGCATAGCTAAAAGTAGACAGAAGATATTTAACAATAACAGGTGCACATTCTCCTGAAGAAGGAAATAAAGAAGAGGGAGAATTGCTTTACGAAGGTTTACAGAAACAAACAGGCAAAAGGAAATACGATCACCCGATAGTAAATGAAGACCTAAATGAAGACCTGCATGATATTTTGGAAACATAACAACATCTGGAGTTATAGAAACAAGATAAGAATACACAATCAGTAATAATGGACAGAAACCAAGACATCCTACATATTCAGCTATATGAAATTTGCCAATACATTCTTTAGGAAAAAATATATATGGTGAGCAAGACGCCATCAAAATGTCTACTACTTTATACTAAATAGAAAACTTAGTAACTTGTCCGAGATGTAAGTATTCACAGAGGAAGCAACACGAACTCAGATCACTATCATCATATAGCAAAGATAAACCTGCTGATTAGATAGAATAAACAAAAAATAAATTACACAACATCAAAGAAGACATATTCAAAGTATACCTACAAGAAGAAGACAGTATAAATCATCTATCACACACAACAATTTGAACAGAATGGGAAAACATAAACAGAGCGGCAGTGGAAGCTATAGGGAAAAAGAAGAAACTCAGATGACGAATGATCTCAGACTGTGAAATGATGATATACAGAATGCAGTTAAAGAAAGATTAAAGGCTTACCTCAAATATCTTCATGATAATGCCAAACAAACTCGAGCGATGTATGCAGAAAAGCGTAACCTGCCCAATAGTAAGGAAAGCTTATCAAGAATCGTGGGACAGATTTACAACAACTATAGCAAATGATTTGCATGTTAGACAAGATGCGGTCTATAAACTAATTAGTCAACCTAACAAGCAAGGGGATACTGCAAGGATAAATGTCATAGATAAAGAAATTCAGATAGAACATTACCAGGAACTATGGACTGAAGTAGATGTCAAAGAGGAAAATATAGCAAATTCAGAGGATAAAGGTTTCCAGCTTTTCTATCAAGGATATGACATCACACTAGATGAGATTCAGAAGGCTATCAAACAAATGAAAAACAGGATAGCTGCTGTACCTTATGAAATCAACGCAGAACTCCTTAAATAAGGGAGTCACAAGTGAGTCTCTTACACCTCTTAAATGAATGATGGAAGACGAGGGTGGTACCAATCATGGAAGACAGTGCAAATGAGATTATCCTACAAAAAAGGGGAACAAATTTCAGTCAGAAGCGCAGTAGGGTTCAGTGGGTTTCAGAACAGTTTTAGGCCATCCCCTCCCCTACAACGTCCTCCTGAAGATCTAGGGCACCTTCACTCCCAGGACCTGTAGAAGCATGATGTGTCATCTAGCGATCATGTTAGAATACATCGGGGTGCAGATTTCTTGTAAATCAGTTTTACAATCTTTCTACAAGTTAATGCTAATGCATCCCTAAACGCTAATTAATGCTTAATTAAATCGAATACAGAAATAATACGCTTAAATGTCGTTATAAATAGCTATATGTAATTTGAATATAATTATGCCCTTAGATTTTGAAACTAAGAGGTATTATTTCAATATTGGTGTATTTCACAACAGCAGGGCTATTGGTACGGAACAAAAAAACTAACGTGTTCACCACACGTTGAACATCTGTTTTCCAAACAAACGTGTTGTATTTCTGTTTATACTTGTTACATTCGTGTAATATAGTTCTGTACAAACACGTTGTAGTTATTGTGAAGTCAGGTAATTGACCGTGTAGAGCTGTTCGAAAATGGCGCAAATGACTCTAAGCACCATGGGACTTAACATCTGAGGTCATCAGTCCCCTAGACTTAGAACTACTTAAACCTAACTAACCTAAGGACATCATACACATCCATGCCCGAGGCAGGATTCGAACCTGCGACCGTAGCAGCAGCGCGGTTCCGGACTGAAGCGCCTAAATCCGCTCGACCACAGTGGCCGGCTTATAGAGCTGTCTGCACAGTGTTATCTCTAAAGGAAAATTCAGTTGCCTGTGAAAATAGCAAACATGAACAAAGTAAATGAGTTATTAAAAAACACCATTTAGCGACAGGACTCTCAGATAAACACTAGGTAGGCCACTCCTAAATCTGAATCTGCAGCAGCAAACAAATAATCGACGCCATAAGTTCAGTCCAGAAATTTACCAAAAGAAGAAATGGATTTGTGGTTGTGAAGAAAGCAACGCTGTTTTTTGTTTACCTTGTGTGTTATTTTGGGGACATGTTCATTGGTGTGAGGCCGCAATAACTGATTTTGGTCTATATATAATAACTGATATTGGTCTATATGGTCTAAAATGAAAGTACATGAAATGACAAAGACACATGAATAATTTGCTTAGTCTTTCATTTCTAGGCAAAACCAACATTCAGCAGAAATTAGATCCGCAATATAGACAAACAACTGACAGCCACAACAAAAGTGTAAAAAAAGAATACAAATATATTGAATATAATTGGAAACTGTATTCGATTCTATGGTGCTTTGGAACTGGCTATCAGGGGCCACGATGGATCTGATGCCTCTCAAAATAAGGGGGTTTTTCGCGAGATAATTCAGTTCAGCGCGTAACTGGAAAAAGATCTTGAAGTTCATCTCATTCAAGCATCAGTGTTCGAAGGCATTTCTAAGACTCTTCAGACCGAACTACTGCAATGGCCGTTGGACGTGTACCATGATGAAGTTCGTAAAGAAACGAAACGTGCCTATTATGTTGCAATAATTGCGAATGTAAGCACAGATGTGTCTTGCGAATTTTAATTGTTTATTGTTTTGCGTTATGTTATTGAGGGAAAAACTGTCGAAAGATTTTGGAACTTTGTTAATCCAGAAAGTCAAAATGATCCCCCTATAGCTGAGAGTTTTCTGAAAGAAACTGAACCATTAATTGGCGATAATCGAGCAAAACTAATATTGTTACGCGGATCAGTTCAACCTTATGTCTACGGCAGCCTCTGTTAATCGCAAAGTCCGCATCTTTTTTGCACACCTTCCAGGTACTTCTTTTTTTTTCTAACTTGCCACAGAGATCAGAAGTGTTGCACAGCATTATTCAAAAAAGCCTGCCCTGAGTATGTAACGAGATGGAATTACCATTCGCGAGTAGTAAAAGATGTTTTTGAAAACAGGGAAAATCTTGTAACTGTTATGGTAGTCACTGAAACAAATGAGAAGATAAAACTATCATCTACTATTGAAAAAGCCGATTCGTACAAACAAAGACTGCAAATGACTAATTCATTTTCTGGCTATCATTTTTCTACAAGATAATGTCTCATGCAGACGTACTTTTTAATCAGTTTCAGAAGAAGATAACCGAATCGACTACAGCAACACAAGACAACGAGAACTTAGAAGCGTATTGAAAAACATCAGAGATGACATTGACTCCACCCTTAACGAGATTAGTTTCGAAAATGACGAAACGATACCTGCCAAGAAGCCGCGGATTCTTGACGGGAATAAAAAAAGAGTTGCTTTGGAAGTGTGCGAAGCCGTTCTTTCTGAAATAAAATTACGCTTTCAGTTCACTGGACACATCATTGCAGCCAATTTATTTGACGTAAATCAGTTTGACAAATACATCACAGATTTTCCAGACAAATACCTTTAAATTAAAGATACATACTTTTCTGGAAAAAAAGTTGAAGGGCGAGCTTCAAGTCTTCTATGCTAGGCCTGAGTTGACAGCAGTCACTGACGCAATTCCGTTTCTTTCGTTGATTCTAGAGGATGAACTTCGTGACACATTCGACGAAACTGTTAAAGTTTTTCAACTGATGATCACGATGCCTGTCTCGACATCAGAAGCTAAGCAGTGCGTTTCGTTGCTCAAGAGGATTAAAACGTTCCTACGAAACACCATGAAAGAAGAATGAGTGCCTTAGGGATGCTATCCTGTGAAAAATCATTCTTGTGTAAAATTGAAAATTTCAATTTGAGATGACATTTATTTGCCAACAAGAAGGAATGACGAATCGATTTACAATATCGTTCCCACTAATTATTTTGAAGCTGTCTTCCCAAAGTCATGGAGTTGATGCTTTTGGTGACTACAATACTTATAGTTTCAAATGTTGGTAATCTGATTAATTTTGCTTCGCAAAATCCAGATTGCAGGTTCGAATAATTCATACATGCTCTATTATTTCTCGAACTGGCACTGATGTTGTAGCGGACACTTTTATGGAAATCGGCCGCGAACGTGAAACAAACGAGGAGTTCTGGCTGTCGAGGGACAAGCCACGCCTCCCTCTCACAGGGCTAGCAGCCTACGTCCGTGTTCCGCGCTCCTGGGATGGCAGAACCGATGTAATAATGAACATACGGATTGCTGATTACATCTGATGTGGTAAGAGTCATATTCGAACCCTGTGACAGAGCAAGACTGCACTCTGCACTCATTTCAGAATAAGAAAAGGAAACAACTAGCAAGCACAATTCAAAGGAAAGCGGAGCACATAAATCATTTGGTAACGGCTAGAGCGCAGTTGTTAGGTGAAGTTGGCAGTGTAGTTTTAATGTGGTAGTTCAGGCCCGATATCCACCGGTATTTCAAGCAACCATACATCAAAACATCCTCTACTTACGACTGCCACGTAAAAGTGACCGAGCATACCCTGTGAGGAGTGAAGATTTGTGCTGTTGATGTGTGTGCACGCGTGTGAATTCGTGTGCGCGAGAGAAATTCTCGGAGTTAGTGTTAAGCTTTATATCTCATGCAGACATGCGAAAAAGATAGCTAAAGCAACCTCTCTCTCTCTCTCTCTCTCTCTCTTATACAAACACTTGCTATCATGTTCTCCAGGTATATATCAAACTCATACTGTGTATAAGAAGGGCGCTGTTGTAATAAGTGTTTATTTCTGATTCTCTATACGTTTTGTTTGATGTTGTATTTTATGAAATATTTGAATTACCGACATAATTCCGTAATACGTTCGATGCTACCAAACTAAGTTTTTTGGCACCACCAATGGAATGTCTCAGCGGCCGCCACTGCTATTCAATGACAAATATATAAGACATTTGTAAAATTGCTACTCATCGATCAGTTGCAGTTGTCACCCAAAGTGGTTCAAAATGGTTCAAATGGCTCTGAGCACTATGCGACTTAACTTCTGAGGTCATCAGTCGCCTAGAACTTAGAACTAATTAAACCTAACTAACCTAAGGACATCACACACGTCCATGCCCGAGGCAGGATTCGAACCTGCGACCGGAGCGGTCACGCCGTTCCAGACTGAAGCGCCTAGACCGCACGGTCACCCAAAGTGGTACTGTCTTCTCGTGGACAAAGTACTACTGTTCCATCGGTAGCTGCTGCCGTCCAAGTTGTTGGTGCCTTCATTGATACTGTACTCGCTTCAATGCTACTGACTACTTACTGACTGTATGACTGTTCACTACTGGCCATCATCGCTGACACTTTATACATTTCCTAAGTGACTTTTTCCACACATATCTGGTTGCACATGACTCTCTTCACTATCTTTCTGAAACATCCGATCTACACATGATCTTCTTAATACCCATCTACTAGCCAAAATCCAGAGCTGGCTTTTTCCTGTCATGAGTTTTCTTGGTAGGCTGTTTAGCGTTAACTGGGAGTCAGTTGCTTCTGAAGGCGTTATCATCTGCAGATATTCATATTTGCCTCGCGCTTGTGTCCCCCGGGCGGCAAACAGTTGTTAGTATCTGCCAAGAAGCTCCATTGGAATTGTTCCTCTTTGTTTCTTACATTTAACTAAAATATTCCCCGGTCATGAAACCCTGTGCAGCATTACCCCTTCCACATCTGTGAGTGACCATGTGCTTTTTTAACTTTATTTAAACAATTTAGGTGCACTGCTGCTTCTCAGCCATAAACGGTTTCGAGCTGCAAGCCCTATTGTTTATTTATTTAAACAATTACACTCGAGGAGGGCACTGTGAGCGCTGAAGCAGGCTGTGTAGTAAGTGCATGGACAGGGAGCCTCTGATCGATTAAGATCCCACTTTACCACTCATGGCAGATTTGGCCATGGGAGTGGGAATAGCAGATTAGTGCATCATGAATGCTGGAAGCAAGAGTCTGCCGTCGACCTGCAGTGGTTCAAAACAAGTGACTGTTAGTTTAATAGAGAATGTCAAGTTGTAAACGACCTAGACAGTCCTCAGCGGAACACAAGATGGCGTTCACTGAGGTAGGATGAGACCAGTTGTTTAGGAAGCTGGAGAGCAATGTGGGTTATATGACTATGAAGTATGTTCAGTTTCCTGTCTTTAGCCAAACAGAATCTGCCCTCAATATGCTTAGGGTTAGTCCTCTGGACATGGCATAGAAAACAGGCTGCTGCGCTACAACACAGTGCATTTATCTGCAGCATTTAAGATTTGTGGAACTAAGAGAGTTGTACCAGGTATTGCTTATCACTGCAGAGTGGTGGGGTCAATGGCAGCTGCAAGTTAAGGTCACTTGCTAATGAATCTGCTTCAAAAATTCGAATTTTTTTCCGCCTTAAATCAATATTTAGAGTTTTGTCAACAAAATGGTAGTTAAATGAATCGATTTGGACATCGGGAACATCTTTAAAAACAAATTTAAATATATGTAGGTATGCGGCAACGACCGTGTTTTCACTGCGGTCAGGTGTCAAATGACGTCATTATTATTTTGCCACTTCGAAAAGATACACCGAGTAAACGTTTTTTCAGTTGACAGCCCTGTTAGCACACAGGCTTTCCGATGCTCCGTTGTTTTTCTTTGTATATCTATGGTTTTCGGGAGTCTTTTGTGTTCAAACTTCTGTACGTTGTTGAGTTGTTGGTGTTGTGTCATTCTCGGAAGTAGTTATGCCTCCAAAAAAGTGTTTTGAAATGGGAAAACGTAAATTCTATGGTAATCGGTTTACTTCGTTGGAAAGTAGAGTGTGTGTAATTACATCCACAAACCAACTGAATGTTATGTCGTCTCCGCCATGCGCCTCAAGACAGAAGCTAAAATAATTGAGTACCTAGAGTGACATTTCTATAAAATATGATCAAAACACTGTAATGGAATGTGTTTCCATAATTGCTGAATTGAGTGATTTATGTTCGCTTCTAAAGAATGCTGCTGTGTGTGTGAAGATTTTGAAGGCAGGAAATGTGTGGCTAGTAAGTTACAAGTGTTTTGTGATTTCTGTGGGGCAACTAAAACTGGGTATTCTTCTGGATTGTGCAAAGAAAGAGTTTGTAACACAAATATCAGACTTGCATATGGAATGAGGTGTATTGTGAAGGATAGAAAGGCAGCTCAAACATTTTGTGCTATCATGAATTTGCCCCCATCTACAAGATTTGAGAAGAACACACAGTTACTTCTGGAAAGTCTTGGTCAAGTGAGTGCTATGTCAATGAAGAAAGCAGTAGAAGAAACTGTGTTATGAAATGAAGGTGACACTGATATAGCCACAGCCTTTGATGGGACATGGCAGAAGTGTGGTCATGTATCAATGAACAGTGTCACTGCAACATCCCTAGAAAATGGAAAGGTGATTGACATAGAATGTATGACAAAGTACTGCCATGGTTGCAAAGGAAATAATCAGAATCATGTTTGTGTTCGGAATTTTTCTGGGTAGAGTGGTGGAATGGAATCAGAGGGAATTCTCAGACTATTTAAAAGGTCAGAAGAGAATTATGGTGTACGGTATGTACCTTGGAGGTGGCGACTCCAAATGGTTTGCAAATGTGTTAGAAAACAACTGTAAAAATTGAAAAGTCAGAGTGTGTTGGACATGTCCAAAACAGGATGGGCACACGTTTATGTAAGCAAGAAAAGATATGAAGGGGAAAAAGCTATTACAGGATGTAACTTTTTTGACTTGAATCGATAACGTGGTCGAACAATTGACCCATTTCTGAGTTATTAGCTTTGATGTGTCCATAAATACATTGGCAAAGCCACGACTCACATGAAGAGCAACAATACGTCAACATTAGTTGAAAGCTTGAGTTCAACACATGTTGTTTGGGGAATTTCATCGCTTGATA
The DNA here is from genome assembly GCF_023898315.1 of Schistocerca nitens. NCBI lineage: Eukaryota > Metazoa > Arthropoda > Insecta > Orthoptera > Acrididae > Schistocerca > Schistocerca nitens. The sequence goes on from NC_064614.1 coordinate 617,890,576, forward strand.
ACCGAGGCGCAGCGTAATAGTGGACAGTATCTGCGAGGAGGTGAGGAGTTGTGTCCATGTAAAGTCTTGCATATTCCTCTAAGTTAGAGACGTTATAAATTTCTTCCAAGCACACACTGTGTGCTCATATAGCGCATCCGTTATGACAATCGCCTGTAAAGTTACTAGAGAATGAAGATATATCTGGTATTGCAGTTTCATAGAGTCTCTTCACAGAATCCATCTATTCGTTCACGAAGATCCCTTTCTTTGTAATGACTTGAAACTTAGCATCCTTTGGATGTGCAGTGTATCCTCCTGAAGTAGAGTTTCAGCCAACTCCTGAAGCAGTGCCACTTAAATCTTAATGAATCTGGGCACTGCTCCGTCATATGTTTACTAACCCTCCTCAAAAATGAAATGTATTTCTTCGTGCTTATGAGCAGGGCACTAACATGGTTATTGCGTGAAACAAAACGTCAAGTACTCAGTAATTAAGTGAGCATCACACCCATTCAGATTGGGGAAGAATATGGGTAACTGATGTGGGAGTTAGTAATTCAGGTTGCATTCATTGTGTGCTGCACTACAAAATTTATCGATGAGATAAAAGTTATCCACACGTGATTTTTCGCGGGTGTTGCCTAGTAGCAGGTTACAAATATGACACTCAACAGATACATCATATGTCGATTGACCTTCTTGCTTTATAGTTAGAAGACTGATGGTATCATAGCTCTCATCGGCTTCATGCAAATGTTCAAATGTGTGTGAAATCTTATGGGACTTTACTGCTAAGGTCATCATTCCCTAAGCTTACACACTACTTAACCTAAATTATCCTAAGGACAAACACACGCACACACATGCCCGAGGGAGGACTCGAACCTCTGCCGGGACCAGCCGCACAGTCCATGACTGCAGCGCCTCAGACCGCTGGGCTAACCCCGCGCGGCTCATCGGCTTCGTCTGTAAGCGTTTGAAGCCCATAGAGCAAAAATTTTGAGTGGTATTCCACATAACAGAATTTAAAATAATCGTGGTTGGAGTCACATGAACTTACAACCCGGTATACTGTAGCAAAAATAGTACATGTCGTTCTGTGAGGTTTGAAAGCCAGCCAGTGGGGTTTTGAGCACTTGCGTTTGACCACCTGTCCTTAGAAATATAGGATCTGTATTCGTCTCCACGTCCAGCGGAGCAACAGAACAGGCATCCACTTACTCCAGAGGACCTAATTATAGTAATACACCGCTGTTGGCCACAAATGTACGAGTGACGTAACAATGATATTCTTCATGATGGCAGAGTTGTAACATAATGTAACATCGCACTTTAAAGGAGGATACAAAATATCATAATGGGTTCTGGAAAATTCTTATTCCCAAACACATTAATATGCATTAAGGAACAACGATGGATTTAATACCCAGTCAAATTCTCGACCTGTGCATGAAAGATTCTATCTTAAAGCGAACGCCAAATCAATGTAAATGGCAATTATGTGGAATCACAGCCTGCCGCAGGAATGAGAAGATATTCAAAGTCTCTAAATGATGCTCACTCCTTGTGCAAAAAATTATTAAACTTTAAGACTATTTGCGCCTTAGCAGGTATCCTTACTTGCACCAGTTTCTGATTTAGCAATTCCTGACGTGCTCTGTCAGTTGATTGTTTACATAAAAGATATTTAGGCTCCGAGATCAAAAATAGTATGCACTTTTACGTGAAATCAATTTGGGGGGCAATAAGGTGGCACATGTTTTTGACCCAGCAGTAATGTTGCTTAGTGCTATGAGGGCAAGCAACAAATTAGCGTGTGTTTTTTGCGTCGATCTGCGAATGAGGAATAGCAGTGGTGTTCCGACAACCTTATGCTCATCATGATTATCTTTATTCTCCAATCCACATACGTGAATTGAAATGCTGAGATTTTGCACTTCCAATTCTGCAACGTCGTGAAATTTCATGGGGAACTCAATTCCATTATGTTCATAATGAGAATGGATATCATGGTTGTAATTTTTACTTGTATGATGTGCATTTTTCTTGAAATGTTTCTTGCAAGCCAGAAGAGACCATACAAAAGCTGGCCGGAGTGGCCGAGCGGTTCTAGGCGCTTCAGTCCGGAACTGCGCGACCGCTACGGTCGCAGGTTCGAATCCTACTTCGGGAATGGATGTGTGTGATGTCCTTAGGTTAGTTAGGTTTAATTAGTTCTAAGTTCTAGGGGACTGATGACCTCAGCTCTTAAGTTCCATAGTGTTCAGAGCCATATGAACAATTTGAACCATACAAAGCAAGCACTGTCGGGATTTTTCACATTAATAACGACTCTTTTATCAGCTTTATCTTTCGGATGAGGGGTATAGTGAGAACTTCCATATCGTGAATCATAAACATATGTGTGATGTCGAATTACAGAACGCTGTTTACGGCTTTACCCGACTCTCGTTCTTCAAACTTGAAGCACTGAGTGTGTATCTTATGTTCTACAGATTTTTCATAGAACTGAGCAAGCAGAGTGCCCTGCGGTACCTCACCACCAAGTCCCCACTCATGTGTGGCTGACGTTAACAATGATATCATTCTTCATGATGGCAGAGTCGCAACATACTGTAGCATCGCACTTTAAGGGAGGATATAGCATATCGTCGTATTTCTGGAAAATTCTTATTCTCAAACACATTAATACCCTTGAAGGAACAACAATTGATCTTGATACTCAGTAAAATTCTCCATCTGAGCATGAAAGATTTTATCTCCAAGTGCACCCCAAATCACAGTAAATAGTAATTATGTGTAATTACATACCTGGTGCACGTAACTGCTGCTGTTAGGAGAGGTTGACGAGTTGCTGTGGGCCAACAGGGATGTATTACTATAATTAGGTCCTCCGGAGGAGGTGGATGCCTGTTGTGATGTACCCCTGGACGTGGAGATAAATATAGATCCTATATTCTTAAGGAAAGGTGGTCAAATGCAAGAACTCAAAACATTTCTAGATAATTATGCTACGCTACCTTCGTACTGGCGGTGGTGTAGTTAAAGTTATAACTCAACCTGGTACGAAGATTACCGTCGCTTGTCATGTCCTACAGCTCCTGCAAGCTACCCTCTGTAGTAACGGTTTAACACATTCGTGTGGTCCACGAAATTACAGGCCCCTGCGAGTTACTGCTGGGCTATAAATGGGGAGCGTAGAGCCATTATTTACTTTCGTGGTCCAGCATTGAGCTGTGGTACTGACTTTCACCTATTCTTTATGATGAAGGGAGGTTCAAATGGCTATAAGCACTATGGGACTTAACATCTGAGGTCATCAGTCCCCTAGACTTAGAATTACTTAAACCTAACTAACTTAAGAACATCACACACATCCATGCCCGAGGCAGGATTCGAACCTGCGACCGTAGCAGCAGCGCGGTTCCGGACTGACGCGCCTAGAACCGGTCGGCCACAGCGACCGGCTAATGAAGAGAGGAAATAACCAGCCATGGTGCATAGGTTACTTGATATTTATTCAGTGCTGATGGCATTTCAATAACTAGCCGTGTGTCTGTTGGAATATACATCATCACAACTAGTATCTCTTGTTAACATGATTCACTTTCGCCACGTAATTATGTAAAGGGAGAGGGGAGCGCAGACCTGGCTTCGATATAATTTTATGCTGGCACACAATTATACTTAAACCCATGGTTATTACAACCAATTACTAAAGGTCACGCAGAACAAGTTCAGCAAAGACAGTACAAGTGAACTCGGTCAGGGCGGAAGAGTATTTACCTAAATATTTCAATTTTCGTTAAGACGTATGCTGAAGAATCGGTAGCAAGTGGTGCACTTAACTATGAATGAATCTTGCTTTGAGAAACAACACCACGTTACTGAGATGGGGGGAATAACATTTACTATCATTTAGCGGGAAAACTTTGCAAGTTTTTATTCCATCAATAGGCATTAAAATCTTCTGGATACAAGAGTTTAACCCACATATTTTATGTAACGCAAGACTTGGCAGAAAATCAAATAATTATGGGGCCACAAGAAACATTAACTAATTATCACATTAATACTGTTCCACACACGTGGCCAAGTAGCGGTAGCCAACAGAAATGCAAAAAATGCGGTCACACAAGATTTTCCCTCTCTATCTTACAGTCACCCACTACCGTATGGTTATTCGCTCGACTACTATTCATTTTCAGATCGAAACTGCAGATTACCAATGTGGCGATTGCTCCAAGTTGAAAGCAAGTACACAAAGGAAACACATCAAAAATAAAATCCCCCTAAATATTACTGTAAAAGAAAGACCCCGTTAAAAGAAATTAAATGAGTGAACTTCGTTAAACACAGAGCAATAATACGACAGTGAGCTTAAGGCCCATGGTGCGTGGCCTGACCAAGACACAAACGCAAAGTCCTACTGAAATTTGACTAAATTATGAAAATAAACTCCCTTTGGGGTAATCTCACACCTGATTTCAACATTTGGACTTTATTATTAGCAGTTTTGAGACATTCTGATAACTTTTTTAACATTACGAAAATCGAGAGCTGCGTCTCCACGTCTGTCCAGCCCCGCTACCCAGGAACAAGTGGGGCTGCGAACACCTCACTGTCGTTCGTTCAAAACGTGGTGGAGGGGGTGATTCGCCAACATCACAAGAGTCTATACTCGTGCCTTCACAACCTCTCTGACCTGACTTGCACACTATCTTCGCCAAACTTGTTCGCGTTTAGGGGTTAGTACCATCCTATCAAACAACCACTCTACTCACGCAATGCTACGATTTCTGGCCAAAACTTTCTGCCACTTCACATAATATTTCATTCATACAGTCCAAGGTCGCATAAGGGAAAGGATGCAAGGAAACGTGGCATACACGAAATAAAAATCAATGCATAAATAAATAAACAGCGCTTAGTCCATTCTCTCCTGCTTGTAACCCACGGATTTACTTATGCAGAGTAAAAATACTCTTGCTAAAATTCTACTATAACGTACCGGGATTTTTTGAGAAAAGTGTGGAACGGGACAACAAGTTCCGTTTCAATGTGAAAAAGGAAAGCAATTATTTTATTTTACGAATGTGGCAAATAGAATGGGACTCTTCGGCACAAGCGGAAGATCATGTTAAGTTTTCCCCAATGTCAGGGAGGGATGAAGACTGAGATTCGTTACCGTATTGCGACGTCTGATTCACTGGCCATTAAACAAGTACAACTAATCTGTGCAGGAAGTAAGAAATTTGTAGGTTTGCCCTGAGAAAATATATATATATTTTTTTTGTTAGCCAAACGAATTTCGCCATCATGAGTTGGCATTTATCCTGCAAAACAGTTGAATTACGGAGAGATACAGTGTGACATTAACACCACATCCATTGTTGCTCTTACTATTTGCGTATTAATGTACTTGAACACTTTTCCTTTCATTTTCCATTATGTGTGTCTAGTCAGTTACAGCATAGAAGGTCAGGGATTTTCTCTGCCTCGTGATGACTGGGTGTTGTGTGCTGTCCTTAGGTTAGTTAGGTTTAAGTAGTTCTAAGTTCTAGGGGACTAATGACCATAGATGTTAAGTCCCATAGTATTCAGAGCCATTTGAACAGCATAGAATCTGCGACAATATCGCAAATTGTGATTGCTATTCTCAACTGGCGTTAAATAACTTTTATATTTCAAATTTACGACCAAAGAATGATGTTTAAGCAAACTATAAGTGAACTTAAGGTGTGTTAATGTCACGATTATTACGGATTTATTTGATAACTACTTCGAAATTCACATCATTATACAAGGGCACGTATCTGGGCAGTCCACTTTGAAATAGTCATCATTATGCGTAAAAACGTAGGTGACTGGTCCGCTGTAACTGTGTGTTTTCTCCAAGCACACGTTATCGGAGGTGTACAAATTCTCCTTCCAGCCTACCTGCCGCTATCTTCGCTGCAACCATTAAAACAGGTGAACCTGCCGTAATGGAGACGCAAGAGTACACGGGTGCTGAAGCACAGTGGTTACAGATGGCCAGCTTGGGTTTCCGCTAGCCTGGCAAGCTTCAAGGGACCCGTTCAGCCTGCTGCTGACAACGGGATGCGCTGTCAATCCAGCGTGAGTACAGAAAGCCAGGTGTATGTTTGCGTAGGCAGTTTCACTGCGGCTCATTTATCATGACGGCAGCAGCGACAAAATGAACAAACTTAAAGAAGATTCAGGCAAAACTATTAATTGAGGAATATATACCACTCACGAAACAGAGCCCAAGTCGAGCACGGGAAAAGTTGTACATTTGCAAGGCAACTTCATAGAAACCAGTAGGTATCTCGAAATACGAAGCGTGTAAAGAGTTACTAAACACTCATTTGTCCCAACCTCGAGTATTTTACGACATGTTTGTATAGTTGACCAGCTTTTCCCTCATTCCACAACTTTTTTCAAGAGGACAAAGACATAATGGCTGACAAGTGTGCGGAAATGTGTGCTAAGCACTTGAAGCCATCTAGCAGTATATAGGTTTTCAAATTTAAGGTAGACACTCCCCCCCCCTGAGTCTCTGCACCCCCTCTTTGGCTGTTTCCCTCCCCCGTCCTTCCCTACCTGGCCCCCTGCGGCGCCCCCCACCCTCTCTAGCACCGCCCATCCCTTCTTTCTTCCCTTCTCCCTCGTCTCCGTACACCTGTTTGATCCTCTCAGTTTGTTTGTCGTCCTCGGTGAGCTACGTGTGTGTGTTGTTTTTGGTGGAGTTTTTCTATGCCATCAAGAGCTGTGCTTTTAATCGTGCGCTGGACTTGTATATACTGTTGCTGTCCGTGACTGCTCTGTGATACGCCGCCTGTCGCAACTTTTATGCTCCGGCCGTACTTCGCCTTGTGTTCACACGGTGTGTGGTTTTATGTGTACGCTGCTTTTTTAAGGTTCCTATCTCCATTTTACAGTCACCCCCTTTTTATCTATTCTCTTCCATAATGTTCCCCTTTTTATATCTCTGTACAGAGTGGAATACTCTCTTTCAAATTCTGAAGGTGACAGGGGTAAAATACAGGGAGCGAAAGGCTATTTACAATTTGTACAGGAAGCAGATGGCAGTTATAAGAGTCGAGGGACATGAAAGGGAAGCAGTGGTTGGGAAGGGAGTGAGACAGGGTTGTAGCCTATCCACGATGTTATTCAATCTGTATATTGAGCAAGCAGTGAAGGAAACAAAAGAAAAATTCGGAGTGAGTATTAAAATCCATTGAGAAGAAATAAAAACATTGATGTTTGCCGATGACATTGTAATTCTGTCAGAGACAGCAACGGACTTGGAAGAGCTGTTGAACGGATTGGATAGTGTCTTGAAAGGAGTATATAAGGTCAACATCAACAAAAGCAAAACGAGGATAATGGAATGTAGTCGAATGAAGTCGGGTGATGCTGAGGGAATTAGATTAGGAAATGAGACACTTAAAGTAGTCGATGAGTTTTGCTATTTGGGGAGCAAAATAACTGATGATCGTCGAAGTAGAGAGGATATAAAATGTAGACTGGCAATGGCAAGGAAAGCGTTTCTCAAGAAGATAAATTTGTTAACACCAAGTATAGATTTAAGTGTCAGGAAGTCGTTTCTGAAAGTATTTGTATGGAGTGTAGCCATGTATGGAAGTGAAACATGGACGATAAATAGTTTGGATAAGAAGAGAATAAAAGCTTTCGAAATGTGGTGCTACTGAAGAATGCTGAAGATTAGATGGGTAGATCACGTAACTAATGAGGAGGTATTGAATAGGATTGGGGAGAAGAGAAGTTTGTGGCACAACTTGACTAGAAGAAGGGATCGGTTGGTAGGACATGTTCTCAGGCATCAAGGGATCACCAATTTAGTATTGGAGGGCAGCGTGGAGAGTAAAAATCGTAGAGGGGGACCAAGAGATGAATACACTAAGCACGTTCAAAAGGATGTAGGTTGCAGTAGGTACTGGGAGATGAAGAAGCTGGCACAGGATAGAGTAGCATGGAGAGCTGCATCAAACCAGTCTCAGGACTGAAGACCTCAACAACAACAACAGCGACATTTTCTCCTTTATGTTACTTTAAATGTCTTCCATTGTATAATTAATGTGTTTCGGTTGCAAAGCAGCGCCTGTGTTGCTGCCAGCCCGCCCCAGATGGGCAACTGAAGTACAGTACAGAAAGCAAAGGGTAGACATTGATTGAAATAAGAAAAAGATATGGCTGAATGTACACTAAAAACCACATTCTGGTAGTATGCAGCGTAGTGCAACGAAAGCTTAGCATGAAAGCAGAACTTCTTCTTTTAGACATGTACTTCTTAGATAAATATAACAAGAAAAACAAACTTTGTGCCTGCTAAAATGCATTTGAGTAATTTAGAACGAACTATTTGGGCCACTTAGAATGAATTCCACGAACATCCTGGAAAAAATACACTCCTGGAAACTGAAATAAGAACACCGTGAATTCATTGTCCCAGGAAGGGGAAACTTTATTGACACATTCCTGCGGTCAGATACATCACATGATCACACTGACAGAACCACAGGCACATAGACACAGGCAACAGAGCATGCACAATGTCGGCACTAGTACAGTGTATATCCACCTTTCGCAGCAATGCAGGCTGCTATTCTCCCATGGAGACGATCGTAGAGATGCTGGATGTAGTCCTGTGGAACGGCTTGCCATGCCATTTCCACCTGGCGCCTCAGTTGGACCAGCGTTCGTGCTGGACGTGCAGACCGCGTGAGACGACGCTTCATCCAGTCCCAAACATGCTCAATGGGGGACAGATCCGGAGATGTTGCTGGCCAGGGTAGTTGACTTACACCTTCTAGAGCACGTTGGGTGGCACGGGATACATGCGGACGTGCATTGTCCTGTTGGAACAGCAAGTTCCCTTGCCGGTCTAGGAATGGTAGAACGATGGGTTCGATGACGGTTTGGATGTACCGTGCACTATTCAGTGTCCCCTCGACGATCACCAGTGGTGTACGGCCAGTGTAGGAGATCGCTCCCCACACCATGATGCCGGGTGTTGGCCCTGTGTGCCTCGGTCGTATGCAGCCCTGATTGTGGCGCTCACCTGCACGGCGCCAAACACGCATACGACCATCATTGGCACCAAGGCAGAAGCGACTCTCATCGCTGAAGACGACACGTCTCCATTCGTCCCTCCATTCACGCCTGTCGCGACACCACTGGAGGCGGGCTGCACGATGTTGGGGCGTGAGCGGAAGACGGCCTAACGGTGTGCGGGACCGTAGCCCAGCTTCATGGAGACGGTTGCGAATGGTCCTCGCCGATACCCCAGGAGCAACAGTGTCCCTAATTTACTGGGAAGTGGCGGTGCGGTCCCCTACGGCACTGCGTAGGATCCTACGGTCTTGGCGTGCATCCGTGCGTCGCTGCGGTCCGGTCCCAGGTCGACGGGCACGTGCACCTTCCGCCGACCACTGGCGACAACATCGATGTACTATGGAGACCTCACGCCCCACGTGTTGAGCAATTCGGCGGTACGTCCACCCGGCCTCCCGCATGCCCACTATACGCCCTCGCTCAAAGTCCGTCAACTGCACATACGGTTCACGTCCACGCTGTCGCGGCATGCTACCAGTGTTAAAGACGGCGATGGAGCTCCGTATGCCACGGCAAACTGGCTGACACTGACGGCGGCGGTGCACAAATGCTGCGCGGCTAGCGCCATTCGACGGCCAACACCGCGGTTCCTGGTGTGTGCGCTGTGCCGTGCGTGTGATCATTGCTTGTACAGCCCTCTCGCAGTGTCCGGAGCAAGTATGGTGGGTCTGACACACCGGTGTCAATGTGTTCTTTTTTCCATTTCCAGGAGTGTAATTAAAACTAGTATAATTGGGATCACATTTGGCTGGAACACACTACAGTCCTGAAACTAGATTTCAAAACTTACTTTAGTAGGCTTTGCACTATGATAGACATCTTCAGGTTCTTAGGTGCAAAGGATCTCGACTTCCAGAAATGGTTCTCATTACCAAAGAAAACAGCTGTTAGGGGTGACCTGATGATGGTTTAAATTGAAAATAGTCAGTACTAGATGGAAGAGGATGAAGTTGCAGAGAAAACCGTCTATATCGACATAAATAAACAATCAGAAATACGCTGAAAAGGAAATCAATACAGATCCCATCGAAGTTTGGCTTTGTCCTTTTATCAACTTCCGAAACCTGCTCATAACCCTACAATGAAAGCGTACAGAATAAACTGCTACGTAGAGTAGCACAGTTGGGAGACAGGCAGGCAACTGAGACTCTAGTTTGCCTTCGTGGGTTAGGCGTAGCTTGGCTGGGATGGGAGTAAAGCAGCTTCCCCGTTCTGTTGCTAACTTGTGGCAGTCTGCCTACCTGGCTGACGGACAGGTATGGACAGGTTAAAACCTAACGGACAAGTATGGACAGGTTAAAAGCGTAATGCGTACACCACGCACGTTATGGGTAGAGCTGTGCGCAGTACAGGTTGCCACCCTAGCGGCCGCACCCTGCGGCCAGGGCAGCCCGGCGAACAGGCCAACAGCAGGCTCGCTAGACTTTGCAGCTAATCGCAGACCATTTGGTGGCATAGTCCTGTGTTTATCCTGCATTACTTTCCTTTTGAGTAGCTATGCAGGGGCAGCTTGGCAGCGGTTTTAATGAATGTTAGACTTGCATGATTCACTTCGGTGCCAGTCTATGTACACTCCTGGAAATTGAAATAAGAACACCGTGAATTCATTGTCCCAGGAAGGGGAAACTTTATTGACACATTCCTGGGGTCAGATACATCACATGATCACACTGACAGAACCACAGGCACATAGACACCGGCAACAGAGCACGCACAATGTCGGCACTAGTACAGTGTACATCCACCTTTCGCAGCAATGCAGGCTGCTATTCTCCCATGGAGACGATCGTAGAGATGCTGGATGTAGTCCTGTGGAACGGCTTGCCATGCCATTTCCACCTGGCGCCTCAGTTGGACCAGCGTTCGTGCTGGACGTGCAGACCGCGTGAGACGACGCTTCATCCAGTCCCAAACATGCTCAATGGGGGACAGATCCGGAGATGTTGCTGGCCAGGGTAGTTGACTTACACCTTCTAGAGCACGTTGGGTGGCACGGGATACATGCGGACGTGCATTGTCCTGTTGGAACAGCAAGTTCCCTTGCCGGTCTAGGAATGGTAGAACGATGGGTTCGATGACGGTTTGGATGTACCGTGCACTATTCAGTGTCCCCTCGACGATCACCAGTGGTGCACGGCCAGTGTAGGAGATCGCTCCCCACACCATGATGCCGGGTGTTGGCCCTGTGCGCCTCGGTCGTATGCAGTCCTGATTGTGGCGCTCACCTGCACAGCGCCAAACACGCATACGACCATCATTGGCACCAAGGCAGAAGCGACTCTCATCGCTGAAGACGACACGTCTCCATTCGTCCCTCCATTCACGCCTGTCGCGACACCACTGGAGGCGGGCTGCACGATGTTGGGGCGTGAGCGGAAGACGGCCTAACGGTGTGCGGGACCGTAGCCCAGCTTCATGGAGACGGTTGCGAATGGTCCTCGCCGATACCCCAGGAGCAACAGTGTCCCTAATTTACTGGGAAGTGGCGGTGCGGTCCCCTACGGCACTGCGTAGGATCCTACGGTCTTGGCGTGCATCCGTGCGTCGCTGCGGTCCGGTCCCAGGTCGACGGGCACGTGCACCTTCCGCCGACCACTGGCGACAACATCGATGTACTGTGGAGACCTCACGCCCCACGTGTTGAGCAATTCGGCGGTACGTCCACCCGGCCTCCCGCATGCCCACTATACGCCCTCGCTCAAAGACCGTCAACTGCACATACGGTTCACGTCCACGCTGTCGCGGCATGCAACCAGTGTTAAAGACTGCGATGGAGCTCCGTATGCCACGGCAAACTGGCTGACACTGACGGCGGCGGTGCACAAATGCTGCGCAGCTAGCGCCATTCGACGGCCAACACCGCGGTTCCTGGTGTGTCCGCTGTGCCGTGCGTGTGATCATTGCTTGTACAGCCCTCTCGCAGTGTCCGGAGCAAGTATGGTGGGTCTGACACACCGGTGTCAATGTGTTCTTTTTTCCATTTCCAGGAGTGTAGTATTTTTACCTGTAACCAGCTAAAGGATCCACGTTCATATTTTTTATGAGCAGAAGATTGGAACAGATGTTAATTACAATTTAAGAATCCGTCGACGCAGGATAGGATGGCTCTGAGCACTATGGGACTTAACATCTATGGTCATCAGGCCCCTAGAACTTAGAACTACTTAACCCTAACTAACCTAAGGACAGCACACAACACCCAGTCATCACGAGGCAGAGAAAATCCCTGATCCCCCCCGGGAATTGAACCCGGGATCCCGGGCGTGGGAAGCGAGAACGCTACCGCACGACCACGAGCTGCGGACTGCAGGATAGGAACTGTATAGTACAGAGTCATACACAGTCTGAACAGAAGTATCCTGATACCCCTCTGTAATGCGTAATTGACCACTATATGCCACACGACAGGCGGATCTGCCAGTATAAAAGGAGACGTGGGAGTATTGTGTTGTCAGTAGAAAAGCAGCTACGACAGAATATGTCTGCCAGGCGAACTCAGTGACTTTGAATGTTCACTAGCAATTCGACGTCGCCAAGGTAACAAATTCCTCAGTGACATTTGAACCCTTCTAAAGTTGGTCATGTCGACTGTTGGTGATCTGACTGCGTGAAGAGGAAACGTGAAGCAACAGCCAGTGCTAAATCAAGAGCAAGCAGACGTCATGTCCTGGCGGACAGGAACAGCCGAGCACTGCGGAGGATGGCTCTAAAAAATCGCATGAAACCAGTGGAAGGAATCACTCGTGAGTTCAAAAGTTCTACCAGGAGTCCGTTCAGCACAATGATAGAGGGTAGGGAGTTAAAAAGAATGGTGCATAATGGCCGGAGGGCTCCTCATAAGCCACACATTTCTGTTGTCCATGCGAAGCGATGCTTGAAGAGCGACGGCGCTGGAGTATGGATGACAGGAAAAGAGTGAGTTGGTGTGATGAATCACGCCATACCTTGTGACATTTCGATAAAAGATGTTGCGAAGGTTTGGAGAATTGCTAAGGGATGTTACCTGTTATCATGTTTATCGCCAACACTGAAGTATCGAAGGGGTAGTGTTCAGGTATGGGGGTGTCTTCCGTGGCTAGGGTGTGGTCACCTTATTGTGTTTAAGTAAACACTAATTGCAGAAGGATATGAACACATGTTACAGCATTGTGTGCAGTGTACAGTAGAAGAACAGTCCGGAGACGATGAATGTATCACCGTTACAATGTAACTGATCAATAACATTCCTGAAATGGACCGGCCTGCCAAAAGAGTGCCTTTAGGATGAGTAGAGCGTCGACTTTGCTCCAGACCCCAGTGTTCAACATCACTACCTACCCTGGAAGATAAACAGTTTACACAAGAAGAATACGTCGTGAAATGTGGTGCTGCAGAAGGATGCTGAAGATTAGATGGGTAGTTCGCATAACTAATAAGGGGGTACTGAATAGAAGTGTGGAGACAAGAAACTTGTGGCACAATTTGACTAAAAGAAGGGACTGGTCAACAGGAGACTTTCTGAGACATCAAGGGATCATCAATTTAGTAGTGCAGGAAAGTGTGGAGTTTGGTGAATGGGGAAAAATCGTAAAGGGAGACAAAGAAATGAATCAGTAAGCAGATTCAAAAGGATATTGGTATTAGCAGTTATTCAGAGACAAAGAGGTTTGCGCGGGATAGAGTAACATGGAAAGCTGCTTCAAACTAGGTTTCTGACTGAAGACCACGACAAAAATAACAAAATCCCTATTGGACAAATTGTAATAACAGATTAGGGACACAGTGTTTTCACATGTTTCGTGTCAATGTCCAGCGATGCAGGATCATTCCTAGTCTTACCTTACTCAATTCTTGAAAACTGACTAGCATGCAAAGAGACTGTAGTGTTTGCTAGTAATAATCACTTCCCCATCTTTAATTGAACCCTGATTCATGAAAGTGACTGGACAGAGCATTCTTGTATCTTACAGTAAGACAAGATGGTGGCCGCAGCAGTGTAGCACATTCACATAAAGATTGTATGCAACAGTTGTAAGGTGGTGTGGTCTCCTGACCTTCATTTCTTACATATTCCGACCTCACCATCGTATTCTGCGTATCAAAACGTTTCATTCGAGCCCAAACTCGATAGGGTAGAGTCGATATGCAAATCTAATAAATAAATCGCAAGTGCGCACCAAGATTAAAAAGTCGAGGCTGGCGTACACAAACATTCAAGACACGACGCTTTTTGCGTGGAGGGAAGTCGTTCCGGTGACGCTCTTGTAGCGGGAACAATAGCAGGAACGAGTGCGCTCGTGCGTGTACGCAGAGAGCGAGGAACAGAGTCTCTACTCAGTACTGCACTGAGAGAGAACCTCTGTCGCTAGCGAATCGGAGTGATACTCCATATTGAGTCGGTCGCGATTAAGCATTTGTTCACTGTGTTGGCTGCGACATTTAATGCGCAGTGTGAACACAGACAGAGTATTAGATAGCGCCTGCGAGCGAACATTGAGTGGCATTGCGGTGGACTGGTCATGTGACCAGTGTACCACGCCAATAGTTAGACTAGGGGCAGATAGAAGTCCTTGACTTCATCAAGGCGTAGTGAGAGTTCGATTGGCGAAGGTCAATCTAGATAGAAAGAGATAGTTTTGTTATTTTTCAGAGGCGAATGACGCAGGCAGCAGTCATCGCAGCTCACGGTATTGTGCACTACAGTGTAGGCGAGCCCAATCTTTCCTCCATTAGAAAAAACATACTTCATTCACGTCACTCCATTACATTTCTCATGCGACAGCCTCGACCGTACTTAGAAAAATTCAATCGGATAATAATTCAAGTTGAGTAGGTGTGGCTCTCAGCCATTCTGCCGTGTAAATAACGTACTTAAAGAAAAGGGATAAAAGAGCTTTCCCACACTTTGTATATAAATGTCATTAACAGGATTCCTATCCATAAGAGGTAACCTCCTATTCCGGAAAGAACCCGAAAATTTGTGTATCAGTTTATAAATAAAAGTTTCACTTGATTTTCTTAAATTTTGCAATAAATAATATTTTCCGTTCGTTTAATGTTTTTCTTACACTAACTAGCAATACTCTAGTAGCCAAGTATCCCACTAGTTACGTAAGAAAATATAATATTTTTGTGTCTTTTCCTTACAGCGGACGACTCCAGAAGATATTTATTGCTGAAAGTTTTCAGGCATTTCTTTTTGGTATGTTAGGAGCGTCTGGCTGACTTCTGTAGTAGTGTGGGGTGGAAATTGCTTCTTGCAGGAGCCAAAGGGTACTTGTCAGATCAATCCGTTGCGCAACTCGTCAACTCGCAACCTTCTCTAATTTTTCATTTAAGGGAAGAATGGGCTGCCGTACCTACACAGACATTCAGACACCTCATCGAAAGTGTCCCCAGCAGAGTCCAAACAGTCAGAAAGGTGAAACGTGAACACACTTCATATTAATGCCCAGTAATAGGTATCTGGATGCTTTTGGTCAGCTTGAGGGATTCTTGACTTAAAGAAGACGTGCCACAGTACAGTATATGGGCTAGAATGGTGAGTACAGCGAGCATAGAGCACAATGTCGTGGACTGGTGCGCCAATAAGCTGGCACACTGGCCTGCTAGTCCACTCCACACGAGGCTGCATAATGGTCAGTCCGCCAACATGGTCGGC
This sequence comes from Schistocerca nitens, assembly GCF_023898315.1. NCBI lineage: Eukaryota > Metazoa > Arthropoda > Insecta > Orthoptera > Acrididae > Schistocerca > Schistocerca nitens. The sequence continues at coordinate 617,906,339 of NC_064614.1, forward strand.
TAGGCAGTGGCTCGTCCAGGCTAGCACCTTGCAAGCATCTAGTTCTGTGGCAGTACGCTCTGCAAAGACACAGCGAATCATGAAAGGCAGGCGTTGGGGACGTTGGATCCCAGGGTGGCACTTAGGACAACCGAGTGCAATTATGTGAAGCTAAGACTCTAAACTCACATTCGGGTGTACAGTGGTTCAAATCCTCGTCCATTCAACCAGATTCAAGTGTTCCTTATTTCCTTAAATTGGCTTTGGCAAATGCGGGGATGGTTACCTTGAAGCAGCACGAATGATTCCATAACCTCCCCTAACCTGAACTGTGCTCCATCTCTAATGACCTCCTCAGCGATGGAACGTTAAAACCTTATCTTCCCTCCTTGAGTACCAAGGAAAAAGTCGACCTGGCGTAATAAACGTTCCGTGAAATCAGGGGGAATGAAATAGCCTTGAAAAGTATCTGTCGTCCTAGCGCGAATGATTTTAGAAATATGGTTCCATGATGGTCCAGTGAATCTTAGAGTTAGTTGTTACAGTGGGATGGATGCTTTTGTGCTGGCGTGTGTACGAGGTGCATTCAAGTTCTAAGGCCTCCGATTTTTTTTCTAATTAAGTACTCACCCGAAATCGATGAAACTGGCGTTACTTCTCGACGTAATCGCCCTGCAGACGTACACATTTTTCACAACGCTGACGCCATGATTCCATGGCAGCGGCGAAGGCTTCTTTAGGAGTCTGTTTTGACCACTGGAAAATCGCTGAGGCAATAGCAGCACGGCTGGTGAATGTGCGGCCACGGAGCGTGTCTTTCATTGTTGGAAAAAGCCAAAAGTCACTAGGAGCCAGGTCAGGTGAGTAGGGAGCATGAGGAATCACTTCAAAGTTGTTATCACGAAGAAACTGTTGTGTAACGTTAGCTCGATGTGCGGGTGCGTTGTCTTGGTGAAACAGCACACGCGCAGCCCTTCCCGGACATTTTTGTTGCAGTGCAGGAAGGAATTTGTTCTTCAAAACATTTTCGTAGGATGCACCTGTTACCGTAGTGCCCTTTGGAACGCAATGGGTAAGGATTACGCCCTCGCTGTCCCCGAACACGGACACCATCATTTTTTCAGCACTGGCGGTTACCTGAAATTTTTTTGGTGGCAGTGAATCTGTGTTCTTCCATTGAGCTGACTGGCGCTTTGTTTCTGGATTGAAAAATGGCATCCACGTCTCATCCATTGTCACAACTGACGAAAAGAAAGTCCCATTCATGCTGTCGTTGCGCGTCAACATTGCTTGGCAACATGCCACACGGGCAGCCATGTGGTCGTCCGTCAGCATTCGTGGCACCCACCTGGATGACACTTTTCGCATTTTCAGGTCGTCATGCAGGATTGTATGCACAGAACCCACAGAAATGCCAACTCTGGAGGCGATCTGTTCAACAGTCATTCGGCGATCCCCCAAAACAATTCTCTCCACTTTCTCGATCATGTCGTCAGACCGGCTTGTGCGAGCCCGAGGTTGTTTCGGTTTGTTGTCACACGATGTTCTGCCTTAATTAAACTGTCGCACCCACGAACGCACTTTCGACACATCCATAACCCCATCACCACATGTCTCCTTCAACTGTCGATGAATTTCAATTGGTTTCACACCACGCAAATTCAGAAACCGAATGATTGCACGCTGTTCAAGTAAGGAAAACGTCGCCATTTTAAGTATTTAAAACAGTTCTCATTCTCGCCGCTGGCGGTAAAATTCCATCTTCCGTACGGTGCTGCCATCTCTGGGACGTATTGACAATGAACGCGGCCTCATTTTATAACATTGCGCATGTTTCTATCTCTTTCCAGTCGGGATAAAAAAAAATCAGAGGCCTTAGAACTTGAATGCACCTCGTACAAGGAATCCAGCTGACAATGGATATTGTCAGATTGGTGTCTAACTGAGACTAGTGCCAAAAAACCAAACGTGGATGCAAAAGTGTCTTGACAGCAGTCTTAATAGCAACGACAGATAATAGTGCTAGTAGTGGGGTAAAATCCTATAGGGTGAGTTGTAGATAGGGGTCGCCCAGTGGCAAAAGCTTCCCTACATACGTTTTGTGCTTTCGCCTATATTCATTTGGTGTAACAGATATTTAAATATTCATTGGCACATCACTAGCATATCGATTGTGTTTTAGATACTGCAGCTGCCCTGTGGAAATTGCTTAGCTACTGCACTGTGTGAGTTGTATATTTACAATTTTTAACTCGTTAGACACACTTACTTTCCATTCTGATTGTTGTGGCTTCTGTTTTCAGTATTTGTGTGGCACAAATACCTTTCCGATTGACATCTTAGTTTATATCGTGAATTACGTTTTAAGTCACAGTAACACTTTGTTTACAGTTTCTGAAAGTACTGCTGAATTCAGTTGGGTGTATAAATTAAGCATTGCCGCTCTTAATACTTAATTTCAGCTTCTGAGTAACTGTTGTTGTTGTTGTGGTCTTGAGTACAGAGACGGTTAAATGCAGCTCTCCATGCTACTCTATCCTGTGCAGGCTTCTTCATCTCTGAGTACCTACTGTAACCGACATCCTTCTGAATCTGCTTAGTGTATTCATCTCTTGGTCTCCCTCTACGATTTTTACCCTCCACGCTGCCCTCCAATACTAAATTGGTGATCCCTTGATGCCTCAGAACATGTCCTACGAACCAATAGCTTCTTCTAGTTAAGCTGTGCCACAAAGTCCTCTTCTCCAGAATTCTATTCAGTACCTCCTTATTAGTTCCATGATCTGCCCATATAATCTTCAGCAATCGTCTGTAGCACCACATTTCGAAAGCTTCTATTCTGAGTGACTAAAAATAATAATTGCTCAACATGCAATGTACCAAAACAGTGTAAGTTATTTTACAGATCATTTTTTATTATTAGTGTAGCACCCGTGTATTGGACACTATGCTGACGTCGTCATGGTCTGTATCTAGATGGACCACCACCCCTGGACGTGGTTAGCAGTGAATCAGTATATAATGGCCTGCCATATGGCCAAAGATAACAGTGAAACATTATTACCAATGTAAACTTTTATTCGTCAAAGGTACACAGTTGTCTTGGTTATCAGGCTGCCTGACATTCAACACGCCAGGAATGCGCCGCCGAAACTAGCATGCAGTGGTGGCAGAAGCAGCGGCGTCAGTATCCTATGACATCATGGGGCCAACAGCCACACCGTGAAGACAGGATAGTTTGCGCTGGCCATGGCCACCAGCAGCTCTGGAAAGTGTGTGACCAGGCCACACTTGGAAATACCATACAATTTCTGCAGAAGAGGCTCCACTGGATGTGCAACAAGTGGGTGAAGTTGTACAAAGTCACACAGGCCACAGGAAAACAGCCGGCACCATCAAAGTCTGAAGTCTGACCACAGGAACAGAAGGCGGGAGGTGGCAGCTACATGCCTCCCTCCCCCCCCCCCCCTACTACCACCACCAAAATGGCGGATGATGGTCTGCTCCCTGGAACCACAGGTTAGGCCACGAAAGGAACCAATAGATGAAGGAACCCACAGCTCCCCATCAGTCTTGACTCGCATGGTGGTGCTGTGACTCGCAGTGGCTGTGACTCCCAGGCTGGTCTTGCTGCTCCATCCTAGATTGTAGATGGCTAGGAGAGCAAGGGATAGACTGACATAGGTCCAACCTCGAGGGTGGATGGCTGCCGGCTGAGTAGATTCTCCCACCAGAAGAGGAGTATGTTTATACATGGTTGGCCCATGTGCTTTGGTACTGTGAGGCAGCAATGACATCACTTGGCTTGCATTTCTTGTCCATTCAACTGCATTGGTCACCCTGATTGCACCTGAAAGGTGTCTCAACTCCCACTTTCAGGGCAATCGTGAGCATGTTTTGTGGAATCAATGTACTGAATAGTTACTCTTGTGTCTGACAAAAGCTTTCTTACTGACACAGTGTAGTCATCACAATGACATTATGCCCCTCTCCCTATGATGTCATTCTGTGGCAGTGGCATCTTGGCTACCTGGATCTTACATTATGCAGCAATTAACTCTGTCTTGTAACCATATTACACCTAGCATCAGTGACTCTTCCTTGTCATTATGCTCAGCAGTTTCATCCTGATTTACTTTGCACTCCTCATACACTACCAGGGGAGGGCTTCAAAAATCAACACATCTATGCAAAGCCTGTTATTATGTGGTGCTTTACTCCACATTCATTTAACAAATTTGCCCTGGATTTGACTCATTGTGTCTCTGGAAAAAGTCTTGACAAACATATACAAATCAAAAATTTACAATGTTCATTGTAGCTTCCAGTTTTTTAAATCAAGCTAGAACCTCAAAGTTCTTTAGCTCAGTCTCCATTTCACAGCATCATTCCTCAGGGTTTAGCTCACTGAGTAACATATTTTATAACTGTTTATTTCTTCTTAGTCATTACTTAAAACTAGTAAATCCTTTTCCTATGACATGGCTCACACACACCCAAGTTTACAACGACACTCACTCCTTCCTTTATTAATAGTTCAATATACTGTCTTGCTTACTTAATTCTTTTTTTCTACTGGTAAACCAAACAACTTTTCTCATTTCCACGCATAAGCATGACACCATTAAATCGTAATGTCAAAAATCACTAAAATAAAATTACAAAACTCTTCCTTCTCATCAAATCGTTCAATAGCAAATGTTTCCAGTTAATAATTTTTTATGTTCAGTATCTTCCTTCGTCTATGAGCTGGTTTCTTAAACTGATGTTTCCTTATAGCATCTAGAACGCTGTCTATGTAACAAAAGTCTCACTTACTTTTTCCCACAACACAAGTCCTTAAAAGTACACTTACATAAAAAGTACTTACAATATTAGCACATGCAGCATACTGTCCAATAGCTTCAAATATTTTCTTTACTTAACAACTAGTTACACGTTCACTATGTCTTGCCATGCCATGCCCTCTTATATCGTTCCCTTTAAAAACCAACTTCGTTGTGCTCTTTGGCACTATTGAATCTAAATGATGCCTTATGCAGTTTGTTGATTCTACTGCCATGATAATAGTTCTTTGCGACGATGTTACCCTTATAACTGTCTTCTGCCGCAACAATGTTTTCTCGAGTTTGACTGTGCTTTTAAGAACACTTACATGACACTTCTTCTTACACTCAGTACTTTTAACATTGCAAGAATCGCTAAATTTACCTTGATTCTCAGGCTCAGATTTTTGGAAAGATTCAGTCTTTTTTGCTCGATCATTAGCCTTACAAACATTTTTCATCCTCCTTTTCTTCCTGCCTCCCCCCTTTGGAGGAGACGGTGCCATCGTAAGTGGTGACGAATCTGCGTCCTACGGAAAGTAAAGGCACTATCCACAACATCGCAAAACAACTAACATTATCGATGGGTTCCTGTGCATCCCCCGTGGTATCCTCAATAAAATCATCGTCTGCAGTGGTCCTCCGAATGATCCAAGAATCAGTGGCACATTTACTTCCCTGTACATGCGGCATGCTGCGCGGGCGGTGTCGAACATACTGGCCACAACCAGTGAGCAGTGCTGGAAAGTGGGTGAGCACTGGCCAGGCCACGCCTAACGACATCGTAGACTGCGTGCAGCAAAGGTTCTATAGGCTCTGAACCAAGTACATGAACTTGTGCGGAGTCTGTAACGCTGATGTCGATTTAAGATGCTGTAAAATCTGTATTCTGTAACTTCTTTGACTTGAGATGCATGTAAATATGTTTTCTCACTCTCTAATTTTATGTAATCTGCAGATATTTTGTATGTGTCTTTTTCTGAAGCCTTGTAGTTTTATATACTAAATTGCAACATATAACGTGTACATGCTAAGGGAATGTAGAATAGTATACGATAGAAATGCTAGAGGGACGTCCCTCCACAACGAAAGGGCTTAGGCGGAAAGTAAATGGTGCAAGGATGCGAGTTGGTGAGACAAGTATTGGTGGCCACATAGTTGTGGCTAGTTCTCGACGAGTCAATATCCCGAGTGATCAATGAGGCAAAGATTCCTGGTAAAGTCGAGTAATTAGGGCTCGGATGTGGTTTGTTACTAGCCAGCGTATCACAAAATTTATTGGGTTACTCTCATATCCGCGTTTACACCGTTAAGAAGATATTATACATAGTATATTGCATCAAGAGCCATGATTACATAATAACGCTTTGTTCTGTCGCCACTGATAATCGCCACTACATCCGACTTCAGACAAAGTAAAATTTAATTTTGTAAAAATTTGCTATCGTGATCCACCGACAACGCCTGACAACATGCGAGAGCGCATTGTCAATGCATGTGCGAACATTACGGAAGGCGAACTACTCACTGTTGAGGGGAATGTCGTTACACGTATTGCCAAATGCATTGAGGTTGACGGACATCATTCTAAGCATTTATTGCATTAATGTGGTAGTTACAGGTAATCACGCTGTAACAGCATGCGTTCTCAGAAATGATAAGTTCTCAAAGGTACATGTATCACATTGGAACAACCGAAATAAAAATGTTCAAACATACCAACGTTCTGTATTTGAATTTAGAAAACCTACCTGTTACCAACTGTTCGTCTAAACTTGTGAGCCATATGTTTGTGAGTACTACAGCGCCATCTATCACAAAGCGAAAAAATTGGTCCAACTAAAACATTCATATTTCTTTACGTACTACACGAATATGTAATAAAAAATGGGGGTTCCTATTTAAAAAAACGCAGTTGATATCCGTTTTACGTATGGCAGCGCCATCTAGTGGACCAACCACAGCGCCATCTAGTTTCCCCCATTCAAGCTAGACAAGTTCCGTTCTTTGTTGTTTTTCGTTTGACGCTTATTTCGTGAGATATTTGTCCTGGTCACGATCAATCGACCACCCTGTATTCGCATACAAACACGTACACGCATAGTACATAAATTTTATAATACGTATTGATTACTTTGTTAACCATCTGATGGTGTGCTATAAATAATTTACATTCTCAATGAAAATATCAACAAGTAAATGGCAAGGCAGCTCCCACCTTCTGCTTCCACTGTTTTCTTCGACACTTGCGTCATCTCTTCCTTCTGATAACACTTTTGATCGAACAATCTGAGCCTTGTACGTATAGAATGGCCATCCCATTAACTTTAGAATATGTCACATTCTACAGATTCTTGCCTGAAATGCTCACAGAACTTGTTCTATACTTACACTTTCAGTACTTATTTTAAATTGGGACTAAATGTTTCTCTTTTGTTGTAAAAGTGGGCCATTGACCACAACTCAGTATTTCACTGTCTTTCTTAAGTGAAAAAATTACTTTCCTCTGCAGACACACTGTAAATATTTATATAAACAGAATGGTAGAAGATGGGGACCTAGCACTGCAACATTCTGTTTGAGGGGAATAGGCTAGAACGCTCCGAAAAGTTTTATAGAAATGCGTTGAAACTTGGTAGACAAACATACTTTAAAGGCATCATGCGGCTAAACTTGAAGCTGGTGAAGGGAATGTAAAACAGTATTGCAAAAACAGTACTAAGTTAGCTGCTACTGTTTGATTGCCCTCTTCCCGTTAGTCCACAACGGGCATCCCCGCTCCCCCCACCCCCTCCACATATAAAAAAGCAAAAATCGTCTGCAGCGCCCCTGACAGCTTGTGCTATATGTGCTAGGGATTCTGGCACATGTGCTATAGATAAAATTGTGGTGTATCTGTACGTATGACAAAGTTCGCCATTTTTCTAGCAAATGTTTATCCGAAAGGTTTACTGCCGGCACGTGAGCTATCAACACGGTCGTTCTTGGAAACGGAGACCGAGGAAAAACTGCGGGTCACGAACTAGGCGCGCAGTTGGCGCGTTCTGTCTCGCAGCTGGGGGCTTGACGTCTGCAGACCAAACAGCGCCTGGATACTCACTATGCTATGTGCGAGCTGATATCCTGCTACGACAGAATACATATGTTTGACTTGAGCGTTCGAAGCACCATATAGAACAACTACAGGTTGTTTCTGGGTCTGTGAGTTGGAGAATAGTAGGTTCTTCCCACGTAATTTCATAAGTAGCATGACACCCACGGAAACAGTTATGGCCTGGCAAAAATGAAGCAAACTGACATGAAATCTGAGTGTTTATTGCGACGGTATAGCATAAAACAAGCACACGTAACCCAGAAGCGCTACAGTCCGGTTGAGTCATCCGTGTACAACAGACAGCTGTTCGCGGTAATGACTGAGGTCAAAGATGGGCCTAGCCTATCCGTCTCTGGGGTGCGGGCACTCCCTTGGCGTCCCCAGCTGTTGCTGTTATTGAACTCTTATGCCCTGTACACACGAGGACACATCTTGCGCCTCTAATGGTGCAATAAGATGGTACAACCTCCTGCTCTAAGATCTGGCATGCCACCCGGTAGCTGAGTTTGTACACACAATGACTGCAGATGGCGCAACATCATTTTAGAAAATGACTGATGACGAACTGAAAGTGGCAGCTGCTGCTTATGCAGTCATTACTGCAGTAATATCTCGGCTGCGTCCACGAAGAAATTTAGGTTGGCGTAATAGAAGATGGTGGAGTAGACCTTGGATTTGTGAGGAGGGCGGTGAGGAGTTGCACTGTTTATTACGCCATGAACTGAGGTATGAGGACAGGGAATCATACAAAATTCTTCTGAGAATATGCGAGACGGAATTCTTGCCATTGCTTCGTTTACTAGGTCCAAGAATACTGAAGCAAAACACAGCTATCCGAGAATGTATCTCAGCTTCAAAGAGGTGAGTAGGTACCTTTATATAAGCCTAGTATTACTAGGTTGCTGTATGTACACTACATACCTGTAACCTGTAGGTAATTCCATAATTTTCTTTAGGTTAGTTCTAACACTAGGGTTTCTAGCTACTGGAGAAAGCTACAGAAGCCTAATGTTTTCATTCAGAATACCTGTAAGCACGATATCCTCTATTATTCCTGAAACTTGTGACGCAGTTTACCAATGCTTGAAGGATTCATACATGAAAGTACGCTGATTTTGTTAAATTTCATGAAAACATGACCAAAATAAGTTAATGTAATAACATATTTAAATAAGCTGGAAAGTACAATAACGTAACCATTTTTATTCAGATGTGTTACTCTTAGCAAGAACCATGTTCAGATGTGTGTGAATTCCTAAGGGACCAAACTGCTGAGGTCATCGGTCCCTAGACTTACGCACTACTTAAACTAACTTATGCGAAGAACAACACACACACCCATGCCCGAGGGAGGACTCGAATCTCCGGCGGAAGGGGCAGCAAGAACATATTTCGGTGTGTGTATTCTGAGTGCCTCTGCCACAACATTTTGATGCAGTTTTATATAGCTTTCTCTTTATTCTGTGAAATTCATTAGAAATAGCAACAAAGTCTTTAAAGTGACATTCTTAACAATTTCCAAAAAATATTTGTTTCATGGAACGATGTATCTCTGATCCAACCTTGCGCTATCCCTGTGCCCAGGTACTATCACACATTTTTATAGTTTTACAATTATATTCAAAACGTATTCCAACTTTGTAAAAGTTTATGTTAAGAATTCAACTTTACAATTCAGAGGACAAAACTATTTCTCCCTTACCATTGGAATTTTCAGACAAAATCAATACACTTCATAATTCATCATTTTCAGTTTTTAGGGAAAAATGTGTCTGATACATAGTGATTCCGTAAGATTATACTTATTTTTCAGTTCACGTGTATGAAAGACACACTGACATAGTCACATCACATTTTCTGTCTTTCAGGTGCCATAAAAAAAGTGAATGGAAACGTATATCAAAACAATACCAAGACATATGGAACTTTCCAAATTGTCTTGGTGCTTTATAAGGCAAGCATGTGGAATTCCGTTCACCAAGATGTACGGGATCATACTCCCACAATTACAAAGGACGCAACAGCATTGTGTTACTGGCACTTGTTGCCACACAGGTTAATTTACATGTTTGGATATAGGTTGCAATGGGAGGATTGGCGCTGGAGGAGTGTTCCAGAACAGTCCACTCTGTGAAGCTCCTACTGGTGCTGAAAACTTAATAACATTCTTACACCAGAGATATTATCAGGAACTCAAACTGCAGTGCCTTTTGTAGTTGTAGCTGATGATGCTTTTCCATTATCAGCGCATATAATGAAACCATATAAGGGAAATCTCACACAGGAACAGAAAATATGTAATTACCGTTTGAGCAGGACAAGAATTACTTCTGAAAATGTTTTTGTAATACTGAGCAAGAGGTTCAGAATTATCATTAAGAAAATGGAGCTACCTGTTGAATCTGTAGAAAAAATCACACTATCTACTTGTGTGCTACATAATTTTTTCTGGACTCATTTGGAAAGAATTATGTTGCACAACTGGAAAAGAAAGAGGACGCAAATCACTGTGTTATCATTCCAGGAGAATGGTAGCAAAATAATCTTAGGGGCATTGGAAGATTAGGTCAACACAAATCAGTTAAAGAAGCTATGAAGGTGAGAGACATTCTACAGGAATACTTCAGCACTACTGAGTATGTACAGTGGCAGTGGGAATCTGTAAAAAAATTTCAGTACTGATATAGTGCTAAATTTTGAATATAAGTAATGTAAATTATGACTGAAAAGTTAATACAGTATGCAGGAGACTGTATAATATTCATAAATTTAGTTGTTACTACCACCAAATTTTGTAATTTGAATTTGTAATACTTACAGTCCACATTCGAGATAAAGCACTGCATATAATTTGTATTTTATAGGTGTTAATTTAAAAAGGGAAATGGATAGGTTAAAGTTAGATATAGTGGGAATTAGTGAAGTTTGGTGGCAGGAGGAACAAGACTTCTGGTCGGGTTAATGCAGGGTTATAAATACAAAATCAAATAGGTGTAATGCAGGAGTAGGTATAATAATGAATAAAAAAACCTTGGAGTGCGGGTAAGCTACTACAAACAGCATAGCGAACTCATTATTGTGGTCAAGATAGACACGAAGTCCACACCTACCACAGTAGTACAATTTATATGCCAACTAGCTCCGCAGATGACCAAGAGATTGATGAAATGTATGATGAGATAAAAGAAATTATTCAGATGGTGAAGGGAGACGAAAATTTTATAGTCATGGGTGACTGGAATTCGATGGTAGAAAAAGGAAGAGAAGGAAATGGGGGTAAGAAATGAAAGAGGAAGCCGTCTGGTAGAATTTTTCACTCAGCATAACTTAATCATAGCTAACACAAGAATCATAAAAGACGGATGTATACATGCAAGAGGCCTGGAGATACTCGAAGGTTTCAGATAGATTATATAATGGTAAGACAGAGATTTAGGAACCAGGTTTTAAACTGTAAGACATTTCCAGGGGCAGACTGGACTCTGATCACAAACTATTGGTTATGAACTGTAGATTAAAAATGAAGAAACTACAAACAGGTGGGAATTTAAGGACATGAGATCTGGATAAACTGACAGTTTCAGGGAGAGTATTAGGGAACGATTGACAGGAATGGTGGAAAGAAATACAGTTGAAAAAGAATGGGTATCTTTGAGGGATGAAATAGTGAAGGCAGCAGAGGACCAAGTAGGTAAAAAGATGAGGGCTAATAGAAATCCTTGGGTAACAGAAGACATATTGAATGTAATTGATGAAAGAAGAAAATATAAAAACGCAGTAAATGAAGCAGGCAAAAAGGAATACAAACGTCTCAAAAATGAGATCGACAGGAAGTGCAAAATGGCTAAGCAGGGATGGCTAGAGGACAAATGTAAGGATGTAGAGGTATATCTCACTAGGGGTAAGATAGATACTGCCTACAGGAAAATTAAAGAGACATTTGGAGAAAGGAGAACCACTTGTAAGAATATCAAGAGCTCAGATGGAAACCCAGTTCTAAGCAAAGAAGAGAAAGCAGAAAGGTGGAACGAGTATATCGTAGAAGGTCTGTACGTGATGTACTTGAGGATAATATTATGGAAATGAAAGGGGATGTAGATGAAGATGAAATGGGAGATATGGTACTGCGTGAAGAGTTTGACAGAGCACTGAAAGATCTGAGTCGAAACAAGGCCCCGGGAGTAGACAACACTCCATTCGAACTACTGACAGCCTTGGGAGAGCCAGTTCTGACAAAACTCTATCATCTGGTGAGCAAGGTGTATGAGAGAGGCGAAATTCCCTCAGACTTCAAGAAGAATATAGTAATTCCAATCCCAAAGATAGCAGATGTTGACAAATGTGAAAATTACCGAACAATTAGTTTAATAAGTCACAGCTGCAAAATACTAACGCGAATTCTTTACAGACGAATGGAAAAACTAATAGACGCCAACCTCGGGGAAGATCAGTTTGGATTCTGTAGAAGTATTGGAACAGGTGAGGCAATACTGACCTTACGGCTTATCTTAGAAGAAAGATTGAGGAAAGGCAAACCTACGTTTCTAGCGTTTGTAGACTTAGAGAAAGCTTTTGACAATGTTGATTGGAATACTCTCTTTCAAATTCTGAATGTGGCAGGGGTAAAATACAGGGAGCGAATGGCTATTTACAATTTGTACAGAAACCAGATGGCAGCTATAAGAGTCAAGGGGCATGAAAGGGAAGCAGTAGTTGGTAAGGGAGTGATACAGGATTGTAGCCTCTCCCAGATGTTATTCAATCTGTATCTAGAGCAAGCAGTAAAGGAAACAAAATAAAAACTCGGAGTAGAAATTAAAATCCATGGAGAAGAAAAAAAACTTTCAGGTTTGCCGATGACATTGTAATTCTGTCAGAGACAGCAAAGGACCTGGAAGAGCAGCTGAACGGAATGGACTGCGTCTTGAAAGGAGGATATAAGATGAACATCAACAAAAGCAAAATGAGGATAATGGAATGTAGTCGAATTAAATCGGGTGATGTTGAGGATATTAGATAATGAAATGAGACGTTAAAGTAGTAAATGAGTTTTGCTATTTGGGGAGCAAAATAACTAATGATGATCGAAGTACAAAGGATATAAAATGTAGACTGGCAATGGCAAGGAAAGCGTTTCTGAAGAAGAGGAATTTTTTAACATCGAGTATAGATTTAAGTGTCAGGAAGTCGTTTCGGGAAGTATTTGTATGGAGTGTGGCCATGTATGGAACTGAAAAGTGTACGATAAATAGTGTGGGCAAGGAGAGAATAGAGGCATTCGAAATGTGGTGCTACTGAAGAATGCTGAAGATTAGATGGGTAGGTCACATAACTAATGAGAAGGTATTGAATAGAATTAGGGAGAAGAGAAATTTGTGGCACACCTTGACTAGAAGAAGGGATTGGTTGGTAGGACATGTTCTGAGGCGTCAAGGGATCACCAATTTAGTATTGGAGGGCAGCATGGAGGGTAAGAATCGTAGAGGGAGACCAAGAGATGAATACACTAAGCAGATTCAGAAGGATGTAGGTTGCAGTAGAGACTGGGAGATGAAGAAGCTTGCACAGGATAGAGTAGCTTGGAGAGCTGTATCAAACCAGTCTATGGACTGAAGACCTTAAAGAATTACGTTTTAATGGAAATAAACAAACAGCCTTCTTACTCAAATTAAATAAATGAATAGTCTTGTTACTAGTTATTGCCTCGGTCTTCCTCTTGCATAGAACAAAGTATTTTAAATATGTCTCTCTTAGCTTTTATCACCACTACTTTACTATTTATTTCCTGTAGAGAAGCAGTTACATATGAACGAAATACTTCAACATAAGTTGGAGCAGTTTTTGGTTTATTGTGCTGGTCAGTATATTGTAAGCTCGTTTCAAAAAAAGCTTATTCCTCTTTATTGTAATCACTCTTCCTTCTTGTTCCCTTGATCATACCTCCACCACGTGGACTGCTGTATGATGATGATGATGATGATGATGATAATGATGATGATGCTGTTTGAAATATCTGGAAAAAATGCTGTGGATGAAGGCAGACAAGGAGCGTACAGTTGTCCTAATGGATAAACAAGAATACAATATTGACACACAAGAATTCATTTCATATAATAAAATCACAAAACTAAAGTTAAACCAACAAAGAGGTTCCAGACAAAAATGAAAAACATACTGAAGAAAATAGAACACACACCTGGAGGCAGACAAAACGCTCTTATGGCATGTGTAAAATCGAATGCCCCAAAAATCTAGAGCCAAGAAAGCTTCATAAAGTACATACCTCCTGTGAGGCCCATCATGAATTACAGATAAGCACACATCCTCACTAGACATACTCACACAACAGTATAAAACACAAAATGACAGAACAGTGACAAACACAGGGCAACTAATAAACCACATAAAAGACTTATATATTCCAGATACAGCCATGTTGGACTAATTTTATGTAGAAAAAATATACTCCAGAATCTCAGTGAAAGAAACAATCAAAACAATAGAACAAGACCTGGATACTCAAAATCACTTACGACAGAGCCACAGAAGAGAGATAAGCACATTACTGCTTCTCTTTAACGACTAAAATTACTCTGAATTCAATAAAGAATTCTACTTACTAGAAAAAGGATTGACAATGAGATTCCTAATTTCAGGAAAGTAATCAAATTTCTTCACGAACGAAAAAATATGAAAAAAATTTCCAGAAGATTGTACAAAATACAATATATTGGTTTTGTGGAAATACACGGATGGCGTTCTCAGCTCGGTAGATGAACAAGAAAATAAAATATAACAACTGTAGGTAGAGACAGACACTTTAGACAAAAATATATACTTCACGTTAGAGACAGAACAAACAGGCCAATAAACGTCATAAAAATATTCAACACAGAGCAAAATAACCAACACTCATTCAGCAATTACAGGAAAAACATCACAACAGACACAATACGACAGCAATCATCTAACCACCGATAGGTCCAAAAAGAACGTATCCACAGTTACATGATCCAAGGATCAAACACAGTACCACATGCTAAAGGTAACTATAATAAGGAGCTGGACACAATCACTCAGATAACAAAAAGTAATGGATACCAAAAATACCTACTAACAAAACTGAACAAGAAAATTCAGAAAAATATGAAAAAAAAACACTTCACAAATCCACAGACCGACAACACCCTTCATAATCATACATTCCAACATCATCACCACTACATAAAAGTGAACAACACAAAACTCAACAAACAAGCTGGTACACACTAGCATACGAAAACAAACTGACTCACAGAATTGGGAATATCCTCACGAAATAAATGACTAAAAATAGCATACAAAAACAATAACTCTACACAGAACATCTAAAAAAGGAAGATCACACTGACATATACCAAAAATGGTATTTACAACTTCAGTGAAACAGCTGTGATGCTTTATTCTGAGGACAGACAGACAGAACTTTCGAAATAAGGTATGAGGAACACAAAATAGCATAGGGATAAGGCATCAACCTTTCATCATTTGTAGAATACCTCAGGAAAGAAAACAACCAGCCTACCACAATAGAAAAGTACATGAAAATAGTCAGATTCAGTAACAAAGGGCCAGCCCTAGTGGCCTGCGGTTCTAGGCGCTACAGTGTGGAACCGAGCGACCGCTACGGTCGCAAGTTCGAATCCTGCCTCGGGCATTGATGTGTGTGATGTCTTTAGGTTAGTTAGGTTTAAGTAGTTCTAAGTTCTAGGGGACTGATGACCTCAGAAGTTAAGTCCCATAATGCTCAGAACCATCTGAACCATTTTTTGAAGTAACAAAGATCATCTCCAAAAACTACAAGACAAGACAGGCCTAACAGGAGTATTCGCTTTATGAAGCTTTGGTTAGCTGCAGAGTTTTATGGTATTAGATTTCCTGCATGTCATATGAGCTTTTTGTCTGCCATCAAGTGTGTTCTATTGCCTGGAGTATATTTTTCATTTTTGTCTGGAATGTCTTTGTTGGGACGGACTTTAGTTTTGTGATTTTATTCTATGAAATGAATTCTTATTGTTATTGTATTCTTGTTCATCCATTACGACAACATTATTCCCCTTGTCTACCTTCGTTACGATTATGTTGCCTGTGTGTAGTTCTTATCTATGGGTTTTCAGGGTCTTAGTTTCTGTGGTTATCTCTCTTATTTAGCTGTGTTCACGTCTCGTATCTATGATGTTTTTAAGTTTTCTGCCTACTAATTCTCTTGTTAGACCTATGTTCATGATTGTTGTATCTTCCTCGGTTTTCGAGACAGTACGTTCTCAGATTCTATGAAGCCTTTTGGTAGTAGTTATGTTCCTTCTCCCTTAAGTTTGATGTCTTTGAGGTTCATGAGACGTAGTTAGAACTTATGTATATGTCTCTGCTTGCTTGGGACATTTCATTATATATGTTTGTCCGTAAGTGCCTCTAGTTTCTTATCCTGCCTTTGTTTTAACTGTTCTATAGCATTACAGGTGTGTTCTTCAACTTTGCCCGTTATATACCACAGGAGGGTGGTGTTGCTCGTAGTGTCTGCAAAGTGCAAGTGTTTTTCATACAGTTTATGATTTTGTTCGCTTTTTTTTTTTTTTTTTTTTTTGTGTATGTGCATACAACGATCTAATTTCACTTGCAAGTCAACTTTTTTGAGCTAATTATTTTGTTCTTTGAACTCTTTGAGACAAACGTCAACAACCAGAAGCTATTTAAACTAATAATACATGCTATAGAGACAGAACAAACCTCTTAGACACCGCAAAATAATATAACAAACCAGAAAATATTCCTGCCCTAGACCATCTTATGCTGAACCATAGTAAACAAATAATTTACGCACACAGTAGTTAAGACATGCTAGTACTCTTCACAAAAACACACACACATATATATATATATATATATATATATATATATATATATATATATATATATATATATACTCCTGGAAATGGAAAAAAGAACACATTGACACCGGTGTGTCAGACCCACCATACTTGCTCCGGACACTGCGAGAGGGCTGTACAAGCAATGATCACACGCACGGCACAGCGGACACACCAGGAACCGCGGTGTTGGCCGTCGAATGGCGCTAGCCGCGCAGCATTTGTGCACCGCCGCCGTCAGTGTCAGCCAGTTTGCCGTGGCATACGGAGCTCCATCGCAGTCTTTAACACTGGTAGCATGCCGCGACAGCGTGGACGTGAACCGTATGTGCAGTTGACGGACTTTGAGCGAGGGCGTATAGTGGGCATGCGGGAGGCCGGGTGGACGTACCGCCGAATTGCTCAACACGTGGGGCGTGAGGTCTCCACAGTACATCGATGTTGTCGCCAGTGGTCGGCGGAAGGTGCACGTGCCCGTCGACCTGGGACCGGACCGCAGCGACGCACGGATGCACGCCAAGACCGTAGGATTCTACGCAGTGCCGTAGGGGACCGCACCGCCACTTCCCAGTAAATTAGGGACACTGTTGCTCCTGGGGTATCGGCGAGGACCATTCGCAACCGTCTCCATGAAGCTGGGCTACGGTCCCGCACACCGTTAGGCCGTCTTCCGCTCACGCCCCAACATCGTGCAGCCCGCCTCCAGTGGTGTCGCGACAGGCGTGAATGGAGGGACGAATGGAGACGTGTCGTCTTCAGCGATGAGAGTCGCTTCTGCCTTGGTGCCAATGATGGTCGTATGCGTGTTTGGCGCCGTGCAGGTGAGCGCCACAATCAGGACTGCATACGACCGAGGCACACAGGGCCAACACCCGGCATCATGGTGTGGGGAGCGATCTCCTACACTGGCCGTACACCACTGGTGATCGTCGAGGGGACACTGAATAGTGCACGGTACATCCAAACCGTCATCGAACCCATCGTTCTACCATTCCTAGACCGGCAAGGGAACTTGCTGTTCCAACAGGACAATGCACGTCCGCATGTCTCCCGTGCCACCCAACGTGCTCTAGAAGGTGTAAGTCAACTACCCTGGCCAGCAAGATCTCCGGATCTGTCCCCCATTGAGCATGTTTGGGACTGGATGAAGCGTCGTCTCACGCGGTCTGCACGTCCAGCACGAACGCTGGTCCAACTGAGGCGCCAGGTGGAAATGGCATGGCAAGCCGTTCCACAGGACTACATCCAGCATCTCTACGATCGTCTCCATGGGAGAATAGCAGCCTGCATTGCTGCGAAAGGTGGATATACACTGTACTAGTGCCGACATTGTGCATGCTCTGTTGCCTGTGTCTATGTGCCTGTGGTTCTGTCAGTGTGATCATGTGATGTATCTGACCCCAGGAATGTGTCAATAAAGTTTCCCCTTCCTGGGACAATGAATTCACGGTGTTCTTATTTCAATTTCCAGGAGTGTATATATATATATATATATATATATATATATATATATATATATATATAGTCGGAAAACGTAAACACTCACATAACCATAGGAGACGCTCGCACCACTACCAAATCAAACAAAAGACGAACGCTGCTCACGATAGTAAAACAAAACACGAAACGGCGAGGTTACAGTAGTTCTTCTCAACACGCAGAACCGCGAGTATATTTGGTGCAGTGAAAGTGCTGTGTGCTGAAAAACCCAAGGCATACACATGGAAGAACAGGAAGAATGAAGTAAATAACAACAAAAAAGCATGAGTAGCAATAAGAATTAAAACTGTTTATAGTAGTAAGTAAAGCAAGCGAACTGTTAATTATCTTACCAACCAAAATTGCAAGAGAAAAAAAAACCATGTAGCTACATTAGCCACTCAAGAAGCTTTAGAATAAAGCGAAACGTGTCTGATCTTAACAGATATTTCATTACAGTTGCTAAAGACGGTAGTTAACCCATAGAGCTCGTAAGAAATCATTTCTGCATAATCTGGATTCCAGGTGCGTTTCCAACGTCCTTTTTGTCAATTGATCTTGTAATGGATGATTCATTATGTTATAAGCATTTATTATTGTTATATAAAATCGAGCATAAATTATTTTCCTTATATTATTATTAAGGCCATATACGCATGGTGTTTTCCGAATGGACTTATGGCTCAAAAGCGATTCTATTAGCTGGAGTCCAACGCCTTTGGCGTTCTTGTGGAGATATTTCCATAGGAACTACCATCCGCTAACAAATATTTCTTTACACCTACCAATTTTCAAAAATTTGGTTCAAAATTTTTTAACGTAAGGGAATATTTTCTAGAAATTTTAATCCTCTGTTGCAGTCCATTAGGGGTCAAATTTCCAGAGACACTGAAACACGTTTGTTTTTTAACTTCAAATTGTCATAGATATAGCCTTAAAAACCCTCCAGGAGTTCTTTAGTAATTGTTTATTTTTTAAAAAGTTCATTAACTATTTTACATCGTTAGTGGTTGAATTTCCAGAAATACTGCAAATGTATTTTATATTTTCTGACAGAGAAACCAAAAACCAATTTTCGCAGTTCTAGCTTCAAAATTCCTTTAATAGCGACACACTTTCAAAAAGCCTTCACCCGCTATTTCACCCCTTAGGAATGGAACTTCGGACAATCGCTTTTTAAAATGGTGCCAACAGTATAAGAGCCATACCCTCTCTGAACTTCATGTTTCTATCATTAGCAGTTTGGACTGGACGATGATGAGTCAGTGAATAAGTGTGATCCGATTTCATCCCCTTAGGGGTTGAATTTTCAAAAACAATGAAACACGTATTTTTTCATCTTTAACCGAGAAGCCAAACACCAATTTTCAAAGATTTAGCTTTAAAAATGTTTTCGAAATGAAATATTTTCATAAAATGTTTTAACCCCTATTGCACCCTTAGGTGCTGAATTTTCAAAAACAGTGACATGTTTATGTTTTATTTTAACAGAAAAGCCAAGTACAAAATTTCATAGCTAGCTTCAAAAATGACTGCAAAATGAAATATTTCCATAAAAACTTCCATCCCCCATGTCGCCCCCATAGGAGTTGATTTCCAAAAATGTTTTTTATTTCTAACTGAGAAGCAAATTTTAAATTTTCATTTATTTAGTTTTAAAATGCTTTCATAATCAAGTATTTTCATAAAAAAATTCATCCCCTATTTCACCTCCTTGGGGTTCAATTTCCAGAAACACTGAAGCACGTATTTTTATGTTATAACCGAGAAGTCAAATACCAGTGTTCATAGATGTAGCTTTAAAAGTACTTTAGTAGTTCTCTAGTAATGATATATTTTAATGATATATTTTAAAAAAATATTTTGCCCACTGTTCCACCCCCATAGGGTAAAATTAAAAAAAAAGGAATCTGAGATACTTATTTCTTTATTTCTGACCGAGAAACAAAATACCAGTTTCCGTAGATCAAGCTTCGAAATTACCTTAATAGCGGAATTTAAAAAAAAAAAAACATTTCATCACCTATTTCAGCCCCTTAGATTGGAATTTCGAAAAACACTTCTTAAACGGCGCCTAAAGTGTAAGATCCACACCTTCTCCAAATTTCTATCCTAAGCGGTTTGGGCTGGGTGATGATGAGGCAGCACGAACAACTGCCACGTGAGTACCTTTTCCATCACTTTGTCGAAATTTTTTGACACCAACGTTTGCAGCTATTAAAATTCTCACACTCTCACACTCTCTCCAAAGGAAGAGGATCTGATAAAAGCTAGTAGAATACCTACTGCGTCACTTTCAATGAACTTAAGCTTTTCACAGCTCCGTTGATGGTATTCACAATCAGTGGGAAAGGTGTGACATCACGGACCATATCTTACCATTTCGTAATTAAAGCGTACGGGGGTGAGAGAATGGCTCAGTGGTTAAAAGGTACTGCTTCAGCGGCCGAGCAGCGCGGACGTCCTGTGTGTTTCCGCCTGCAGTGCAGGCCGCTCGCCTTATTTACATTCTTCGGCCGACACTAACATGACGCGGTAGGGCTGCAAAACCATGGGGAATCAGTACCGAAAATCAACCGTGAGAGTCGCTTTTAGAAAGGACTTTGCTAGACCAAGTGCACTAGATGTCGATGGCGTTTTAAAGGAAGAGGCAAAGATCCCGGTTGCCGACATCGTCGGCATCCAATTCTTCGATCGTAAGTAACACCATCTCAGTAAAAATTACTAACGACGCAACGTGCGACAGGGTTCTTCAAGACATGAAACAAAGACTACACTCCTGCCACGCAGACGGAAATGTCGGCAACGTCGAGGTTGATCATTCCGAACTGGGACTGTGGACTATATGCATACTTGAACTACCCTTCGAACTTCCGGCGGCAGACGTCCTGGTGGCGCTCCGATACTATGGTACAGTTGAAACTTCGTCGTATTTACTTAAACTGCTGAGTGAAACTGCTGCTACTGTCTCTTTAGTTATTTTTATCATTTCAACACTGGCCTACAGAATTTACCCTGACAAAGACAACTCAAACTTCACCTATTTATTTATTATCCACAATAGACAAGTGCAACGCAATATGACTGCTATACAATGACAACATGGCTTCAAATAATTAACACCAAGAATGGCCCTGAACTGGAAGAAATCCTAAAAATAACCCATACTTCTTCATAAGTCACTTACCTGACAGAAAATCTTCGTAACACGAGCTACAGCAATTACAGCAAGCAGCAACTACAGCCAGCTAAATACAAAGATTCTAACTACTAGGAGGCATATGGTTAGCAAAAGAAAGATTTTGTTGAAGAGCAAGCAATGTGTTTCGCAGATTTTACCTTATTCTTGTGACATCCAATTCCAAAAATTATATAGTCGACGATAATTCCACTACCCAAACGTTACCAACTACATCCATCCTCATTTTACAATGCATGTCCTACCAACACTGAGTCTCCACGAAGGACACATGTACAAGCCGTCCGCTTGCTAACTGCTAATTGCTGGTCTGTCCAATCACAGAGTCTCTTACCGAGAACGCAGAGCGCTGTCAGCGAAATTAATACAGTCTACTGCGTTGCCAACATACAAACATATACACAAACTACTTACATAGCCCCCTGCTCCCCTCAAAAAATTTTACGAAATGTTTAGGTCAGTGGCTAAGACAAAGTTGTTAAATTTTTTACATTGACAATATCAAACAGATCAGATGCACACGAAGGTTAAGTAATATGCTGTTGGTCAATAAAGTAAAAAATCGCCTCACAGTCCCTAAAGACAGTTCTAATAATACAATACAAGACAAGTCCACGCCAGTTTTATGCACAAAGGCTGAGTAGTATATGAAAATGCACAAGTAAGTAGTGGGCAACCATGCAGTCTTGAAGAAGCAGTGTTGTCCTCCTCATGGAAACACAGTGCTGACTTTTCACATGAAGATTTCAATTGATATCGTAAGATTGGTAATCGGCCACAACAGAGCAGACCCACAGCAGTATCAGTCGAAGTCTTGAAGAATATTGGTGGAATTGATGGGTCACCACAGCGCAGACCCACAGTAGTCCTTGTAGAGATTATGATAGTAGTGGGCCCCAAAGATGCAGACCCACTTTAGTCCATGTAGAGATGGCCAGCAGCCATCCATCGTGTCTGTCTGGGCGCACAGTCACAATTGAAGAGTCTTGAAGGTAATGTAGCAAGTCCATGAACCACCATTGTGCACTGACTGATTTTTTGGCAATATCCTTACAACCAGCAATGCTGTTAACCAGTCTCTTGCTGAATTATCAACACATGTGCAAGCACTAACACAGTCATATGATCAGAGATTTGATACATATAGTACGACCAACAGACAAATGTTGTAAGTAGGCTGTTTAGGTTCTTATATTGGTAACGCCACCACCACGTAACGCTCTGTATGAAAATCACTGGCTGTGCTGCGTGTAGTCTGTGGCTGGTTTGCATTGTTGTTGGCTATTGTAGTGTTGGGCAGTTGGCTGTTAACATTTGTAAGACTGGATGTCATGAACTGCTATATATATTACGACTTTTGAACACTATTAAGGTAAATACATTGTTTGTTCTCTATCAAAATCTTTCATTTGCTAACTATGCCTATCAGTAGTTAGTGCCTTCAGTAGTTTGAATCTTTTATTTAGCTGGCAGTAGTGGCGCTCCCTGTATTGCAGTAATTCGAGTAACGAAGATTTTTGTGAGGTAAGTGATTTTTGAAAGGTATAGGTTATTGTTAGTCAGGGCCATTCTTTAGTAGGGATTATTAAAAGTCAGATTGCGTTGCGCTAAAAATATTGTGTGTCAGTTTAGTGTTCATCAGAACAAGTAAAGAGAGTAATGTCTGAGAACGTTCACACAGTAATTCATAAATTTTTCTAAGGGGACGTTTCATACGTCGACCCTTAGCTGAGGATACCTTACTGGAATCTTCTGATTTTTTCTTGTAGTTTGTGTAATTAGTGTAGCTATTGTTTATTGCTAGCACGTAGTTATAGAGAGAATTTCCTTTGTAGTTGTAGTTTTTCATTGTTGTACAGTAAAACAGTTGTGGCATGCATGTAGATTTGCACCAAGTATTTCGCAGCTGCCCTTGCAATTAAGTAGATATTATTTTCAGTGCTATGCTAATGTGTTTTGTTACTTTGCTCTTCAAATTGTGCTTTTCTGTGTTATCGTGTGAAATATTGTGACAATAATGGCGTGTGAAAAACGTAACACTAGGCTCCAAAGTAAACTGAGAAATAGTAGTGACGACGAGCGTAGCTTATCAGCAACACTGTGTAGTGAATTAACAGACATTCGAAGTAGTAATTTGGTAATTGTGCATAGGGAAATGGAGCGGGCGGCAAATAATAGCGTAGACAGTGAAACAAATAGTGAACAGGGAAGCATTATCGATCGATCGGTCGGCAACAGCTCGCCTCAGCAAATACTGTACATTCAGGTTTTGCGTCCTTGCCGTTTTCTCAAATAAGTCAACACACATATTCTGCTTTTCAAAATGCGAATATTGCCGGTTCAAATGCACTGCCGAATAGCACTGAGGAACATGTTTCAGACACGGGTGCATTGTTGTTACAATTAATGCAGCAAATGGGACAAAAGCTTCAAAAGTTAGACACAATGGAACAAAATCTTCAAAAGTTAGACACAATGGAACAACACCAGAGACAAACACAGCAACAGTTAGACGCAATGGGACAAAATCTTCACACCACGCTTGAACAAACACCTGAAGATTTAACTACTGAGTTACATAAAATCGAATCGAAATGTCAAAAAGTCTGTAATGACGTAAAAACACAAATTTGTGAGCATTTCCAACCTATTTTTCGCGGCATGAAAATACATTACAGAATCACGAAGCAGCCATAAAAGAACTGCAAACTATTGTTCATGAATATCATGAGACCTTGCAAGCTAAAATTGACTCTGTTGCATCTACCGATTCGGTTACGCAACTTGCAAAAACTCAGGAAAACTTAAAGGACACAGTAGATACGATTTCAACACAAATGGACTCTCTGAAACTTGGTTCAGAAAAACACACTGAGGAAATAAGTACACTATCGGAGAAAGTAGCCGAACTTTCGGATCAGTTCACTAACTTATCTACAAAGGTAGATGATGATCTGAATGACACAAGACCTGTAGCCATCACTGGCACAGAAGAGTATGAACAAATTAAGAAATTCAAACAAATTCAGAATCAAATTAATACGCAACACAAAAGAGAAATCCGGGAAGTACAAGATCAATTGGCACAAGTAATACAAAAATTACATATTTCAGAGGACACTCGCGCTCCAACACGGGAAGAGGGACTTAGAAATACGGAAAAGCCGCAAAATAATAACACAGGGCATTTCGGAAATTATGAAAGAAATTGGCAAGGTGCACCGAATTTTGAGATGGAACCGCCGACATGACGTTACAGTGACCGATATGCGACTCGCCGACACGATGATTTTGATATGTAAGTAGGCTGTTTAGGTTCTTATATTGGTAACGCCACCACCACGTAGCGCTCTGTATGAAAATCACTGGCTGAGCTGCGTGCAGTCTGTGGCTGGTTTGCATTGTTGTTGGCTATTGTAGTGTTGGGCAGTTGGCTGTTAACAGCGCGTAGCGTTGCGCAGTTGGAGGTGAGCCGCCAGCAGTGGTGGATGTGGGGAGAGAGATAGCGGAATTTTGAGAGCCGTTGATCTGGACATGTGTCCATCAGAGAGAGTACATTTGTAAGACTGGATGTCATGAACTGCTATATATATTATGACTTTTGAACACTATTAAGGTAAATACATTGTTTGTTCTCTATCAAAATCTTTCATTTGCTAACTATGCCTATCAGTAGTTAGTGCCTTCAGTAGTTTGAATCTTTTATTTAGCTGGCAGTAGTGGCGCTCGCTGTATTGCAGTAGTTCGAGTAATGAAGATTTTTGTGAGGTAAGTGATTTCTGAAAGGTATAGGTTATTGTTAGTCAGGGCCATTCTTTTGTAGGGATTGTTAAAAGTCAGATTGCGTTGCGCTAAAAATATTGTGTGTCAGTCTAGTGTTGATCAGAATAAGTAAAGAGAGTAGTGAGCAATAAAATAAATCCCTATTTACCTAACTTGAAGAACTGGTGTCTGTACAATTACAACTAAACAGCATACAAATACAATCACAAATGTAAAGAAAACATCATTATAATAAAGAACATGATAATACAAATAACATTTATAGTAATATAGGCTTTACAAAAAGAATGAAATTAAGTATATATAAGAGTATTACAGGAATTATGACATGAGTAAATAGATGAAAAATGAGAATATCAATAGAAGCATAACAGAATAAATAACGTTAAAAACGATCTTTCTAACGTAAAGAACATGGTACAAAAACAGAGATAGGATTTGAGGATAACAGTATTCCTGATCATAGTGAATATAGCCTAGTACTGGAAGGAACAAAAAATTCTACCAAATTTATCTTATCAGGTAGACACAAAGAGCTAGGAAGAACACAGAGACACAATGGTACACATAAACATAGCGAAACAACACAAAAGGAAAAGACAGGATCTGTTTTCAAGTGAAAATGCGAAAGAGTAAGTGTAACATTTGATACTGCAGAACTTGTGGTGTGCATTTTATACCACTGTTTCAACCGAAACTACTTCATTTCCAACAAAATCTTCATTTAATTCACGAAGACCTCTCTTACTTCAACATTTGTTTCCACAAAAAATCCTATCTATCAGTATTTATACTTTCAACCAGTGCTTGAGCTTCCATATTTTTCTTACCTCGTCATTCGTTTCCAAGAAAATCCTAGCTGAAACTGTTGTCACTACACCTTACTTATATCTGTTCATTTCCTCTTTCAAAATAATTGTTCCTCATTATACAATAGATTTTGGCCAGACATTTTTCTTATAGATTCTCAATGCATTTCTTCCCAACTCATCATAATTCATTTTCTTAAAAAGCATACCCACTCTTAAGCTAACTTAAATCTACTGAGTTCAGATACATAAACTAGAGACCGAGACAATGCAGCAGCACAAAACAATTAGCACAAACAACAATGATAAAAATACAAACTGGCAAAGCAAACAGCAGCATACATAAATTAGCAAAGTAAATGCAACATTACAACTAATATAAGGGAATATGCACCAATTAAGAAAGATAAATCAGTGGTAAAAGTGGCTTATCACAGTAATGCAAAATAAAATTCAGTAGTTAATGACCTGACAAATGACAGCAGCAAATGCAATAACTTATACCTAAACATCAGAAAGCAGAAAAAATATTACAGCAAAGACAGCAATGCAGATAAGGGAAATATACGTGTAAGCTTACAATAGCATGTGTGCATCTGTGATCATCAAAACTATGCAAAGTGTCTGCACAAGGAACAAGATCTCCCAGGTGAAATGCGACAATTCTATGTCACATTTTAAACTAAAGTGAGGCACCACAACAACTTACTCCACCAAAAAATTACCAAGTCCTTGAAAAGAAAATTATGTATGCAGTTCCTGTTACTAGTCCTTTCTCCTTCTTATTTTTCTTTTCTTCCCAAGTGCTCTTTGTGTTTCATAAAATTATTATTTACTGGCTCTATTGACAGAAAGTGTTCACATTAGCAAATGTATTGAATTTTATTTTATAAAACCAATGCTGCAGCGCAGCTAGAAACCAGATTTCAAATAAAATAAGTAAATATGTACAGAGCAAAACATAAAAACATCATTCAACAGCCATGTGACATTTCATAAGTCGGTAGAAATCCTCTCAACTCTCGTAGAGAGACACTTGTCATAATCAGTTGTGTAAATGTAAGAATATTTCCCATCAATTCATATGCATTTCAGTAAGTAGCACAAAGTACTATATCCAAAGTAAAATCATATGTTTACAAGTAATAGTGTGTGTTGTGTTTGTGGTGTGTTCTGCGAAGAAATGTTGATAGCGCGGTCAACGGCCTCTCTTTTCTAGAGCTATGTGAGCGCTTGCAGGAGTGCAGTGAGCTTAAAAGCGGCTGAAGCGACACCATTGAAGTTGATGGCAACACAAGAATGGGTATTTCCGGCAGGCTAAACAGCCCAGCGCAGCAGAGCATTACATCAAGGTCACATACAGTATACATCACTCAAAGTTCTAGCAGTATCACAATGGTTCCTAAGGTAAATGTGAGCAGTTCACAAAATGCAGACAAAGTACAATTTCCTAAATGCGAAGTAATTCAACTGTGCAATTACCTAGACATATGTCAGAGACGTAGTAAAATGTTTATTTCTCTCTGCTAAATGTCATATAGCTGTGTAATTCAGAGTTAGAGAAATATGGTACTGATGTATAAAACTGTATAAACAAATACCATATTAGCTAGGGCTCCTTCCACTTGCCACGCACATGGTACACAAAGCAGGCATACCCTATGAGGGATAATGTAATTATACCGCATATCTTACAAATTCAAACTGCAGAATGAAATGTATCACCAAAAACCTTCTCTGTATCATTGTAGTTCAAAAATATTTCTAATAATGTTTGAAGTACAAAAAGTAATCACTCAAATGCATGTCATGTAGCACTACTATACTTCTTGCTGTCAGAAATTTCTGTCATTGCTTAACGGTAAAAATGTGCCAAGTGTCGTAGTTATCGTCGTTCATACAAAAACTTCTCCAAAAATCAGTGTACTTACCTTGTCATATATAAAAGGAAAGTGCTATGCGTACAAATGTCGTAGTTAGCTATGAAATCTTCACGGGTTATCAGCCGAGTGGCGTCGTCTTCTAGTCGCAACGTTTCAATGGATTGCGTATCCATCGTCTTCAGGCCACTCGGCTGATAACCCGTAATGATTTCATAGCTGAAATATGCCGAGAAAGCCTGCAATCGCATATAATGTCGCAGTTATTACGTTCATTGCCGTGACCTTGAAAGTACCGAACTGTAATATACTGATGTGATACTGTGCAGACATGAAACAGATACAGCGTAAAAGTGATAATGAAAATTGTGTCACTCATAAGTAGTGTTGTAATATAATCGTGTAGCTGTCACACAAACCAAATACTGTGTCGTCTGTGACCTCTCAGGAAGTACTTTACACAAAAAAAAAATTTTTTTTCAAGTAAACCAAAATATTGCGGGAGAACCTCATTAGCAGTATATGTTCCCAGAATGTGAACCTTGTAGTCGTGACATAATCGTGTAACTAACAAGCAGAAATGGACACACAATAAGACTGTGTCGTCTGCTCCCTATAAAAGTGAACTCGTAAAATTATTGTCTTAATATGTTTCATAGGTTCTTGACCAGACAGTAAACTTCAAAACATCGCTACTTCCTAAATGTGACAAAGCGTAATAGTAACTTGAAGTGAAAAATTGTATAGCAAAGACTAAGCCAGAAAGCAAATTATTTCGCAATAAACGGTTTTACTTGAGAAAGGTGGTGTTATCCTTTACTTTTCTTAGTACATAGAGTTTCAACTTCAACGCAATTATCATGCGATATACGTCAGATTCTGTAAGGTCCATTGGAAATCAGAAAGGATTTGTGACTCTAATGTTTCTTCTTATATGACAATGAATGGATTTTAATGAGAACTTTTTGACTAATGTGTAGTTTCTTTGCATTCGTCTTACCATGTAGTTTTGTCTGCAGCATAATTTATATATTTAATAGCCAAATCAGTCATGTCTTTATGTCGAAGTTTACGTGTATTAGGAAAAGGTATAAGCTCTCTGATTCTGTTCGGTGGTTCCTCATTCTTCAGTACAAGAATAGGTGGCAACACACGGGAGTCATGATGTGTGCATAACGGTGTGAAAGAAACAAATTTTGAAGTAAGTTCAACAGTGACGAGAACGTATGAAAATCCATTCAATGTTTTTGCAAGAGCTCCCAGAAGATCAACAGCAGCTAATTCTTTTAATCTAGCAGGAATCATAGGAAACAATGGAGCATGATGTGGGGTGGTAGATGGTTTAGCTTTTTGACAAAGTTTACAAATAGACCAGACTTTCCTAATTCTCTTTTCCATGTTGTTATAATAACAAGCCGTCCAAAGAATATTATAACATTTTCGTTGAGCAAAATGAGCGTAGCTGAAATGAAATGAATGTACCAGATGAGATTATTAACAAAATCGTCAGGAATACAAAGTACCCGTAGCTTGTCAAAAAACAGTGCAACGTTCATAGAGTATGTTATTTCAAACCAGATAATAATGACGAATCAGCGTGTGTGTCTTTCCATGCCATTGTTAGTTATTCGCCGATGTCTTAATATATGTCCTATCATCCTGTTCCTGTGTTTTCCAGATATTCATTTCCTCCCCGATTCTGCGCAGAACCTCCTCATTCCTTACCTTATCAGTCCACCTAATTTTCAACATTTGTCTTTAGCACCACATCTCAAATGATTCGATTCTCTTCTACTCCGGCTTTCTCACAGTCCAGGTTTCACTACCATACAATGCTGTGCTCCACACATACATTCTCAGAAATTTCTTCCTCAAGTTAAGGCTCATGTTTGATACTAGTAGACTTACTTTGTCCAGGAATACAATTTTTCCCAGTGTAAATCTGCTTATGCTGTCCTCCTTGCTCCGTCCAGCATGGGTTATTTTGCTGCCTAGGTAGCAGAATTCCTTAATTT
The DNA here is from genome assembly GCF_023898315.1 of Schistocerca nitens. NCBI lineage: Eukaryota > Metazoa > Arthropoda > Insecta > Orthoptera > Acrididae > Schistocerca > Schistocerca nitens. Next base: position 617,936,309 of record NC_064614.1, read on the forward strand.
CATCTACTTTGTCACCATCAATTCTGACATTAAGTTTCTAGCTCTCCTCATTTCTGCTACTTGTCTTTACTTTCGTCTTTCTTCGATTTACTCTTAATCCATATTCTGTGCTCAGTAGACTGTTCATTCCATTCTGCAGATAATGTAATTCTTCTTCTCTTTTACTCATGATACCAACGTCTTCGGCGAATCTTATCATTGACGTCATTTCACCTAGATCTTTAATTGCTCTCTTGAACCTTTCTTTATCTCTGTCATTGCTTTTTCGATATATAGATTGAACAGTAAGAGCGAAAGATTACATCCCTGTCTTACACCCTTTCTAATCTGAGCACTTCATTATTGGTCTTCCACTCACATTATTCCCTCTAGGCTCTCGTAAATGTTTTATATTACCTCTCTCTCCCTATTGCTTACCACCATTTTCCCCAGAATTGGGATCATCTTGCACCATTTGGTATTGTTGAACGCTTTTTCCTGGTCGACAAATCCTATGAACTTGTCATGATTTTTCATTAGTCTTGCTTCCATTATTAACCGCAACGCAATAACTGCTTCGCTGATGCCTTTAGTTTTCCAAAAGCCACGCTGATCATCACCTAAGACATCCACAATTTTCTTTTCCGTTCTTTTGTATATTATTCTTGTTAGGAACGTGAATGCATGAGCCGTTAAGCTCACTCTGTGATAATTCTCGCACTTGTCAGGTTTTCCAGTTTTCGGAATTGTGTGGATGATATTTTCCTGTTAAGTCAGATGGTATACCGCCAGACTCTTACATTCTACACACCCACGTGAATAGTCGTTTTGTTGCCACTTCCCCCAATGATTTTAGAAATTCTGATGGAATGTTATCTATCCCTTCTGCCTTATTTGACATTAAGTCCTGTCTCTAATAATTATCTACCTCTCCTCTATCGACTACTGTTTCTTCTTCTATCACATCAGACAAGTCGCTCCTCATAGAGTCCTTCAGTGTACTCTTTCCACTTATCCACTCTCTCGTCTGAATTTAACAGTGGAAATCCCATTGCACTCTTAATGTTATTAACCTCGCTTTTCATTTAACCGAAGTTCGCCCCCGGTAACTGAGTGGTCAGCGCGACAGAATGTCAATCCTAATGGCCCGGGTTCGATTCCCGGCTGGGTCGGAGATTTTCTACACTCAGGGACTGGGTGTTGTGTTGTCCTAATCATCATCATTTCATCCCCATCGACGCGCAAGTCGCCGAAGTGGCGTCAAATCGAAAGACTTGCACCAGGTTAACGGTCTACCCGACGGGAGGCGCTAGTCACACGACATTATTCTTATTTCACCGAAGGTTGTTTTGCCTTTTCGATATGCTGAGGCAGTAGTTCCGACAATTATCTCTTTTCAATTTCTTCACATTTTTTCATGCTTCATTTCGTCTTAGCTTCCCTGCACATGCTGTTATTTCATTCCTAAGTGACTTGTATTCCTGTATTCCTGAATTTCCCTGAACATTTTTGTACTTCCTCATTTCATCGATCAACCGAAGTATTTCTTCTGTTACTTTCTTCGTACCTGCGTTTTTGTTTCCAATTTCTGTGACTGCCCTTTTTAGAAATGTCCATTCGTCTTCAACTGTACTGCCTACTGAACTATTCCTTATTGCAGTACCTATCTCCCTAGGGAACTTCAAGCGTATCTCTCCATTCCTTAGTACTCCGTATCCCACTTCTTTGCATATTGAGTCTACTTGACTGGTCGCTTAAACTTCAGTATAGTCTTCATCATTTCGGAATCTCTGTCTGACCATGATGTAATCTCACTCAAATATTCCCGTATCTCCCGGTCTTTTCCAAGTATACCTCCTCCTCATGTGAATCTTGAACAGAGTATTCGCTATTACTAGCTGAAATTTATTGCATAACTCGATTAGTCTTTCTCCTCTCTGATTCCTAGTACCAAGCCCATATTCTCCTGTAATCCTTTCTTCTACTCCTTCCCCTGCAACTGCATTCCTGTTCACCATGACTGTTAGATTTTCATCTCCCTTCACGTACTGAATTACGCGTTCAATATCCTCATATACACTCTCTATCTCTTCATCTTCAGCTTGCGACGTCAGCATTTATACCCGAACTGTCGTTGTCGATGACGACAGTAATATTGTGTAAGACGTAAAAACGCATATTGAATCATTAACTGCTGGCCCACGTATAGCAAATATTTCCCTGTTGATATCAATAATTTGTGTAATATCAGATATATCTACACCTGCATGACTACTCTGCATTTCACACGTATGTCCCTGGCAGAGGGCTCATCCAACCATCTTCAAGCTATTTCTCTGGTGTTCCACTCTCGAACAGCGCGCGGGGAAACGAACGCTTAAATCGTCTAGTGCGAGTTCACCCTGATGTTATCGATTACGATGACCATTTCTTACTACGACAACAAAATATTTTCGCGTGCGGAGGGTAAAGTCGGTGATTGAAATTTCGTGAAAAGATCTCGCCGCAACGAAAAACGCGTTTATCAAAATGATTACAACCCCAACTCGCGTATCGTATTCGTGACACTCTCTCCCGCATTTCATGATAATACCAAACGAGCTGACCTTCTATGAACCTTTCCTATGTCCTCCGTCATTCCTATCTGATATGGATCCTCTACCGTGCAGCAATATTCCAGAAGAGTATGGACAAACGTAGTGATTGCAGTCTCCTTACTAGACCTATTGCATCTTCTAAGTGTTCTGCTAATACAACTCATTCTTTAGTTCGTTTCCGCCACAGCAGTATTGATGTGATCGTTCCAGTTCAGATTGCTTGTAATGGTAATCCCTTATTATTTAGTTGAATGTAAATATCAGTGTGCGGGTAAAAATCGCAGAGGGAGACCAAGAGATGAATACAGTAAGCAGATTCAGAAGGATGTAAGTTGCAGTGGTTATTCGGAGATGAAGAGGCTTGCCCAGGATATAGTAGCATGGAAAGCTGCATCAAACCAGTGTTTGGACTGAAGACTAGAACAACACAAACAATCTGTATTATCCCATGTAACCGAAATTCAACGATTCCTTTTAGTACTCATGTGGGCGACCTCACATTTTTCATTATTTACATTCAATATCCACTTTTTGCGCCTTACATATATCTTCTCTCGATTTTTTTTATCTCCTGATGACTTTACGAGACGGTAAATGACAGAAAACATCTACAAAAAACATGAGAGCACTGTTCAAATTGTCTCCAAAATAGATTAGGAACAGCAGAGGGCCTGTAACACTTCCCTTGGGAACACCACAAATGACGTCTGTTTTACTGGACGACCTTTCTGAGAAGGAATCACAAATCCATTCGCACAACTGAGACGATACTTCATAGGCTCGTAATTTGTTTAGAAGCAGCTTGTGAGGTTCAAATGGCTCTGAGCACTATGGGGCTTAACTTCTGAGGTCATCAGTCCCATAGAACTTAGAACTACTTAAACTTAAGTAACCTAAGGACATCACACACATCCATGCCCGAGGCAGGATTCGAACCTCCGACCGTAGCGGTCGCGCGGTTCCAGACTGTAGCGCCTAGAACCGCTCGGCGACAGCTTGTGAGGAACGGTGTCAAAAGCCTCTGAAAATCTGGAAATCATGGAATCAATTTGACATCCCCAGTCCATAGCACACATTACTTTGTGTGAATACACAGGTCGTTATTTTTCACAATAACGATATTTTATGAATCCGTACTTTGTGTTAATAGATCGTTTTCTTCGAAGTAATTCATAATATTCGAACACAGTGTATGTCCCAGAATCCTAGAAATCGATGTCAGTATAATGGGTCCGTAATTCAGCACCTTACTCCTATTTCCTTTCCTGATGTTGGTATATCCTGTGCATCTTTCCGCTTTTTAGGTGCGTATTTCCGTCGATCGAATGCTTGTATGTGATTGCTAAGTATGGAGTTATTATATCAGCAAACTGTGAAAGGAATCGAACTGGTATGCGGTTTGAACCTTAGAACACAGCATGATAAGGTAATACCTCCCGTGTTATGACTAAAATAAATTTCAGGTAGCCTGCTAATTTGCTATTGGAATGGAAAACATATCGACACCATTTGTCTGTGAACTGCATATATTTTTCGGCCTTATTGCTTTCATGTGCTAAACTCTCAATGCATTTTATGTGCTGAGTAAACTATTCCTTCCATTCAGCGAGTCAATCGTTCACTCATTTCCTTATTCAGTGGTTTAAGAATATCTACTTTTAAGTTACTCATGTTGGCAGCTCTTCTTTATTCGAACTCTAGAATATTTACTGCGTTTTCTTTGCAACACAGCCTATGTTTAAATTATAGATAACCGGCTGCAATGTTGCAAATAAATAAAATAAATTGCAAAGTAGTGCAAAATTAATTCCTCGGAGAAATAAGTATATTCCATAAGGAAAATACTATAGGGAAATAAGCATCAGATCCAAGTGAAAACAATGCAAAAACTACGATAGAAGTGCTTTCATTAAGAAGGACGTAAGGCTTGTATCTTTTTCCTCTACTGTTCAACTTGTATGTTGAAGAATATATGAAGCAAACAGAAAAAGATCACAAGTGGGATTAAAATTCAAGGTGGAAGGACATCAACGATAAACTTCGCTGATGACATTGTTTACCTCAGTGAAAGTACGGAAGAATTACATGACTCGATGAATGTAGGGCATTCTTCCAGCTAATGGAGATACATCCTGGGAGTGCGGAACAACACAAGACCCGCCCCACCTGCTAATTTGTCCTCAACTTGAACAACCCTGCACAACACAGGACCTGATCGAGGGAAACAACAAGGCCATCGGAGTTGCTACCTTCTGGAAAAGATGACCGGACACGGAAATGAGTGAATGATTGACTCGTTGAATGGAATGTATAGTTCACTCAGCATATAAAATGCATTGAGAGTTTACTAGATGAAAGCAGTAAGGCCGGAAAATATATGCAGTTCACAGATAAATGGTGTCAATATGTTTTCCATTCCAATAATAAATTAGCAGGCTACATGAAATTTATTTTAGTCATAACACAGGAGGTATTACCTTATCATACGGGTAGGTGTCGTATGCTTAGGTGGAATAAGGCTACGAATAAAGTGAAACTCTACTTAGATAACAATGGAGACGTAAATACTTATTGCATTATAAAGTTAAAATATATTGTCCACAATTAACACATATTGATAACAGAATGAGTGTCTGTCTTCTTAGCACAATTTTTTGAAATATTTCGCTTCTTGCCTTTTTTCTATGCTAAAATTGTAAGTTTATCCTTGTTAAAATAGGACCCACTATTTAGTTAATAGGGCGCTACAGATCATCAACACTCTCAATACCGCTGCAAAGAGCTGTAGCACCAGTTCTTACAACGATACAAACACAGGACGTGGTCTGTGGAATTTCATTATCATGTAGTGACGCTCCGCGCTCGTCGTTAGATGGGGAATCCGCGAACTTCAAATGCGGCAATAAATCACATTGTGACTAAACACCGATTTATCCAGTGTCGTGAGATTTTTGTTTTGTTGACCCATTTGAGAGCAACTTAGTCATATTACGCGTTTAGCCTGTTTATCGTACATTGATAAAAAGAGAAAAAAATATGATGTTTGTATCTCTACGTATTTGGCAAGGTATTATCGTTTCGAGGAAGAGGGATCACCACCACGCGGCTAACAAGTTTTAAAAAATAGAGAATTACGGTCTTAAAGGAGGAAGTGTCCTAGACACAGAGAATTTATACAGTCTCTTTAAGGTTATGCGAAATCTCACAACTGTTTTCATTTTGTATAGTTTACTAAATGAATCGCTCCATTGACTTTATTTTGATTCAACAAGACCATCCACTTTAAGATGCTGATGAACAATGTCAAATATTTTTTTCAGTGATTCTTTGTAGCTAATTTGGGGTTTATAGGAAATTGCCATTAAAAGCTTTAATTTATTTCGGCCTTTTGTGACTTGTAATTGTTGCCTTTAGAAAGCAGTTTGATTAATGAAGTTTTGATACAAAAAGTAACCATGTTAGGCAGATCTGCACGAAAATTCAATAATAAAAGTTTTATTTTAATGATCCTGCAGTTTCAGTAATATTACCACACCTGTACATAAAACTATGTGTGTTGACTAGTATTAGTACGTCGCAGCAGAAAAGCTCGAGATTGAAATGTTTTGAATTTGGATACATTTTTGTATGTTTCAGCAGTTACTAATTTTGTGTTTCCCCAGTTTTCATAAAATTGTTAATTGTATAAAAACTGTCAGGCAAATTATTACTATAGCATATTACAACGTTATTGGTCAAAACGTATTCCAGACTTACTCATAATGCAGTACTCTACCAACCAGTTAGCTATTAGTAGTAAAATAAATACATCTACTGTATGAGGACTTAAAAATTATTGTATAGAAAAAAATTTTTGTTGTTGCTGCTGTGGTCTTCAGTCCGAAGACTGGTTTCATGCAGCCCTTGAGGCGTAGCGCCGTTTAACGATCCTGGTTTGGAGGCAGTTAAGTGGGAGTTGGGTCTCAGAGCTGGATAGTGACAGATGGTGACGCGAGACTGGACGCGCACGTAGTTTATGTATCAGCCGATAGAGGACAATATTGGATAGGGGAACTGTGTGATTTTGGTTTTGATTGTGCCCACTAGAGTGCACTAAAGTAATAGAATGTTTTTCATAAACTGTTCTAGTATTTTCATTAAGTGTTATTATGTCTTTTTGTGTATGTAAAATGTTATCAATGTGTTTTAGCAGTATGAATGATGCGTGAGTGTGGATTAATGTTAATATGAAGATAATTGTTTAACGAGTTATGTAGTAGGATTTAGTGTGGGAACATTTCGAAGAAGTATGGATATGAACAAAGGGTATTTTTGTAGAATAGATTTGTAAAGTAAGTTTATGGTAAAGGGGAAGTTAATTCAGGTATAAATAACAATAGAAAATAACTTTATCCATAAACAAAACTTCAGCATATTAGATAATTACGTCGGTAAAAAGTGCAGTCATTAGGTTTACTATTTTGCGATTGGTTGTGGATGAAAAGCGCGGACTGACGCGGGAGAATGTTGTTTTGCTATTGGCTGTTGAGTAAACTCACCAATGGTAAAGCAAATATTCTTCGAGCGCCTTCCTCTGCAGGTAGAGAATACTAAGAGTGTTCTAGAGAAGAGTCGAAGCCTAGCCATGAAAGAGATCGGACGTGTGTGGAAGTAGTTCCGATGGAAATGATAAGTTGCCGGATCTAGCAGTGTTTCATACATCAAAAGTGTTGGAAAGTGACGGCATAATTATTCCGATGTGTGTGCAGAAATTTTGGAATTTTTAAGTGAATTTTGTGACGAGGAAAAGACATATATTCCGCGTGGCGTATTGAGCAGGTCGGTGGCTACAAACTGCGACTGCATTTGGTACCGACAGACTTAATATTTGGCGAGCGTTCTCAATCAAAAACAATTGGTATTTTTGTAGCTATTACATTTTGGGTAATGCAACACCATAAACTTGCTAACGTGAGTGAAAGGGATTGTGAGTGACTGTGTTAAGACTAACAGGGGCTTGGCAGTGATACTTGTTCACCTAAGTTTCAGAATATATTAATTGAGGACAAAATTTCCAACCTTTCATTTCGTGTTTCTCCCGAAACGTAGATTATTGACTTAAATTGCAGCCTGGTTCACGTCGAAGTACAGTATGTTTCACTCGGTTTTCCTACTGATGATCTGCTGAGACAATTTTCACAGGTAGGTTCGTCGTAAAGGGACGGAAAGAACCGCGCCGCCGCACTCGCCATGCTACTCTATCCTGGGCAAGCCTCTTCATCTCCGAATAACTTTTGCAACTTACATCCAACTGTTTATCGTCCATGTTCCGCTTCCACACATGGTTCACATAATTTCAGAAAAGATGTCGTAATACTTAGATCGATATTCGATGTTGACACATTTCTCTTCTTCAGAAACGTTTTTCTTGCCAGTGCCAATCTGAATTTTATATCTTCTCTACTTCTGACATCATCAGCTATTTTACTGATCAAATGGCAAAACTCATCTACTACTTTAAATGTCTCGTTTCCTAATCTAATTCCCTCAGTATCACCTGATTTAAAGATTAAAAACAGTCTCGATCGCAACTTATTTATTTTTGTTGGAGTGACCGGTTTCGATTCTATTTAAGAACCATCTTCAGATTCCAGAACGGTGGTTGGAGTCCGTGGACAAGTTGCGCCGCCCTCGACGCTGGAATAACTGCTGATTTAATTCAACTACATTCCATTATCTTTATATACACTTCTCAACACGGTGTCCATTACGTTAAACTGCTCTTCCAAGCCCTTTGCTGTCTCTAACAGAATTACAGTGTAATCGGCAAACGTTAAAGATTTTATTTCTTTTCCCTGAACTTTAATTCCTTCTAAAATTTTTCTTTGGTTTCCTTTACTGTTTGCTCAATGTACAGATTGATTAACATTGGGGACAGGGTGCTACTCTGTCTCACACACTTCTCAATCGTTACTTCCTTTTCATGGCCCTCGATTCTTATAACTGTCGTCTGGTTTCCATACAGGTTGTAAATAGCCTTTCACTCGTATTAAACACCTGCCACTCCAGAATTTCAAAGAGAGTACAGATAAAATCCTCTCGGTTTTCAAGTCGCATCGCTACCAATAAAATTTTCGACCTTTCGATGGCAAGCTCCGCCATCGTCGTCAGAAGTAAAACTATTGACTGCCTGGGCTGCCACTATTTCTCACTTATACAGGGTGTTACAAAAAGGTACGGCCAAACTTTCAGGAAACATTCCTCACACACAAAGAAAGAAAATATGTTATGTGGACATGTGTCCGGAAACGCTTACTTTCCATGTTAGAGCTCATTTTATTACTTCTCTTCAAATCACATTAATCATGGAATGGAAACACACAGTAACAGAACGTACCAGCGTGACTTCAAACACTTTGTTACAGGAAATGTTCAAAATGTCCTCCGTTAGCGAGGATACATGCATCCACCCTCCGTCGCATGGAATCCCTGATGCGCTGATGCAGCCCTGGAGAATGGCGTATTGTATCACAGCCGTCCACAGTACGAGCACGAAGAGTCTCTATATTTGGTACCGGGGTTGCGTAGACAAGAGCTTTCAGTTGCCCCCATAAATGAAAGTCAAGAGGCTTGAGGTCAGCAGGACGTGGAGGCCATGGAATTGGTACGCCTCTAGCAATCCATCGGTCACCGAATCTGTTGTTGAGAAGCGTACGAACACTTCGACTGAAATGTGCAGGAGCTCCATCGTGCATGAACCACATGTTGTGTCGTACTTGTAAAGGCACATGTTCTAGCAGCACAGGTAGAGTATCCCGTATGAAATCATGATAATGTGCTCCATTGAGCGTAGGTGGAAGAACATGGGGCCCAATCAAGACATCACCAACAATGCCTGCACAAACGTTCACAGAAAATCTGTGCTGATGACGTGATTGCACAATTGCATGCGGATTCTCGTCAGCCCACACTTGTTGATTGCGAAAATTTACAATTTGATCACGTTGGAATGAAGCCTCATCCGTAAAGAGAACATGTGCACTGAAATGAGGATTGACACATTGTTGGACGAACCATTCGCAGAAGTGTACCCGTGGAGGCCAATCAGCTGCTGATAGTGCCTGCACACGCTGTACATGGTACGGAAACAACTGGTTCTCCCGCAGCACTCTCCATACAGTGACGTGGTCAACGTTACCTTGTACAGCAGCAACTTCTCTGACGCTGACATTAGGGTTATCGTCAACTACACGAAGAATTGCCTCGTCCATTGCAGGTGTCCTCGTCGTTCTAGGTCTTCCCCAGTCGCGAGTCATAGGCTGGAATGTTCCGTGCTGCCTAAGACGCTGATCCATTGCTTCGAACGTCTTCCTGTCGGGACACCTTCGTTCTGGAAATCTGTCTCGATACAAACGTACCGCGCCACGGCTATTGCCCCGTGCTAATCCATACATCAAATAGGCATCTGCCAACTCCGCATTTGTAAACATTGCACTGACTGCAAAACCACGTTCGTGATGAACACTAACCTGTTGATGCTACGTACTGATGTGCTTGATGCTAGTACTGTAGAGCAATGAGTCGCATGTCAACACAAGCACCGAAGTCAACATTACCTTCCTTCAATTGGGCCAACTGGCGGTGAATCGAGGAAGTACAGTACATACTGACGAAACTAAAATGAGCTCTAACATGGAAATTAACCGTTTCCGGAAACATGTCCACATAACATCTTTTCTTTATTTGTGTGTGAGGAATGTTTCCTGAAAGTTTGGCCGTACCTTTTTGTAACACCCTGTATATACCTTCGATTACGGCAGCTGACACCAATCAGAGAGGGCCGAAACGATGCGTGCGCAGGTGAGTTGGGCAGCTTATATCAGCTGAGGCCCGCCGCGGGAACGAGTGATGTCAGGTGGCGCGAGGGGCTGGCGCCACATTTGAAACTGCCGCTCCCGCCTCCCTACAAGCGTTCAGCATCCGCCGTTGCTTCCTTTCGACGTCCAAAGCCCACCCCCACGCCCTGATCAGTGCGTGGCCCTGGTCTCTGTTGAAATTGTTGCTTTCATTCCAATCTCAGCCGCTTCTTTTCTAACAGAGTCCCAGTATGTTGATGCATGAGCCAAGACTCTTATGTTCTCAAACTATATTTTGTGTCCATTTTCGAGGCAATGCTCAGCTATGGCCGACTTGTCGAGCTCCCTTTTCATAATATGTCTCTTGTGCTTGATACAACGCTCTACAGCTGTGCGAATTGTCTGGGATACAGATCCTGCCGCACTCGCAAAGGACACCGTACACCTCGGGCACACGAAGAGCGATGTCGTCTTTAACAGGGCGCAACACATCTCGTATCTGTGCCAGCCCCAAGCCAACCATTTTGCTTCCCACCTCCCTGAGCCGTTCGTGGCTCGTGTTCCCACCATCATGTATTTTACACCCTGTTTTTAACGTTCTTCCACCTCATCACGTTAATTTAAATTACTACTGTCACTGAGTTGCTGCTTTGCCTGACTGTGAGCGGCGTTAGCAACGCATATCGATATATACCCTCTCGTAGTATCTTTGCTCGACGGCAATTACTTCCCGGTCGTTGTCTGTCGTAAGCGAGTTCGAGTTTGCCAGTCAGTTGGAACGCGTCTGGAGCTCAGTCCGGACCTGCAAGTCATGGAGTGGCAATGTGACACTAGTGCAGTCGTTTTGGAGTAGCAGTGATCTCTGCGTCGACGTGGCTCACTCGACCATTGCCGCCATGCATCACTTGAGCCGGGCCATGGTCTTGGTGAATCGTCGGTCGGTCCGCCTGTGGTTCATGAGTCGGCTGTGTGTGTGTGCATCGACTCCCGATTTGTCTTCGTGCCTGCTTAGTTACTGTTGGGTATCGTTCAGCTCTTCGTGCAAGTGTTTGTCAGGTTGTGTGTGTAGTTGGCGTTATTTCCACTGACGACTATTTTAGATGTTGTCGGCATTCTGCGGCTAGTCGGTCGGTTGGTGCGGACCCAGGGAGGATATCTCCGTGCGGCGCAGTTGTCTGAGTCCGCTGGCGCATTGTCGGAGCGTGTGTGGAGCTATCCGATCGCTACGAGCTTCGTGGCTCACCGGCCCAGGACGTCAAAGCAGAGTGGTGTCTTAAGTACCCAAGCCACGTCCATTCATGTTGTGTAGTTCGTTTCAGTGGTTCGCTGTTGGGGAGGTGTTCCTGTGAGCAACACCGAGTGTTTGTATTGCTGAAATTTAGCCGCCATGCGGTGCAATTAACTATATTGGTTGATTACAATTCAGGTGCACCAGCGGAATTTTCTGTCTTGTGGCCGTTAGTGTTCCGTTTACCTGCCCTGGCCAATAACGTAATTTCAGGCAGTGTCCTTTCCTCACCTGTTGCCGCTGTCCAACACGGTGTGTAGTTTTGACAGCTTAATACATATACATATTTGATTGTGGATAATTAGGTCCGTAAGATTTTGGTGTTTGAGTTCTCATGTACCGATTGGTGGCAAGCAAGTCGTTTTGTCGGTCGGTCCGTGGCTTTCCATTGGTTGGGTTACCGACGGATCAAGTGTAGTTAGGCTCACCACCTGTCTCACCTAAGTGAACGAGGGTAGAAAGACCCCCTGGAGGCTTCTGAGTGCCGTTGTCTTTACTGTCTTTCTCACGGGTGTTTAATTGTCTGCTTATAATCTATCATAGCCAATGATGTAAGAAATACTTGGTTTTACTGTGTTTTATGTAAATTAAAGCCCTTCAGCCGCGTATGAGTAAGTTTGAATCCCGGCCACAAGTGGCTATTTGCTGAAAGGTTATTGTCGTTGTGTTGTCTTTTCTTTTAGTGCGCTTTTAGCCCTTTAAAACTTAAGGCTTATGGTTATATTTTTTTTTTTTAATTTTGGAAAATTAATTGTGGGCCTTCAGCCGCTTGGAACCTTATTCTTAAAATTACCTTTCAAGCTTAAACATTGTGGCCTTCTGCCTTTGATAGGTTATGGTAATTTATTCTAAAATCATCACAATTGTATTGTGGGCCTTCGGCCGTTTGTATCGCATCTTGTTTATATTTGTCTATCCACTTTCGCCTTGAGGATTTCAGCCTAGCTGTGATATATATATGTATATATTAATTATCTTATATTTAATTTTAAATGCGTGTTTTCGTTTACTTGAAATATATTTTGTTGCTTTTAAGATTTCTTGTTTAGAGGCCTTCAGCCGTGAAAGAATCTGAGTTTGAAACTCGTAGTTGTAAAAGTTCGGCTATGGGACGCTTTGGATTAAAAGTGTTATTAAATTACAATTCTGAGTGAAACTGATCGACACCTTCCAGAATGAAATTTACACTCTGCAGCCGAGTGTGCGCTGATATAGGTCCCGAGTTCGAGTCTCGGTCCAGCACACAGTTTTAATCTGCCAGGAAGTTTCATGACTGACACCTAATTTGGCCCTTTCCACAATCCTGATCATCTGTTTTGCCCAGCGGGTTAAGCGGGCGTTTCACTCACCAAGGTCTTCTCCATTTCCAACGATCCTCACTTCGATTACCCCCTCTTCTCCACTGTCCTTGAATGCACCGATCCCTCTGTTCCGCCACTCGTCCCCTGTTTCCAGTACTTGAATCAATTATCCCCCTCGGATTTAAACACTCCCATTACAGCACACGACATCAAACTCCTACTCCGCTCCAAACGTAACACCGTCCCTGGTCACGACTATGTCACCTATCGCCACCTTAAGGAATCTCACCCCTCCTTCCTGGCTGTCCTTGCTACCTTGTATAATGTCGTCCTCCCCACCGATTTTCGTCCCGACCTGTGGAAGACTTCTGCATGCTGTTGTTCTTTAAACCCAGCATACCACCTTCTGATACATCTTCCTATTATCCCATCTGCCTCACCCCCATATTCAAAAGATCTTCGAATCCATCCTCTCCCGACACACTCATCACCACCTCAGCCCAGCACCACCTCCTTCCCCTTATCCATTGTGGCTTCCGACCCTCCTTCTCCACTGACAACCAGTTCCTTAACCTTACCCTTCAGCTTAGCTCCCGTCGTTCCGCTATTTTTGTTTTCCTCGACATCCAGAACGCTTAGTGTATGGCATCCCGGGCCCCTCTTTAAACTCCAGACCTATGCCCTTCCTCTAAATTTCGTTCACCTCGTTGCTTCCTTGCTCTCCCATCGTCTTTCCTATGTCACTATCCATAATAAAAACTCCCATATGCATTATCCCACTGCAGGCGTGCCCAAAGCTCCGTCCTTTCCCCCCTCCTCTGTCTCCTGTATACTGCAGATATGCCCAAACCTCCCCCACCTGTTCAGCTCCTCCAATTTTCTGATGACACCGCTTTCCTGGCCGTCTGCCCTACCCTTCAATGGTCCCAACATATCCTTCAAACCCACCTCGATCAGTTCACCACTTGGTGCAACCAGTGGATCCTTCGCATCAACACCTCCAAGACGCAGGCGATCATCCTAGCTCCTCCTTCCGGTTCCACGAGTTTTACCCTAGCGTTTATGATTGTCCTATCCACCTCACTCCTACCCTGGAGCTGCACGGTCTGAGGCACCTTGTCACGGTTCGCACAGCTCACTCCCGTCGGAGATTCGATTCCTCCCTCGGGCATGGGTGTGTGTGTTGTCCTTAGTGTAAGTTTAAGATGGTTCAAGTTAGGTTAAGTAGTGCGTAAGTCTAGGGACTGATGACCTCATCAGTTTGGTCCTATAGAAGCTTCCCATAAATTTCCAAATTTTTCCTGCCCTGAAATACATTGGTCTCACCCTCGACTGTCACCTCACCTGAACTCCCCGTCTCCTTATGATCCTACACAAAGCCCACAATAGACTCCGCCTGCTGAAACTCCTGTCTGGCTGGATATGGGGACTGCATTCTCCCACCATTTTTTACACCTACAAATCCTTGATCTGTCCCATCCATTGCTATGCCAATGTCGCCAGGATTCCCACTCCAACCAGATTCTGAACACCCTCCATATGCTCGGTCACCATGAACTCTGCCTTGCCTTCCATATCTGCCTCCAATCCCCCACACGGATCCTGTATGACCTCATCTCCTTCCCACATCCTCTCCTTTTCCTCGAACACGTCTGAACGCTCTACATCATCTGAATACTCGATCCCCATCACCCCCTGCTGTCTCCTATCTTTTCTACCCCCATTGCTGAACCTTTTCCATTGTGTTCCGCCCTCTCTCCCTCACCACAACCTCCGCCTCGTTTACCAAAGGACCTGCCAGCACCTACGCTTCGATGGTGAGGTTCACTCTGATATCTACCTCTCCTACCAATTCCAACCCCACCTTCCCCCCTCCTCAGGGCTCCCTCTCCCTTACTTTTCCGTGCCCCTGAGCGGTTATTCCTCCCTGTTATACCCCTACCTTTCCAGCAAATCCCTTGTGTCTTTGAACTCACTTCTGGCTTGCTTTCCCTCTCCCACTCCACCCACCTCCTACCCTGTGGTGTGTCACCTGACTCCATTTTTTCATCCCACTCTCTCCAGCCACCATCCTCCACTGTCCCCTCCTCTCCCCTCTCTTTCCTCCTCTCATGTCTCCCTTCCCTCTGCAGATCCCTCCTGGCAATTTTATTCATTATCATGTGTGCTCTGCCTCATTCAGTGGTTTTGAAGCGCCGTTATTCTCGTGTGGATTTTTAATATTGTGACCAACTTTTATCTTGTGCTTGTGACTCCGATGCATTTTATGTGCTACACACATCACCAGCTGTGTTTTTATCTTTATGTGGATCATTTTTAACTGTCCCACAATGAATATCTCCATTTAAGCATGTATTTTAACTCCCATTGGCTCCCTCCTTATTATGTTTCTTATCTTCTCCTTTTTATCGCCTTTTTATATGTTTGTTTCATCTTTTTTAATCACTGTATTGTCTATCGGCTGAAGACCGGCGGATTGTGCCCCTAACAGCCCTCCCCCCCCCCCCCATATGGTGCCAGGGAATGAAAGTACAATAAAGAAAAAAAAAAGAACCCAGCAGTCAGTAGTTTCACCGTTGACGACAAAGGGGGAGCTAGGCATCGAAAGCTCGAGAATTTTATGGGAACTGACGCGGCTTCAAAACCAAGAAGATTTTATCCAGCCATGTCGCCATGAAAGACTCCAAGGACTCAGAGTTTCCAGTCAACACTCTCGAATGCTTTCTCCAAGTCGACAAATGCTATAAATGTAGGTTTCCATGATGCGAAAATTAACCTTTGAAACTGGCAAATATGAATCTTTTATCATCAGTCTTCTGAATGGTTTCGTACAAGCTGTCGTGATCTCCTTTACTGTGCCAACCTCTTCAATTACTTGTACTATTCATTCTAACCCCATCTTCGCCCACTCCCTCTAGTACGATGGAAGTGATTCCACGATGTCTGAACACATATCCTGCAATCTTCTCACTTCTTTCAGAGAGCATTTTCCACGTAATCTGTGGGGAACATCTTCATTTCTTATCTTACCGGTCCAACTAAGTTTTAGTATCACTCTATAACACCACGCCTCGAACACTTCTATTCCCTTCTTGCCCACAATCTCTTTATCAGAATTTTTTTCTCAAATTAAAGACTGTATTAATCTTTCATTAGTTTACTCTCAGACCATATTATGTATTCAGGAGACTGTTCATTCATGGAGAACGTCCTATAGTTCTTCATAACTTCCACAGAAGACAACAATATCATTAGCGAAAATTATCTTTGATATTCCTTCATTCCAAATTTTAATATGCTCCTAAACCTTCCTCTTATTTCCATCATTGCTCCTTCGATATGCACTAAATGACAAAACTACAAACCCCAGCGTAATACGGAACTGACCATAGATGTCAAGAGAGGCGGAACAGCCATTATAAACTGGGACGAGGGGTACAGCTCCGTTGTCAACAGACAAGCAGTAACAGCAGAATGTGTACGTCAGGAGAGCTCAGTCACTTCGAAGGCGAACAAATCATGGACTGTCACCTGAGTCACAGTTCCGTCAGAAACATTTCAACCCTACTGTAGTGGTTTGTAGCCTTCTGATCTGCCTGTCATGGGACGACTGGATTTCGATGGAAGGAAAAGGAAGAGAAGGAAAAGTAGTAGGTGAATATGGACTAGGGGTAAGGAATGAAAGAGGAAGACGCCTGGTAGAATTTCTCACAGAGCATAACTTAATCATAGCAAACACTTCGTTCAAGAATCATGAAAGAAGGTTGTATACATGGAAGAGGCGTGGAGACACTGATCTATGTAGTGGGAAGACACGAGATTTAGGAACCAGGTTTTAAATTGTAAGACATTTCCAGAGGCCTATGTGGCCTCCGACCACAATTTATCGGTTATGAACTGTAGACTAAAACTGAAGAAACTGCAAAAAGGTAGGAATGTAAGGAAATGGGACATGAATAAACTGAAAGAACCAGAGGTTGTAGAGAATTTCAGAGGGAGCATTAGGGAACGATTGGCAAGAATGGGTGAAAGAGAGTAGAAAAAGAATGGGTAGCTTTGAGAGATGAAATACTGAGGGCAGTGGAGGAACAAGTACGTAAAAAGATGAGGGCTGGTAGAAATCCTTGGCTAACAGAAGAGATACTGAATTTAATTGATGAAAGGAGAAAATATGAAAATGCAGTAAATGAAGCAGGTAAACATTAATACAAACCCTTCCGTGAAATCTTCTCGGGTGATCAGCCGAGTAAAGGCGTCGTCTTCTCGCAACGTTTCGAAGGGTTTCGTACCCATCATCTTCAAGCGAAGTTCCTTTACTCGGCTGATCACCCGAGAAGATTTCACGAATGGAATACGCCGAGAAAGTCTCAAATCACATTAATACAAACGTCTCAAAAATAAGATCAACAGGAAATGCGAAATGGCTAAGCGGGGATGACTACAGGACAAATACAAGTATGTAGAAGCATGTATCACTAGGGGTAAGATAGATACGGCCTACAGGCAAATTAAAGAGACCTTTGGAGGAAAGAGAATCACTTATACGAACATCAAGAGCTCAGATGGAAAACCAGTTCTAAGCAAAGAAGGGAAAGCAGAAAGGTGAAAGGAGTATATAGAGGGTCTATATAAGGGTAATGTACTGGAGGCCAGTATTATGGAAGTGGAAGAGGACGTAAATAAAGATGAAATGGGAGCTATGATACTGCGTGAAGAGTTTGATAAAGCACTGAAAGACGTGAGTCGGAACAAGGCCCCGGGAGTAGACAACATTCCATTACAACTACTGACATCCTTGGGAGCGCCAGCCCTGACAAAACTCTACCATCTGGTGAGCAAGATGTATGAAACAGGCGAAATACCCTCAGACTTCAAGAAGAATATAATAATTCCAATCCCAAAGAAAGCAGGTGTTGACAGATGTGAAAATTACCGAACTGTCAGTTTAATAAGTCACAGCTGCAAAATACTAACGCGAATTCTTTACAGTCGAATGGAAAAACTAGTAGAAGCCAACCTTGGGGAAGATCAGTTTTGATTCCGTAGAAATGTTGGAACACGTGAGGCAATACTGACCTTACGACTTACCTTAGAAGAAAGATTAAGGAAAGGCAAACCCACGTTTCTAGCATTTGTAGACTTAGAGAAAGCTTTTGACAATGTTGACTGGAATACTCTCTTTCAAATTCTAAAGGTGGCAGGGGTAAAATACAGGGAGCGAAAGGCTATTTACAATTTGTACAGAAACCAGATGGCAGTTACAAGAGTCGAGGGGCATGAAAGGGAAGCAGTGGTTGGGAAGGGAGTGAGACAGGGTTGTAGCCTCTCCCCGATGTTATTCAAGCTGTATATTGCGCAAGCAGTAAAGGAAACAAAAGAAAAATTCAGAGTAGGAATTAAAATCCATGGAGAAGAAATAAAAACTTTGAGGTTCGCCGATGATATTGTAATTCTGTCAGAGACAGCAAAGGACTTGGAAGAGCCGTTGAACGGAATGGACAGTGTCTTGAAAGGAAGGTATAAGATGAACATCAACAAAAGCCAAACGATTATAATGGAATGTAGTCGAACTAAATTAGGTGATGTTGAGGAAATTAGATTAGGAAATGAGACTCTTAAAGTAGTAGATGAGTTTTGCTATTTGGGGAGCAAAATAACTGATGATGGCCGAAGTAGAGATTATATAAAATGAAGACTGACAATGGCAAGGAAAGCATTTTTGCAGAAGAGAAATTTGTTAACATCAAGTATAGATTTAAATGACAGGAAGTCTTTCCTGAAAGTATTTGCATGGAGTATAATCATGTATGGAAGTGAAACATGGACGATAAAAGAGAATAGAGGCTTTCGAAATGTGGTGCTACAGAATAATGGCTCAAATGGTTCAAATGGCTCTGAGCACTATGGGACTCAACTGCTGAGGTCATTAGTCCCCTAGAACTTAGAACTAGTTAAACCTAACTAACCTAAGGACATCACAAACATCCATGCCCGAGGCAGGATTCGAACCTGCGACCGTAGCGGTCTTGCGGTTCCAGACTGCAGCGCCTTTAACCGCACGGCCACTTCGGCCGGCTACAGAATAATGCTGAAGATTTCAGGGGTAGATCACGTAACTAATGAGGAGGTACTGAATAGTACTGGAGAGAAGGGGTATTTGTGTCACAACTTGACTAGAAGAAGGGACCGGTTAGTAGGACATGTTCTGAGGCATCAAGGGATCACCAACTTAGTACTGGAGGGCAGTGTGGAGGGTCATAATTGTAGAGGGAGACCAATAGATGAATACACTAAGCAGATTCTGAAGGATATAGTATGCAGTAGGTACTGGGTGATGAATTAGCTTGCACAGGATAGGGCAGAACGGAGAGCTGCATCAAACCAGTCTCTGGACTGAAGACTACAACGACAACAATCTGCCTAAATGTTGATGCGACTATGAAGAGGAAACGTGAAGAAACAACCACTGTTAAACCAAAGCAGGCAGACGTCATGAAATAACTGACAGGAAATATCGCATGATACCAGCGGAAGGAATCACTCTTGAGTTGCAATATGCTTCCAGCAGTCGAGGTAGCACATGTCTGCGTAGGAAGTTAAAAATAATGTGGTAAAATTATCGAGCAGCTCCTTATATGCCACACATTTTTATAATCGTTGCTAAGCGACCGGTGAGGTTGTTTAAAGACCGTCGCCACTGGAGAATATGTGACAGGAAAAACTGATTTGGAGTGATGGATCACTCTGTACCCAGCCAAATTACGTTGGAATGGTTTGAGTTCAGCGAATGCCTGGAGAACGTTACGTCCTATCAACAGTGGAGTACAGAGAAGGTGGTTTTACGGTAGGGGGATGTCTTTTGTGGTTAGGGTGTGGCCCCCTTACTGTGCTTAAGAAAACGCCAAATCGGGAAGGGTATGAACATGTTTTACAGTACTGTGTGCAGCGCGTAGTAGAGGAACAGTTGGGAGGGGAGAAATGTATCAGAATGACAATGCAGCCTGTAACATCAGTGACACAATGGTTTGTGGATAATAAAATTCCTCAAATGGATTGGTTTGCCCTTAGTCTCGACCTGAACTCAGATAATCCTATTTGCGATGAGTTAGAACGTCGACTTCGCTCCGGCCTCCTGCATCCAACATCTCTACATACCCAGGTTTTGGCTTTTGAGGAAGAATGGACTGCCATTTCTCCACATACATTAACTGAAAGTGTCTCAGCAGAGTTCAATTCGTGATAAAGATGAAGGACGGACATGCCCCACATTAATGTCCATTATTAGCTGTCTGGACACTTTTTATCAGATAGCACATGTCATTAATCTCCATTACCGAAGATGTAACCACCGCCCCGTGTCTTTCTCCTAGTGAATTCACAATCGTTTCATTTGATAAAAAAGTACACAAAAAACGCAAATTTCCGTAAGGCTTGCTGTATCCATGCCAAATGAACGTTGAGAGTAAGAAGAAGATAAAAAGTAGGATTTAGGAATAACGTTCTGTCGACAACGAGGTCATTATGGAAAGAGAACAAACCAGTAGTGCTTCTAAGGATGGGTTGTATATAGGACCTGTACATCTTAAAGGAAGAACTTTGGACATGTTTCGCAGTTTTTTTTTTAGCTTCTAGTGGACCTATAGAGCGTAACCGAATCAGAGGTAGGCATTAAGCCGACACATTTTTAGATTGATGCAGAAGTACCCTGACTTAGCAAGTGTCATTGTATGGGCACGTAATGTCGCGTGGGGCCTCCTCTGGTCCTGCAGACTGCAGTGAGATGTCGTGGAAGTGAGTCTGCAAGTCACTGGTACTCCTCTGAAAGCAGCTGACACCAAATCGTTTGCAGAGCGGCAGCGAATTCTGGCCTGTCCGTGCGTACACTGTCCATGCTACGGAGCCCGTGTTCCATGACACCCCAGAAATGCCCAATGGGGTTCAAATATTGGCTCCGGGTGGCAATCTTGCTTTTTGGACTTTCCCTGCATGTTCCTGCAGGAACCATTCCCGGACGATGTGGGAGTGATGAGGCGGTACGTTATGATCTTGAAACACCGCACAACCGTCAGGGCGTTGGAAGGCCAAAAATAGGCGGAGATGGGACCCTAGCAGCTCAATATACCGCGGATCATTCAAGGTCGCTGCCAGAACAACTAGTGAGCCCATACCATACCAGGGAAATGCACCCCAGACCAAAGCATACACACCACCGCCGTGAACCACACCTTGGCAGCCGTATCCATCGATTCATGTGGTCTGCGCCAAACACGGTGCTCCCTATCGGCATGGTGCAGTTGAAACTGTGATTCGTCCGACTATATCACGTTAAGCCATTGTTACAGTATCCATCCCTGATGACTAGCGACAAATTCAAGGAGTTGTGCCCACTGACGTTGGGTTAACAGTCGCACCTGTGTGCAGCGCCGGCTCGCATACCCCACGGAAGCCATGTTCTTTCGGATTATCCACTGGGAGACGTGTCCAGCATGTCCTGTGTTGAACTGAGCCGCGTTTTGTTGCACTGTTGCCCTTATGTCAAAATTGACAACCCGTCTCAGATGTCGCCGGTCACGGTCATCGAGGGTGGCTGTAGGGCAGGTAGTTCATCTGTTGTGGAATCTGACGTCACCCTCATTTAACTGTTCACGATACACCCTGGACGCGGCTGAACGTGTGAAGTCGAATTCCAGCACCACTGCCGAAATCGAAATTCCCATCCATCTGTCGCCGACCACCTTTCACCTCACTCTTTCGAAAGAAGTTAGCTCACGACTACGTTGCATGTTACACAAATCACTTGCACAATTACTTCTCAAAATGTCTCCTACAGAATTGCAGCTTGTTGGTACAGGGGGAGTGTGGTGCGCATACAACACACCTGTGCCCCACTATCCTATGACATTTTGCTAAATCAGTGTAGTTTGAAAACCACACCAAGATCCTCTGCCGTTAATGAGTAGAGAACACAGATTTGTATTTCGGGCACTGTCATTGGAACAGATAAGAGTGAAGTGCGACGGAGTCATTGATAACAGTATCAGCAACTGTAAAATAAAGCATCAGCTTTTGGTTTTTTGTGCTCTTACGCCAGTCCTGTTTGCAGAATATGCGGTTTTTAAAGCAAAACTAAAATATTTAGTCAATAAATATCTGCCGCAGTTCTACGACCAGTACACATACCTGCCGAAAAGTGAATCACATAATACTGGCATAGTCAATGTCAGCATAAGTGTTTTCGGCGCCTATTAAAGACAGGAGATACAGGAGTAGTTCCTCTCAGTGGCTGTGCGTCCAGGTTGCCAAACTGCCTCATGAAGGACGCGGGCTCAAATTCAGGTTGTGCTAGTAGCGTAACTCGGTGGAAGCAACCCGTAATGGGCTCAACTCATACTCGTGAGGATAACCGAAGAGCCATCCGAAGACGCAGCAACTGTTAAGTAGTAGAAACGTCGCACGAGTATGAAAGATGAGTCAAGAACGAAAACATAAAAGAACCGTGTGCAACAAGAAACTTGAATAGTGTACTAGAATAGTCAATATCCAGGGAAGATAACTCGAACCAATGAAAAGGCGGGATGCAAACAAACTCCCGGGATATATGACTTATAAATTTTTTCAAACACAACCCCGTCAACTTGTCACAAGGCTATACAAACATTAAAGATGCATATGTATTAAAGCAATGACAAAAAGTTTGAAAGCCGGAAGACATTACTGAAATCTAACAACTGAAGTGACTCGCAGACGGATGCAAAAGCGTATCGTTAGATATGTTGAGATGCTAAACAAAACCTGGAGAATGACTTGTCAGTTGGCAAAATAACTTATTGTCTTCTGAATGTTACGCTAAATAAATAAATAAATGAAAGTAATGCAAGATGCCAAAACATTAAATGAAATAATAGTCATCAAAACGTGATTCTTATCGTCATAAAGCCAAAAATGTCAGCAATGGAACCAAACCATACTGCAAATGCAAAATTTATAGGCTACCGTAAGGTAAAATGGAAACAATACATTTATTTATGGGCTACTGTGTATAGCGTATCTTAATAGTGAATAAGCAGGAACATATTACACGAAAAATACTATAAATGAGATGTCCCGTTCAAAAAGTTCTCGTAAGGATCAATCGTAATATAAAATAAACATCAGTAAAATTTGGTAGTATAAAGCAACATACTGTAAACACACTGTTTAGCGTCTGTGAAGCCGAAAATTTGAGGTGAAGAGGTTAAATTTGGAAACCATGTCATAAAAAGGTTGGTTGTTAGCAAAGGATAGCGTCAAACAAGAAAAGGATACAAGGAGGAATAACCTATACAAACGCATCCTCCAAAAACATGCACTCATCAAACGTTACGTAAAAGAAAAATATACGAAGGTGAGAAATAATCGCCATTGGTTATGTATCACCAATACCACGCACATAGGTCACGTATGTTCAATAGTCTACTACATTTTAAATAAAAGGTTTTCCTCTTGTCTCCCTAGCTATAAACTACTCTGTTAAACTGAGTGTTCTGCGCTACAAAAGTAATACTTTTTGGCAATTACACACTTTGCCACGTAGCAAGTACGTGTACGTATTAAGCCCTATGACATATGTCTTGTTTCCTTTTTCCTTAGCGTATCCTATTAATTCTACATCTGTAATATGGTTTAATCCCATTGCCGACGTTTTTAGCTATATGATACTGTATTTATGTCGATAGCTGTCACGATATGGTGACCGTTGCTTCATTTAATGTTTTGATATCTTGCCTGATTTTTATTTATTTATTTATGTAGCGTAATATCCAGAGGACAATAAGTTCTATTACCAACAGGCAGGTCGTTCCTTAGGTTTTGCTTAGCATTTCAATGCATCTAGTGATACAAGTTGGCATGTCGTGAGTGTACTGCTTCAATTTTTAGATTGTAGTAATTCCTTCTCGCTTTCAAACTTTTTTACATTGCGTTAATATATTTTCGTATTTAATGTTTATTTACGCCTGTGAATAGTTGACGGGAGTTTGTTGGCACTCTGCCTTTTTATTGAACTTGATAGGAAACCTAGAAAATCTGAAAATGGAAATGCAGAGGCACAATATAGATATGATGTGTGTCAATGAAGTGGAAGAAAGACAAGGATTTCTGGTCAGACGATTATAGGATAATATCAACAGCAGCAGAAAATGGTATAACGGGAGTAGGGTTTGTTATGAATAAGAAGGTAGGGCAGAGAGTGAGATACTGTGAAAAGTTCAATGAGAGGATTGTTCTTATCCGAATCGATAACGAATCAGCACTACCAACAACAGTTCACGTGTACATGTCGACGTCGCAGGCAGAAGATGAAGAAATAGGGAAAGTACATGAAGATATTGAACGGGTAATTCATTACGTAAAGGGATATGGAAATCTAATAGTCACGTGGGATTGGAATGCAGTTGTAGGTGAGGGAGCAGAAGAAAGGGTTATGGGAAATTATGGGCTTGTTAGTAGAGCGAGAGAGGAGAAATAGTGAATGATGTGTTCAAGAATCACAAGAGGATGAGGTACACTTGAGAAGATTTCAGTTACACCTACATCTACATAGATACTCCGCAAGCCACAGTAATGTGCGGTCAAAGGGTATCTTGTTCCACTACTTGTCATTTCCTTTCCTGTTCCAATCGTAAATAGAGTGAGGAAAAAACGATTGTCTCTATGCCTCCGCATAAGCCCTAATTTCTCGTATTTCATCTTCATAGTCCATACGCGCAATGTATGTTGGCGGCAGTAGAATCGTTCGGCAGTCAGATTCAACTGCCAGTTCTCTAAATTTTCTCAATAGTGTTCCTCGAAAAGAACGTAGCCTTCCCGTTCGATTTCCCGAAGCAACTCCTTAACACGTACGTGTTGTTCGTAGCTACCGGTAACAAATCTAGCAACCCGCCTCTGTATTGCTTCGATGTCTTCCTTCAATACGACCTGGTACAGATCCCAAACACTCGAGCAGTACTCAAGAATAGGTCGCACCAGCGCCCTATATGTGGTCTCCTTTACAGGTAAACCACTCTTTCCTAAAATTCTCCCAATAAACCGAAGTCGATCACTCGCCTTCCCTGCCAAAGTTCTCACTTTCTCGTTCCACCTCATATCACTTTGCAATGTTATGCCCAGATATTTAAACGACATTAGTAATGCTGTTTCAGAACATTACAGGTTTGATCTTAGTGCTCATCCGCATTAACTTACACTTTCTCACATTTAGGGGTAGCTGTCATTCATATATCAACTGGAAATTCTGTCTAAGTCTTTTTGTATCCTCCTACTGTCAGTTAACTTCGACACCTTACCGTACACCACGGCATCAGCAGCAAACAACCGCAGATTGCCGCCCACCCTGTCAGCCAAATAATTTACGTATATAGAAAACAACAGCGGTGCTGTCACATTTCCCTGGGGCTCTCCTGACGATATTCTTGTCTCTGATGAACACTGACCGTCGAAGAGAACATACTAGGTTCCATTACTTAACAAGTCTTCGAGCCTCTCACATATCTGAGAATTTATGCTATATGCTCGTACCTTCGTTAACAACCTGCAATGGGGACCGTGTCAAATGCTTTCTGTAAATCTAGAAATATTAATTTTCCTGTTGCTCTTCATCCATAGATCTCAGTATATCATGTGAGAAAAGTGTAAGCTGAGTTTCGCATGAGCGATGCTCTCTAAAACCATGCTGATTCGTGCACATAAGCTTCTCAGTCTTAAGAATTTTATTATATTCGAGCTGAGAATATGTTGAAGGGTTCTGCAGCAAACGGAAGTCAGGGATATTAGTCTGTAATTTTGCGAGTCCGTTCTTCTATTTTTGTTACGTACTGGAGTCGCCTGTGTTTTTCCAGTCACTTGGGACTTTGCGCTGGGCGAGAGATACACGATAAATGCAAGCTAGATAAAGGGCCAATGCCGTAGAGTGCTGTTTGTAAAATCTAACTGGGATTCCATCCGGACCTGGTGATTTATTTGCTTTCAAATCCTTAAGTTGTTTCTCTACGCCGGGTGTGCTTATTACTATGTCGTCCATACGGGAGTGTGTTCTGTGGTCAAATGACGGTATGTTTGTACGATTATCCTGTGTGAACGATTTCTTGAGCGTGAAACTTAACACTTCAGCTTTCGTTACGCTGTCTTCAACTACCACACCGGACTGGTCGACAAGGGACTGAATGGAAGCCTTAGACCCGCTTAGTTATTTTACATACGACCAGAATTTTCTCGGGTTCTCTGCCAGATCTTATGCTAAGGTGTGACGCTGGCACATGTATGCTTCGCGCGTACGTCTTTTCACAGATGTACTAATCTCAATTAACCTTCGCTTGTCGTCATTTATGCGCTTCCTTTTTAACCGAGAGTGCAACAGCCCCTGCTTCCTCAGCATCAGCCTAATTTCGTTATTAAACCATGTTGGGTCTTTTCCATCCTTTATCCACTTACTAGGCACGTAACTCTCCAGATCACGATTTAGAATTTGCTTAAACTTTACCTATAATCTCTCTACATCCATCTTAGTGGAACTAGGTGATTACATCATAATCAGACAGAGATTCCGAAATCAGATATTGTAAGGCGTACCCAGGAGCAGATATAGATTCAGATCACAATTTAGTAATGACGAAGAGGAGGCTGAAATTTAAGAGACTAGTCAGTTAGATTGAATGTGCAAAGAAGTCGGATACGGAATGAAGAGACACGCTTGAAGCTCTCTGAGGCTATAGATAATCCGACAGTGAGTAGCTTAGTAGGCAGTTCAGTTAAAGAGGAAGGGATATCACAGTAGTTGGAAAGAAAACCTTAGACACAAGGAAGGTAGCTGCGAAAAAAACAGAAGAAAGAAGAGGGTCCAGGGAAAATGTCCAGGGTAATTCAGGAATACATAAATACAATTCACTTAGTTACAAAATAAATAGGAAGTGCAGATAGGATAAGGCAAAATGACTGCATGAAAATGTGGAGAAACCGAAAAGAAATGATTGTCGGAAGGACGGGCTCAAAAGTCAAAATAACCTTCGGCGAAATTTGAACATCTTAGGATCAAATGAGGCAGAAAAGATGTATAACATTCCATTGGGATTTTTAAAATAGTTGGAAAAAGTGGGAACAAAACGATTATTCCCGTTGGTGTGTAGAACGTATGAGACTGGAGATATACCACCAGCTCATGCATCCAAGTTGCTGACAATAATAATATTGGGAAGAATGGGAAAAAAATTGTGGATCTGTTAGATGACGATCAATTTGGCGTTAGGAAAGGTAAAGGCACCAGAGAGGCAGTTCTCATGTTGCGGTTGATAATGGAAGCAAGACTGAAGAAAAATCAAGACACGTTCACTGGGTTCGTCGACCTGGGAAAAGCTTCGACAATATAAAATGGTGCAGCATGTTTGAAATTCTGAGAAAAATGGGGGCAAACTAAAGGGAAAGGCAGGTAATATGCAATATGTACAAGAATCAAGAGGGAACAGTAGGACCGGAAGAACAGGAACGGAGTGCTCGGATTAAAAAAGGTGTAAGACAGGGATGTAGTGTTTCACCCTTACTGTTCAATCTATACATCGAAAAAGCAATGAGAGAAATAAAAGAAATTTTCAAGACAGGGATTAAAATTCAACGTGAAAGTTTATCAATGATAAGATTCGTTGATGACACTGCTATCCTCACTGAATGTGAACGAGTATTACGGGAGCTGTTGAATGGGATGAACAGTTTACTGACTACAGAGGAAGGAATTACAATAAACCGAAGTAATACGAATGTAATGAGAAGCAGAAGATATAAGAGCAGCCAGAGACTAAACATCAGAAATGTGGCTCACGAATTAGATGAAGTTAAGGAATTCTTCTACCTAGCCAGCAAACCTCCCCCCATGAACCATGGACTTTGCCGTTGGTGGGGAGGCTTGCGTGCCTCAACGATACAGATAGCCGTACCGTAGGTGCAACCACAACGGAGGGGTATCTGTTGAGAGGCCAGACAAACGTGTGGTTCCTGAAGAGGGGCAGCAGCCTTTTCAGTAGTTGCAAGGGCAACAGTCTGGATGATTGACTAATCTCGCCTTGTAACATTAACCAAAATGGCCTTGCTGTTCTGGTACTGCGAATGGCTGAAAGCAAGACGAAACTACAGCCGTGATTTTTCCCGAGGGCATGCAGCTTTACTGTATGATTAAATGATGATGGAGTCCTCTTGGGTAAAATATTCCGGAGGCAAAATAGTCCCCCATTTGGATCTCCGGGCGGGGACTACTCAAGAGGACGTCGTTATCAGGAGAAAGAAAACTGGCGTTCTACGGATCGGAGCGTGGAATGTCAGATCCCTTAATCGGGCAGGTAGATTAGAAAATGGGGGAAAGAAATACAGTAGAAGAAGAATGGGTAGCTTTGAGGGACGAAATAGTGAAGGCAGCAGAGGATCAAATAGGTAAAAAGATGAGGGCTAGTAGAAATCCTTGGGTAACAGAAGAAATATTAAATTTAATTGATGAAAGGATAAAATATAAAAATGCAGTAAATGAAGCAGGCAAAAAGGAATACAAACGTCTCAAAAATGAGATCGACAGGAAATGCAAAATGGCTAAGCAGGGATGGCTAGAGGACAGATGTAAGGATGTAGAGGCTTATCTCACTAGGGGTAAGATAGATACTGCCTACAGGAAAATTAAAGAGACCTTTGGAGAAAAGAGAACCACTTATATGAATATCAAGAGCTCAGATGGAAACCCAGTTCTAAGCAAAGAAGGGAAAGCAGAAAGGTGAAAGGAGTATATAGAGGGTCTATACAAGGGCGATGTACTTGAGGACAATATTATGGAAATGGACGAGGATGTAGATGAAGATGAAATGGGAGATACGATACTGTGTGAAGAGTTTGACAGAGCACTGAAAGACCTGAGTCGAAACAAGGCCCCGGGAGTAAACAACATTCCATTACAACTACTGATGGCCTTGGGAGAGCCAGTCCAGACAAAACTCTGCCATCTGGTGAGCAAGATGTACGAGACAGGCGAAATACCCTCAGACTCGAAGAAGAATATAATAATTCCAATCCCAAAGAAAGCAGGTGTGGACAGAAGTGAAAATTACCGATCTATCAGTTTAATAAGTCACAGCTGCAAAATACTAACGCGAATTCTTTACAGACGAATGGAAAAACTGGTAGAAGCTGATCTCGGGGAAGATCAGTTTGGATTCCGTAGAAATGTGGGAACACGTGAGGCAATACTGACCCTAAGACTTATCTTAGAAGAAAGATTAAGAAAAGGCAAACCTACGTTTCTAGCATTTGTAGACTTAGAGAAAGCTTTTGACAATGTTGATTGGAATACTCTCTTTCAAATTCTGAAGGTGACAGGGGTAAAATACAGGGAACGGAAGGCTATTTACAAATTGTACAGAAACCAGATGGCAGTTATAAGAGTCGAGGGACACGAAAGGGAAGCAGTGGTTGGGAAGGGGGTGAGACAGGGTTGTAGCCTATCCACAATGTTATTCAATCTGTATATTGAGCAAGCAATAAAGGAAACAAAAGAAAAGTTCTGAGTAGGTATTAAAATCCGTGGAGAAGAAATAAAAACTTTGAGGTTCGCCGATGACATTGTAATTCTGTCAGAGACAGCAAAGGACTTGGAAGAGCAGTTGAATGGAATGGACAGTGTCTAGAAAGGAGGGTATAAGATGAACATCAACAAAAGCAAAACGAGGATAATGGAATGTAGTCGAATTAAGTCGGGTGATGCTGAGGGAATTGGATTAGGAAATGAGACACTTAAAGTAGTAAATGAGTTTTACTATTCGGGGAGCAAAATAACTGATGATGGTCGAAGTAGAAAGGATATAAAATGTAGACTGGCAATGGCAAGGAAAGCGTTTCTGAAGAAGAAAAACTTGTTGACATCGAGTATAGATTTAAGTGTCAGGAAGTCGTTTCTGAAAGTATTTGTATGGAGTTTAGCCATGTAAGGAAGTGAAACATGGACGATAAATAGTTTGGACAAGAATATAATAGAAGCTTTCGAAATGTGGTGTTACAGCAGAATGCTGAAGATTAGATGGGTAGATCGCATAACTAATGAGGAGGTATTGAATAGAATTGGGGAGAAGAAGAGTTTGTGGCACAACTTGACTAGAAGAGGGATCACCAATTTAGTATTGAAGGGCAGCGTGGAGGGTAAAAATCGTAGAGGGAGACCAGGAGATGAATACACTAAGCAGATTCAGAAGGATATAGGCTGCAGTAGGTACTGGGAGAGGAAGAAGCTTGCACAGGCTAGAGTAGCATGGAGAGCTGCATCAAACCAGTCTCAGGACTGAAGATCACAACAACGACAGCCAGCAAAATAGCCCAGAATGGGAGGAGCAAGGAGGATAGAAAAAGCAGACTGTCATTGGAAAAAATGGCATTCCTAGCAAAGAGAAGTCTGTTAGCATCCAACATAGGTCCTGAGGAAGAACTTTCTGAGAATGTTCATCTGGAGCACAGCATTAAATGGCAGTGGGACATGGACTGTGGGAAAATCGGAACAGAAGAGAATCGAAGCATTTGAGATGTGGTGCTAGAGAAGAACATTTGAAATCAGACAGACTTGTAAAGTAAGGAGTGAGGAGGTTCTGAGCAGAATCAGTGAGAAAAAGAGCACATGGAAAACATTGTCAAGAAAAAGGGACAGCATGAAAGGACATCTGTTAAGATATCAGGAAATTACTTCCATGTTACTAGAGCGAGCTGTTGAGTGTAAAAGTCGTAGAGGAAGACAAAGATTGGAATACATCCAGCAAAAAATTGAGGACGTCGGTTGCAATTAAACCAGTCAGAAGACTGATGATTAAACAAATGTTCACAGTGCAGTTCCTGTTACATGCCCATTTATGTGGCGCCACGCTGAAGGCTGCCTGGCGTGTAGTGCTCTCTGTGGGAATGACTCTGTACCGTAAATATCGGCTGACCCAGCATAAAGTATTAAAAATTACAAGTTAAGAAGCTTTCGTTGGCAACAGAGACATCGGACATCCACAGAAATGCAGGAGGAAGCAGTATAAAATAACGCAGCCTCTATAATTAGACTCTTTGGTATCCATCAGACTCATTGCCTCATCAGTCGATTACAGTCGTATAAGGGACGTGAACAAACTCTTCCATCTCGATTGCAGAAACATTCATTCAATTAAATTCATAACAGATTGCATTTTCTCAATGATGTATGGTGCCAGTAAAGAAAGTTACATCAACTTCAGAATCTCATATTGCAGCTTGTAGATAACGCATTTATAATGTCTCCATGGGCATATGTAGGGGGCAGTCGGATGGAAACAAGACGGCTGGGAAAAAAATTGGCCAGGTGCGAGTAGGGCTCGCGCTCTGAGGGTTCCGTGAAAACTTAACTATGTACACAGACAGCTCATCCGTCCTGGAAATTGAGAAATCTCGAACGATTTTTGTCTGTTATCGATATCTGTAAAGGAAGGATATCTATCTTGGAAGTTCCAAGACCGATTCAAAATCTCTAAAGTCGTTCCTGAGACGAGCACGGATATATAGGGTGGTCCATTGATAATGACCGGGCCAAATATCTCACGAAATAAGCGTCAAACGAAAAAACTACAAAGAACTAAACTCGTCTAGCTTGAAGGGGGAAACCACATGGCGCTATAGTTGGCCCGCTAGATGGCGCTGCCACAGGTCAAACGGATATCAACTGCGTTTTTAAAGATAAGAACCCCCATTTTTATTACATATTCGTGTAGTACGTAAATAAATATGAATGTTTTAGTTGGACCACTTTTTTCGCTTTGTGATAAATGGCGCTGTAGTAGTCACAAACGTTTAAGTACGTGATATCACGTAACATTCCACCAGTGCGGACAGTATTTGCTTCGTGATACATTATCCGTGTTAAAATGGACGGTTTAGCAATTGCGGAAAAGGTCGATATCGTGTTGATGTATGGCTATTGTGATCAAAATGCCCAACGAGCGTGTGCTATGTATGCTGCTCGGTATCCTGGACATCATCCAAGTGTTCGGACCGTTCGCCAGATAGTTCCGTTATTTAAGGAAACAGGAAGTGTTCAGCCACATGTGAAACGTCAACCACGACCTGCAACAAATGATGATGCCCAATCAGGTGTTTTAGCTGTTGTCGCGGCTAATCCACACATCAGCAGCAGACAAATTGCGCAAGACTCGGGAATCTCAAAAACGTCGGTGTTGAGAATGCTACATCAACATCGATTGCACCCTAACCATATTTCTATGCACCAGGAATTGCATGGCGACGACTTTGAACGTCGTGTACAGTTCTGCCACTGAGCACAAGAGAAATTACGGGACGATGACAGATTTTTTGCACGCATTCTATTTAGCGACGAAGCTCATTCACCAACAGCGGTGCATAACCTGCACTATTGGGCAACAGAAAATACACGATGGCTGCGACAAGTGGAACATCAGTGACCTTGGCGGGTTAATGTATGGTGCGGCATTGTGGGAGGAAGGATAATTCGCCCACATTTTATCGATGGCAATCTAATGGTGCAATGCATGCTGATTTCCTATGTAATGTTCTACCGATGTTACTACAAGATGCTTCACTGCATGACAGAATTGTGATGTGCTTCCAACACGATGGATGTACGTGCGGTTGAAGCGGTATTGAATAGGATATTTCATGACAAGTAGGTTGGTCGTCGAAGCACCTTATCATGGCCCGCACGTACACTGGATCTGACGTTCCCGAATTCCTTTCTGTGGGGAAAGTTGAAGTATATTTTCTATCGTGATCCACCGACAACGCCTGACAACATACGTCAGCGCATTTTCAATGCATGTGCGAACATTACGGAAGGCGAACTACTCGCTGTTGAGAGGAATGTCGTTACACTGAGGTTGACGGACATCATTTTGAGCATTTATTGCATTAATGTGGTATTTACAGGTAATCACGCTGTAACAGCATGCGTTCTCAGAAATGATAAATTCACAAAGGTTGCCGGCCGTTGTGGCCGAGCGGTTCTAGGCGCTTCAGTCTGGAACCACGCGACCGCTACGGTCGCAGGTTCGAAACCTGCCTTGGGCATGGATGTGTGTGATGTCCTTAGGTTAGTTAGGTTTAAGTAGTTCTAAGTTCTAAGGGACTGATGACCTCAGATGTTAAGTCCCATAGTGCTCAGAGCCATTTGAACTATTTTTCACAAAGGTACATGTATCACATTGGAACAACCGAAATAAAATGTTCAAACGTACGTGCGTTCTGTGTTTTAATTTAAAAACCTACCTGTTACCAACTGTTCGTCTAAAATTGTGAGGCATAAGTTTGTGACTATTACCGCGCCATCTATCACAAAGCGAAAAAAGTGGTCCAACTAAAACATTCATATTTCTTTACGTACTACACGAATATATAATAAAAAATTGGGGTTCCTTTTTTTTAAAAAAAACGCATTTGATATCCGTTAGACCCATGGCAGCGCCATCTAGCGGGCCAACCATAGCGCCATCTGGTTTCCCTCTTCAAGCTAGACAAGTTTCGTTCTTTGTAGTTTTTTCGTTTGACGCTTATTTCGTGAGATATTTGGCCCGGTCACGATCAATGGACCACCCTGTATATAAAAAAACGAGCAAGGGACTTCAGTTTATATATGTAGCGGGAGAGAAGATTTAATAAAATATTTTTTATTTACTTACTTACTAAAATATGATTGCAACTTACATTTTATGTTTGCAAGTAATAATATTTTTCTGTTACGCCTTTGACGGAAGATGAATACAATGTAAGTTCTGACGGCAAAAAGATATCCTTTGTGTGATATAATTACAGTTTAACATTTTTCGTAATTTTGATTTACTTATACTCTGAAAACTTAGTTCCTGACATATTTCATGAATCGAGGTCAACGGAACGCATCCTATAGGTTTTAATGAGTGAAGTTAAGAGTATCAAAATATGTGACATAAATGGCCCTATCTTTTGATTGCATTGATTTAAAAGCTTAAATGTTTTACACCGCCAAGGGACCGGAGACCTTAGTATGTGACATAAATTTCGGCGTCATACGTCTACTCGTTCCTGAGAAAAAGATTTCTTAACAGTCGGGCAGACAGACGGACAGTCGGACAACAAACCGATCCTGTAAGGGTTCCGTTTTTACCGACTGAGGTTCGGAACCCTATAACTTAATTAAAATGTTTATTATTTCAAAATTACTCGCAATAACTGTTAATACATTTAGTCCACTGTGGGACAAGATGGTCAATGCCTTCAGTTATGAACCTGCGCAGGGATACCATGATAAGAGGAGACAGATGTTAGCAGTGACTTGCAGATGAGACTTCATTAATATTCAGAAGCTTCATTTCACCGAATGGCAGCAGATCTAGTGCCTTTCTCGGCAAGTTCCAGATAATACTCGTTTACACCAGTCTAGTTTTTCAGAAGAATATGTCTAGTTTTCAGAAGAATATCCTTCACATCGTTGGAGCAGCTACATATTTGAGATAACTGATTTCTCGATTCGTAAATATGATTGGATGCAGCTGCACGAAATAAGAGTACCAAGGGGAAAGTGAGAGATGTTTGCGATTGCCTACGGAACATGTTCCCTCCCAAGTATTGCCAAGGCTGTTTAGAGCACGCTGCAGAAGTTTCGCTGGGAAGCCCTTACACATTCAGATCTCTATCCATGCAAATTCGATATTTATGGAGCCCTAGAGAAAGACATTCGTGGCCGTCGATTTGCCTCGCATGAAGAGATGCATGTCTGGGTACAATCATGGTTCCGTAGGCAACCGTAATCGTATTTCGATGAAGGCATTGACCGTCCTGTCTCACAGTTACGACTTTTAATTTTTAAACAATAAACAGTTTAATTACTTTTTTACATCTGTCTCGTTTTCATTTTACTGTCTCTTATAATCTCTTTCGGTCTTGGCACGGATGCACACATCCCATCTATCTCTCACTTTTCCCTTTGTAGTCTTATTTCGTGCAGCTGCATCGAATCATATTTACGAATCAAGAAATCAGTTATCTCAAATATGTAGCTACTCCAGCGATGTGAAGGATATTCTTCTGAAAACTAGACATATTCTTCTGAAAAACTAGACTGGTGTAAATGAGTGTTGTCTAGAACTTGCCAAGAAAGGCACTAGATCTACTGCCATTCGGTGAAATGGAGCTTCTGAATATTAATGAAGTCTCATCTGCTAACATCTTGTCTCCTCTTATCATGGTATCCCTGCGCAGGTTCATAACTATGACCGGTGCACATACTGCAGGTGATAGCCAAGCTCCATTAAGATACAGCATAAAGTTAGCATTTCAATCGTTATCTCAGTATACACTGAAGTGACAAATGTCATCGGATAGCGATACGCACATATGCAGATGGCCGTAGTATCACATGCACAAGAAATTAGAGCACGCAGCAGAAGTTTCGCTGGGAAGCCCTTACACATTCTCCACTCAGAGCCATTTGAACAAGATATTAGAGGGCAGTGGATTGGCAGAGCTGTCATTTCTACTCTGGTGATTTACGTGAAAAGATTTCCGACGTGCTAATGGCCACACGTCTGGAAATAACAGACTTTGAACGTGGAATCGTAGTTGGAGTTAGACGCATAGGAGATTCCACTTCGAAAATAGTTAGGGAATGCAAGATTCCGAGATCCATAGTGTCAAAAGTATGCTGAGAGTAACAGAACTACAGGCATTGCCTCTCACCACAGAGAACACGGTGGATGACGGCTTTCATTGTACGACCGAGAGCAGCGGCATTTGCCTAGAGTCGTCAGTGCTAGCAGGACAAGCAACACTGCGTGGAGTGACAGCATAAATCATTGAGGGACGTTCGGTGAGTGTTAGGACAGTTCGGTGAAATTTGGCGTTAACGGGCTGTTTCAGCAGACGACCGACGCGAGTGCCTTTCCTAACAGCACGACATCGCCTGCAGCGCCTCTCCTGGGCTCGCGACCACATCAGTTGGACCCTAGACGTATGGAAAATCGTGGCCTGGTCACTGGTCAGATGAGTTCCTATTTCAGTTGGTAAGAGCTGATGGAAGGGTTCGAGTGTGGCGCAGACCCCACGAAGCCATGGACAAAGGAGTAGCGGGACAAAGAGAGCATCACCCCACTTTGCATTGTTGTTAGGTTTATTCAAGATGGCAGATCCAAGATGGCAATGTCACAGTGACGTCATGACAGGAAGTTCAAATTTTTGCAGAGAAAATAGGTCAATTGGGCTTCCTCCACTAACCTTAGAAAATGGCGGGAAAAATGGCGTGAAAAAATGGCGGGAAAGAATGTCACTTGGGCTATCTCCACTAACCTAAGAAACTGGCGGGAAAATTTTGGCAGAGAAAAAAAAATGGGGAGCAAATAGATCAACTAGGCTATTTCGACTAACCTAAGTCATTCAGCCACTGCCTCTTCCTTGGAATTGGCGGGAAACGATCAGTCTCTGTCCAACTGCTGGAGAGGAAAGAGTGTACTTCATTTATTTTCGGTGGGAAGCTGGAACAATTTATTTAGGGATGGATTTCAAGTAGTTTGTTTATTACACTGATACAAAACACTCGCCTTGATGTCCAGGGATCACAGTACATAGCCTACAGACCCAGACGCAGGATAGGGAAGAGTGTACTTTATTTGTTTTCAGTTGGGGAGCTGCAACAATTTACTTAGGGGGTTTATTTCACGTATATTATTTATTGCACTGATATGAAACACTCACTGCGTATGCATTACTCCCCTCCACCATCTGTAAATTGGCGGGAAAAGGACTCAGTCTGTGCTGGGCTGTTAGATAGAATGGATGCAAGCCTTTATTTTGCATGTATTGTTTATTTAAACAATTTTGTTGTCATAGGCAGTAGCTCCATCCAGTGCGTTCACCATGAGGTCTCGAGTCCAGATGACCAAGTTCACAGTACCGCCACCAGAAGGCACTGTCGTCCCTGTCCCCTCCCACGACGAAATCCAAGATGGCGGTCTGGGGAAAATGGCGGAAAAAGGACTCAGTCTATGTCTAGCTATTGGACTGTGAGGACAGATGCAATTGTTTACTGTATTCAATGGATGGGATGTCTGTGCTGGAGAAAGAGTAGTATATTAGCATCTGAGGAATGTGTCAATAACATTGATATTCGGTGAAGAGGAATTTGGGCTAAGTTACGCAGCTATGCTTAATGTGGGCTGTAAATGTAGATCATTCAATAAAAGTACAGCCAAAGAACAAGAGGTAAGATATTCACTCACTCCAGTGCAAGCATCCATGTGTACAATTGAGCAAATTCTAGTGATGAGCAGGGGTGAATTTAGTATGTGTACTACATGCAAGCACACAGCTGAGGAGGACGAGGAGCATATGGTGAATACTTTTCTACAAGCAGTGGCAGTGCAGTGGGAAGGCGTGAACATACATTTCAGTACTCATGCAGATAGATGCTTGTGCTGGAAATGCCTACCTTTTTGAAATTGCGTAACACCCCACATCCACTTTGTCCTATTCCACATGAACCACAGGTGTTCACCTTGAGGATTGGAGGCTGACTGGCCTAGTTCACAACACTGCCACCATAGTGCGCTGTCGCCCCCCCCCCCCCCAACACCATCAACCCGCCCTCCTGTGATGTAGTCCAAGATTCCAGTCCAGAAAAAAAGGATGGAAACTAAAAGGAAATCTTAATCTGGTCATGTGTTAGACCTCAGCCAGTAGGATGGTAGTATCCCATAACGTTGTTGGATGGGGTATAGGGCAGGCTCAGCAGCTCTGTGACCTCAGTCTCGCTCAGTTAACCAGCAGCAGTGGCAGAAGAAGAAGAAGAAAAAGAATAAGAACTGTGAAGTGTCAACATCAGTCGCAATCCAGCACAGCCCTGCAGAACAGGAAGAAATGGGAAAGTAAGTATACTATATCACATCTTTGTCTGTGGTTAGCATTACTAGTGATGTCGATTGTTTTCGCATCTTGCTCCATGCGTCCTCCTTTTTGTTCAGCAGTAGTCCTTCATATGTCCAAGCATGCAGGGATGAGCGTCAACATGTCGACCTCTGCTGGGTCCGGACCTGCAGAAACCTCAGCTGCCATCTTGCTGAGACCTACACCAACCTCTGGACCTGCGGCAGCAACAACCTCCAGCATGTCTGAACCTGTAGCGGCCACGTGGGATCCTGTAGCACAAATGGCCCACTTGCTGGAGCAGGAAACAGAGTTGTCATTGTGTTTCCCACTCATGTCTGATGAGGACATGTGGTCTGCTCCCAACAGATTGAATGCTGCTAGTGGTCCTAAACAACAGCAAGATGGACAGTACTGCTCACAGACACACGATCCATCCCAACAGAACGTATCTGTGCTAGTGCAGGCACAGAGTGCAGATGCTGTGGATAAGAAGGTATCAAGTGTGCCCATACTTTAACTCCCAGTGAAAAAAAAAAAAAAAAAAAAAGACATGTAAACATGAGTATAGAAGCACATCATGACTGAGGCTTGCATGTGAGAATAGAAATTGGAAATGCTTCGAAGAGTGTTAAAATGCCTATATCTGATTTCAGCTAGGACGAAATATGTCGTGCAGAGCGCTACATCAATCAGAAAATGGCTACAGAGTATTATCTAACTCGTATCCCCCCCTCCCCCCACCACACACACACAAACATTCGCCTTACTGGTGTGACACTATCTATTACAAAAGTGTGTGATGACTCTGCACCCTGTGTGAAATCAGGTGACAAATGTGTTTATCTATTGCACGTCTCGTTTACGAACTTATATGATCTGGATACTGTGCTATGCCTTGCATTGGAGAGATTGAGTTATTGGCTGCCGAGCATAGACTTCACATACAATGATGTTGTAAAGTTCCTACGTGTGCATAGTGTATATGTCGATGATTTGGAGCAGTAGCTTTGTTTGCACATAAACGCAAAACCAAAAGAGAAACAGATTAAATGTGCATGTGAAAAACTCGAGTACTGTGAGGCACACATTGGCTTTAATGAAATATGCGCGAAATGCTGTACAGGTGCGAAGAAGAAGATAAAGGAAGAGTCTGATGATTTTTTTAAAATAAATAATGTATGTATGTGTAATCTCACTCTGTGTTTGTGTTTTATTTCATACCTCTCTCATTACAGTCCAAGTATTACACTTATTA
Source organism: Schistocerca nitens (assembly GCF_023898315.1). Taxonomy (NCBI): domain Eukaryota; kingdom Metazoa; phylum Arthropoda; class Insecta; order Orthoptera; family Acrididae; genus Schistocerca; species Schistocerca nitens. The sequence goes on from NC_064614.1 coordinate 617,975,488, forward strand.
ATATCACGATTTTCAATGCTACACCTATAATGATGCAGCAGCAGACAATTGCCCCAAACATCTCCTCACCCCTCATTGACACAATGAATGATGAAGTTACTCTTCAGGGGTAAAATATATAGCTGATTTCTCTATGCAACTAACATAGCTCAATGGTTAAGTGTTGGAGATACAGTGGCTACACATACTATTACCATCCCTTTAAGTGTATCTTTCTACATATGCCAACTACTTCTCAGTACCTGGCTTAGATAGTGTCATGTCAGGGTGGGTGAAACATCCTCATCACAAGGACTTTGTTGTCGGTGACTGGTCCTGTGAAGATGCAAAAGAAGACCTGAAGAAGAAGAAGAAGATGAACGGAATACTCCTTCCTGATATTATAAGAGCAATTACTGTAGGTCCATCCAATTGTGGCAAGACTAATGTCCTCTTGACGCTGCTAACACATGTAGATGGAGTCCGATTTGAACGTGTTTCTGTATCCTCAAAAACACTGTTTCAACCCAAGTATCAACTATTACAGGAGATACTGTGCGGTGTAAAAGGTATTACATACACGACATTCAATGAAAGCGGTGATATCCCCCCCCCCCCCACCACCACCACCACCACCACCACCTGAAAAAGTAAAGCCAAACATTTTCTTAATATTTGACGTGTTTCTATGGAAAATCAAGACCAAATTCGAAATTATTTCTGTTTAGGCCGTTATATGGGTGCTAATGTATTTTATCTAAGCCAAACATATTCCAGAATCCCGAAACAGTTGGTTGGGGATAATGCAAAACTCATTATAGACTTCAAACAAGACAGTCTGAATTTAAAACATATTTACCGTGCAAATGTAGGAAGTGATATGTCGTTCAATGATCTTGTATGAATATGTCCTGACTGCTTGTATCATTCACAGTATGGGTACCTCGTTACTGATAAAACAAGAAAATTGAATGATGGTAGGTACTGGCGAAACTTTCAGGAGTTTCTGTATGTATAGCCTGGTAATAGAGGTGAATAAATCAATACACGATGCACCATGGGCAAATTCGCGAGCATGTCTAGCTCTCAACCCGAGAGAATAGGTGTACACAGACAGAACATTCGCTTGTACATGGATGCGAAAATTCAGGCTATTGTGCGTGACGCTGGAGGTATGTGCAGGGAGTTGAAGACATATTACCAGACTCTTCTGAGAATGATCAATGTATTAATCGGTAAGAAAGTAACCGACATAACTGAAAAGGTCGAGGCTATTGAGGGGATAATATATGTGAAGGTTCTTGTTGTTGAGAAGGGGGAGCAGGACCATAATGATAAGAAGAGCAGATATATAAAGCCTCACGCTGCCGAGACTCCTGATTAGCATACACCGAGATGTCAACGAAGCAGAATGTCATTCAAGCGTACATAGCAGCTCGGGAGAATTACGGTTGCTGAGACTGGGGCATATGGATCGAGAGCAAACACTAAGAGCGACCTTGAAGCCAGTTACTGAATCTCTCAGGCAGCTTGTAATGTCCCCACAGAAAAACCCTCTACCACGCACCAATTAATCATTGTCAATCAAACCATCCACATTCATTCACTTTGGAAAAGCATCTGATCTGATTTTCTCGTAACATATGCGGCGACAGCTAGACGACGCCAAAGTATTTTCTAGCGCGTTTATTCTTTGAAATAACAGAGATGCATATAGGCATTCTCCATGGTTGTTAGAGAGTGACTAGGACAGCTTCTGGAGTAGGGATTGAGGGATTGACGTGTTTCTGAGAGATACATATTCTGATTTTCTTCTCGCTAAATCGAGCGAATTAACTTTTGTGCCACTAGCGGTTTGTTTGAATAGAAAGAGAGTGTAAACGGAAAATAATTAAGACGTGGAATCACCGGAGATCTGGACATGTAATGGAGATGGATTTAATACACAATTTCCTTCATAAATAAGGTTTGTGACTTTTTGTTCTGGAGTGAATGAACGAATGAGTTTTTTCTGAATCATTTGATGATCACGTTGGCCCTGTAATTAGTGGGGAAGTTTCAGCTGTGTCGAAGAGAACCTGCAATCACTGAGTCTGTGTTAAATCGTCCAAAAAGGCTTCGTACAGATCTGGAATTCGCAATCTTTCGTAAAAGGAACAAATTGTCCACACGATTGATTCTCCCGACTGAATGCAGTGTTTAACAGTGTTAAAAGCTCTCAGCAAAAACAAAACCATATCATAACAATGGTGTTGCCATTGACGAATTCATTAACCAACACGTCCCTGGTCAAACAGAACATTCGGCTTAGCTGGGAAAGACCGTATATGAAAATCCCTGGCAGATTAAAACTGTGTGCCGGACCGAGACTCGAACTCGAGACCTTTACCTTTCGCGGGCAAGTGCTCTACCAGCACTTTTTTTTTTTGCATTTTGTTCGTTGTTGATGGTTGTGTTTGGTCGTTGCGGACGTCACATGACACCCGTTCAAGTTCGTTTGTTGATCCTTCCACTCAGTTTTTTTTATTACAGAGGCCAACCAGCTCTCTGACCGAACACGCTAAGCTACTGTGCCGGCACCTGCTAAGCTACCCAAGCATGACTCACGCCCCGTCCTCACAGCTTTACTTCTACTAGTACCTGGAGACCGTATATGATGGGCACGCAACCTATAAATATAGACGCAATACAGATTGGTGATAGACGGGTTGAGAGAACACCTGGATTAATGAATCTTATTTCCCTAAGACCCACCAAAAACCTATAAATTATTCATTTAATGATAGGGAAATGTACCGTGAAATAATGCATTTTTACTGATGTACATAAGATCGCAAAAAGCCTGAGCAACAAAAAATATAAAACCATTATAAAACCAATACTTGATGGCGAAAACAACAATGACAGCAGCGGCGATGGTATTGACATTGAGCATAAAGCAGTGAACAATTGGATCCCGCAGTATTTATATTATGACGACCCCAACGAGTTAATAGATCTAATACAGCTGCTCACGGCATCAGCTGCTGCAGGTAATAAAGCTCATTCGAATGAGGCTGTTTCAATAATCCCTGAGCTTAGAGAGAGAGGTATCGTCGAATAAGTATGGAGACAGTAGTTCGAGAATTGCACAGATCAGGACGCAAACATATCCTCGTAGGTATGATATTATTAAAGGTTTAGATGACTTATGGCAGGCTGAACTTGTAGATATGAGGAAATATTCACATGAGAATAATAGATTCAAATATATTTTAATGGTTATTGATTTATACTCCAAATTTGCCTGGGCGTTACCTGTTAAAACAAAAAGGGGTAGAAATGCCGCGGATGTATTTGGGCGTTTGCTACGAACCGATGCCCAGACAACTTCCAAACCGATCACGGTGGAAAGTTTTATAATTGGTATTTCAAGACAATGATGCAGCGGTATGGAATACATCACTACTCAACATTCACCCGCCTGAAGGCAAGTATCGTAGAGTGTTTGGACAGAACAATAAAAGGTAAAAATGTGGATACGTTTTAACCTTCGCTGCTCATACGAATGGACATATATCCTCACAGAAATAATCGCTCAGTATAATCGAACCAAACATAGCAAACTGAAAATGAGACCAATGGATGTTCGTGATAATGGACTCATGGATACAGTGTACTATAGCATTAAAATGCTAGATCCGCGCAAACAGAAATTTAATGTAGGTGGTTTGGTTCTATCTCAAAACACAAGACAGAATTTGAGATCTCATACGTACCGAACTGGTCGACAGAGATATTTATAGTTTCCAAAGTGCAAAGAACGAATCCTAGAACTTATACCTTGAAGGATAGTAAAGGCGAAGAAACTGCAGGTTGCTTCTACATCGAGGAGTTGCGGAAAAGCTCAGAACCGAATGTGTTCCTGTTAGAGAGTCATAAGAAGTCGGGTCATTAGAGCACTAGCCAAATGGCTTGGTTTTCCTGCAGCACAAAACAGTTGGATTGATGCTAACGATTTGCTATATAATGGGGTGCACACTCCACATCCACCGCAGTAGGATAACATGCATGCTAGGAGACGCACTAGAGGGGGTGGTGGTATTCTAGACAAACTGCCAGTGGAGTTACACGTTCCGGGATATAACTACTGTGAACCTCGAACAAGGCTTCATAAACGCTTGGCATGAGGTGATAAGGGGGTTAATCTGCTCGACGAAGCGTGTATGGAATACGACATAGCATACGCTACAAGTAAAGATCTCTCAAGTCGTCACATTGCAGATAGGATTTTAGCTGATAAGGCTAAGATGATACGCAGAAGAAAGGTTATTGGTGTAGGTCAACGCATTGCAGCATTTACAATCGATCAAACCATGCTTGGAAAAATTAAGTTAGGTTTATAAGTGATGAATTGTGCACTAAACAAGAAGGGTGTAAAGCAGAGCTGTCTGAAGAAATGTATCCTGGCAGCGATATATCCAGCTAAAAACACTCTGAAGCAGAAAGATGCGGGAAGAAGAAGAGGAGGATCTGTTAAAGCACTTCGAGTTCTACCAATACCCAAGACGTCTGATGCTTTTCTTCTATTCCTCATCCCACCTCTCTCAGCGCTCTCGACGGTAGGGTCCCATGCTGGTAGTAATGCAACTATTGCAGCCGCAGCCATTGGGAAAGGACTACACTTGAAACTGTACAGGAAAGGGCTTGGTCTATTCATCAATAAAAAAAGCCTATTTGCAGTCCTACCAGATCGGGAACTCACAAATACTGATAGTTTGTTAGAAAAAAAATTCAAGATTTCAAGATTCTGTGGTGTGTTTATGCGGGATACATTACCGAAGACTATGTGGAAAACTGATGAATGTGGTATTGTGAATTTAGATGTTCCTGGAGGTTCCGGCACCCATTCCGTGTCACATGTTATGAAAAATGCAGATACCGTCTACTATTTCGACTCATTTGGTGACCTGCAACCACCAGGAGAATTACAACCATACTTTACTCGCAGAAGACGTTTGTTCTACAATTGAATCGGCGAGAGCAGAAACCACTTCAGTCACAAAATTGCGAAAAATCGTTTTCGATGAAAAGATACTTAGAAAGGCAAGATGCTTCTTGAACGCAAGAACCACGTTAGTCTATTGAGCGGATCCGTAGATACAGCTGCTCTTATCGAAATCTTTGTATTGTTGTTTTCCACGTTTTCCAAGTTCGTGCTTAACGTTTCCTGTTCTATGTTCAATATGTCTGTGAGTACCACAAGCAGTGAAAATGATCACGAAACAGCTTCTAATAAGAGGAGGAGAAATGAAGAAAAACGTCTAAGAAACGTCATTAGACCCTCTGAAGTTCGTGGGGTTGAACACATCAACTGGAAAGGGCGTCTCATCCCATCTAGAACAACAGGTGCTGCTTGTAACTGTATATTACAATACTTTTCTAAGTTTAGTGATGATGAAAAATCTGAAATTGATGCTAATTTGAGTCAGTTGAAATCAAAAGACGGGCAAGACATTTTCTTACAACTGATTGAAAAATACGCATTAAGCACAGTAGGCCTCGTTCTGAACAACCTAGAGAAAGAGCGGCCAATTTCGAATATTTCTCACTATACAGAGGAGAAAGGAAAAGGGTATGTAAGAAAGCATTTATTTCATTCTACGGCATTACTTAGGGCCTGGTTCGAAGGCTTATTGATCTCCTAATAGAGGGTAAATCTCCTCAAGATAAAAGAGGTAAAAATCTAGAGGAACACGATTTCTCCGAGCATATTTCATCATTCTCCACCAAGATTACCCACTATGGCACCAAAGACATCAGTTATCTTGATGCCCCCCCTGATGTTAAAAAAATGCATTCCTTGTTTAAAGAAAAATACCCTCATTTAGATGTGAAATACGAGTTTTATCTTACATATTTTCATGACAACTTTTCATTATGGTTCGGACGTCCGCAGGCAGATAAAATGTGAAGAACTTGAAACAAAAATCAAGAGCTCCTCTATTGGTGATGCAGTTAAATGGGCTGCTCTTACTGAACTTACTACCCAAGAAATTTTACAATAAACTTAAAAGTGTCACCAAGTTATGTGTGGAATGTGAAGACACAGTCACACTTTCATTTGATTTTAAGCAAAATCTCCCCCTTCCAACGATCCCACTTCAGGATATATTTTACTTGAGGCAACTTTGGGTGAACTGTTTTGGGATGAAGAACCTAAAAACTATGAAATCTGAAATATTCCTGTACCACGCAGGAGTAGCCCACAAAGGAGCCAATGAGATATGTAGCATGCTACTGAAATACAATGACACTAATATACCATCAAATGTTAAAAATCTGTATTCCTTTTCCGATGGCACCTGTGGGCAGAATCGGAATCACTCCATGATAAGATTCTGCCTTACTCTTGCAGATACAGGACGTTTTGAAGAAAGTGTTCGTTATTTTCCGGTTCGAGGGCATTAATATCTTCCAAACGATCGAGATTTTGGTACTAGTAAGAGGATGATACGTAAAAATGATCGGATGTATACACCTGATGAATATGAAGAGTTGTGTGCTCAGTCTAGTAACAACTTTCACATCACCATGCTACTCACCACTAATGTAAAAGATTTTGATGGTTGGTGGAAGGAATGTTACACAAAAACACCCACTAGCCAGAGAATTTTGAGGGAGGAGTGTGCCAAAAGAAGCAAAATTCAAGTTTGCTCCCACTCGATATACAGAGTTGCACTATAACTCCAAAGAAAAAGGGGTAATCGCAACATACACTTCCACTGATGGATTACAAAAGCACAGCTATTAAGTGCTGAAACTTGCTCCCAGAACGTAGATATTGATTTTCGTTCAATAATTGCAGCCTACCCATCAGGGAAAGTTACAGTCAACATCAAGGAAACGGAAGACATCAAGAAGATGATAATTCATATTCCTGAAAGCTTCGAAGTTTTTTATAATGAACTATTTACCTGGACAACCTCTGCACATGACAATGATACACTGTTCGAGAATGATGTACACTCCTGGAAATTGAAATAAGAACACCGTGAATTCATTGTCCCAGGAAGGGGAAACTTTATTGACACATTCCTGGGGTCAGATACATCACATGATCACACTGACAGAACCGCAGGCACATAGACACAGGCAACAGAGCATGCACAATGTCGGCACTAGTACAGTGTATATCCACCTTTCGCAGCAATGCAGGCTGCTATTCTCCCATGGAGACGATCGTAGAGATGCTGGATGTAGTCCTGTGGAACGGCTTGCCATGCCATTTCCACCTGGCGCCTCAGTTGGACCAGCGTTCGTGCTGGACGTGCAGACCGCGTGAGACGACGCTTCATCCAGTCCCAAACATGCTCAATGGGGGACAGATCCGGAGATCTTGCTGGCCAGGGTAGTTGACGTACACCTTCTGGAGCACGTTGGGTGGCACGGGATACATGCGGACGTGCATTGTCCTGTTGGAACAGCAAGTTCCCTTGCCGGTTTAGGAATGGTAGAACGATGGGTTCGATGACGGTTTGGATGTACCGTGCACTATTCAGTGTCCCCTCGACGATCACCAGTGGTGTACGGCCAGTGTAGGAGATCGCTCCCCACACCATGATGCCGGGTGTTGGCCCTGTGTGCCTCGGTCGTATGCAGTCCTGATTGTGGCGCTCACCTGCACGGCGCCAAACACGCATACGACCATCATTGGCACCAAGGCAGAAGCGACTCTCATCGCTGAAGACGACACGTCTCCATTCGTCCCTCCATTCACGCCTGTCGCGACACCACTGGAGGCGGGCTGCACGATGTTGGGGCGTGAGCGGAAGACGGCCTAACGGTGTGCGGGACCGTAGCCCAGCTTCATGGAGACGGTTGCGAATGGTCCTCGCCGATACCCCAGGAGCAACAGTGTCCCTAATTTGCTGGGAAGTGGCGGTGCGGTCCCCTACGGCACTGCGTAGGATCCTACGGTCTTGGCGTGCATCCGTGCGTCGCTGCGGTCCGGTCACAGGTCGACGGGCACGTGCAACTTCCGCCGACCACTGGCGACAACATCGATGTACTGTGGAGACCTCACGCCCCACGTGTTGAGCAATTCGGCGGTACGTCCACCCGGCCTCCCGCATGCCCACTATACGCCCTCGGTCAAAGTCCGTCAACTGCACAAACGATTCACGTCCACGCTGTCACGGCATGCTACCAGTGTTAAAGACTGCGATGGAGCTCCGTATGCCACGGCAAACTGGCTGACACTGACGGCGGCGGTGCACAAATGCTGCGCAGCTAGCGCCATTCGACGGCCAACACCGCGGGTCCTGGTGTGTCCGCTGTGCCGTGCGTGTGATCATTGCTTGTACAGCCCTCTAGCAGTGTCCGGAGCAAGTATGGTGGGTCTGACACACCGGTGTCAATGTGTTCTTTTTTCCATTTCCAGGAGTGTATTTTAAAAGCGTTTTACTTTGTTATATTCCTGTTTTCTAACAACTTTGCAATACTGTAACTTCATTTTTGATATAGTGTGAAAAAATATAAACTTTAAATGAATGATTACCTTTTTCCAAGTCGTCAGCTGTCTGTAAAAACCAGAAACAGCATAAGTCCGTATCAAATTTTAAATTTTCCTGAGCCTAATTCATGTTGAAATTAGGAAATTTTTGCATGACAGCAATAGAGTTTACGAAACCTATTTATTTGGTATGTGCATACTAGACCTATCCCAACACCACAGCGACAAAGTTCTTACTGAATATGATGACCTGCCTAAAATTTGGTCTGGCAATGCATTTTCTTGGGCCATAACGCCCATCCCATTCGATTGTAATCAAAATTTCATTTCGTTCCCTCAAGTTTTCCATTATTCTACCGGAAATTGGGTTATTCATTGATTTGTAAAAATCTTTCTCAAAGTACCACATCATGGAAGCACTCTGTCTCGTATTCAAATCAATAGACTCCTTCAACCAGGGGGACTGCTTGGAGGAGATAGCGTGGGTGATTCTAACCAGCTCCATACCCTAGCTGAGACACTGCTGGAGATTGCCATAATGAATAATGTATCATCACCTATTCCTCAGCATTGTTATCGCTTTAGGAATAGAGCCTCCTGGCAGAACTAGTTGCTCTGGACACAGCGGCAAATCGGCGTGTACATCAAGCAAACTAATAGGGTATGTGAGTTCTGCCTCCACCACATACCCTACATCAGAATCAGCCGCCATATCCCCATAATTTTCCCACCTAGCCCTTGCATTTGTCTTTAGGCACCCACCGAAACTCAGCACTCAGCAATGAATGCTGCATGGCATGCCCGTATATGTTATTCACATCTGGGTCGATTATGTAACTCGAATCAATGGATGCATTGAACCTGTCACCCATCTGCGGGTATTTGCCTTCGTATGCCTGTGGATACATTGGCAAAGTCCCCCACGGATCCCTTGCTCAAAGAAAAGAAGCATGTCAGCATCGACCAATAATTCGATACTGCACTTCGTTTTCTTGAGCATTGCTTCTCAAGACAACCCAGGTCCCATGTAATAAACGGCAGGATCCATAGAATATCTGGCTATACATAGACTCTGGAATTTCTAGAAAACGTCCGCAAGCAAGTGCACATCTGTGTCCATATAAGTCCATGCGTACTCTCCTAAAGTGGAGATGCTGAATTCCCGCCAGACATTCAGGGCATGATCATACTCTGCATTCGGTATGGCGTCGCCTGTAAGGTTGCTGGAGAATGCAGTTCTGTTAGGTAGCCTGGTTTCATTGAGTTTCGCCATACTATCCACAGGCTCATATGGGAAACCCCCTTCCTATTCACAAGCTGAAACGTTTCCTCGTTGGGAAATGCAGCTCGAGTGATATGCGTATCCACCCCAAGGTAGAGTTTCAACGAGTTTCTGGAGTGGCACCTGCATAAAACGTACTGTATCAAGGAAGCAAAGCATAATTCTTGGTGACATTGGTTTGTAAAACGAAATGTATTTCTCGAGGCTCTCAGGTTGGACGCTGACCTGGTCTTTCCCCATATCGAAACCACCCACGTTCTCAACTAGAAAGTAAGCGTCATACCCACTTAAATAACGGAAGAAAGCGGGTATGTGCCTTGGTATCTGGTACTTCAAACTGCACATATTGTGAGCTACTCCACAGAACATTCCCGTATGATGACAGTGGTCTCTACGAGGAGTTACAACTTTTCTGTCTAATGGTAGACCACAAATACGACAATCAATCGTGTTGTTATACGAATCTTCATTCTCCTTCGATTTGTTCATGGGAACGTTGTCACTGTAAAGCTTATCAATCTACCATGAAATTTTTTCGAGGTCGGTGAGGAGGCAAACGAAAGGATTATCCCCGACATAAGATTTGTAGTAATTAAGACTGGAATCATAGGACGATACAATTTGGTACACTGCCGCATATGGTATGTGATTTTCTGAAAAGGTGGTATGTGAGGCGTAGTGTCACCTTCACAGCAGGTCACAGGAACAAGGAGGCATTCAAAGTCGGCATACACTACAAAAGGGGGATTGCTCCTGGTGGTGAGCATCCTTAAACTTTATGAATTTGTTTTCCTCAGTAGGCATAACAACACATACTGGGCCCTTGGAAGCGTAGTCTACAACATGCGCCGCTAACAACTTGTCTGAGGAGAATTAATTCAGGCACCTTAAGCAAATATGCTTTTTATGTTCATATTTACTCAAGTGAGAGAACAGAATTCGGGACATGTTCTTGATCCAAACATAGTGATAATAATCACCTTCAGAGTAGAGCAGCATGTTTACATGCACACACATACTCACCAGCAAATTTTGAGAAATGGAGTGGGCCGACAACCAAATGCTTCTCTTGCTCATCTGACTTGCTCTTCTCCAGGCCACAAACATGAACCAACATTCCAATATTCTGTGCCTCAAATTTAGATATGTCTAGGATCTTGACGGGGAACTTGATACCATCAAAGTTGTAACACCCACGAATATTAGGGTGATCTCTGTATTTGTAATTTCTTTCACAATCCAGGATTGACCATGCAAAAGAAGACTGATCCATTCTATTTTCGACATTAATGCATGCCCACTTGTTAGCAATTTCTTTAGGGAGCTTGATCTAGCTTGAGCCTCCATTTACCGGGTCATAGACATGTGTATGGATGTGCAGGTGTAATATTCGGCTGAGTGCTTTAGCTGACCCTCTGACTTCCATCTCGGAAAACTGGGCCAGTATAGCACTCAATGTGGATTTACGACACCACTCGACGATTGACTTGCTCCACGATATCACGTCATTATCCCTCCAAAGACAACGAAGAGTTGTCTCTTCAACACCAGAATCAACTTTGGTGGGGTGTGATAGTTCGATGCAGAGCACCACAGTGCATTTAATGGTGGGATGCCATGGATCATTGCTTACCTCAAAGAGCTCCTTTTCTATGACAGGAAGGCATGCCCTTAGAAAACCAACAGGGTTGCAGTACCCTCCTGCCATGTTCTCGATCCTCGTGAATGAGATTCGTTCCTCGAAAGCATCTGCAATCTCTGAGTGTCCTAATTGCAGTATGGTATCAATGACCTGATGTCCTTCACTAAAAGGACAGGAGAGGGAACTGCCACTAGCCACAGGATCTTCTTTATGACTATTAATACTAATCTATGTTCACCTCGTTGATGATGGTGCTGGGGAGGGGCAAATCGGAATGCGCCAAGGCATACATAGCTTGCGTTTACGCCGATTCTGACGAGGCTGATATGACGATGATGATGGAGGAGGATGCTGCGGTGCTACAGGGTCAGACCAGTGGGAAAAGCCAGGCTGCGGCGATGGCTCCCGATGCTGTTGTTGTTGCTGCAGAGCCGACCCAGTAACTTTAGGGGAGTGCGATTGTTGCTCGGTCCAGGACGCCAGAGCAGTGGTGCCGGGGTGGTGACCACAACCTCCCAGTCTATGTGTACCGGCGCCAGTATAGGCGAGGCGTGCCTTACCGGATGCTGCTTTGGAGAGGAAGTTTAGCCACCATCAGCAGTATCAGCGCCACGCTGTGTTGCAGCTGCGGAGACGCAACCGCTGTAAAAGAAGAGATAAAGAAATAATTATTAAGTACATTGCTTGCCACTGCTGGGGTAGTGCAAGATAGAATACTGACGATCTTGAGGTTATAAGCAGAGTGAGTAAGTAGCTTTTTCGCTCTGGCTCCAAGGCATGAGCATTTCATCGGGCAACTCTACCACACACTCATAGAAGTCATCATCACCATCATCTAACAGGGCCAGATCACGCCGCCTTTCTGTGTCTATTTCAGCGATCCTTTGCCTGACCCATTCGGGCATGTCATTATCCTTGTCAGAATCGGCACCTGGTAATTGGTCTGTCTCGTCTACAACAACAACAAACAAGATATATAAACCAATTTGTTAGAGAAAAAATCTTCCTATACCCTACTACAACAACAACAACAACAACTACTACTACTACTACTACTACTACTACTACTAGAGGCACGTACAAACGGAATCTTTTTCAACTTACAAGTATGCTGCTCGGGCATCTCATTATTTCATGGAGATTGTTCCCACATCTGCTGATGAAAAGCCTCCAGCTGCCTGTTCAACAAATCGAACTCCTCCTCTAGAGCTGTTCGTGTAACAGGACGAGAAATAATTTTATTTATTTTGAATGTAGAGTTACACAGAAAGATCACACATCGATATTTTTATTTCTATACTCACGTGAGTGTTGCTGTTGGTTACCCATAGCTGGAAACTGTTCCATAAAGCGTTGCTGCTGTTGCAGTGGATAGTTCTTTTCAGCCTCCAGATCTGCCTCCAGCTCAGTTTGCATTCGCATCAAGTGAGCTATAAAAAAGGGTATGAAGTAAGAAAATTTTTGAACTGCTACTATACAAATTACTATGAGTATTATACCCACAAGGCAATCTTGGCTGTGAGCCCATCACAAGAAACTGGACTTCGAGAGTCTGCCACTGTCTAGCCCCCTCCCATCTCTCCTCATAATCTTAGGAGTTGTACTATAACAAAGAAACGAAATTAATAAGAAGAATTTAACGTACACAGGAAAATTTACACTCAAAATACAAATTATTTACTCACTTGGTAATCCTGCCTCCAGAACTCTATGCCTCTTGCCGCAATTCCCTGGATTGTTGCTGCTAGCTCTCTTCATCTTGGAGACAAGCATGCACGCACACACAGAGATGATAGTATGCACAAGGCAGACAGCAGCGGACTGAGGCGACCAATGAGAGAGCTTCATTTGAATGGACAGCCAATGAGAAGCCTTTTAGGAACGTTGCTATTTCCTGGAAGGGATTGATGTGACCATCATCTCTCTTTGCAAACAACAAGAATGCGTTTATGATTAAAGGTGTTTTCGCAAGCATGCAGACATGATGAAGGCTTTTAGTGGTGAGAACAAGAGCGTGCGTTTACTGTTCCTGAGACGTTTGTTGAAAGCAGAACGTCACGATTTCTGGGAAGAGTAACACTTGATGGACGGGGTGCCCCATTAGGACCATCACGAACAATTCATTTGGTGTTATTCTGGGATATTTTCGTAAAAAAAGTTTCTGAAAGCAGAGCAAAAGATTTCTATAGCGTCTCCAGAGGGAGACTTGGCTGTCATTTACATAGACATGAGACTTCAGTATAACACTGAAAACCTTCTAGCCACACCTGTGAGGATGGGTCTCTAGGAAAACATCTCAACCCGCAATTAGGCCTTGTCATAGAACTGTCACGTACAGAAGCTCTCAACCAGTCGTCGTTCATGTCACGGGCGCCAGTCAGATGCATATCGGCTGTGGGACAGGTTGCCACGCGTAGCAATTAGAGGAGCATGTCTCCTAGTGTTGATGCTAATCCGTGATGGACCCGCAGTTACAAAGGCGACGCGTCAGCACACCAACCATGGTGGCCAGGTAAGCACATTGCCACCCTCTCCAGGCATGTGCGCACAGACGCGTCTCGCCTTTGGGACAGACTGGACCCACGTCAGCGCGCCGCACCGGCGTCCACGCCCAACAAAGCCGGTCATCATTCCGCCTTCAACCTCTGTAGGGAGCATACAACTGATACGTTGTGGTCGAATGTCTTAACGATAGTTCGAAAGCGTTTTTATGTGCAATGAGAGTTTGTGCATAGTTTAACCGTTGTGAGCGTAATTGCAGAGCATTATACATGCATTATTTTGACAATTTCACACGTGCTGAATGTGTCTATATGTCAATGAACTGTATTATTTTGTGAAAATTTCTATAGGCTGTGCAATCCATTATTTCAACAGTTTACAATTAGTGAGCTTGTTTGTAGAGCGTTCTACATGCATTATTTTGATAGTTTACGAGTTGAATAAAAATTTTCTAGGTTTGTGACCGCATTGTCAATAAATACACCTAAAACTACCGACGTTTTTGTTTCTGTTGCAAGCGACCTTCTTCAGGGTGTTTTTGTTTACTGCTGAATGAGAAAACTTTGGTTGCTGTATACCTGCAGATATGGCTGTTATCTAATTATGATAGGCTGTTTAGGATGAAGGGGAGGGATGTTAGAAGTCTTTATTGGTGTTTCTATTATTTCTTTTCATTTGTGGTAATCAGACGTTTTGATTGGTGTTTGTATTACTGCCTGTGATTAGTGGAAATCGGCGAATGCAAAACCAGGCGGCAGCTGTGACGCGGCGTCGTTTTCCTACTTTCTCTCTATGTACCTGCGGCCGCTGCGGTCTCTCTCGCGCCTGTATGTTACTTCACGTAAGCTATCGTCCCATAGCGCTGTTATTGCTGGCAGCCAAGACGTCGTAAATCGGTACCCACCTTCTCTGTTCATGTTCGCTGGTCACTTGGCTATTTCTATTGCCTCTGTAATCTTCCTTCTAAAAGTAAGAGGCTGTTTCGCCAGTGCGCGTGCGTCATCAAAATCAATCTGTGTGCCGCACTCATCCTGGTGTTCTGCCACCGCTGAATTGGTGTGCTGTTTTAGTCGGATATATCTTTCATGTTCAAATACCCGTGTGCTGATGGGCCGCCCCATCCCACCTACTTACACTAATCCACATTCGCACCTGATTTAGCAAATTCCAGCTCAATGTAGTTCATCAGTATTATGCGAAGAACATATTTTATTCTGCTGCTGCTTCGGAAAATCGGCTTGATGCCTGTTCGGCAGAGAATTTTGCCCACCTGTTCAGTGACACATTGAAAATATGTTAAAACAGCGATGTTTTGTGCTTCCTCTTGTTCTCCTCTATTGTCTTCATTCTTTGTTGCCACAGTTTCATCTATTACTCTCATTCCATAAACAATCGCCAAAAAATGGACTTGAGGTTTTGTAGTTCACCCTTTAGATGTTCTTCATCGCTGATCCTGTGAGACCTCTAAGTTAATGTGAGCAGGGCGGATTTCTTCAGCATAGGGTGGTGATGGGAGGAAGCATGCAGGTACCTTTCAGTACTGGTTGGCTTCATATGTTCTCTATGGCCCAGTTTACCAACAGGCTTTCTGTAAACTTCCATGTCGATGAAAGGCAGCACCCCATTCTTTTTTATCTCCATAATGAATTGGATTCTGCTGTGCTGCTGGTTGAGGTGTTGGTGGAAATTTCATAGCTCTTCTTCTCCATGTGGCCATATAACAAAGGGTCGCAAACATATTGGAGCCAACATTCTGGGCATAATGGTGTGGACTGGAGTGCCGTTTCTTCAAATGCTTCCATAAAGATGTCTGCTGCAATAGGGAAGAGAGGGGAGCCCATAGCTACACCATCTGTCTGTTCAGAAACTTCCCCTTTTCACCTGAAAGAGATGGTCGTTGAACAGTGGCGCATTAGATCGCAGATCCTTGGTGCCATGCGTTCCTCTAAGATATTCATGGTGTCTTGTACTGCTGCATTCGTGAATAAAGACTTCACGTCGAAGCTATCAGAATTAGATAACAGCCATGTCTGCAGGTGTATAAGAAACAAAGTTTTCTCATTCAGCAGTAAACAAAAACACCCTGAAGAAGGTCGCTTGCAACAGGGACCGAACGTCGGTAGTTTCATATGTATTGACAATGCAGTCACAAACCCAGAAAAATTTCATTTAATTCGACAATGGCCACAGAAGCCTATGTTTATACTTTATGAGTTGTTTCTATGTCTGTCCATGACTATACTACATTATTTCGGTAATTTATGGGTAATCTGCAGGTCTGTAGGCCTTGTATTGTGACCTCAAGTACGTCAGGGCGAGTGTTTTCTATCAGTGTAACAATTAAACTAAGTGAACTCCACCCCCTAAACAAATTGTTGCAGCTCCCAAACTGGAAATAAATACACTGCTTCCTATCCTGCTTCTGGGTCTGTAGGCTATGTAATGTGATCCCTGCAAGTCAGGGCGAGTGTTTTGTATCAGTGCAATAAATAAACTATGTGAAATCCATTCATAAATAAATTGTTCCAGCTTCCCACTGAAAATAAATAAATAATACTTCTTTCTCAACAGCAGCTGGATGGAGATGGACCGTTTTCCACCAATTCCAGGGAAAAGGATGACTTAGGTTAGTGGAAGTAGCCCAGTTGACCTACTTTCTCGCAATTTTTTTTCCTACAAAATTTTCCTACCATTTTCTTAGGTTAGTCGAGATAGCCCAACTGGCCTATTTTCGAGCCAACATTTGAATTTCCCAACAAGGCATCACTGCAATCTTGCCACATCTATGGCCGCCATCTTGAATCCACTACCTTGAATAAATTTGGCAACAGTTCAGAGTGGAGTGACACTCTCTTTGTCCCACTACTCCCAGGTTGTCAACAGGGACTGTGCAAGCTGGTGGTAGCTTGATAATGGTGTAGGCTTGATAAGGGTGTTTATGTGGAATGGATTGCGTTCTCTGAGCCAACTGAATCAATCACTGACTGGAAATGGCACTGTTCGGCTACTTGGAGACTATTTGCAGTCTTTCATGGACTTCACGTTCTCAAACAATGATGCAATTTTTATGGATGACAATGCGTTATGTCACTGGGCCACATTTGTTCACGACTGGTCTGAAGAACATTCTGGACAACTCAAGCGAATGATTTTGCCATCCAGATCGCCTGACATAAATCCCACGGAACATTTATGGGAGTGACCGAAAGTTAGTTCGTTCACAAAACCCTGCACCGGCAACACTTTCGCAGTTATGGCTATAAAGGCAACATGGTTCAATATTTCTGTGAGAATCTTCCAACGACTTGTTCAGTTCCTACCACATCGATCTGCTGCACTATGCCGGGCAAAAGGAGGTCCTACACGATGTTAGGAGGTATCCCATGACCTTTGTCATCTCAGTGTATCGCGACTTAGATCGTAAGATTCCAGAGTCCGTGTTCATTCTTTGGGAAAGCAAACAACTATTACACCGCACATCGATCCCGTATGTTACCTAAGGTTTCTGTCTTTACTGTCTATCGAAACCCCTAAATTGTATGGTACGCGCTGACGACTAGATGCCAGATTTTCCACATTACACAGTCTGAGCAAAGGAGATCTGTTGCAAGTGATAATGGTGTTAATGACCAGACAAACAAATAAATTACTATCTCAACTCTGTGACTGGATAGCAATTTACACGTCAACACATTACGAAAGGCACATCCTCAGTACAGGTCTACAGCTGATGCGTGTAATGAAGAGAGTGCAGAATGTCAATATCCTGGAGAAGAAAACAAAAGCAACCTGCTTGGCACACAACCTCAACACGCCAGTGCAGTTCGTTCAAAGGACGCCAGTCATGTAGCTGCCTGCATGTAAGTCCTCCATTTTATGAAATTTAATTTTAGGGAAGACTGTACAGTTAGTAATAATGCAATGAAAGGGGCAAATGGCAAATTTTTAACTCGTAAATTGCGCTCATGTTCGTCCTAAAGATGTTCTAAGTGGTTCAGTTCGGTGTTTTGACAGATTAGTTCAGCAAATTCGCGCGATTTTCCTCTAGGTCTTTTCGTCGTGGACAGGACATTACATACAGCTCCAATCTGATGCCACACGGCGGGAAGTATGTTGCTGAACCGTGATTTACTTTCAGAGCATTTTCTTGAGAATTTATTCTACTTACTAGCGATTCATCGAGAACATTAACACATTTAATCACACTATGTGAGCATGGAAGTAGTTTCCAGGGAGTAACTGATGAAATCATAACCAAATTGCTTTTAACAAATGGGAATTTTATTCACCTAAAATCATTTTTTTAAAAGAAACAGATTTAAAATTATAATCAGAAAGCACCCTCTAAATATCAAGTTACAATTTATTCAGAGGCAGAAAGAAACAAATTTTTGACTGTATGAGCTTTCGGGCTGAGAACCTTGCCGCTCCCTTTTGACACGGCCGTAATTACGACCGCTCACAACAACCTCTGAAATACTACACTGGTGCAAATCTGCAACACACCAGATTACTTTAAACTAAAAGTTTTAACAATTCAGACAAGCACACAAAATATGCACCCTGTAGTAGGGATGGAAATGGTACAAAACACTAAAATTAGAATATTGACTTCGCCACCGAAGGTGCAACTTGATTTCAACTTCTAAGAAAGGTCTTATGATGGAAGGGTGGCAACTTTATATACTAAAATGACCATTTAAATGAAAGTCCATGAAATGCGATCTTATATAAAATTATACAAAGTCGGCCAAACAAGTTAACATGCTCTACAGTACACAGATACCGCCTCTCAAGATGATATGCAAGATCAAAACATATTTCATGAATTAGGCCGTTACACTCCAAGCAATAAATTCGTTAACACACCAAAACCGACAAACATGCAGAGCCAGCTTCGAACGACAGACAGACACTAACTGCCTAACAAATGCGGACGAGGGACAGACGAGCAAGCTGGGGACGAGAGACTGACTAAGAAAACAAGTAGAATTTAACAAGAGTAAAT
The DNA here is from genome assembly GCF_023898315.1 of Schistocerca nitens. NCBI lineage: Eukaryota > Metazoa > Arthropoda > Insecta > Orthoptera > Acrididae > Schistocerca > Schistocerca nitens. Next base: position 617,994,395 of record NC_064614.1, read on the forward strand.
CACAGAACATATCACCAATCACTTAACTTCTAATAAATCGCGATTTCTAGAGAAGACCTGGCGCAGCACCCCCCAAATCGCTCTCCCGAACCGTCCGCTGCAAGCCGCTTCAACGGACGCAGAAAGGCGCGCCGATCTCCCGTTTTTCCTGGTCCGCACCAACCGACCGACTGCCCGCTGCTCCGTCCGCGACTGATGCTTTGTCGCGATTCCACTGCTGGTACGTCTCCCACTCACTTCCAAACACACGACGCCGGAAATACTGGCTCGGACCCAACCAAGCAGAGGAAAGACGCCCACTGGCAAAACGACATCCCTGCACCAGGGAAGGGCCGAGCCAAGCTCCACAAGATGGTAACTGAAGGGGCCCAGAAGCGCTCGGAGAACCAGTTACACCACGGCGTCGCAGCTCGCACCGGCCAGACTGATGTCGTGGGTTGACTCCTGTTGCTCTCATGTCGACCGCGAAGCCACTCCCCTCGCTATACGGCGCGGCCCACTGGTCTCACGTGGCGACCTCACATACGCCGACGCTCAAGGCGGACAAGTCATCTTATGTCTCAGTGCGCGACCGACCAACCGATCGATCCAACCGCCAATGACCATTGCCCGAGCAACTCGAGCAGACTGGCGGCCTAACGCGCAGACTCAGATGCAGGAACTAAGCCGACCGGGCGACCACTCTCTGAGTTCTCTTACTGGCAGAGTGGAAAGACTCTCATTTATCCGGTTTTAAAGATTGATCCGAACGAAAGACATACTAGCACTCCGGACGACAGACAGATACAAACTACCTCACAAATTCGGACGAGAGACAGACTAGTGACCTGGGGACGAGAGACTGACCCAGACTGACTGCGACTGACCAACTGGCGAGCTCATAGCGCCCCTTAAATGCACGTGAACAGGCAACCTTTCCCCTTTCCCACGAGAGGGAGACACCAAAGCTGCGACTGCCACAGCGGCGCCACGGCCAGAAACGGAGGGCGACTGCTTCACACTGCGCGCTGCGGCGCGCTCTTCAAATCAGAAATTTTTACCACGGCTCAGTTGCCTTTAGTTTTTTCATGCGTATTTATGTTCATTTTGCCATCGTCAAAACCTGAGATCCAACCCTAGACCTAGCACAAAAGCCTGAAAACATCACACCACTCCCACCAATTTTCACTGACGCCATAATATATTCAGGTAAACAACGTTCGCCATCCTTTCGTTCATCCACCTGACTACAGAATTATTTCTCCACAGACAATGTCGGCGTTATTTACACTTCCCTAAAGGACTACTGACCAGAAGAGCGGTCATAAACCTATAGTCCTATGGCCTCTCGGTGGTTTGTTCTGTCATTGACCTTTGCTGAACTATCCTGAGCTGTAATAGGGGTCCTTTACAGTAGTAGACGCCTACACCCTACACTGTCTACAATCAAACAGAATTTTATTTGAAGAATATGTTGTTACCGTGATTTTCAGATTGAAGATAGATTTTATGCAGCTCTACAAGCAAGTCTGTTCTGTGCGAGCACAGTTTGGATTCCAACTACGTTTTCGTTCAATCCCAAATGATATATTCTTTCCATGCTTCCCCAGTGTGTCCTATAAGGCGATCCTTTCGTTTAGTTAATTTGTGCAATACATCTCTTCTCTCCAATGGTTTCTCTAATTTTCTTATAAGAAGCGTCTATTTTTCCCTGTAGTTACGTACTTTTCTATAGCTCTGCATTTTTCCTCTAGCCATTCTTGCTTTGCCATTATGTCAATTTTTTTATCTGTATTCCTTATTGCCTATTTCATTATGTACAAGTTATACACAGATCGGTAAACATGAAAAGATACAGAATAAAGCTTACATGATGCGAATTTCGGCTTGTTCAGGTATGTGACTGCACGAAGGTGATCCGGTCGTAGTGTAACAACAATATTTGCCAATCATTAGCAGCCCTTTCTTAGGTGAGACGAACACTGAATAAGAAAAAAAAAGGTTCGGCAACCACATTATTACGTCAAGAACGGCTATGGGGTACGGCACGCTACAAAAATATTTTTTGTTATATGTTCTTACGAAAAGCATCTCACCCCATCTCACTCATGATCTGTTCTGGCAGAGACTGTAGCCATAGTGACATGATCGTGCACGTGACACTGGACTTCAGACCATATGAGGACAATTCTCTCAACCGCGCGACCGCTGCGGTCCCAGGTTCGAATCCTGCCTCGGGCATGGATGTGTGTGATGTCCTTAGGTTAGTTAGGCTTAAGTAGTTCTAAGTTATAGGGGACTGATGACCACAGAAGTTAAGTCCTATAGTGCTCGGAGCCATTTGAACAATTCTCTCCACGGACGTCGCTTGCAAAGTAATAGTCATGCCATGATTCCCATTCTCATCTTTCAAAGACCTGCGAAATTTTATTCTCCGGAGGAAGCAATGTGTATATGTTCTGGTAGATCTTCAGATGAGTGCATGAACGCCCATATATTATTACTTTTAACTTTAATTTTGTACTTTTATGGAGAACACTTACTTGAGGTTTATACCGAGCGAGGTGGCGCAGTGGTAAGACACTGGACTCGCATTCGGGAGGACGACGGTTCAATCCCGCGTCCGGCCATCCTGATTTAGGTTTTCCGTGATTTCCTTAAATCACTCCAGGCAAATGCCGGGATGGTTCCTCTGAAAGGGCACGGCCGACTTCCTTCCCCATCCTTCCCTAATCCGATGAGACCGATGACCACGTTGTCTGGTCTCCTTCCTCAAAACCAACCAACTTGAGGTTTATATATAGCTTCATGCCTAAGCAGTATCTGATAAGACAATATTTTACAGCACAGTGCTCATTTCGTGAACGAATAACTTCACCCACAAACAATTAGAACCTATGTACTTACCTCGATCACAAGTCTTGGTTTCATTGCAGTATGTTTCAGATTCTCCAGGGCTTTTTTTGGGAGGGGGAGGGGGGGGGACCGGGTAGGAAGGAGTGACCTGTTGTTGGTTGGTCACAGTCTTTTACCATTCTCCACCCTGCACTACTGATAACAGCTTTGCATGAAGAACAGTAGTCATTCCCTCTGTTATCTTCGAAAACAAGAGTAAAATTGAAAATGCTTTCTGTGAAGTGCCACGTATTAGTGGTCGAGGCCATTTTGCCAAACGCTCACGAAGATGTCTAACTGTATGAACCTGTGGTGGCAATGAGGACTCTTCGAGAAGAAATTTTTTAGTGACTGCAAGACCATCTGTAGGTCAGCTAATGGTAAACAACCAGCACGTTAGGACAGGCTGGAGTTCCTTCAGAGAAAGATTCTGCAATGTATTCGCGGAGTGACTGCAAAAACATACATCACCAGCTGTTTTCCTCATTTCATGTGTAAAAATAGGAAGAAGAAGGAAAAACCACATTTTTTCGGAGAACAATTGATAGTTATTTATTAGGAACATGCCGATGATCAGGAAAAGAAGTAAAGATAGCATGATTCAGGAACACGCAACACGCTTCTCAGCTTCAGAGAATAAGAATTTCATTGATTTCTTTTTGCTTTTACTTTTTACTTCAGCTTTCTTATAGCTCGTGGCATGCGTAACGTTTCTTTGTAGTTCGAACTTTCTGTTTTACTGAGGATTCTGTGATTGTACACTTGACAGCAAAAAAAGTGGGTCACTGCCGAATGCAACCAACATAACGTAGCTGTGTTGCAGGTCTTCTAAACACCAAAACCCCGTGAGGTACAGTCATTTGACTACACACAATGGGTACCGAAAGAGACTACTAAGACACAAAAGGTCTTTATGGCAGTCAGTCTAAGCGTCAACTAACATCGTCATACAAAACATATTAGAAAACACATTCTTAGCGATGTTTTTTGATAAGGAGAGGTAGATTCTATTCTCTTCTGGCTACGCCAAGTGAAGAAGGTATAATGGCATTGTGGTCTGAAAATCACATTAAACATGATATTCCTTCTCTACCAAGTAGACGTTAGGTGGAACCACAATAAAGTAAGGAGTGGCGACATGTAGAAACTCTATCACCAGTAACTTTTCTTATACTAGTTATTTATTTCTAGTGACGAAACAAACACTGTGTGTGGTCACAGGACATTTATTCCGTCTTTTATTTGAGCTTCTGTATGTCTATAAAATTGGTTCTGAACTGGGAATGCAACTCAGACCGCCCTTAACGCGGAATTTGATCCCTTCGTGACAATACAGCTCGACTACAACTTGTTGTTTGTTCAAAACTGCAGATTCCTTAACATCTCCACGTATTGCGCATGAATGGGTTGGAATCCTGGACCAGCACTAAACTTTTCACTATGTATTCTCAAGCTCTAGCATGAGAACACCTATCTGCTGGTGGATAATAATTTTTATTTTTAATGCATTTTCATTCGTTGTCAACACTAACGATATCTGACGTTTTTGACTCCCAGTGAGACACAGAACTATTTGCGAGATCACTGTAAGTTCAGGGATGTTATTCCGAGCTGCTGGTGGAGAAAAATTCGGTAAGTGTCGCCTCTTTGTGTGTAGTCAACAATGATATGTTTGGGGTTCGATTCTCAGTCAGCACTGAACACTTCGTCATATTATTTCTAGTTCAAACATGCTCACATGTCGCTGCTGGTGTAACAAACCCATGCTTAACGTTCCTTTTCTCCAGAACATAACAGTGATATGTGCCGGGTTGGAGTCCTGGAAAGGAAAAATTAATGTTTCATCTCGTCATTTCATTTAATACATCTAGCTACTGCCGAGAAAATCCGATATTTTAAAGTTGATTGTGCTTCGATAACAATCCGATTATATTCTGGGTTCGAATCCTTGTCCAACACAAAGCTTTACCTCACTGCATTTCAAGTAAGTTACTTGTGAAGTAACAATATTTAACAACTCTCGTAGTTCGTTAACAGGGACAATAGATAATGGATAGGAATTCGCGTCCGTTAAAAATGTTACATTATGTAATTTAAAGTTGATATTTGCTAACAGATACTGTCCAAAAATAAGGTATATCACTCCCTTTATGCCTAGTCAGGAATGACTGTTAATTTCCGTCAGCCACGAAATCTTAGGCTGCGTGATTGGTTCAAATGGCTCTGAGCACTATGGGACTCAACATCTAAGGTCATCAGTCCCCTAGAACCTAGATACTTAAACCTAACTAACCTAAGGACATCACACACATCCATGCCCGAGGCAGGATTCGAACCTGCGACCGTAGCAGTCACGCGGTTCCGGACTGAAGTGCCTAGAACCGCACGGCCACCGAGCCTAGCCTGCCTGACCTGGGTTTGAATCCATATGCAGAACGAGGCGGTTCGTCGTGGCATTTGAAGTTCATACATATTCTCAACTAGCTGCTCGTGAATAACGTAAATTTTTAATGACATTTTGTGTCAAATAACAAGTATGGTATGTTACTTTGAAGAGGAAATCATGAAAACGACTAACTTACTACGTGCATTACCTATCTGACGTAATAATGAGAGTGCTAACATTTCAGGTATGTCAGTTATTGCAATAAATGCGAGCTTACAAGCCTTAAGGACAGTCTTACCCGTGATGAGGTGTTCCCTGATATTTTCAGTATTGTGGTATTACTTTACATCCTGAGTTATTGCGATACAGGGCAGTGTTTTCTAGTGGTGACTTGTTGGAACCATGTTCAATAGTCAAACGACTGTACCAAGGAGCGATTAGAGGACCTGCTAGACAGCTGCGTTATGTAGGTCGCATGGGAATCAGGTGAAATGCAATTCAGGTCGGTCGGATACTTTTGTGCACGACTGTACATAAAATCAGAAGTTAAATATCAAATGTTTTCACCAATAGCGAAATGCTGGAACCTTAATTGAAGATAGAATTGTTTTTGCCTGACTGGGATTCGAGCCCAGCATCTAGCACCGTCGTTTTCTAGCCAGTAACAGACGATAAATAGCTGTTGTTGGTTCACCAGTAGCGAGATGGGCGCATGTTTAGCTAGACATCAGGCGACGAAAAGTTCTGTGCTGAATGAAATTCAAACCCCGCACACGTGGTCATGAAGAAACGTTAACTATCAAATTCTTTTCCAATAATAGCTAGGAATGGCATGTTTGTAATGACAATGATGTGATGGAAAATACTCTGCTAGCTAGAAGTTGAATCCACAACATGTCGTCGTTGGTGATCACAACGAACACGACGTCAAGCCCAAATCCGTTTTCACCAGTAGGATGGAGAGGAATGTTTGAACTTGAAAAGATGTAAGGAAACGTTTGATCTTGTAATGTTGTGATAAAACGCTCATCATGTTGCTGTGAGTTGAAACGAACACGTTACAGCTGACAACGCACGAAGAGACTTGTGAAAATGCAACTATTTTTCACCAGTAGTTCGGAGTGCACTTGCTAGGGCGTGAAATGAAATAATGAATATTTTGTGCTGATCAAGATTCGAAACCAGATAGTTGCTTTCGAGGACGCCTAGAAGAGTTTACAATCTTCGGGAACATAGTGAAATCGAATTCTAATCCCAGTCCAGCACCACAATTTTCAACGTCTCAGTTTCAAATCAAGTAAGACCCTTGTGAACTTACATGGTCATTGGTTCATTAAAATGAAATACGTTTTCTAGTTTACGACGGCTTGCTGGTGACAGAGTATCTGCCTTACGGGGTTTCTCCATCTGTCACAGCTCAAACGAATGCCCAATCGGCAGCGAAGGGATGTTATCTTTACTGCGGATATTGAACTACGGAGCTTACTGGCGTTCTGCACTTGGCGTTACTAGGGGTGAAGAAGAGCTACTTGTGTGTGTTAAAAATTTACGCCCGACGTGAGATGTGAACCTACACTTTTACACCTCAATACCAGATTAATCCACCAGACCACAGAACCCCCTGCCAAGCACATAATTATGAATTGCAGAGTATTCATTTAGATGTATATGCAGATGTCAAGGGACGCGTAACAGGAAGGAGGGCGGGATCTGGGAATGGATTGAAGTGCAGAAGTGCAAAATACACTCCTGGAAATTGAAATAAGAACACCGTGAATTCATTGTCCCAGGAAGGGGAAACTTTATTGACACATTCCTGGGGTCAGATACATCACATGATCACACTGACAGAACCACAGGCACGTAGACACAGGCAACAGAGCATGCACAATGTCGGCACTAGTACAGTGTATATCCACCTTTCGCAGCAATGCAGGCTGCTATTCTCCCATGGAGACGATCGTAGAGATGCTGGATGTAGTCCTGTGGAACGGCTTGCCATGCCATTTCCACCTGGCGCCTCAGTTGGACCAGCGTTCGTGCTGGACGTGCAGACCGCGTGAGACGACGCTTCATCCAGTCCCAAACATGCTCAATGGGGGACGGATCCGGAGATCTTGCTGGCCAGGGTAGTTGACTTACACCTTCTAGAGCACGTTGGGTGGCACGGGATACATGCGGACGTGCATTGTCCTGTTGGAACAGCAAGTTCCCTTGCCGGTCTAGGAATGGTAGAACGATGGGTTCGATGACGGTTTGGATGTACCGTGCACTATTCAGTGTCCCCTCGACGATCACCAGTGGTGTACGGCCAGTGTAGGAGATCGCTCCCCACACCATGATGCCGGGTGTTGGCCCTGTGTGCCTCGGTCGTATGCAGTCCTGATTGTGGCGCTCACCTGCACGGCGCCAAACACGCATACGACCATCATTGGTACCAAGGCAGAAGCGACTCTCATCGCTGAAGACGACACGTCTCCATTCGTCCCTCCATTCACGCCTGTCGCGACACCACTGGAGGCGGGCTGCACCATGTTGGGGCGTGAGCGGAAGACGGCCTAACGGTGTGCGGGACCGTAGCCCAGCTTCATGGAGACGGTTGCGAATGGTCCTCGCCGATACCCCAGGAGCAACAGTGTCCCTAATTTGCTGGAAAGTGGCGGTGCGGTCCCCTACGGCACTGCGTAGGATCCTACGGTCTTGGCGTGCATCCGTGCGTCGCTGCGGTCCGGTCCCAGGTCGACGGGCACGTGCACCTTCCGCCGACCACTGGCGACAACATCGATGTACTGTGGAGACCTCACGCCCCACGTGTTGAGCAATTCGGCGGTACGTCCACCCGGCCTCCCGCATGCCCACTATACGCCCTCGCTCAAAGTCCGTCAACTGCACATACGATTCACGTCCACGCTGTCGCGGCATGCTACCAGTGTTAAAGCCTGCGATGGAGCTCCGTATGCCACGGCAAACTGGCTGACACTGACTGCGGCGGTGCACAAATGCTGCGCAGCTAGCGCCATTCGACGTCCAACACCGCGGGTCCTGGTGTGTCCGCTGTGCCGTGCGTGTGATCATTGCTTGTACAGCCCTCTCGCAGTGTCCGGAGCAAGTATGGTGGGTCTGACACACCGGTGTCAATGTGTTCTTTTTTCCATTTCCAGGAGTGTATAAGCGTGAAATGATTGCAAAGTATTGCTTATTTAGACGTGTGCCACAGTTCGTTTTATCTTAGGACCGAGAGATAAGGAAGGACTGTTCTCAGAACGAAGAATGGGTTACAGGGAAGGGGAGATCAACGAATACGGTTTCATAGGTGGTGAGAGGAATGATAGAGAGTAAAGACAGCAGCAATTAAAAGAGAAAATGTAGCGTCATTGGAAACCGCTAGATTTGTTTACAAAGTTTTGGGGGAGTGTAATAGAAGGGCACTTGCGGCGATAGTGACAGAGAGAGAGAGAGAGTGTGAGAGAGAATAGAAGAGATATTAACAACGATTAAACATAAATGTTCATATGTGTGTGAAACCTTAAGGGACTTAACTGCTAAGGTCATCAGTCCCTAATCTTATACACTACTTAACCTAAATTATCCTAAGGACAAACATACACACCCATGCCCGAGGGAGGTCTCGAACCTCCGCCGGGACCAGCCTCACAGTCCATGACTGCAGCGCCTAAGACCACTCGGCTAATCCCGCGCGGCGAGTAAACATAATATGAAATCGTTGACGTATTGTGTGGAGGACGGAGGGTGTATTCATGGATGGAGGGGAAGAGAGAGACGTATTTGAAATAACAAAAACTACTGTGACAGAGTACATCTACGCTGATTAGTTTGTAAGTATGTAGACATGGTATAAATGAAATCAAAATAGAATACTTAACAAACTGTATATTCAAAAGTAACCCACTTGAATTAAAAGGGCAACTCAAAGGAAAGCTAACCCATATTGTGTCTTTTCTGTTGCCACGCGATCTTCCACTAGCTTCCAATGAGGAAAAATGGCCGGCCGAAGTGACCGAGCGGTTCTAGGCGCTACAGTCTGGAACCACGCGACAGCTACGGTCGCAGGTTCGAATCCTGGTCCAAATGGCTCTGAGCACTATGGGACTCAACATCTTAGGTCATAAGTCCCCTAGAACTTAGAACTACTTAAACCTAACTAACCTAAGGACATCACACACACCCATGCCCGAAGCAGGATTCGAACCTGCGACCGTAGCAGTCCCGCGCTTCCGGACTGCAGCGCCAGAACCGCTAGACCACCGCGGCCGGCGGTTCGAATCCTGCCTCGGGCATGGATGTGTGTGATGTCCTTAGGTTAGTTAGGTTTAAGTAGTGGTTTAAATGGTTCAAATGGCTCTGAGCACTATGGGACTTATCATCTGAGGTCATCAGTCCCCTAGAACTTAGAACTACTTAAACCTAACTAACCTAAGGACGTCACACACATCCATGCCCGAGGCAGGATTCGAACCTGCGACCGTAGCAGTCCCGCGGTTCCGGACTGAAGCGCCTATAACAGCACGGCCACCGCGGCCGGCTGTTTAAGTAGTTCTACGTTCTAGGGGACTGATGACCTCAGCAGTTAAGTCCCATAGTGCTCAGAGCCATTTGAACCATTTTTTGACTCTACCTCGAATAGACCTCTCCCAGTGAGCCATTACGGCAGACAGCCTGATGTGTATTTCTGCTTGCCGCTCTTATACTGATTCCAGGAGAGGAGGTAAACATATTTACGTCAAACGAAGCAGCAGAGGCAGAGGCAGAGGCATGCGGCGCAGCCGTGCTGGCTCGTCCCGGGCTGTTGGCCCCCCAACGCCACTGCCAGATCGCTCACTTCCGTCTCGCCTCGGCCAGCCTGGCTGGCCCGTAGCTCGCGAGCCGCGGCTAGTACAGACCCGGGCCGCAGGGCCACGATCACCCCTTGAAGGATCAAAAGTTACACCTAATCTACCCAAGTCTGTAATACAAACTAACACAGCTACAGCTATTATGCTATAACATGTGCAGGCACACCTACAATTGACGATTTATTCAAATATTTGACGAACAATACTTTCAAAAATACATTCATTTTAAACATAGCTACCACAAAATATTTCACCTAGCTAGCAATAGCATGACACAGGAAACTATACTTTCTTGTAAGCGCTGTGCATTAGATGTAGCCTTAAGAAAACCTGTTTTCAACCACGACAACTAAGCGGAATGTAAAAGTAAACAGGTTTGACGGCAGCTTCTCCAAATAATAGTATATACTTAGTAAATAATACACGTTTTGTGTACTTATAACATGTTCTCAGTGTCTCTGAAACAATACGTGCTGCACGACGGAAATTACTTTCTGCTGAGGCACTTCATTTACATCTCAATGATACACGACTACTAGAGAACATTGCTCTTTACGGCAGTCAATCCACTTGTAAATTAACATCATGATATCGCAGATATTAGGCAACACGTTACTAGGGATGAGTAAGGCCTTAAGGTTTGCAACTAAACATGCTACTCCTAGCTACTACTGAATATGAAGTTGATTATTAACGTGTCTTCATAACCATGTGTGCGTCGTTCGACTCTCAGTCAGCATAGACGTTTTCGTCACCTTATTTCTAGTTAAACGTGTGCACATCTCGCTGATGGTGAACCAACATTGGACATTTCTCGTCTGTTCCTGGTTAGACAACGACGGCGGTAGGCGCCGGGTTCGAATCCCGGTCAGGCAATACAACTTCAGTCGTCATTTAAGGTTCCAACCCCACTACTGGTGACAAACTGTGATATCTACATTCTGATTTTACGTACTTATTCAACAATCGGATTAGGTGCTGGGTTCGCATCCTTGTCCCCAGCATTTCATGATGGCATTTCAATTTTAAACATGTGCCTCCTTTATTCCTTGACAATGCAACACTATACAACGTCTTTCGAGGTTAATTATCAAGAGGGTAATTGTCATGTTAGGGTTCCTGCTTTCGTACAAACATTATCGTCATTTACGTTCAAGTTGAGAATTGATAACAGATACTGGTGCAAACGTCAATATTTGGCGTCTCTTTCTGCCTAGTGATCGAGTCTCGATAAGGCACAAAGCTTTGCTTGGTTAACAATGGCTTTACGTTCTGGGTTTGCATCCGGATCCAGAACGAAGACGTTGGTCAAGTCATTTAAAGTACAAATTCGTGTACAAGTAACTGTCGATGAGTAATGTGAACAATGATATTACTTGTGATTCGCTGTTAATGTTGGGATTTCCGTAGAGTGGTTGCCGCCGTTAATCACGCTTTTTTTTAACTGCTTAGTATTACATAAAGTTGATGCGAAACCACTCCCCGTTGAACGTTGAACGACGTTCAGCATGTGTTGGGTAATCCTTTCAGGCAGCAAAGAACTTGTTTCCAATTGCCATACAACTTTATAAATCCATATACTGTCTCAAATATTACTGAACGATTTATGTGACAAAACTAGTTGTCCCATAACATTTGAAATGTCACTTATTGTAATTAAGTTTAGTTTACAAACGTTAAGGACTGTCTGATCTCTTCTGTACTATCGTGGTTGTACTTTACATCTGGACGGACTGTCATAAAGACTGGTGTTCTCTAGTAGTCTCTAGCGGTACCCATTGTGTATCTTACAACGACTGTACTGTGGAGGGTTGCGACTATGTGCAACACAGATATGCTTTGTTGGTTGCATACATTCAGGTGCAGCCTACACGTTGGAATTCAGGGGTCACCCACTTTTTTTGCTGTCGAGTGTACAAGAATTGTATACAACCATGCATCTAGTTTAGTCTTATTTCTTTTTAAACAAGCACCTCCGTCATCTAAATCTAAAAATCGTATACACTTTCAGAACATATTTGAGTTGGATATAAAATTTGGGTACACGGACATCCGCAACTCAGCTTCGCAGCAGAGTCGATAATTAATCACTTCAGTTGTAAATAGTTTTACTCGTTCGAAATCACTAACGGTTTTGGGCAATTATAAGCCCATCTTTACGTGTACAAGACTCCAAAATGGAAAATGAAGAAACTATAATGAGACCTGGTGTATTTGGTTGTTGTAATAATAGTGGTGATTGACTGTCCTGCATTAGTTCTGAGGCTTTTACGGTTGGGTTAGTCAGAATGAAAGGAAGGCTGTCGCACCAGATAGCTACGCACTAACCTAACAAAAGTGAGAGATCAAAGGAACAAAAAAGGAAGTAAAATACTGAGAGAACATCACCGAATAACCTAAGATAAATTACACCGTGAGGCACATGGCCGCCGCACACTGTGAACACTAGGTTGCGGTCGGGTGACAACCGCCAGGTGAAGCCGTGACATGGATTGACACGATGGTAGAAGGCAGCGGCCGTCGTATTACAAGGTAAATTGAAACCATACAGTGACGAATAGCGTAAGAGGTGACTGATTAGATCGACGTTAACAAATGGTGAATGCATAATATATAATTGAATATAGTTAAATCTTCGTCGTCAAAATATAAAAATAAAGTGAAAATCGTGTATTTGGACATAAATAGTGAGAGTGCCCAATCATCTGTTAAAAGTGATATCTCTCTGTTATTACAAGAAACAAGTGTTCAGTGTTACACAATATCTTATTATAGTTTCCTCATTTTCCCTTTTGCAGTCTTGTACGCCTGAAGATGGGCTTTTAATCGGCCGTGATTCTATACCAATAAAACTACTTACAATTGAAGCGGATAACCATCTGACTCTGCATTATGTTGAAATTTCCAGCTAGAAGATGTAACCTGCAGCCTCAGAAATTTCAGAATTGTCGCTGACTGATTCAAGCAGTTAGCAGCAGCAAATTACTGTCACTTGATATTAGCAGGGATGTTGGAGCTGAAACGTTTGTGGCGCCTTTAATACCTCTTCTTGATGATTAGTCATCTGATATCGCAAAGTGATTTTTTGATATCGGCTTGCAGCTGTAAAAATACAGAAAAGCTCTAATGATGTGGAAATCATGCACCCACCGGAATTTTGTCGGAATTATTACTTTTTAATTTTGAAAATGTAATAGGGAGGTTAAATATTCGTTTATTTGCAACGAATGCAGAGATGTAGTTTGTGCGGAGCTTCTTCTAAGCAACAGTAGCCTGTTTCCTCCGAAATGTTATTCATTGCATCCTCTGTCTTACTACCTCATCACCTTTAACAACTAAAACGAATATCTTAAAAAAAGTGTTCGGAAATTCGGTGTGCCGGGGAGAACCTGAGACACGTCCCAGTAGCACCTACATTGGATATCATGTGTGGATTGGATTGTTTGGGGGAAGAGAACAAACAGTGAAGTCATCGGTCTCATCGGATTAGGGAAGGACAGGGAAGGAAGTCGGTCGCGCCCTTTCAAAGGAACCATCCCGGCATTTGCCTGGAGTGATTTAGTGAAATCACGGAAAATCGAAATCAGGATGGCCGGACGCGGGATAGAACCGTCGTCCTCCCGAATGCGAGTCCAGTGTGCTAACCACTGCGCCACCTCGACATTTGCCTCTCTGGCCTATACGAACCGCTCTCAATGTGGTGGCATTCAGCAGTGTCAATGGTCATGTCCAACTTAGCGGAGCTCTTTAGGACCACGTAAGGGCAGAGATATTGATTGGTATGACGCACTTTCACAGTTTGTTTCAAATAACAGTCACATTTAGTCTCTTTTCCTGAGATAATTAAAAATTTATTGTTAACATAGCTTGATCGAGAATCTGTTATGCAAAATGAGACAGTTAATACAAGGCTCTCAATAGAGTTCTTTGACAGAGAGAATAAAGCTCAAACTCATCGTGATCAGGAGCTGAGAATAAGTACCAAAACACCGCATTTGCTTTCATGGTAAACGACGGCCGCATGTAAAGAAAAAAAAAGGCCAAGCAGAAATATCGTTACCGTGCTCAGAAGCTGATGCATATTTACCGCACTTGTAGTGGGCAATAGGAGTGTACTTGATGGTCTCCCAGATTACACAGCATACTGTTCTGCTGTGCGGTACTAGAACTGTGTTCCGTACTGGTAGTTATCAATTCTTTATATAGGTACAACACCACATCCACGTTCAAGATATTGGATCGACTTCGGAACAAGTAGCCCTCAACCAAAAGTCCAGTCATCCAGGAGTAAGATTTTTCTCGTATCCTGCGAACTCCACATCATGTAGTTAAGACAACATCCAAAGCTAATAAAATCCTGAAAGGTCCCAGCTCTTAAAATGAAAATGATCCTCTAGACTGTATGAATTCGACAACAGAATTAATCACCTCCTTTGAACCAGTCGTCTTCTATCCATACGCTTCCTCCACTCAACGAAACTCTCCCACCACCTAAAAATTCTGGATACCAAGATAAAACTCTTAAGCATGCGAATCCTACGATACCACCTTATATAAGTGAAAAGTGTGTGTGTGAAATCTTATGGGACTTAACTGCTAAGGTCATCAGTCCCTAAGCTTACACACTACTTAACCTAAATTATCCTAAGGACAAACACACACACCCATGCCCGAGGGAGGACTCGAACCTCCGCCGGGACCAGCCGCACAGTCCATGACAGCAGCGACTAAGACCGCTCGGCTAATCCGGCGCCCACCTTATATAAGTACTATAAGTAAACACCTACCCTCTAAGTCTCCAAAATCACACCCAGAAAATATTTCGTATTTAATCTACATCTACACAGATACTCCGCAAGACACCGTAAGGTGCGTGGCGGAGGGTACCCTGTACCACTACTTGTCGTTTCCTTTCCTGTTCCACTCGCAAATAGAGGCAGGGAAAAACGACTGTCCGTATGCCTCCGCATGAGCCCTAATTTCTCATATCTTATCTTCGTGGTCCTTACGCGCATTGTATGTTGACGGCAGTTGAATCATTCGGTAGTTAGCTTCAAATGCAGGTTCTCTAAATTTGCTCAATAGTGTTTCTCGAAAAGAACGTCGCATTCCCTCCAGGGGTTCCCATCTAAGTTACCAAAGAATCTCCGTAATACTTATGTGTTGTTCGAACCTGCCGGTAACAAATCTAGCAGCCCGCCTGTGAATTGCTTCCATGTCTTTCTTCAGTCCGAGCTGGTACGGATCCCAACATTCGAGCAGTACTCAATGGAGAGAAGTCTTCCGAAGTAAGAGTGATTTCAGGTGTGCCGCAGGGGAGTGTCATAGGACCGTTGCTATTCACAATATACATAAATGACCTTATGGATGACATCGGAAGTTCACTGAGCCTTTTTGCAGATCATGCTGTGGTGTATCGAGAGGTTGTAACAATGGAAAATTGTACTGAAATGCAGGAGGATCTGCAGCGAATTGACGCATGGTGCAGGGAATGGCAATTCAATCTCAATGTAGACAAGTGTAATGTGCTGCGAATACATAGAAAGATAGATCCCTTATCATTTAGCTACAAAATAGCAGGTCAGCAACTGGAAGCAGTTAATTCCATAAATTATCTGGGAGTACGCATTAGGAGTGATTTAAAATGGTATGATCATATAAAGTTGATCGTCGGTAAAGCAGATGCCAGACTGAGATTCATTGGAAGAATCCTAAGGAAATGCAATCCGAAAACAAAGGAAGTAGTTTACAGTATGCTTGTTCGCCCACTGCTTGAATACTGCTCAGTAGTGTGGGATCCGTACCAGATAGGGTTGATAGAAGAGATAGAGAAGATCCAACGGAGAGCAGCGCGCTTCGTTACAGGATCATTTAGTAATCACGAAAGCGTTACGGAGATGATAGATAAACTCCAGTGGAAGACTCTGCAGGAGAGACGCTCAGTAGCTCGGTACGGGCTTTTGTTAAAGTTTCGAGAACATACCTTCACCGAAGAGTCAAGCAGTATATTGCTCCCTCCTACGTATATATCGCGAAGAGACCATGAGGATAAAATCAAAGAGATTAGAGCCCACACAGAGGCATACCGACAATCCTTCTTTCCACGAACAATACGAGACTGGAATAGAAGGGAGAACCGATAGAGGTACTCAGGGTACCCTCCGCCACACACCGTCAGGTGGCTTGCGGAGTATGGATGTAGATGTAGATGTAGATGAATAGGGTCGCACCAGCGCCCTATATGTGGTCTCCTTTACAGGTGAACCACTCTTTCCTAAAATTCTCCCAATAAGCCGAAGTCGACCATTCGCCTTCTCTAGCACAGCACTCACATGCTCGTTACACCTCAATCGCTTTGCAGCGTTATACATAGATGTTTAAACATCTTGACTGTGTCAAGCAGATACTAGTAAAACTGTATCCGAACATTACAGGTTTGATCTACCCACTCATTCCTCCCGCTAATTCCAACATTCACTGCCTCACTCGGGTACCCTGTCAGCTCCTCGGTTCCTGTACCCACGTCTCCGCTGCCTGCAGTGCACTGATCACAGTGCAAACCCCCACAAAGATTGTTTCAGTCTGAAATACCATCACAGCAATGTCTCTGCTGCCTTCAGTACACTGACGACCATACAGGTCAACATACCAACTAATGTAAAATATAATCCACTGTTCTCACTACGAGTCCCGTCAACTCCGCAAAGATTCTTCCAGTTTGAAATACTCTTACAAATCACTAGTAATCAGCACACCACATACTTCCATAGACCTCTGAAGAATCCTCGTCTCATCGTCCCTATCAGCCCACATGAAACCAAAACCATCCTACCAAATCCTTCGTTCCCATTCCAACACTGGAAGACATGATACGTTTCTGCTAAACCTTTACAATCTGAACGTCTCTATACTTTACACCAGTTTCTCTGGCTACTAATCAAAATCCGTTTTCCTCCTCTTGTTAACAGCCACCCCATCAATTTTAACACCTTATCCATCCTGGTTAAAACAGTATCTCCTTCCCCAGCCTTCTTCCGTAACTTCATAATGCTGTGACAGCAGTTACAACACCTCACCTCCATAAGCCATCCCCGGTGGCTGGTTGTAACGTGAGGGCTATAGTTGCACAGCACCAGGTACATCTCACAGGCTTTCTAGATCTCATTTGGTATCTTCCAAAGATGATGTCCGTCTCGCTGCAGAAGAAGATTACAGTACTGTCTATTACAGTGATATAGCGTTTGTTAATGTTGACGTTGAAGCCTGTCTTTAAAAAATTTGAGATATGTCCCAGAAATTGAGAGCACGGTGGCCGGACTCGGCATTAGCGGTGCAAACACCGCTAAGCAGAGCTTTCGTGCTACACTGTGTCAGAATTCAACACATTTGTCTGATTACTTGTCCGCAGTGTAGGCCACTCATTTCTGCTTCAACATTCGTTGCGTGCAGACGGGTACAACAGTGAGCAGAAGTTGGACATACTGCTTTTATATGGTGAATGTAAAAGAAATGCCGGAAAAACAGTGCAGTATAGGGATATCTATCTGCATCGCCAAAGTCCGACGCGTCAGGCAATTGCGCGAATTAGTGGGGATACGCTGCTTGAACGTCAAAAAGAGGCCAAGAAAGAAGACTGCAGCTGACAGACCACACGAAGAAGGTGTTCTGGCTGCGACGCTAATGAATCCGTACAGTGGTAGGCGGCAGATTCCCAACGAATATGGAATCAGCCGGACGAGTGTCATTCGCATCCTGCATCGGCAGAATTTCCATCCCTATCACGCCACTACGTCAGGCCATCAACGCCAGTGATTTCGAACACCCTACAGAATTATATCGGTTTGTCTTTCAGCAACTGAGAGGCGATTCTACGTTTTGCCAACGTGCGCTCTTTACCGAAAAAGCAACATTTAATAACCACGCTAGTGCAAATTTGCATAACATGCACTACTGGGCAGCCGAAAATCCACACTGGCTTCGTCAGGTAACATCAATGGCCGTGGAGTGTAAACGTATGGTGTGGAACCATAATAAATTCCACTCCTGAACCTTTTAAGACCGAAAATGCAGGATGCATGCCACCTGCTACCGACATATAACTTTTTTTTAATTCTTGTAAATATTTGTAATTTAAATGCTTTCTTTTAGTAAGTAAGGACATTGTTTCACTGTATGTGTACATTTAGGTAGAAGTCTGTTGACGTTTCATTGTATTTATCTGTGTCTTACTGTGAAACTTATAAGCTCTGGGAAAAAGCCAAAGGGATTATTATTTGCATCGACTAGCAACAATAATAGCAGTGCTTGTGCTTTGTAAAATCTTTGGTTAGGGAGTTGTTGCGCAGAGCGCGCGGAGAGAGGGATAGATGGGTTCCAGCGCTTGTAGTGTGCGGAAGTGTGGTATAAATGCTCTCGCAGTAGAGAGTACCATTTTCGGCTGCATCATGTACGCGCGCCGGCCAGATGTCTAAAGCAAGAGTACGGACAGTGGACGGGCGGAAGAGGCTGTATTAATTACAGTTGCCCATTCCTATAATTAGCCGTAGCTCCACAATATGCTACCGTCTTCAACAACAGCAGCAGTTCCAGCAACACAGTTTCGTCGTCGGCTCCGAGTTTCGACGTATGCACAGCACTGAAGTAAGACTGTTCATTGGTAGAAAGTATGAACGCCTAACCCAGCAGCACAACTGAATGTGATTTGATTGATAAGATTTATTTAAATAATAATCAGTTAAGCTCAGGGCGATTGTGTCCTCATTGCCCCCAGACATTGTTACCAAGCAGGATCCTTGTTCCTTTTTTTCCTAATATCCTGAGTGTCATAAGAAACAAATTGAATAGTTACAGCCAGTTTATTAAAGAATAATTTCTCTTTTAAGAATTTTAGCCTCAGTCTACTTTAAATTAACTGTTGTATAACAGAGGCTTCAGTATATGACTAAAGTAAAGCAGATTCATTTTTCAAGTTTGAGAATCAATCACTGGAAAAAAATCCAAATCTAAAGAAATGCACAAATTAAGAGTGCAGAAGTTTTAGTTATTTTACATATAGCTTGGAGCAGATGGCTGTTTGGTTTAGTATGTATTCTAGTATTTAGTTCTGTTCAAGTCAGTAAAAAAGGCTCGGTTGTTCAGACAATAATATGAAATACAATTTCCAACATAAGTAATGGCAAAGTAAAAAGTGCTTGCTTTTTTTTCTTGATTTCAAAAATGGTTCAAATGGCTCTGAGCACTATGGGACTTAACTTCTGAGGTCAGCAGTCCCCTAGAACTACTTAAACCTAACTAACCTAAGGACATCACACACATCCATGCCCGAGGCAGGATTCGAACCTGCGACCGCAGTGGTCGCGCGGTTCCAAACTGTAGTGCCTAGAACCACTCGGCCACTCTGCCCGGCTTTCTAAATTTCTTTGATGACGTTATGCTCAGGTCACTGAAAGTAATGGTTCACGTAACGAAGTCCAGTACTAACATTCAGTTTAATTGCATATTTTCAAATCATTACTCGATTGCCTTTTTCAAAATTTAATGCCAAACATAACGTAAGAGTGACATCTCAGTTTTCTTTATCATTACATACTCACTTAAAATTAGTGTCAAAAAAAAAAAAACCGTGGCAACCTTTAGTTGCTACGTCAGTGTTTAATAATACATGTTTTTCTTTCCCATCATCTTGTACAGGATTTTGGATGTAAATTGCCCTAGTGTGCTGGCGACCATGAATTACTTCCTTTTCGTTCATTAGTGTAACTTTTCGATTCATGATCAGTGGTACCCCTTTCTGTCCAGTGTTGTTCGTGAGTGAATGCACAAATAACTTTCATTTTCCATTTTATAGCCCTGTTCGGTTTAATTAGTTTTAGTTTTAGTAGACTTTCCATCAGAAGGGTCGGTTGTACACTTTCCTCCTACTTATCGGTATCACTTCTTCGGGAAAGATAGCCTTACACAATTAGAAAAAATCCATTAGGCATACACGCGATCCACGGTCATATTTCATATCGCAAGCAGGATAGGTCGATTAGTAAGAGGGAAGTTACAACCCTACTTCATCTCAGGAGCTCTAAAAGGACATTCGTACGCACAATTTCTGACGAACATTCTGCCGGTTGTTCTAGAATTGGTACCACTGGATATTCGACAGTGTATGTGGCTGCAACACGACGGTTGTGCAGCTCACTCGTCCTCGTACTGAATGGAAACTTCCCAGACGTTGGCTAGGACGAAATTCTGTTGTCAAATGGCCTGCGAGGTCCCCAGTTTGAGTCCTCTCGATTTCTTTCTTTGGGGAGCACTTAAGGATGCGGTCTATGACGAAGCCCCAACTACACCAGACGATATGTGTCGTCGAATCGCCAGTACATGCTCTACCATATCATGTTCTTTGGAACGACGATTGCAAATGTGCCTGACAGACCATGGTCATTAGTTTGAACACGTGCTTAAACGAAGAGTAAAGTGTTTTTTTTTTTTTTTTTTTTATGGAAGACAAAATTTATGTTATGTGATTTGGGTGGTTACCAAATCATTGTTAGTAAATTATTTATTTCATTTACGTGTGCACGAAATCGCATTGCAATGCAAAAACGTGTATTGCATGTGGCTGGTAAGTAACACTGGCATTATGCGCTTACGTTAAGCGTGAGACAACGTTTCGTTAAGAAGATAATTTATTTTGCGGTGTAAAGTTAATAAAATGTTTAGTTCAACGAATGTACTCCATACGATATAATTTAGAGACACTTGTCCGGTTACCTCTAAGAATCATACAGCCATCAGTTGATACCAGCGAAAAAAAAAAAAAAAAAAAAAAAATCGCGCCCCTCGACACTCTAACATTGCCACAAACCGCGTTTCGATATTTTTAACCGTTCACGAAACAAAAGGGTTATTATATCTTATGTGACACCCCATATATTGCACAACAAGGTTGGATTGATATTAATTTGCCATAAATGTTATGTTGTACAGTGTAAGATCCTCGTCTTCCATGTTTTTTACTGAAACCCTAACATACCGTTACAAAATTCCTCACACTGTAGAATAGAAATCACTCCTCTATCCCAAATGTATTATTCTTCATACCACATCTCCTCAACCGCATGTCCCCCTGTAACTTTCATGGACTTTCATGGCTAACAATTACCACCCAGTGGCCGAGACGGAGGTGCAATACGACACCTAAACAAAAAATCTTCTTATTCAGCCATAACACTCGGTTGTCATCCTGTCGAACACTTAAGCATTACCATTACCGAACAGTCCTCTGTGCCACTGTCTCCATCCAACCTGTAGTCCCATTCCATACAACTATACTTTTGGCTCCGACCTAGATCTTCATAATAACTCCCAAGCTGAACTCAGTCAGTGGTACATTTCATTTTCCGCCACATGTTACCACAGCAGCCTCCAATCTTATGAGCCACATAATTGCAGAGGTCTGCAGTGCTTTTCGAAGTCACCATAAGTCATTCATAACTCTCAGCTTTTAAAATTGCTTTCTATCATTAAACGTAAGCCCCAATAACTTCATCCAAAACAATCCAAGCACAATGTTACCTTCCAGATTCCTCATATAAATCTCAAAAGTTGCTTCTACACCGAAGCGTCAAAGAAACTGGTAGAGGCATGCGTTTTCAAATACAGAGATACAAAACGTGCAGAATACGGCGCTGCGGTCGGCAACGCCTGTATAACACAGCAAGTGTATGGAGCAGTTGTTAGATCTGTTACTGCTGCTACAATGGCAGGTTATCAAGATTTAAGTGAGTTTGAACGTGGTGTTGGAGTCGGTACGCGAGCGATGGGACATAGCATCTCCGAGCAAGCGCTAAAGTGGGTATTTTCCCGTACGACCAATTCACGAGTGTTCCGTGAATATCAGGAATCCGGTAAAACATCAAACCTCCGACATCGCTGCGGTCGGAGAAAGATCCTGTAAGAACGGGACCAACGACGACTGAAGAGAATCGTTCAACGCGACAGAAATGCACCCCTTAAGCAAATTGCTACAGATTTCAATGCTGGGCCATCAACAAGTGTCAGCGTGCGAACCATTCAACGAAACATCATTGATAGGTCCACTCGTGTACCCTTGATGATTGCATGACACAAAGTTAAAGCCTCGCCAGAGCCTGTCAACACCGACATTGGACTGTTGATGACTGGAAACATGCTGCCTGGTCGGACGAGTCTCTTTTCAAATTGTATCGAGCGGATGGACGTGTACGGGTATGGAGACAACCTCATGAATCCAAGGACCCTGAATGTCAGCAGTGGCCTATTCAAGGAGGTCGAAGCTCTGCAATGGTGTGAGGCCTAGGCAGTTGGAGTGATATGGTACCCCTGATACATCTAGATACGACTTTGACAGGTGAAACGTACGTAAGCATCCGATCTGATCACCTGCATCCATTCATGTCCGTTGCGCGTTCCGGCGGACTTGGGCAATTCCAGCAGGACAATGCGACACCCCACACGTCCAGAATTGTTACAGAGTGGCTTCAGGAACTCTCTTCTGAGTTTCGACACTTTCGCTGGCCACCAGTCTCCCCAGACATGAACATTATTGATCATATCTGGGATGCCTTGCAACGTGCTGTTCAGAAGAGATCAGATCTCCACCCCTCCTACTCTTACGGATTTATAGACAGTCTTGAAGGATTCATGGTGTCAATTCCCTCCAGCACTACGTCTGTTGTGGCACTTATGCGTGTTCGCGGGAACCTACGCGATATCTGGCAGGTGTACCAGTTTTTTTTTTTCTTCAGTTTACGTACCCAATCATTCCATTAATCCATATTTTAGCTGGCCGGTGTGGCCGAACGGTTCTAGGCTCTTCGGTCCGGAACCGCGCTGCTGCTACGGTCGCAGGTTCCAAACCTTCCTCGGGCACGGAAGTGTGTGATAGGTTAGTTAGGTTTAAGTAGTTCTAAGTTCTAAGGGACTGATGACCTCAGATGTGGCACTTATGCGTGTTCGCGGGAACCCTACGCGATATCTGGCAGGTGTACCAGTTATTTTTTTTTTTTTTTTTTTTTTGCTCTTCAGTGTACATACCCAATCATTCCATTAATCCATATTTTAGCTGGCCGATGTGGCCGAACGGTTCTAGGCTCTTCGGTCTGGAACCGCGCTGCTGCTACGGTCGCAGGTTCCAAACCTACCTCGGGCACGGAAGTGTGTGATAGGTTAGTTATGTTTAAGTAGTTCTAAGTTTTAAGGGACTGATGACCTCAGATGTTAAGTCCCATAGTGCTCAGAGCCATTTGAACCATTTGAATCCACATTTTCCTCCCTCCACTCTTCCTGCTATCTTTCGATGCACTCAGAGAATCCCATATGTTTCGTCATTCCTACCTTCACATACATGACTGTAACATACTAACGCATCACAACAATAGTGAAGACACGTGCGTAATTTGCTTAACGTAAAAAAAGGTCAAGATTGCAGACCGACAAGGAAAATAAATTCCAGAAGGCTCTCCACCGACTTTCCACCATCTTGCTCCAAATTACATACTCATCTATAATAGCCAACCCCTCTCTCATAATCTAACTACATCCATTCTTTTCCTTCTCGAGACTCATTCAGCATGCCTGACATCGACCTTTAACCGCCGCTAACACCTACAAACTCGTCTCATAATGGAAAGTGACCTTTTCTTCAGTTCACAGACGCACCTTATCCACTTACAACACCAACAACACAACATGCTTAGATTTTATTACTTTCTTTCTTTAGGCATCTGAAAACATTTTTTTATTATTATTACTAATTTAGACTTGCTGCTTTGTATTTGCCGTGTCAGCATTAAAAATAATTCGTTATTCGGTCCGTCCGTTACTCAAAACAGTTCTTTTTTTCATGTGATCCACACGAGTTTCAGCGCCTCTGTGCCATCGACAATGGGTTTTCTCTGTTACGTCCTCAAAGTGAGCTAATATTGCGAATTTATTGGCATTCTAGATGTGTGCTGTAAAGTTCAGTGTTGAGCAACTGTTTTTTAGCATGCAGTTCCCTAATTTCTTGTTTTAACCACATAACCTC
This sequence comes from Schistocerca nitens, assembly GCF_023898315.1. Taxonomy (NCBI): domain Eukaryota; kingdom Metazoa; phylum Arthropoda; class Insecta; order Orthoptera; family Acrididae; genus Schistocerca; species Schistocerca nitens. Next base: position 618,018,567 of record NC_064614.1, read on the forward strand.
CACCTTCCTTTTCTCATTCCTTAGTGCAAATGACATGCTATTCACAGAGGTTTTTTTTTTTTACATAGTCGGCGTTACATTAAAGCTGGTTCATTTTTATGAAACTGTATATTAAGATCGTCTTCTGAAATTTCATTAAGGTGTTCTGTATTTATTGTTGAGCTTTCTGGGAAATGCCCGTCTGGGCGACGAAATTTTCATCATTTGGACCTGCTGCTCTTCTGTTTGTCGTGTTTGCAGCTAAAATAATAATTATTATTATTTTGGGTCAGATGGAAAAACAAGTTTTGAATAACAAGTGGAACTTACATCCACTTTTAGTGTTATACACTCCTATACAAACTCTGTTATTATGCACGTCAGTCAAACACATTAGCCTAATTGTTTCCTTTCTAGCTAAGGGTCGCTCTTACGTAACAACAAGCAACACTTACTCTCATAATTTCCTAACAAAGGCCAGAATCTCCTTAATCTAGGAGCGACCTTCGTGGTGAGAGTGGATCCGCGTCCATGGACTCCCACAGTCTAGTCCACTCGACTGTGCGTTTACGACTGGGGTAGTCGGTGCACAGGTCGCAGTAGTGAGCGCGTGGCGGAGGAGGCACAGGGTTGCAGCTGACAGCGGGTCAGGTATTTTGCCTGTCTGCCAATTCCCTGGGCCCGAGGCGGTGGCAGTGGGGGCGTTTTTTTGTAAACGCAGTCGCCGCTGGAGATGGTTTAGGAGAAAAGATTGAGCTCATGATGGGCCGCGATGTCAAACAGTTGACGCCTAAAACCCATGACAACCCCTTGCGTCCACCATCACAACCAGCAGAATGTGCGTGGGGCCATGCTTATAGGCGGGTCTGTACTGGCCACGGTGCACGTAGCGCGGGAGGTGTGGCAGGATTCGATGCCTGTGCCCACCCAGAATTTCTACCGCACTGGCCCCGTCGACGGAGCCGACTACTGTACAGCGAGGTAGCTGTGTAGAGCTTCCTCGGTCGAAGCAAGGTCTTGTGCAGTTGCGGTATGGGCACCCTGACCAACCGCTCCATCAGTAATTCGGAGGATGGTGTAAATGGCGTCAGGTGTTCATTGCCGATGAGGCGGCAGATTGCTTTGAACTGAGAAAGTGAACTGGGAACCGGTTCATTAGTTGCGGGACGCTCCCTCAACTGCAAAGATTCCAGAGACAGCACAGATGGATGAGTGAGTTGTCAGTGACAACACCTGTGCCAGAAAATGGTGTTGGAGAGAACAGCGACCACATTCTTTTGAGTCATCAGTTTTCTGCTTGGTTCGATGCGGGCCGCCACGAATTCCTGTCGTATGCCAAGCTTTTCATCTCAGAGCAGCAATTGCAGCCTATGTCCTCAATTATTTGTTGGCTGTACTCCAATCACTCTCATCCTCTACGGTTTTTACCCTCTATACATACTTTTAGTAACAAAGAAGTTGTTACCTGACGTCTTAACAGATCACCTATCGTCCTCTTGTCAGTCCTCCTTCTGCGGAGGACCTCCTCACTTCCTTACATTATCAGTCACCTAATTTTCAACGTCCTTTTGTAGTACTAGGAAGACATTGCAAATTATGAGACATTTTTTTTCTTTTCTTCTTTCTTTCCTTCTCCTTCATTTAATCTGTTCACACATCTTTGATGGTATACAATATTTCTTGTTTTGTTCTACAGTATGAAATATAACTGTTTTTTATTTTTTTAATATTGCTACTATTTTTCGATTCCGTGCTTGAGAAACTAAAGCGTATGAATGAAATGTGAAACTGTTTCCTAACATAAAACTTTCTGCTTGTAGTAGGCCTAATAGGCATTTGATATTGGTACTTCGTAAATTATGTTCTGTCGTATCGTTGTATCTAGCAGACAGTGACAAAATAGACGTAATCAGATTGAGACACCGCATCAGTCTTGGGTACTATCCGTATTAACAGCTTGTTCAGTATTAGACAACGACATTTGATTTTTCCCGTTGCTAAATGTTTGACGAACTTTGGTAAGGTAATAGATGTTTTCGCAGAAAGGAAAGCATGCGTGTTAAGTTGTAGGAAGAGTAGGGAGACAAAGATAGTGGGCCCTAATGATTGAAAAAATGTGTACTGTCTTGGTGGTCTCTTGTCTTTATTGGTTTTATGTTTCGTACATTTAATTTTATGTCACACAAAAGAGGAAGTTTTTAGCTAATAGGCAAATTTTCTGAGGAGTTCTAATTCTCCTAGTCACAAATAATCCCACCCAGCGTTATTGTGTTTTTTTAAAGGTGTATGATGTCAAACCGGCCGATGGGAGCAGGAGAGGCCTCGCAGGACATTTTAATTTCCACTGTCCTAAATATAGGTTTGATGGTTCGTTTAGAAAACACACACGTTTCAATTCCACAGAGAGAAATACAGTGACGTGCGATACAAGAATGCTGTGTCAACAGGCGTGGCACTGCACTTTGGCACACTTAATACCGAATAACTTATCTTACATTTCCTCGAACGTTTATGCTTTATGTATCATATTCCTCAGAAAGACGTGCGCTATAAAATGAACTTTTTTTAAAAAAATCGATTTCTTTTTAAATTGGCGTCCTATCTGAAGCGCTCGAGGCCAGTATCAAGCTTTTGCCCCGGTTCGGAAATATGGTACATCCGAGACTGTTAATATGCAGCAATGTTGTGTGAACTGTGATGCGATAGTGATATCGATACTTCACAGTCAAACAGTGACAATGAATGGAAGTGCAGCGTCGCAGCGCGTGTTGTGTAATCGTACTAGACAGAAGCTCGCGAAACTTTACGGCCGCGTTCTTGTATTTTCGGTCACGGTATAATCTAAATTTCGACGTGGACGTTATGAAACGAAATGTTAAGACTGTGAATACTGTGAGCTTCATTGAGTACAGTAACAGTTACAGTGCTCAAGCGAATGGACAGTGATTGTCATGGTTAGAACCGAACTGTTTTGCACGTAACGGAGTCGCACGAATAATGTTCTTGGAACTTATTATCTTGTGTGTAGCTTAATGAGCTGCTGCGGCGTTAAAACATTAACTGTCCCCGTGGTGAGTTGTAAACTGCTACGTATGGTACTGTTTTTCGCCAGAACTGTGATTTCGCGACCGTACTTGCTAAATGCTGACGTACTCTAACTTCGCGATCAGCGAGTATAAGTGCGTTCTATGCTGTTATAAAACTGTGTACGGGACGTCGCAAACAAATAGGTGTGCGTATGGAACATCGTAACCGCACGCAAATCAAACTGGATCTATACGTCAACAATTACGTCTGAGCAACTTGTGACTAAAGGAAGATTATATCCCGTTTAGAGAATCATATTCCGAGCAAGAGGACAAGTCCGTTGAATTTTCATAACTGATGGGGCCACAATAATTACGCCGCCAGCATCACGGGACCGCCGTCGACGTCACAACGCAACAAGCGTTCTTCGCCTGCAAAGACTTAAATCATTTCATTTAGATTTAATGTAATTTCTCTCTCTTTTGTGACGAACTTTTCTCCATATTTACCTTCTTCAAAAACAAATTCAGTTTCTGAAAAGAGTGTTCGCAATCAGTGTTGACATTGTTGAATCCACCCTTAATAGTGGTTATTACTATTTACTTTCTCTGTCTTACTCATTTATGTTACTGAGGTTGTTATTGCACTTGTTTTACGTATTCCTTTGGAAGGAAGTGTTTTATGCACGCGTGTAGTGTTTTTATCGAGCGCATTTACCTGTTTTGTTGTGGCATATGGTTCACTGCGTAAGTTGTGGCGTCCGCCATTAAATTCTGAGTGCCGACCACTCACAGTTAGCCGGCTCGACATCTCTTGGTGCAAGGCACGCTGTTGGTGGGAATTCTGAAAAAATGGTTCAATGTTGTGCTCCAAACGTACATTCTCAGAAAATTCTCCTCCAAATTAAGGCTTATATTTGATAGTAGTAGACTTCTCTTGGCCAGGAATGCCCTTTCTGCCATTGCTAGTCTGCTTTTGATGTAATTGTTCTGTCCATCACTGGTTATTTTGCACCTGGGTAGCAGAATTCCTTAACTTCATCTACTTTGTGACCATCAATCCTGATGTTAAGTTTTTCGCTGTTATCATTTCTGCTACTTCTCATTACTTTCGTCTCTCTCCGATTTGCTCTCAATCCATATTCTATACTCATCAGACTGTTCATCTGTACAGCAGATCCTGTAATTATTCTTCATTTTCATTGAGGATAGCAATGTCATCAGCGAATCCTGTCACTGATGTCCTTTCACCTTGAACTTCAATTCCACTCTTGAACCTTTCTTTTATTTCTATCATTGCTTCTTCGATGTATAGACTGTAACAGTAAGGGCGAGTGACTACATCCCTGTCTTACTCCCTTTCTAATCCGAGCATTTCGTTCTTGGTCTTCCACTCTTATTATTCCCTCTTGGCTCTTGTACATGTTGTATATGATCCGTCTCTCTCTTAGCTTAACCTATTTTCTTCGGAATTTCAAACATCTTGCACCATTTTAAATTGCATTTGAAATTGTCAAACGCTTTTTCCAGGTCGACAGATCCTATGAACGTGTCTTGTTATTTCTTTAGTCTTGCTTCCATTATCAACGGCAACGTCATAATTGCCTCTTTGGTGCCTTTGTCTTTCCTAAAGCCAAACAGCCAAACCGATCGTCATCTAAGACACCCTCAATTTTCTTTTCCATTCTTCTGTATATTATTTTTGTTGGCAGCTAGGGTGCATATTGATTGTGCAACAATTCTCGCACTTGTCGGCTCTTGCTATCTTCGGAACTGTGTGGATGATATTTTTGTGAAATTCTCTTGTTATGTTGCCAGACTCATACATTCTACACACCTCTTCCTCCGGTGATTACAGAAATTCCGACGGCATGTTATCTATCGCTTTTACCTTATTTGCTCTAAAGTCATCCAAAGCCCTTATAAACTGTGATCCTAATGCTGGATCCCCTATCTCTCCCCTCACGAGTACAGTTCCTTCTATTAGGTCACCAGACCAGTCTTCCTCCTCATAGAGGTCGTCAGTGAACTCTCTCCACCTCTCCGCGCTTCCCCTGCGTGTAACAGGGAATTCCTGTTGCACCCTTGCTTCTAATTTCACCGAAGACTGTATGATTTCCTACGTGCTGAGACAGTCCTTCCGACAGTCACTTCTCTTCCGATTTCTTCACATTTTTCATGTAACCATTTCATCTTTGGTTCCCTTCACTTCCTGTTTATTTCACTCCTCAGCGACTTGTATTTCTGTATCCCTGTGTATCCCTGAATTTGCCTGAACATTTTCGTATTTCCTTCTTTCATCGATCTACTGAAGTATTTCTTTTGTTATCCAAGATTTATTTGCAATTACCTTCTTTGTAATCATGTTTTCCTTTCCAACGTGTGTGATTGCCCTTTTTAGAGATGTCCATTCCTCTTCGACTTTACTGTCTACTGAGCTATTCCTTATTGCAGTATCTACAGCCTTAGAAACTTCAAGCATATCTGTTTATTCCTTAGTAATTCCGCATCCCACGTCTTTGCGTATTGATTCTTCCTGACTAATCTCTTAAACTTAAAATTTATTTATTCCAGTCTTTGATCACAATATATAGCCCTTCGACGATGACCGGTTTCAGTCAGCAATGACCATCGTCAGATCTGTTCTTAAACTTCAGCCTACTCTTTGTCACTATTCCGTTGTAATCTGCTCCTAGGAACACATTACAATCCAGTATCTTATTTCGGAATCTCTGTCTGATTATGATGTAATCTAACTGAAATTTTCCGGTATCTTCCGGCCTTTGCAAAGCACATCTCCTCTCCTTGTGCTTCTTAAACAGAATATTCGCTATCACTAACTAAAATTTATTACAGATCTCAATTAGTCTTTCTCGACTCTCATCTCTAGCACCATTCCATATTCTCTCGTAACCCTTTTGCTCTACTCCTTCCCCTATAACCGCATTCCAGTCTCCCATGCTACTAGGTTTTCCATCTCCCTTTACATACTGCTTTATCCGTTCAATACCATCACATACTTTCTCTGTCTCTTCGCCTTCTGCTTGCGATATCGACAATCGACAGGTATTCGTGAACTATTGTTGTCGGTATTGGTTTGTTATCGATTCGCACAAGAACAACCCTCTCATTGAACTGTTCAGAGTAACTCATTTTCTTCCCTATCTTCCTATTCACAACGAACCCTTCAAATGGTTCAAATGGCTCTGAGTACTATGGGACTTAACATCTGAGGTCATCAGTCCCCTAGGACTTAGAACTACTTAAACCTAACTAACCTAAGGACATCACACACATCCATACCCGAGGCAGGATTTGAACCTGCGACCGTAGCAGTCACGTGGTTCCGGACTGAAGCGCCTAGCCGCGCGTGATTAGCCGAGCGGTCAGGGGCGCTGCAGTCAAGGACTGTGCGGCTGGTCCTGGCGGAGGTTCGAGTCCTCCCTCGGGCATGGGTGTGTGTGTTTGTCCTTAGGATAATTTAGGTTAAGTAATGTGTAGGCTTAGGGACTGATGACCTTAGCAGTTAAGTCCCATAAGATTTCACACGCATTTGATTTTGAAGCGCCTAGAACCGCACGGCCACACCGGCCGGCCTAACTTCTAAGGTCATCAGTCCCCTAGAACTTAGAACTACTTAAACCTAACTAACCTAAGGGCATCATACACATCCATACCCGAGGCAGGATTCGAACCTGCGACCGTAGCAGTCACGTGGTTCCAGACTGTAGCGCCTAGAATCGCTCTGCCACCCCGGGAGGCCCCATATGTTCCTTTCTTCCTTCATTCTGTTGAAACCTCATTTATTATCTTACTAGTCCACCTAATATTCATACCCATCTGTAGCACCATATTTAAAACGCTTCCATTCTGTTCTTTTCCGGTTTCTGTATGGTCAGTAATTCACTACAATACAACGCTGTTTTCCAACGTACATTCTCGGAACTTTCTTCGGCATTGGTTTACTTCTTTTGGCTAGGAATGCCTTCTTCGTCTGTGCTAGTCTGCTTTTTATGGACTCCTTTCTTCATTCATCCTGTATTACTTTGCTCCCAAGGCAGCAGCGTTCCTTAACTTCGACGTCTTTAATTTAAATGTTAAGTTCCTCGCTGTTCTCATTTTTCTTTAATTTACTCTCAATCCATATTCTGTATTTATTAGACTGCTCATTCCGTTGAACAGGCCTGGTATTCTTGTTCTCTTTCAGTGACTACAGGAATGTCATCAGCGAATATTATCACTAATATTCTGTCGCTCTGTACTTTAATTCCATTCTCGACTTTTCTTAGATTTCCTTCATTTCTTCTTCGCTTTATAGATTGAACGGCAGGGGCTAAAGGCTGCATCGCTACCTTAAACATTTTTCTACATCTAAATCTGTACTCCACCAAAAACCTTTCAGCGTGTATTAGAAGATATTTTGCGTACCACTGTCATTTCTCCACTTCCCTTTTCCAGTCTCGAAAGAACGTACACACTCGGAATTTTTCAGGAAACCATATCGTGATGCAGAACGCCTCTATTACAGCGTCTGCCAATGGAGTCGGCTGAGCATCTCCGTGACGCAGTCACGCCTACTAAACGCTCCTTTAACGAAACGCAATACTCTTTTTCGGGTATTTGCGAACTTCCGATGTTATTCGCCAGGTTATTTATATACGCTGTGGAAAGTAATGCTCCAGTAATATCCCCTCGAGGTACGCTCGAATTTACGTTTACGTCTGAGGAGTTGTCTCCGTTGAGAATGAAATCCTGTGTACCGCTTGTAGGAACTCTTCAGTCTTCTCTCGTAGTTTTTTCATTAGGCAGCAGTGCGAAACTGTATCCACTGCCTTCCTTAAGACAAGGAGTACGTCTACCTGGGCGCCTGTATATACTCATTTCTGGATCTCGTGGACGAACAGTGCGCGCTGGATTTAACAGGATCGTTGTTTTCGGAACCTATCTTGATTCTTACAGAGTATATTTTTGGGTCTCCAGTAATGTCGTAATACACGAACATATAACATACTTCAGACTTCTACAACAGCCCGATGTCAGAGATATAGGCCTATAGTTCTGAGCATCTCTTCGACGACCCTATCTGAAAACGGGAATGACTTGCCCTTTTTTCCAATCGTTAGGAACGCTTCGCTCCTTCGGCGGTACACTGCTGCTACAAGAGGAAACACTTCTCCTACATACGCTATTTAGAATCGTGTTGGTATTCCGTCAGGTCTAGTAGCCTTTTTTTGTTGGGCGATTCAAGTTGCTTTTCGTCCTATAGTCACTTATTTCGACATCTGCCATTTGGATGTTCCTGCGACGATTTCTAAGGGGATCTACAGTTAGATCTTCGTCAGTGAAACAGTTTTGGGAGAAGATTTTTACTATTTCGGCCTTTCCTGTATCATCCTACCTTTTGACGCCATTACGGTCATTGAGTGTCAGGACAGTTGACTTCGATTCGTTTAATGATTTAACAGAAGACCAAAACTTCTAAGGGTTTTCCGTCAAGGTGGTAGACAGAATTTTACTTTCGGATTCCTTGAACGCTTCACGCATGGCTGTCTGTATGCTCATTTTAGCTTCGTTCAATTTTCGTTCCAGTTTTGTAGACTGTCTTGCTGCGATGAGTCTTTCCCATGCGTCATAGCTTTGCTCGGCACATACCAGTCTAAAGCATATTGCACAATATTCTTGAATTTTGTCCGTTGATGCTCAACATTGTCAGTGCTGTAGATGAAATTTTCATGTTGACCGCTCACATAACCCAAAATCTATTTATTGTCGCTCTTGCTGAGCCGAAATATCTTTCTAACCTTTTTTTACAATCCTATTGACAACCGTATTCAGTGATGCTATACCGACCTTACGATCACTGATTCGCTTTCTATGCAGAGTCGAAAAGTTTGGGTTTGTTGGTGACCAGGAAATCTAATACATCGCCTTGACCAGTCGGTTCTCTGATTAACTGCTGAAGGTAATAATAGGGTAGGGCATTTAGAAGAATTTCATATGATTCCCTGTCCTTGCTACCCACATTAATCACATGAGCCTCCCAATCAATAGTCTCTCACCTAATACTATAACTCAATCTTTAAATTTACGCGAAATATTCTACAAGTTTCCGTCAGATGTTCCGTCACTACTGCTCCTGAGGCAAAGGATGTATAAACGCATCTGATGAGCATGTTTGATACACCTTTAACACTTTCTTCGCCCAAATTATTTCGCATTCGGAATCTGTAATAACCTCAATACATAGTATCGTATTTTTTACAGCTATAAACACGCCTCCACACGGGCGTCCAATCTATCTTTGCGTAAATACAATCTGAATTAAGAATTTCATTGCTACTAACATCTGGTATCAGCCAGGCTTCTGTTCCAAGTACTATTTTGGCAATGTTACTGTTTTACCGTTTATAAGCGATACTAGTTCCGGTACCTTTCTATAGACACTCCTGCAGTTAGCTAATACTATATTAACACTTCCTTTCTGCGAACCGCTTTGGTGAATTATATCCTGTCTGTAATCAGAATGCATCGTATAGGGCCTGTGAAGTGATTCCCATTATTACTCTAGTAGTCGCTTCCTGCGTGTAGAGCACGCCGGATCTCTTAATCGGAAATGAGCGGGGTGGGGGGTGGGGGAGGGGGGGGGGCAGGTCCTGCAATTTTGCACACGATAGCGGTCGTCAATAAATCTGCATACAAGATCAATTGCACCTCTGGTTGAAGCCTTCCTGTGATTAGTTCTGGGAACAATGCTGTAAAACGACAGCGCAGTTTCCATCCCATGTCTTCACCCCCAGTCAGGCGGCAGTATGAATAGAGAATGGCCTCCGAACCCAGGCGGCCGGTGTCATTATTCCCAATACGAGCCACGATTTGCAGCCGGGTGCCGGATCCACTCAGTGCGCTCAATCACTGCAAGTAGAGCCACCTTTACATGTGCCCCCTGGAAAGCAAAGGGAGTGGAAATTGGCCTTCTCCCCAGACCTGCCGCTCAATCACCCGCCTAACGTTGGAGCTCCCAATTACAAGCAATCTCGCCCTCTACACTTGTTTGGAACTTTCAGGAGGATTGGCCCCAGTCCCAACAGATGACGAGTCCCGTGTTGTTTCGGACGTATTTTCAGCAGTGGCAATACCTTAGGCCTGTTTTTAAGGTGTAAGTGGACAACCATGTGACCAGCATCCACTTTCAACGTCGACCCAGAGATTCACAACCCGCCACTGTTCACTATCCACCGTCAGGTGAGTGTTGACTGGCTAGGACGTGCATATCAGAAGGTGCTGCGACATCAAGGACCCCAGGTGACACTACAGGCTCCAACGACACCGCAGCCCAGGGCAGCAGCCTAAGCCTGTCGACTGTGGCCAATGCAGCTTCCAGCTGCATACGGACAGTGGCCAGTTTCTCCTACATCCGCACAGGTCAGGTGCAGTCCCCGTCCCTAATTAATTTTTGTGTATACCACAACTAATATAACACTGATCCAAAGAGTCTCTGGGTGCAACCTAAATTTTGCTGTTACACTACTTCTTATTTTCAGTATACCCCAAAGCCAGCTCACACAATGCAAATGCACTAATAGGCTTAAGTTAATATACATTAGTCAGCACAGTAAAAGGCACAAATATGCTCCACTTCTTCGTAGAGGAACGTGAGATGAAAATTAAACTAACTCCTGTGTATAAACTGAAACTGCTGCTGCTGTTTGTGGTGTGTACGTTCGTCTGCGGCTGCAGCTAATGGGCTACGCAAGCACTCTACTCAATGGTCACGAGATTCAGTCTGAATCAGGAGACAGAAGCGCTTATAGTGGCATGGAGCTACACTAGAAAGTCAGTTCACATGTTGCAGATGCACTAAAATATGCCCAGAAACTTAGAACAATTTGGTATGCGCTAGTGAGTAAATTACACATATACAGTTTACTTCTACGCAGAATCATATGAGAAAAACTAACTAAATACAGTGTTTAAACCTAAATTACTGCTGCTTTTTATTTCCAAGCGCTTTGTTCTTGGCCTTCCATTGTTATTGTTCTCTCTTGGTCCTTGTAGATACTGTATATTATCAGTCTTTTCTTGTAGCTTACTCCTGTTTGTCTCAGAATTTCGGACATCTTGCTATCACACAGGTTGCTCAAATTGTCCTGCTAAATCAGCCGGCCCGAGTGGCCGAGCATTTCTAGGCGCTACAGTCTCTAACCGCACGACCGCTACGGTCGCAGGTTCGAATCCTGTTTCAGGCATGGATGTGTGTGACGTCCTTAGGTTAGTTAGGTTTAAGTAGTTCAAAGTTCTAGGGGACTTATGGCCTCAGAAGTTAAGTCCCATAGTGCTCAGAGCCATTTGAACCATTTTTTTGTCCTGCTACATTAACAAGTACTGTCTCTGTGGATGTCCAGCAGTGCACTGTGTCGGGGCTGCCTGGTCTGAGCAGTAAGCTTAGCTGGAGCAGCACGGATATTCAGTAGTACCATTGCTGATGGCGTAATAAATCTGCGGACAAGGTAATGCCTTCATGTGCGTCATCCCCCTTCCGGGTTATGAAATACATGGGATAGGTGGAGAATGTGGGGCCAGAGAGGGGTTGGAATAAATACCCAGCATTCAGAATCATCTGTGGCTAACATTATCACTAGGTTGTTAACGCCAAACGACTTCTCATTCCATCGACTGTGAGGTAATTGCATGCAGTATAACAGAATCAATGTTTGTGATCATACAAGGTGATCATGACTACAGAATAAAAACAGTTATTTGTTTCTGTCGTGTGCGAAAAACAACTGTTTTAAATACTAAAAATTATAGAGCTTACATGAATTAACATTGTGTCAGGAAGGCAATTCCGAAAGTTTTTTCTGTTGCATGCGTATTTGCTCAAGTAATACGACAAAGTCGGAGAGATGTCACGGGGAAGCGTCACCTCAGTGAACTATGGAGGTATGAATGCAGTGAACCTAATCTTCTGGGCTAGTTAAGATGACGGACATCGGCTTCAAGTTTGTGACGTAATGCCACCTCCCTTCTTCTTTTACCTCCATGGTTGTATCCCATTCTTCAGTACTCTCCACAATACCAAAGGAACAGGTACAGTGCATCGTCATTTGACACGAACGAAGGAAGTAACTAACTATAAAATACAAAGTAATTTTGTAAAGTACACCAGGAGCTATAATTAAGACCTTACAGAACGATCAGAAGTCATAAATAACATATCTACAGTAGATGCATTGTCGTTGAGAGTTAAAGCAAAGAAACTGGTGGTTCTCGTCTACTGTTAATAAAATTACAAGCGATCGGTGGTAAAATAGCCACAATTATGTACAATGCAAGAGAACAAATGCCAGTGATTACACAAGCCGGTACCGATTGACGAAGTCATACGACTTATTGCACAATCGATTGTGAAACATTTACGTACAATATGAGAGACCCTGCAATTCTGACCACATAAATTGACGGTGACTACAGAATAAAAGTAATTACAACAAATAACGAGTTATCATTGAACATTTAAAATAATTTAAAAAGCTGAACTGAGTACTTCTTGTGCGTTACTCACGAACTAAAAGCGAGTTGTGCTGAATTTGCTACGTGTCTGTACGATGAAAGAGCCGATGCCAAAGTGTACACAAAGTTGACCCACATTAGACACATGACACAGTGAACAACTGATTACACATACGAGTATGAAGTAACTGGGGGTTGGGGTTGTTTGGGGGAAGAGACCAGACAGCAAGATCATCGGTCTCATAGAATTAGGGAAGGACGGGGAAGGAAGTCGGCCGTGCCCTTTCAAAGGAACCATCCCGGCATTTGCCTGGAGCGATTTAGGGATCACGGAAAACCTAAATCAGGATGGTCGAACGTGGGATTGAACCGTCGTCCTCCAGAATTGAAGTAACTATATCAACTAACTAAAGCCAGTAAATGTACTCACTCAACGTGACCATGACGAATGAATAAAAACTACCGCAAAAATAGTGTTGGCATTGAAATATGGAGAGCTAAAATAAGTAGACTGGATGTTTTCAGTCGTGTGTTGACAAATTCTAGCTGTGTTGTACTTGCTACTGTTATGTACGGTAAAGGAGGGAATGGCCAGCAGTTGCACAAAACTACATCATCTTCTAATAGGCAAGTCCGTGAGTAAATGATCAAACAAAAGATTGCCAGGTAAAACAGTTATCTAATGGTTGCGTCATCATTAGGTGGAATACAAGAATACATCTCTCTTGTAATCGTATTAACAAGATTGGAGAAAAACACCAGTTTGTTTGCTTTAGCTTTTTTTACATTTGTAAAGACAATTCACCTTTTGTAATTGCGTTATTTATGACTTATGATCATTCTGTAATATCAAAATTACCGTTCCTGATATATTTTACATAATTATTTTACAACTGTATTTTATGACTATTCAGTCACTATCATATATTTCGTGTTACAGCTAGTGGGTGATAGCAGTTAAGATACATAACTTAAAAGAACCAGTAAACTAGATGGCATGACCGTGTAAGCTGAGTTCTTACTACCCCCACTCTTCGGCACAGATTCCCTAAGGGCGCGCGTGGATGACCTATCAACGCATCTGATTGCGTTTTCATTTATTGTTATAAGATTAATAAGTTCTGGGTGTCTTGTGGATCACTCAGACGTTTGTGAGTAATAGCAACCTGTATGTAATAGTACCATACTTGGATTATTACACGACACTGGATTATACCTGCCCATATTTAAACCAAAGACTCTCTAACAGTTACAGTTAAGCCTTTACGACTATTACTTTTAATGATATGATAATAACATGTACCCTAAAGGGATGCTAGCTGGAGATTTTATTAATGTTTAGATATCTGTAGGGTACCAGTCGGTACAATTATTTATTTACTTTACGCACGACAACTGAACTGTGATGTTCTAAATAACAGCTTGCTACCCAAGTTGAAAATCTTTTTCTACAATATTGCTTGCTGTCAGACATGATTAAGTGTACGATCTTTTAAAGTACGTCACTAACTTTGGCGTTTCCCGTAAACACATCGTTTACCCTTCCGATAAAATACAAAAGTTCTGTCTTCTTTACAATTCAAAATCTGATAAAACCTAATCTACAAGATTGTATAATATTGAGAATGATTTACACGCTTCTTTTGTTTATAATTCACCCATCCATGCGAGCAAAGATTGTTCTCACAATAAAATCAGCGATGTAACTATTTCTTAACAGTTGTTACGATTTTTACACAAACTGTAAAAAAATTAAATTTCTAGCAATCTTTGCTCTCGTATTACTTATCGGTTTCTCTCAGTGATTCCTCTTCAAAAAAATTAAATAAATCACTAAATAATTACAACCATAAACGATACAGCTGACTACTATCTCTGTTTGGGTTTAGTCAGAAACCGGAAATTCAATTAAAGACTCCTTTCATTTTTTACTAACGAAGATCAAGCAAACTTTTTCGTATCCTTCTGTCCCTAAGAGATTCTTTTCCAATCAATCAGATTACATCTTTTAATATTCAGAAATATAATTAGTCTGTTGTGCATGTATTCTCTTTTATTAGTGCTTTTCACTTCAGTATTTATAATACCTTTCTTTCGAATAAAACTCTCTCAACTTTTAAAGATAGACTTGAAAGGAATAGATGTACACTTCTTATCCAGTTTACATATGAGCGTGAAGCTCGTTTCCTTTTATTTGTTTCTTCAAATACAATACACGAAGCGTCGGTTGTGAACGAGTGCCCGTTAACCCTCCGAAAAGAATTACAAAAAAATGTGCGCTGGAAAAAAAATGCCTGCTTTTCCACTGCCACTTTAGACCTTAACGTTAACAAATTGTACTAAGCTATACTTTCAGCCTTTGGCGCTACTCAGAAACTTACACTTACACAAGTTGATGTGCGTCATTCGTCGTAATATGTAAAAGTGTTCAGTATCGCCAGTCGTGATTCTAATCAGTGGTTCCAGCGGGCATATTTTTACTAAAATTCAGAAATATGGATATTAGCAGACTGTAATAGTTTTGTAGTGATGTTGTAAACCTCGAGTTCCGCAAAATTAACCACACTAAGACCTGTGTTCAATAAAACCACTGAGGCACCCACAGCTCACTGCGAACCCACGCGAATAATCAGCTACTGAGACGGTACTTTGCTCAATGCTGTTTTCCACAACCCACCAACTAATGGCATACATGAAATGCATTGGCAGTTGCGAATATGAACAACCATCAGCTGTATAATGCAATGACGACAATGAAAATTTGTGTCGAACCGGTACTCGAACCCGGATTACCTGCTTATCTCGAGCAAACGCCTTACCATTTTTTTTTATCTCATTTTGTTCTATATTGTTCATTGAATGTGTTCTGGGCAGAAGTCCGTCAACACCCGTTCAGGCTGTTCTTTGAGCCATTCACCTGTTTTTTTTTTTTTTTATTTATTTCAGAGGGTAGAAAACCCTCTGACCGGTAATGTTGAGCTACTGTGCCGGCGCCCGGCAGGCATTAGGTTATCCGAGCGCGACCCACGACCAGACAGAAATTTCCGTAGGTTGTCAACCAAGTGTCTACAGCCTGCACTCGCACATCCATTACGTATTTTCCCGTACAGCGTACAGGAGAGACACTTTACTTGAAAGTCGCGTCCCCGGTGTCGTGTCGAATTACTGGAATATCTCTTCCGCACAAGAATCGTTAGTTATTCAGCTGTAGCTCGATAAGTAGCCTACCACGCTGATCGAAACCAATATCCTCAACACACAAACTTTCCACACAGTACTGGTCAGAATATCTTCTACTAGTGAACAATCTAACATGAATTTCACTACAAAATATTTTCTTACACCGACCACGATCCCTTCAAGATTTCTACGTTTGTTGTGAATATCTCTTCATTCACTTCTATCCTCCACGGAACATAAAATTATTCTTGAAATCGGAATATACTTTGAATAACTGAACATTAATGGTAAAATACCGTCCGATGATCAACATTGATGATCAAGGTTGAAAACTCAGCCACAACGACATGAGAGTCTGATCATGGCCTGATGAGGACTAGATGAGAACACTCTATGTAGAACCCTTTCGGAACCATTAAAACAGAAAACGATTCTCACATTTAACAATCTAGTTATTATTACATTCAGCGTTCGATGGGGCCTCCATCGGCCGGCTGCGGTATGATGGGTACTCTTTGCCGCTTCCGACACTTCGGTTAGCGGTGCCGCCTACCGACTTTGTACTTTGACGGTGGTCGTTATACCAGATGACAGCATCACGCGACCCTCTCCTTATTTTTACAACATTTAACAAAAAATATAAGAAACATGTTAAAAAAACACCGCAAGATCTATTACCATCGACAGATCGATTCGTGTGTGATTTGAGGCAACGTCTTGCACTTCTCATAACAACGGTCAATTCTTTTCACACGTTACACACCGTCACCTGCTCCCTTGTTACTCCGCATAATTGTGCTGTTAACTTTTGTTCGTTTCTATTTTTGAGTTGTTGGGATTAACTGAGTAGTCTTTAGTACCAGTTATGTGCGTAAGATGTTGTCATCGCAAAGGCCTCGACAGAGGTCAAGTGTTACGTTTAGGTATTGTTCACCTCTGCCGCGGCCCGGCCCTGCCTGGACGGTTTGCTGTAGGAAGCATGCCGAGCCTACTTGCCATACTTCCGCCAGGTGGCCGGCAGAATGTTGTGATGATTATTTTTGGATATGGTTCAAAATGGTTCGAATGGCTCTGAGCACTATGGGACTTAACATCTGAGGACATTAGTCCCCTAGAACTTAGAACTACTTAAACCTAACTAACCTAAGGACATCACACACATCCATGCCCGAGGCAGGATTCGAACCTGCGACCGTAGCGTTGGATTTGGTCTTCAACATTATATACAACAACCAGACCACGAGTTGAGCGTGACTCGACGAGGATTCAGTATAAGACTGTTATGAGTGTGAGCTGACAATGTTTCTTAAGAAGCTGAAGCTTTAGGTGATTTCCTCTTTTGTTTATCTGCAGGTAACGGGAAGATGTCTTAATAACGATCCGGTCTTAACACAGTAAGTGTGTAATAATACATCTGAGCTGATTTTCACTAACATTAATATTAGTGTCAGTTGTGGCGCTCAACACGATCAAGATTAAAAGTATACAGTCAGCCCGTATTATCCACTTTGACTTATGACAGTGACCTATGGACTTTTAATGCAAAAACGATTCAAAAACTGACGGTTGCCGAGTGAGCATGGATTTATGCATATTGTAAACCACAAGGAGGGGCAGGAATACGAAAAAATGGGTTAGATTGCGATGAAGATGTAATCGTGAACGAAATAAAAAATGAAGTGGACGTGTACGGAATATCAGGCAAGGGTCCGGCAAATGGACCAGGTAACTACTTTGCTAGATGCCAAGAAGTAAAAGGGGACCGACAATTAGACAACAATCTATTAGGAGATAGGTGAATAACAATAGAAAGCACACACGAACAACATGAATACGGGTAGTAGAAGACGGCGACACACTGAAAAGTCTAAATATGGGTTTTATCGAACAATGAACGTCAAATGCCTGATGATAACGATGATCCTCATGAAAATGAACATATTGGCAGTTATTGTCGGTATTTATTAAAACGTAAACGTATTGAGTATATCAAGCGTCATATGGAGGGCGAACAGGTAGGAGGAGTGATAAGTGAAGATTCAAAGAAGCTATTGTTACTGTATTCCACTATTAACTAAACTAAGTACATTATTATGGTCGCAGACGAATCCAGAAATGATAATCGATCATAGCATGTTTCCTTTGTAAGGAATTCATGTTAATCAGAGAGTGGAATTTCGTGAATAAATATTTAGTGACTCTCTCTGTTTGGCTCTTGCTAACATCATCAATATTGCAAATAACTGTAGAACGCTGCACCAACATTCTGTAGCTGCTTGTAAATGCTAGAAGAGTTTCTGCCCCCTTTTAAGCCTCAGGTTAAGGTCTACCTCACAAATATTTTACCTAACTATTATTAGTTTGGTGCATAAGTTCACGAGAGTTCGCAAATGTGATTAACTGCGACCAGTCCATCATTCGTGTATTGATACCGCATGCTCTAAGCTAAAATCATAAAATTCAGCGGTTGGCCATATGTGCATCTCTGATTGTTCGTCATCAGTTGGCTCGTGAACAACACCGACCATTCCTATCCGGCATCATTACTGGTGACGAGAAATGGTGTTCTAACCTCCCCACAATATTCTTTCTCATTTGTAAACTCCCTAAAAAATTCTTTTCACGTTAACCTCCACACAAAATTCTTTCTGTTTTAATCTAAGCTCAAAATGCATTCACATTTAGCGTAACCTCACAACAGAAAAATTCCTAAACCTCTCAACAGTAAAAAATTATAGTTATGTCGTTCACATTCAGTGTAACGTCCCAATAAAAAAATAAATTCAGTAACCTGGTAATAATACAGTGTAACTAACCTCTCAATTAAATTGTCGCTCACTTATGACTTTTCAATAATTCACTGTGAATTTAACCTGGTAAATTTTGGACGACAGCAGTGCTGCGTCATGGCCCTCAAAGATCATTCTGAATGAAAAAGGAAAAATCCTTACCTCAATGAAGTCGCCGGATATATCTGCTCTTACAATATTTTTTTCCGGCACAGCTCTGTGCAATGCTGGCCGACCTATCTGTCATTTATGAAAGGAAGCAACTGATTTTTTTCTTTTGCAACAATCGGGATGATCATGGATGGGAGAAATTAGTAAATTCTTTAAATTGAAATGAATGGTTGTTAAAAGTTACTTTTTATGAGGAAGATTATTATTGCGAGAGTTTTAAAACATTTACATGCGACTTGAGATAACATTACTACATATGCGCGAGGCTGCTTTTTACCTTATACAATAATACTCAGGCTCCGGCATCGCTACACCACGACCGGGCCAGCCAACACGATACACCATACCAGACCAGAGCAGACTCCAGACTAGCAACAACTTACTGCTACAGCTACACAGTTCCTACTGCAGTCAACACTGCTCTCTGGTCAGAGATTTTCTTATACCTTGCATATCGCAGGCAGCGCATGAGTAATACACTCCTGGAAATTGAAATAAGAACACCGTGAATTCATTGTCCCAGGAAGGGGAAACTTTATTGACACATTCCTGGGGTCAGATACATCACATGATCACACTGACAGAACCACAGGCACATAGACACAGGCAACAGAGCATGCACAATGTCGGCACTAGTACAGTCTATATCCACCTTTCGCAGCAATGCAGGCTGCTATTCTCCCATGGAGACGATCGTAGAGATGCTGGATGTAGTCCTGTGGAACGGCTTGCCATGCCATTTCCACCTGGCGCCTCAGTTGGACCAGCGTTCGTGCTGGACGTGCAGACCGCGTGAGACGACGCTTCATCCAGTCCCAAACATGCTCAATGGGGGACAGATCCGGAGATCTTGCTGGCCAGGGTAGTTGACTTACACCTTCTAGAGCACGTTGGGTGGCACGGGATACATGCGGACGTGCATTGTCCTGTTGGAACAGCAAGTTCCCTTGCCGGTCTAGGAATGGTAGAACGATGGGTTCGACGACGGATTGGATGTACCGTGCACTATTCAGTGTCCCCTCGACGATCACCAGTGGTGTACGGCCAGTGTAGGAGATCGCTCCCCACACCATGATGCCGGGTGTTGGCCCTGTGTGCCTCGGTCGTATGCAGTCCTGATTGTGGCGCTCACCTGCACGGCGCCAAACACGCATACGACCATCATTGGCACCAAGGCAGAAGCGACTCTCATCGCTGGAGACGACACGTCTCCATTCGTCCCTCCATTCACGCCTGTCGCGACACCACTGGAGGCGGGCTGCACGATGTTGGGGCGTGAGCGGAAGACGGCCTAACGGTGTGCGGGACCGTAGCCCAGCTTCATGGAGACGGTTGCGAATGGTCCTCGCCGATACCCCAGGAGCAACAGTGTCCCTAATTTGCTGGGAAGTGGCGGTGCGGTCCCCTACGGCACTGCGTAGGATCCTACGGTCTTGGCGTGCATCCGTGCGTCGCTGCGGTCCGGTCCCAGGTCGACGGGCACGTGCACCTTCCGCCGACCACTGGCGACAATATCGATGTACTGTGGAGACCTCACGCCCCACGTGTTGAGCAATTCGGCGGTACGTCCACCCGGCCTCCCGCATGCCCACTATACGCCCTCGCTCAAAGACCGTCAACTGCACATACGGTTCACGTCCACGCTGTCGCGGCATGCTACCAGTGTTAAAGACTGCGATGGAGCTCCGTATGCCACGGCAAACTGGCTGACACTGACGGCGGCGGTGCACAAATGCTGCGCAGCTAGCGCCATTCGACGGCCAACACCGCGGTTCCTGGTGTGTCCGCTGTGCCGTGCGTGTGATCATTGCTTGTACAGCCCTCTCGCAGTGTCCGGAGCAAGTATGGTGGGTCTGACACACCGGTGTCAATGTGTTCTTTTTTCCATTTCCAGGAGTGTACATCGAAATTACATCTGCTTGGACCTCTTACATAACCCTCCACTGGGGGGGCAAAAATTTGGCAGCGATGGTGAGTCAATTGGACTTGCCATGAGCAACAATTTTTTCTAAAATCTACTTAATTAACTAAGTTTACAGTCACAGAGTATATATATATATATATATATATATATATATATATATATATATATTACCATTTTATAAGAACTAGGAAAGGGAAGGATTGCATCATGGTAGGAGCACAGAGTAGGTTGCACGTAGCTGCACTGAAAGTCCATATCTTTCTGCAGAAGCACAACAGCAAGTGAGACAATCTGAAGTTCTCTTCCCTGAAGTATTAATCAGTGTAGCCAAGACACTGAAATGTCGTATTAATATTCAATGTTATCATTTTGGTAGTACATTAGGTACACCAAACAGTGGGACCATAATAACATCTCCATCGTTCAAGGTGGTGGACAGCATGATGTGTCAACACCACATTCTTGTAAGGTACACCAACGTAGAATTAGTGCAAAAACCAAATATAGTGCTCCATGATCATGAGGATAGACAGGACAAACGGATATTGCAGTAATTTCTGGTAATTAGGTCAGAAGGTGAAGGACATTAAGTCTTATACTAGTCATCATAGAGAATTACACTAGTCTATCAACTGATTTGAGTAATTGTTGGCACTCATTGCCTAGTTACTATACATTTCTGTACTATGTATGGAGTATTACAGAACAGTATTCATAAGTCATCTGATTACACTAAATATTGGCACTCATTGGCCAGTTACAAACCATATTTATGCATTGTTCAGAAGTCATCATTCAAAGCAAGAGTTAATTAATGGCATAGCATTAACATAATTCATCTAGTTATAGTAATCATTGGCACTCATTGGCCGGTTACAAACCATTTTTATGCATTATTCAGAAGTCATGATTCAAAACAGGAGTTAATGAGTGTAGCATTAAGCTACTGGTATTCATATACACTCCTGGAAATTGAAATAAGAACACCGTGAATTCATTGTCCCAGGAAGGGGAAACTTTATTGACACATTCCTGGGGTCAGATACATCACATGATCACACTGACAGAACCACAGGCACATAGACACAGGCAACAGAGCATGCTCAATGTCGGCACTAGTACAGTCTATATCCACCTTTCGCAGCAATTCAGGCTGCTATTCTCCCATGGAGACGATCGTAGAGATGCTGGATGTAGTCCTGTGGAACGGTTTGCCATGCCATTTCCACCTGGCGCCTCAGTTGGACCAGCGTTCGTGCTGGACGTGCAGACCGCGTGAGACGACGCTTCATCCAGTCCCAAACATGCTCAATGGGGGACAGATCCGGAGATCTTGCTGGCCAGGGTAGTTGACTTACACCTTCTAGAGCACGTTGGGTGGCACGGGATACATGCGGACGTGCATTGTCCTGTTGGAACAGCAAGTTCCCTTGCCGGTCTAGGAATGGTAGAACGATGGGTTCGATGACGGTTTGGATGTACCGTGCACTATTCAGTGTCCCCTCGACGATCACCAGTGGTGTACGGCCAGTGTAGGAGATCGCTCCCCACACCATGATGCCGGGTGTTGGCCCTGTGTGCCTCGGTCGTATGCAGTCCTGATTGTGGCGCTCACCTGCACGGCGCCAAACACGCATACGACCATCATTGGCACCAAGGCAGAAGCGACTCTCATCGCTGAAGACGACACGTCTCCATTCGTCCCTCCATTCACGCCTGTCGCGACACCACTGGAGGCGGGCTGCACGATGTTGCGGCGTGAGCGGAAGACGGCCTAACGGTGTGCGGGACCGTAGCCCAGCTTCATGGAGACGGTTGCGAATGGTCCTCGCCGATACCCCAGGAGCAACAGTGTCCCTAATTTGCTGGGAAGTGGCGGTGCGGTCCCCTACGGCACTGCGTAGGATCCTACGGTCTTGGCGTGCATCCGTGCGTCGCTGCGGTCCGGTCCCAGGTCGACGGGCACGTGCACCTTCCGCCGACCACTGGCGACAACATCGATGTATTGTGGAGACCTCACGCCCCACGTGTTGAGCAATTCGGCGGTACGTCCACCCGGCCTCCCGCATGTCCACTATACGCCCTCGCTCAAAGTCCGTCAACTGCACATACGGTTCACGTCCACGCTGTCGCGGCATGCTACCAGTGTTAAAGACTGCGATGGAGCTCCGTATGCCACGGCAAACTGGCTGACACTGACGGCGGCGGTGCACAAATGCTGCGCAGCTAGCGCCATTCGACGGCCAACACCGCGGTTCCTGGTGTGTCCGCTGTGCCGTGCGTGTGATCATTGCTTGTACAGCCCTCTCGCAGTGTCCGGAGCAAGTATGGTGGGTCTGACACACCGGTGTCATTCTGTTCTTTTTTCCATTTCCAGGAGTGTATAATAGCATGTAAGTGACATAAGAAACATTTAAAATATAAGAAACAGTGGCATTCATTGGCCAGTTACAAAGTATTCATATAGTTTTATAAAACATTATTCAGTATTATTCAGAAGTCATCATTCAAAATGAGAGATAATTATTGGCATAGCATTTATAGAGTATATCAAAAATATTATTCACAGAAATTATTGGCATAGCATTTATGCATTATTACAAAACATCATTCAGTATTACTCAGAACTCATCATTCAAGTGTGTAAGTAGGTTGTTTAGGTTTTTTTATTGGTAACGCCACCTCTGTATGAAAATCACTGGCTGTGCTGTGTGCAGTCAGTGGCTGCTTTGCATTGTTGTAATACTCGCCATTGTAGTGCTAGGCAGCTGGCTGTGAACAGCGCGTAGTGTTGGCAGTTGGAGGTGAGCCGCCAGCAGTGGTGGATGTGGGGAGAGAGATGGCGGAGTTTTGAAATTTGTCATGAACTGCTATATATATATATATATATATATATATATATATATATATATATATATATATATATATATATATATATATGATGACTATTAAGGTAAATACAACGTTTGTTCTCTATTAATATCTTTCATTTGCTAACTATCCGTATCAGTAGTTAGTGCCTTCCATAGTTTGAATCTTTTATTTAGCTGGCAGTAGTGGCGCTTGCTGTATTGCAGTAGTGGGAGTAACCAAGATTTTTGTGAGGTAAGTGATTGGTGAAAAGTACAGGTTAATGTTAGTCAGGGCCATTCTCTGGTAGAGATTATTTAAAGCCAGATTGCGTTGCGCTAAAAAAAAAAAAATATTGTGTGTCAGTTTAAGCACAGTCCTGTAAAATTGTTCAAAAGGGGACGTTACATATGTCGACCCTTAGCCTAGGATACCTCACTGGAATCTTCTGATTTTTTTCTTGTAGTTTGTGTAATTAGTGTAGATTTTGTTTATTGCTAGCGTGTAATTGTAGAGAGAATCTCCTTTGTAGTTGCAGTCTTTCATTGTTGTACAGTAAAACAGGTGTGGCACGCATGTAGATTTGCACCAAGTATTTCGCAGCTGCAATTAACTAGATATTATTTTCAGTGCTATGTTAATGTGTTCTCTTATTTTTGCTCTTCAAATTGTGCTTTTCTGTGTTATCGTGTGAAATATTGTGACAATAATGGCGTGTGAAAAACGTAACACTAGGCTCCAAAGTAAACTGAGAAATAATAGTGACGACGAGCGTAGCTTGCCAGCACCGCTGTGTAATGAATTAACAGACGTTCAAAGTAGTAATTTGGTAACTGTGCATAGGGAAATGGAGCGGGCTGCAAACAATGGCGTAGGCAGTGAAACAATTAGTGAGCAGGGAAGCATTATCGATCGATCGGTCTGCAATAGCTCGGCTCAGGAATCCGAAATGACACGACACGATCTCGCAAATACTGTAGATTCAGGTTTTGGATCCTCACCGTTTTCTCAAATAAGTCAAGACACGTTTTCTGCTTGTCAAAATGTGAATGTTTCCGGTGCAAATTCACTGCCGAAAAGCACTGAGGAACATGTTCCAGACACCAGTGCATTGTTATTACAATTAATACAACAAATGGGACATACACAACAAAAGCTTCAAAAGTTAGACACAATGGAACAAAATCTTAAAAAGTTAGACACAATGGAACAATACCATAGACAAACACAGCAACAGTTAGACGCAATGGAACAAAATCTTCAAAAGTTAGACTCATTGGAGCAAACTCTTGAACAAACACGTGAGGATTTAACTACTGAGTTACATCACATTGAATCGAAATGTCAAAAAGTCTGTAATGACGTAAAAACACAAATTTGTGAGCATTTCCAACCTATTTTTTTGCGTCATGAAAATGCACTACAGAATCATGAAGTAGCCATAAAAGAACTGCAAACTACTGTTCATGAAAATCATGAGACCTTGCAAGCTAAATTTGACTCAGTTGCATCTACCGATTCGGTTACGCAACTTGCAAAAACTCAGGAAAACTTGAAGGACACAGTAGATTCGATTTCAACACAAATGGACACTCTGAAACTTGGTTCAGAAGAACACACTGAGGAAATGTGTTCACTATCGGAGAAAGTAGCCGAACTTTCGGATCAGCTAAATAATTTATCTACGAAGGTAGATGATAATCTGAATGACACAAAACCGGTAGTCTTTAATGACACAGAAGAGAGCGAACAAATTAGGAAACTGAAACAAAAACTGAATCAAATTAATACGCAACACCAAAGAGAAATCCGCGAAGTACAAGATCAGCTGACACAGGTAATACAAGAATTACATATTTCAGAGGACACTCGCGCTCCAGTACAGGAAGAGGGACATAGAAATACGGAACAGCCACAAAATAATAACACAGCGCATTTCGGAAATTATGAAAGAAATTGGCAAGGCACACCGAATTTTGAGATGGAACGGCCGACACGACCTAACAATGACCGATATGCGACTCGCCGACATGATGACTTTGACTATAAGCTGTTCATTACTACACGTAAATTCAAAACATTTAAGAATTCTGCCAACGACATTCATCCACAAGCGTGGCTCCATCAATTCTCTCATTGTTTTCCTCCCAACTGGTCATTGGAGCACAGGTTAGAATTTATGTGTGGGTACTTGGAGAATGAACCAGCTGTAAGAATGCGATCGGTCATTCACGATTGTCACCGTGAAGGAGAGTTTTACCATGCCTTCCTCTCAGCATATTGGTCTCAAGCTACACAAGACCGAGTAAAACATAGCATCATAATGATGAAACGTTTCGAACAATCTGAATTTTCCAGTCTTATGAAATATTTTGAAGACATGTTGCACAAGAATCAGTACCTGTCAAACCCATACAGCCCCTCAGAACTCATCCGCATTTGCTTAATGAAATTGCCTGAACATTTAAGAAATATTATTTTGGCAGGACGTTGCAAAGACGACATTGAAGCTTTTCAGGGACTGTTACAAGAACTGGAAATTGACGCTGACAATCGCGGGACGCGAAAACAGGAATACAATTACAGGTCACATCCGTCGCAATTCCGCGATGAAAGAAATAATAACTAGACACGACAAGGCTATTCTCATAACACAAATCGTGACCAAAGCAGACACCACCCTTATGACAACCGTTGGCAGAATAATAGGTACAGAGAAAGATCGCACTTCCGTAGTAATGAATATGACAGAGATAACCATAGAAACAGACAATATGGTAACCAGAACTATTATTATCAAGGGAGACAGAATAATTTCAGACGCAACAGTTCAGCGCGCAGTTACAATTCAGGGAGAAATTCTCCACCACATGACCGACAAACAAGAAACTATGTAAACTACCGACAGAACGACAGACCTGAATTCCATCAGAACTGGCGAGCTTCAAACAGAGTAGGGCCTTCTCGTCAAAGTGAATTTGTAGAAGTTAGGTCACCTAATCCCAATAACGACGCGCGCCAACAAAGAGACAGACAATGACTCGCACAGCAGGCAGCCGCGTGCGCCAGCTGGCTCAGGGAAAAAAAACATAGACGCTAACCTTGAGAAAAATTCCAGTATTCTTTACCGACGTATACCTCTTGATAATTGCGTTAAAGTTGAAACTCTGCGTACTAGGAAGAGCAAAGGTTTACACCACATTTCACACGTAAAACCGTTTATTGAGAGATAATGTGCTTTTTTTTACTTCAGATTTTAATGCAACATTTCGGCTGACTTGAAAATACATTCTGGATTTGAAGTACTTTCCGTGAGATACTAGATGACACAGTGGTTAGTTCATGTGACAGCTACACGATTTTTATCACGACACTACTAATGAGTGACAATTTACAATGTTGCTTTTGCTGTGTATCTGTTTTAGATCTGCACAATTTTTCTGAATTCTTCTGGAAAGTAAAACATGTTTTAGTATTTAACTTTTGTGGTATAGCTACAATGAGACAGCCTTTTCCGTAGCACAACAATACGTTACAGTACAGTACTTTCTTCATCACGCCAATAAGCATAATAACTACGATATCTATACCCAAAGCATTTCACTTTTGTTTATCATGAGGTAAGTACATTGACTTCTGCAGAACTTAGCTTTCGGAGGACGATAACTACGAGACTTCCACAGAGATTATCTTACAACATGACGCACAGTTTAGCGCTACAGTACACGTATTTGAGTGATTAATTTCGCACTTAAAACATTTTTTTAAGATATTTGAAGTGCAATGATACAAGAGTTTTCCGTGATACATTTCATTCCATTGCTGTAATCTGTAACACCTGAGGGTATAATTACATTAATCCTCAGGGGGGTACACGCCTACTTTGTGTACCATGTGTTTGGCAAGCACAAGGAGCCCTAGCTAATATGGTATTTGCTTATACAACTTTACACATCGGTACCATATTTCTCTAACACAGAATTACACAGCTATCTGATCATTTAACTGAGAGAGACAAACATTTATTTTACGTCAGTGACAGATGTTTACGTAATTACACCGTTGGATAACTTCACACTTATGAAATTGTATTTTGTCAGTACTTTGTGAACTGTTCATATTTTTTCGGAACCATTGTGATACTATGAGAGCTTTGAATGATGTATTTGGTATGGGATCATGATTTTTAAAGTACGTTTGAGGTTGATGACACTATTGAAATGAGCAGAGAATTTTTTAGGTTTTGAAACTATTGGAGGATGCTACGACGATTTTGAGAGTTGACTGAGGTGTTATAATGTTATTTTTACGACGACGATGTGTATTATGCTGCTGAGGTATGTTTATGGTCAAGAAGCTGATGCTATATGAGGAATTTGATTATGCTACATATTTCATATAATGAAATATTAAAGAAGCGTCGACGAATATATATATATGTGTAATAAGGTAAGGAGTAATGAGTAGCGGTTAGGGACACTGACTTGTGAAAAAGGATGTTGGAAACCAAGAATCGTACTTTAAGAGGTAGGAAATGTGTGTAAATGCGTAAATGTATCACAATGCTGGCGAAAATTTTTTGGACGCTGTTATATTTATAGGATTTTGTTTCTACAGATTTGTAACCCAAATTCTTGACCTGTGAAATATTTTTATATGAGACTGTCACTGTAGCGGAAACTGGTGTTGTAAATATTTCGGTAAGAAAGTTCAGTGACCTACTGCACGTAATGCGTCGTGGACACCCAGCTGAGCGGCCATGTGTGTCAGACGCCTGGAGAAAAAGCCATTATTGCGAGCCCTTTTCAGCGGCACAGGAAAAAAAAAGGGAGGCCATTATCCTCGCTATTGACGTTCCTTTGTAGAGAGCATCGCAAAAACGACACGGTCGAACTTGAAAACATATGTTGACACTGTGGAGCTCTTAATTTATGATATTTACAGAAATGCCTAATGAAATGACGAGAAATATTTTTACATCTGCACACCTGATTATGACAAGCGTCTTTCTACGAGAGTTGAGAGAATGTCTACTAACTTATGAAATGTCACATGACTATTGAATGATATTTTTATGCTTTGGTTTGCGTAATTGCTTATTTCATTTAATATCTAGTTTCTAGCTGCACTGCAGCATTGGTTAAAATAAAATTTTATAGATGTACTAATATAAATATTTTCTGTCTACAGATCGAGTAAATAATAATATTTTCAAAAAAAATGAGGGAGCACAAAAAGACATTTACCTTCACAGGAACTGCAATCATAGTTTTCTTTTCAAGTACTTGTTAATTTCTTTTGTAGAATAAATTGTGATGCATCACTCTAGTGTTAAGATGTGACATAGGTATTAGACATGGCCATTTTTAGTGTAATACTTTTTCTGCTTGAACTTTGTCATGTTTAGGTATAAGTTATGCTGTTTGCCAGGCATAGTGCTACTGAATTTTAATTTGTGTTACTCTGCAAAGCCAGATTTATTTTTCTTGTTTGCTGCACATTGCCTTATATTAGTCGTAATATTGCAATTGCTTCGCTAATTTCTAAAATGCTGCTTCCTTTGCAAATCTGCACTTTTTTGTCATTGCTGTTTGTGTTAATTGTTTTATGTGCTGCTGCATTGCTTCGTCCCTTAGTTTAGCATCTGAGCTCAGTAGATTTAAGTTAGCTTAAGAGAGGGTAGACTATATAAGTAACAAGTTGTGATGAATGGAAAGAAATGCATTGAAGGTATATGAAAACGTTTTGGGCCAAAATGAGTATTGTACAATGATCCGTAATTATTTTGAAAGAAATATGAACAGAGTAGAGAAAGCAGGTATTGATAGGCCTTTTTGGAAATAATGAGGAACGAAGGGAGATCTCCGAGAAGTAAAGAAAGTTTTGTTTGCCAAATACTGCAGTAAAAGAAACCCTGTCCTTTCCTTGTGTTTTCCCACTATATGTTTGTGTACCCTTGTGTATTTGTTTTCTTCCTGTCTCTGTGTAGTTTCATAGAATTTTTTTTCTAATACTATTCACTATGATGAGGAATACTGTTATCCTCAAATATAATTTGCATTAATAATATGTTATTTTCTTTGTAAAGATGTTTAGACATTATTTATTCTGTTTTGTTTTAATGCTCATGTGTGAAGTTGATGTTTCGAAAGTTATTCTGAACTTTTATGTATCTACTTATCTCATAATTCCTGTAACATTGATGTATATGTTTATTTCTATCCTGTTGTAAAGCCTGTACTACAAATGTTATCTGTATTGTTATGTTCTTGAATGATGTATTTTGTACCTTGTTATTGTATTCTTATGTTATAAAATTGTAATTGACAGCAGTTCATCAAATTAAGTAACTTGTAAGTTACATTTCACTGCACACGTTTCTGTTGGTCATAGTATATGGACAATATGTGAGAAGTAGGGACTCTTAGTGTTTGCACGTGTGTTAATAATTCAGCAAGGGACTGAATAACAGCATTGCTGGTTCTAAGGACAATTCCCAAAACTTTGTGAGTGCACAAGTGGTGGTTATGGACTTACTATATTATCGGCAAGACTCTTCAATTGTGATTGTGCACCTGCACAGTCACAACAGATGGCTGCTGGCCATCTCTACAAGGACTACAGTGGGTCTGCATCTTTGATGACCCACCGGTACCATTATTTCTACAAGGACTACAGTGGGTCTACACCTTTGATGATCCATCAATACCATTATTTCTACAAGGACTGCAGTGGGTCTGCGCCTCTGGTGGCCCACCAATACCGTAATCTCTACCAGGACTACAGTGGGTCTACACTGTGATGACCTACCTACCAATGTTCTTCAAAACGTCGACTGACTCTGCTGCGGATTTACTCTGTTGTGCCCCATTACCTGTCTGCATGTCGAGTCAGCACTGTCTTTCCGTTGGAAGGACAACACTACTACTTCAAGACTGCATGGAAATCCACTACGTCTGTGTACATTGTCTTTTACTGCTCAGTCTTTGAGAAAAACACTGCAATTCAACGATCAGAACTGTCTTTTTATGGACTGTGAGAAAATTTTAGCTTTTGACCAACATTGTATCAATAAGTGTGTGCATTTGATTTCTTTGTTATTGTAATTGTGAAAAAAATTTTAACAAATATGTATTGGCCAGAGCCCAAAAAAATTTGTAAAATTTTTTGTGGGTAGCATGGGGGCTATGTAAGTAGGTTGTTTAGGTTTTTTTATTGGTAACGCCACCTCTCTATGAAAATCACTGGCTGTGCTGTGTGCAGTCTGTGGCTGCTTTGCATTGTTGTAATACTCGCCATTGTAGTGCTAGGCAGCTGGCTGTGAACAGCGCATAGCGTTGGCAGTTGGAGGTGAGCCGCCAGCAGTGGTGGATGTGGGGAGAGAGATGGCGGAGTTTTGAAATTTGTCATGAACTGCTACATATATATATATGATGACTATTAAGGTAAATACAACGTTTGTTCTCTATTAATATCTTTCATTTGCTAACTATCCGTATCAGTAGTTAGTGCCTTCCATAGTTTGAATCTTTTATTTAGCTGGCATTAGTGGCGCTTGCTGTATTGCAGTAGTGGGAGTAACCAAGATTTTTGTGAGGTAAGTGATTGGTGAAAAGTACAGGTTAATATTAGTCAGGGCCATTCTCTGGTAGAGATTATTTAAAGTCAGATTGCGTTGCACTAAAAAAAAAGAATATTGTGTGTCAGTTTAAGCACAGTCCTGTATTATTGTTTAAAGGGGACGTTTCAAGTGACATAGGACATATTTAAAATGTAACACACTATAACTATTATTCAAGGTCTATGGTTAGAAAACATCATTCAGTATTACTCAGAACTCATCATTCAAGTGACATAAGACATATTTAAAATGTAACACACTGTAACTATTATTCAGGGTCTATTTTTTTGTGCTAGCAATGCATTGCGTTGGGATCGATAATTAATTGCTGGGGCATGAAAATATTTGCTTTTGACTTATTGCTGCAAATAACGATTAGTAACGTCATTCGTCATGAGTCAGCTGTAGCAAGGTTATGAAAGAAGTAGGGTATATGTGATCACATTCATGAATGACACACACAAATGGGTAAAAAAATGCAAGTACTAGAACAGGTTTAATAACTAACTGCTTATAGCACATTAATTTCATGAATAGCTTCTCCTGGAAAAAATACAAAATGGATTATTCAGCTGAAAGAAGAAACGCATATTATGCTGAAAAGTAGTGAACTTCGAATTAACAGGTAATGAAACGTGTACTCAATTTGTATGTACTCTAGCTGTCCTTTCCAAAACATTCAGTCATTATACCATGCGATATAAGACATACTGTCAAAACGAACTGCAACAAATACTTAAATAACTACATAGCATCTCTTAACTAACAGTAAATATAAAAACTTCATCATTATCCTCATCTGCAAAGAAAAACTTCATTATTCATAATACCATAACTTCATTACTATCATCACTGCAAAGAAAAACTTCATTATTCATATTAGCATATTCTTCATATAACTATTCATCATCATTCATTATCATCTGCAAAAAAAGACACTTCATTATTCATATTACCATTTACTTCATACAGCTATTCATAGTATAGAGTTTCTTATTTCTAGCACATTTCATCACTAAAACTAAGATGTGTAGTTCTGTCTGACAGCCTGCATCAATCGCCTCGTATTCTGAAAGAAAAAAAAATTAGTTAAGACTGCCATCATACGATGTGTATAGTATATTCTTGTTAATGCTTGCTAATTCTGATCCATTTACTCTTCATCACAAGGTATTCCATTTTCTTTCGTTCATTCCGAAGGTCAAATTCCCGTTTCATAGTAATCCACTGTGGTTTGTTTAATTTATTTCTTTTACACGTTATTGCTTTCTGAAAATGATGAATAAGGATTAATATCTTGCATTTACATCATATACCCATTAAATAAAAACTTGTTTCTAGTGATATAATTAAGCATACAGCATAGCATGACAGAAAACGTATTATGTCAAAAACATAGAGTGTTCAGGTGCAAAAATGTACACAGAGTATCATAATGTAGTAGTAAAAAAATGTAAAATAGTCACGATGTTGAGATATCATAAGGCAAAATGTCAAAGTCAACTGGTTTTTGTTATATCTTAAAGATTTCGTAGTGCATACAAACAAAACAGGAAAACAATCATACATACACGGAAAATGGAAAATGTGCACGGTCTGATGTGTAACGACAAGAAAAGCGACCTGCTAACCTTATCTTGCCGGGCACTTGCCAAGAAAAAAAATACGATAATCATCAGTAAATGTTCATATAAATATCTGCAAATGGTATTACAGTGCGACAAATCATAAAGTATGTTCATTCAATAAAGGGTTTAATATTGGAGACATGGTGATTGCCTTTACTTTTTCTGTTTCTCAAAGTTTCGACGTGTACTACATTGGGGTGAGGAATGCTGCGAATTCTGTATGGACATGCATATAGAAGCTCCAATTTACTGCATCTACTCTTTCCTCTGTTGGATAAATAATGTGTGCGTACTAATATCTTCTGTCCAATGTGAAAGTCACGGCGAGTACAAACCTGTTTTTGCTGTCTTCTCCGGCGCTCTGCGGCACGTTTGATGTTGTTCAGCGCAATGTCGATTATTTCACGGTGTCGTAGTCGACGAGATGTAGGAAAGGATACTAATTCTTTAATTTTGTTAGGTGGTTCAACATTTTTCAGTATAACAGTCGGAGATAGCATAGTAGATTCATTTGGTATGGAGTTAATTACATCCTGGAATGACAGTATGTGTGTATCCCAATCAATATGTTTTTTATAGCAGTATATTCTACATAGTTTACCAATTTCTTTCATTAGTCGTTCACAAGGGTTCGAAGAAGCGTGATACTTGGATATATAGATCGGAGAAATGTTTCTTGTTCGTAACATACGTGTCCATATAGCAGATCAAAACTGTGGTCCATTGTCGGAAATTACTTTCAATACATGCCCTACATGAAATAGAAAATGTTTTACAAATGCTTTCGAAACAGATTTAGCAGCAGCTTTGCGTAACGGAGTGAAGGTAACAAATTTTGAAGTGAGTTCAACAGCGACAAAGATGTAGCAAAAACCTCTATTAGATCTGGGAATCGGACCAAAAATGTCTACAACGGCCATGTGTCTCAATTTAACAGGTACAATGGGATGTAACGGAGGAATATGTGAAGTAGTGTCTGACTTAGCTTTCTGGCAGATTTTACATGACGCTAAAACTCGTCGAATACGTTTCTCCATGTTGGCAAAATAACAGTTCTGTCTCAGTATAAGAAAACATTTTCTGGCTCCGTAATGTGCGTAACTTAAATGAGTATACCAAATTAATTTGTTAACAAGCTCGTCAGGAATGCATAGTAACCAATTGTTGCTGTCAGGGTGAGAGCGGCGAAACAGAATATTATTGCGTACTGTGTAATGGTTTCTAATGGTAACATTATTCCTATCTTGCCAAAGGTGTTTAATTTATTTCCATACGTTGCCTTTACTCTGCTCTTGTGCTATGTCTCGTAATGATGACGAAATAAAATTTTCAAATGCAACTTGTTGAATATACATGACGCTAAAGTTTGCTTGGCAGAAGTTGGTTGCGATGTCTTGCTGATTGTTGCTGAGAGAACGGGATAGTGCGTCTGCTACAATATTTTGCGTACCGGGAATATGAACAATTGTAAAATTAAATTCCTGTAAATAGAGTTTCCATCTGCTTAACCTGTCATGTGTAAATTTTGCTGAAAGTAAAAACTGTATAGCTCTATGATCCGTGTAAACGGTAGTGTGTCTTCCATAAAGAAAATGCCTAAATCTCGCAAATGCCCATACAACACATAATGTTTCAAGTTCTGTGACAGAATAATTACGTTCAGCAGGTGACAGAATGCGACTCGCAAAGGCGATGTTTTTAATTGCTGTAGAACCATCTTCTTCCATTTCCTGAAAAATGTGTACGCCTAAAGCGGTGTTAGAACTGTCGGTGGCAATGGAAAAATTTCTAGTAAGATCTGGATGTGATAAAAGTGGTGCATTCAACAAAGCTTGTTTCAGATTGACAAATTCAGACTGCGCTTGGCTATCCCAGGACCAAATAGTGTTTTTACCCGTCAATTGACATAATCTAGGGGTGTCTAAAGCAGAGTAATGAATAAAATTACGAAAAAAGTTAATTAAACCCAAAAAGCTGCGTAGTTGTTTCTTCGTCGTAGGAACAGCAATGTCACGTAAAGCTTTTAAGTTTTTCCGGGTCAGGCGCAATGCCTTCTGCTGAAATTACATGTCCAAGAAATTTTATAGAAGTTTTGCCAAAGTGCGATTTACTGTGATTAACTGTGAG
Organism: Schistocerca nitens; assembly: GCF_023898315.1. Classification (NCBI taxonomy): domain Eukaryota; kingdom Metazoa; phylum Arthropoda; class Insecta; order Orthoptera; family Acrididae; genus Schistocerca; species Schistocerca nitens. Next base: position 618,053,372 of record NC_064614.1, read on the forward strand.
TCCTTGTGCACGAAAAGTTCGTAACAGTTGTTCAAGAATCAAATTGTGTTCAGACCAGTTAGCTTCTGCAATAAGAATGTCGTCTACATACGTTGTGATTCTGTCTTTTAATTCTGTCGGAAGTATAGTATTCAAACCGCGAATAAATGCCGCTGAAGAAATAGTTAAACCGAACGGTAATTTACAAAATTGATAACAGTCACCAAAACAGAGAAAAGCTGTGTACTTTCTGCAGTTCGGATGGAGCTGAATTTTTTTTTTTCCTGCAAAAGAGTGTCTCGGATGTCGTCAAAAGTAATAACATTTTCGTGAACAAGATTCTCTGTGTCAAAAGTATTGCTTGCGTTGCTCGAAAATGCAACCTGTACTGTATCTAGTCAAATTCTTTCTGATGTACTGTTATTATCGGGAGGATGCTGTGGCATTTCAACTATTTGTAATGTTCTGTTATTTCTTCCTCACGTATTATGTTCGGGATGATACCGAATGTCTGGTTCATTCATGATAATCTGTTGTTGCGGATGATTTTGCTGCTGGTAAGACCGACTGTTATTAAACGTACGCTGAAATATGTGCTCATTACTTTTACGTCTGTCATAATAATCGTTGCTATACGGTGCATTGCGATATGAGTTGAAATGGTGTGTTTTCTGTACGTAGTTATTTCCTTGTTGCTGTGCGTTACTATTTGGCGGAGCCGACGCTATACGTGTAGGCGGCGAAACATTAAAGCTTGGTTGACCTTGCACATTACATTGTTGGTTAGGTATTGTAACCGGCTGGTTTTGTTGCTGTTGTTGGGAAAAACCTCTATTGTTACCAAAATGTGGTTCCTGTTGCTGATAATTTTGACGATTGCTCAAAATGTTGTACATACTGATGATGACAATTTTGTCTGTTATTAAAATTACGCTGTTATATCTTTTCATTCCTGGAGTGTCTAATGAAAATTGTCACTTTCGGTAAAACTTGTCATATCGGGTTTTCCTTACATGTTTCTTAATTCTAGATAGATCGATAGTTGAAGAGCTGTTTTGATAGATATAAAAGATAGTAGAAGAGAAGGCAGCAGTGCAGAAAACTAAAGATGAAATAGCACTACTACGGCTCAGGGCCCTGTGCACGCTACGGCACATATTCATCGAAGCGTAATGAATCCCCTGAGGTCAATTACACGCTGCAAATAAATTTTAGTTTCTGCGTTACAGGCAATGCCGGTGAAAATTCAAAAGCAAGTTGTTGTATCCGATCCAAAGGGTGAATCTGTGTTCTGTCATTTTTAAATACTTTAAATTTTCTCACGGATAGAAAGTGCTTGTAATCAAAATTATCGTCTCTGTATGTCTGAACAGGTTCAGGACTGTATGATAATCTGTTTGTGACTGTTCGGAATCTAAGTCACGTACTCTCTGTAAATTACCTAAATTATACAGGCTGTATGAGTGTGAGAAATGTTCGGAATGTGGTGTATGCTGTGCCGTGTTAGAGGCTGAAACATTTTTTATCTCTGTCACTTCTTGCTGTAAAGTTGACAATTTTCTACGTAATGTATTATTGGACGAACCTATCTCACTGATTGTCTGCTGTAAATTTTGGAATTCGGGTGTTTGATTAAACGAAACAGGTGACGTATCGTCTGATTTGGTGTCATTATTATTTTCGATAACATCAACACGACTGGCCAATTCATCATATTTTTCAGTCAGTGCTTTTACCTGATCATCGTTTTTAGTATCACAAGCATTAATTTGTTTTTGTATTTTATGTGTGGTTTTGTTCAATTTCTTAATGTCTGCTTTGATGGCATCGGGATCCTGTATTAGTTCCAACTTTTCAAGTCTGTTGGTCATTGTCTGAAAGTCTAATGTGTGTGTGTCTGTTTTTGTTTTAAGATCGGAGATTTCATCATGCAATTTAGTGTTCAACTGTTTGATTTCGTCTGATACTGTAGCAATATTGTTGTCTACGTATGTTTTTGCTTTCGTAAACAATTTACGCTTATCTTCCTGTCTCTGTGCAGTAATTGTTTCCATGACTTGTTGCTTTACTTTATTCTGTTCCTGTATAAATTTACTGTAACGCGTTTCACTGTTTTGCAGGTGGTGATTAAAACGTTCGTTAATTTTGCTGTTCTGTTGGTCAAATTTCGCGTCTACTTTCGCATCCAGTGTGCGTGAAAGTTCTGCTGACATTAAACTCGTCGCGTAACTGTGTTGCGTTTTCAGAACATTGTTTAGCGACTGCACTAATTTCGTCTCTAAGTAATTTAGTTGTGGCTGCATGTGTATTACTTAATTCTTGAGCCACAGATCTAATTTCTTCACTACTGCTCCTAGCACAAGCCTTAATCTCCTCACGTAATTGTTCTTTAGTATCATGACATTGCGCGGCAACGGCTGTAATCTGTTCACTAAGTTGTTTGTTCTGTTCATTAAGTTGTTTGAAATTGTTATCTTGCTTATCATTCGACTGTTTGGAACTGCTGTCTAGTTTTTCATTAAGTTGTTGTTTAAGATTTTCATTATTTTCATTAATTTGTTGTTTGAGATTTTCATTAAGTTGTAGCATTAATGCTATAACTCGATCCATGCCAAAATTAGCTACTGTATTTTCTATGCTGTGTAATGGTGTATGTGCATTTGTCACGTTTTGTGTAATCATTTGGTCATTTTCTGATTCTTGAAAAGGTTCGCCAATTGGATGTGCACTGTTAGTCACTACCTCGGAATCAAATAAATCTGACGTACTTTGAGTACATTGTTCACCTTCGTTAGAAACAATTATCTGTTCGCTATGTAAATTTTGCAAATTAGGCGTGTCAAACTGGACAGCGTTCATTGTAACGGAACGTGCCGCGTCATCAATTGTTACATTTACTGTGGACATAATTGCATTTGTTTGCTCATCATTAGGATCAAAATCAATATCAGTGATCGGCACGCACTGATTATCTATAATTAGGGGATTATCACTATTAGACTGAGTGTCGCTAGTATTATCTGTCAAATTATTCGATTCGGCTATTTCACTCACTGCACATCGCGATGTACTGTTAACAGTTTTTCGCGGCATTTTTCACAAATAAAAATTAAGCAAAAAATGAAACAAAGACGAAGCAAAAATGGAACAAACACAATTACAACAAAGAGCAATAAATTGCCGATGATCTGTGAAAGAAAGAGTGACAAATTAGTAAATGCGTTGCGCCAAATGCAAACTACATCTAAGTAAATAAGAGCAGATATATGACTACTTCTCAGAGATTCACAAAGAAATACGATCCTGGCCGGTTGTCGCCAAGTGTAACCTCCCCACAATAATTTAAAATCATTAATATAAATAAATATCGTCATTCAGTGTAACCTCCCCACAAAATATATTCAAATAATATGAGTATGATTCTAATTTAGTGTAACCTCAAAACAAAATTCTTTCACAGTGTAACCTCCCCACAAAATTCATTTACATTTAATCTCCCCACAAAATTCGTTCCCATTTATAACCTCCCTACAAAATTCTTTTCACGTTAACCTCCACACAAAATTCTTTCTGTTTTAATCTAAGCTCAAAATGCATTCACATTTAGCGTAACCTCACAACAGAAAAATTCCTAAACCTCTCAACAGTAAAAAATTATAGTTATGTCGTTCACATTCAGTGTAACGTCCCAATAAAAAAATAAATTCAGTAACCTGGTAATAATACAGTGTAACTAACCTCTCAATTAAATTGTCGCTCACTTATGACTTTTCAATAATTCACTGTGAATTTAACCTGGTAAATTTTGGACGACAGCAGTGCTGCGTCATGGCCCTCAAAGATCATTCTGAATGAAAAAGGAAAAATCCTTACCTCAATGAAGTCGCCGGATATATCTGCTCTTACAATATTTTTTTCCGGCACAGCTCTGTGCAATGCTGGCCGACCTATCTGTCATTTATGAAAGGAAGCAACTGATTTTTTTCTTTTGCAACAATCGGGATGATCATGGATGGGAGAAATTAGTAAATTCTTTAAATTGAAATGAATGGTTGTTAAAAGTTACTTTTTATGAGGAAGATTATTATTACGAGAGTTTTAAAACATTTACATGCGACTTGAGATAACATTACTACATATGCACGAGGCTGCTTTTTACCTTATACAATAATACTCAGGCTCCGGCATCGCTGCACCACGACCGGGCCAGCCAACACGATACACCATACCAGACCAGAGCAGACTCCAGACTAGCAACAACTTACTACTACAGCTACACAGTTCCTACTGCAGTCAACACTGCTCTCTGGTCAGAGATTTTCTTATACCTTGCATATCGCCGGCAGCGCATGAGCAATACATCAAAATTACATCTGCTCGGACCTCTTACAGTGTCTTTGTGCTGACGTAAGGACAAAGACGTACGCACATTCGTAAAAGATGGTGTTATGCATCTGGTTTAAGAGCGACAGTGTGATGCACTACAATTGCTTCCCCGAGGTGTAATCATCACTGCTGAAAATTATTTTCAACAAAGGAGTCGTTCTGGAGACGCAGTCCAAGAACAAGGAGTGAAGTGATGCTACTCTGCGATAACGCCCTCCCGCATTCTGCTAGACTGACAAAAAAGCATTATATGGGAGTTGGTTGGGAAGTCATGTCACATCCATCTCATTCACCTGATCCTGCAACCTCAGACTTCCACCTTCTCCGCTCTCTGTCGAGCATCCTTGAAGGAACTTCCTTCCCGGATGAAGATCTCCGAAGATGGCTCGATGAGTTCTTCGCCTCAAAACCAAATGATTTCTACAGTTACGGAACAGAAAAGTTACCCCAGCGTTGGCAGGTTGTTGTTAATAGTCAAGGAGAATATATTACTAGGTCTACAACTTTGCTTCCACCGTTTTTTCTCGAAGTTCGGGGTTTTATTGTGAAAAAAAAATTATGAATCATAGTATTGCCCATCGCTGGCCACTACATTCTCCCACCTTTCGGATAGCATACGAATCCCGTGGTGGAAGAACTGGGCGTCTTTTGTGGGGATCCATGAATCGATGCAATTTTGCACTTTTTCATATGATCGGAAGTGCTGGTCAGCCAGACTACGCCACTTATCGCAAAAGGTGGTAGTCAGAGAGAGAATACGGCGAGATGGATAGGACTTCTCATTTCAACGTTTCCATGTGTGTTTTGACGGGTTTTGCGACATGGGGTCGAGCACTGACCTGCTGCAAAATTACCTTTACGTGTCTATCGCTGTATTGTGGCCGTTTGTGTTTCAGTGCTGGGCTCGAACGCATTAATTGCTTTCGGCAATGATGTCCTGTGACTGTCTTCGTCTATTTCAGTAGCTACGAAAACGTTCTGTCTTCCACCTCCATGCCGGTCTTCGACATCAAAATCACCGTCCTTAAGGCGTTGTAAACATTCTCTGCACGTTCTTCCACTAATAGTTCCCTCACCATTGGTCTTACCCAACATTCTAATAGCCACAGCCGCAGATTTCTTCATGTAAAAGAAGGAAATTAAAACTTACCGCAAATGGCGAGAAATGGGTACGTAAGTTGACGTGCTTAATCGAGAATAACCTTATGATGCAATCACAAATCGACTAATACTTTTATGGCATTATGTTTACAGATGCCTAAGCTTATAGTATTACACCTATGACCAACCGCCCGAACCCCACTTGCCGCTATTGCAAAACGGCGAATGCAAAGTTGCAGACCTAATATTACTGACTGAAGTCTCTGTTTAGTGTATCTGGTGTGTTTATTGAACTTATGGAAGAACGCTAAGAACTAATGCACCAAACAAAAACAGGTTCTCTTAGATTCTGTCCGCGTTTCGCCTCATGGAACGCGTGCACATCTCGTAGTAGCTTCGTAGACTTGACTGTTTCGCTTGTTTTGCCTTCATTCGTGGCTCTTGTTCAAATGTGTGTGAAATCTTATGGGACTTAACTGCTAAGGTCATCAGTCCCTAAGCTTACACTACATAACCTAAATTATCCTAAGGACAAAAACACACACCCAAGCCCGAGGGAGGACTCGAACCTCCGCCGGGACCAGCTGCACAGTCCATGACTGCAGCGCCATAGACCGCTCGGCAAATCCCGCGCGGCCTCGTGGCTCTTCTAAACTGCTAATATGCAACTCCGACCTCAGGTTTCTATAATTTTCATTAACAAATCTTCGCTTAGTTTATGAGACCTGTTGCGGTGCATAGAGTTCTCATAAAATGTTATCGGTAACTAACGCCTTTCATAGATTAAGTCTTTCCAGCAGTTTAGAAGAGCCACGAGGCCGCGCGGGATTTGCCGAGCGGTCTATGGCGCTGCAGTCATGGACTGTGCAGCTGGTCCCGGCGGAGGTTCGAGTCCTCCCTCGGGCTTGGGTGTGTGTTTTTGTCCTTAGGATAATTTAGGTTATGTAGTGTAAGCTTAGGGACTGATGACCTTAGCAGTTAAGTCCCATAAGATTTCACACACATTTGAACAAGAGCCACGAATGAAGGCAAAACAAGCGAAACAGTCAAGTCTACGAAGCTACTACGAGATGTGCACGCAGGATAAGAAATGAATATCTACATATAAACATGGAAACAATCGCAGACACGATAAGAAAGATAAAACTAAAATTTTACGGTCACATTTACAGAATGAATGACAATAGGCTAACGAAGAAAATTTTTAATTTCATTTCCAAATTAAAAATCACCACGGGATGGCTGGGAGGGACAAGGAGCAGTTTGAGAAAACTTAACATCACAGAAGACACCCCACAGAACAGGTAACGTTTCAGGCTACTGATCAATGCTGCAAAATTTCTTGTACAACAACAAAATTCATTACCTAGGAGGGCGGCGTCAAAATAACAGAGGCAGCCCATCAACCAGAGCATTAATATGTTCTGAGAAGATAAGAAGAAAACGATTGATGCTTAGTTTTAGGTTCCAATAGCACTATAAATGGCCAGATTCTGCAATAAAAAAAAATGGTTCAAATGGCTCTGAGCACTATGGGACTCAACTGCTGTGGTCATTAGTCCCCTAGAACTTAGAACTACTTAAACCTAACTAACCTAAGGACATCACAAACATCCATGCCCGAGGCAGGATTCGAACCTGCGACCGTAGCAGTCGCACGGTTCCGGACTGCGCGCCTAGAACCGCGAGACCACCGCGGCAGGCGCAATAAAAAACTAAGCTGACTGATTCCAGTTGTGAGTCACTGATAGTGTATTCATAGGATACTAAGTTTTTTCTTTATTTGAAGTGAACATTTGAACGTTTCTGAGCATTTAAACTACCTGCCAATTTAGGCACCACGTCAAAATCTTATCAAGACCTAACGGTATATCTGTACAACATTTTTCGGATAGTACTCCTGAGCAGATAACTGTTTATCTGTGAAAAGTCTGAGTCTACATTGTCTTCCAGGTCATTAATGTACTATATGAACAACAAGTGTCCCAACACACTTGCACAGGACGCCCCTAAAGCTATTTCTAGATCTGTAGATGACTCTCTAACCAACGTAGCTACTTCGTCCAGAAAATAAATCGTCAGTCAAGTCATAAATTTCTTTTGAGACTCTGAAGATGACCTCGGTAGAGTGCTAAACTTCAGCCCTGAAGGTCCCGGATACCTCTACATCTATATCAATACTTTCTACATAATCTCTTGAATTTGGCAGAAGGTTCAGGTTTGGAATATTTCTCGACCGTTTCACCACCGATCAACACGTGTGAGAAATGAACACCTAAATACACTGACCAAAAAAGTTGCAACACCAAGAAAGTGCTATGTAACATAAATGAAAGTTGGTAGGCGTGTTTTTACACCTGAAAGACGATGTCTATTCAAATTTCGCTCCAGTCGCATAAGAGAGGCGTTATTGGAGCCACTATGAGCTCGCAAATCAGGATTACTTCAAATAAACGCTGTAACGGGCGTGAGCGTTACTTACCTTTGTGATTGGATCTGGTGAGCTGACGTTAGTCAAGAATGCCTTTAAGGCAACCAAGACGCGATTACCAACAAGTCACAGAATGAAGTCATTTGCTAGGATCACAAGAAGCTGAATGTTCCTTCTGCGATATTGTAGAAATACTTGGCAAGAACTTAGGCACTGTACATGATTGCTGGCAGTGGTTATTACGAGAATGTACGGTCGCAAGAAGACCAGGCCCCGGATGGTCACTTGGCACTACCAGGAGGGAAGACCATCGTGTTCTGCGTATGGTTCTGGGACATCTGCAGCAGCAATTTGAGCAGCAGTTGCCACCACAGTGACAAAACGAACTGTTGCTAATTGGTTACTTCAAGGACAGCTCTGAGCCAGACGCCCTTAAGCGTGGTTTCCACTCAGGCCAAACCACCGCGATTTCCGACTTCAGTGGTGTCAAGTGAGAGCTCATTGGAGGTTCACGTTAGAAGTATGATGTGCTTTCTGATGAAAGCTGGTGCTCCCTCAGTGCCTGTGATGGCTCTGTGTCGGTTAGGAGGAGAAGGCCAGCCGAACGCCTGTCTGAGCCCTAGACACTTTGGACCTACATCTGAATTAGGGTCTGAAGTGCGATTTCGTATGACAGAAGGAGCACTGTCGTGGTTATCCCACGCACCCTGGCTGCAAATTTGTACGTCAGTCTAGTGACTGTGCCTGTTGTGCTGAAACTGTGCAGGAAACTCCATCCCACATACTGACATCCGGCGCCTGAACAACGCAATGTATGCACGTTTGCATTCAACACTCTGGCGGTTACACGGGTTATTAATGTACCAGTAGTTCACATTTTGCGATGATACAAATTGAGTTTGCCTTTTTTGAGGTTTATCAGTGTTCTTCTTCAATCCACTCTGGTAAGGATCCCATATCGCGCAGAACTAGTCTAGCAGTATCTTGTAATTGTTCTGTCAATAAAAGGCAGTCTTTTGTTCGCCATACACAAATATTCTCTGTGCGGTAGTTCCAATGTAAGATGTTCGTAATTGTAAACCCTGGGTATTTACTTGAATCAAAAAACTTTAAATTTATATGATTTATTGTGTAACCGAAATTCAACGGATTCCTTTTAATACTCATGTGGTGGACCTCACACTTTGTACTGCTCATTGTCAAGAGATAGTTTCCGCTCCACCGTTTCTAAAACATTTCTTAATTATATTGATCTTCTGAGGAATTTACTAGACGATAAACTATAGGATCAGTTGCATCCAATTAGTGAGGACTGTTCACATTGTGTTCCAAAACGTTCATATATAAGGGACGATCAAAACGTTTCCGTAAGACGGCGTTGCTGCAGCATGTATGCAACGTACATGAGTGCAATAAATGCAGAAACGTGAAATATGGATGACTTTATTGTCGAATGCGTCCAAAGAGGACCAACGTATTGATATTGTTTTCCTTGCTGCCGAAGGGCAAAGACCGACAGACACCCATTGGAGAATGAATAATGCATATGGGGCAGCGTGTCTGTAGAAAACGACTGTAAACTGCAGAAGGCATTAAGGACTCTTCACGCAACAGGACACGGTGTTTTATGAAACAAGTATCTTCAAACTGGTGCGTCGGTGGGATGATTACCTCAATACTGACGGCGGTTTTGCTTGATTGGCATACCGATTCTGGACTCCATGTCCTTCGAGCGGAATCTTTTTGATCGCCGCTTACAGGTCAGAAACGGGAGAGGGCCTCTAACATTTGCTTGGGGAACGCCAGATATCACTTGTGTTTCAGTCAATGATTTGCCGTTACGTCGGCAAGAGTGACCTATCGGTTCTTGGCGCTACAGTCTGGAACCGCGAGACCGCTACGGTCGCAGGTTCGAATCCTGCCTCGGGCATGGAAGTGTGTGATGTCCTTAGGTTAGCTAGGTTTAAGTAGTTCTAAGTTCTAGGGGACCTCAGAAGTTAAGTCCTATAGTTTTCAGAGCCATTTGAACCATTTCAAATTGCCGTTAGCTACTGTGAAGTGTGTCCCTTCTGACAGAAAATCAGGAATCATCAGGCAAGACGACACTGCACAGGCACCCAATTTGATTAGCACTCGCTTGTGCGGAACGGTGACAAAAGCCTTCCTGAAATCTAGAAATATGGAATCAACTTGAGATCAAATGGCTCTGAGCACTATGGGACTTAACATCTTAGGTCATCAGTCCCCTAGAACTTAGAACTACTTAAACCTAACTAACCTAAGGACATCACATACATCCATGCCCGAGGCAGGATTCGAACCTGCGACCGTAACGGTCGCGCGATTCCAGACTGTAGCGCCTAGAACCGCTCGGTCACAACGGCCGGCAGAATGGCTGCATTCTACTTGCAGTCAAGACAATAGCCCGGTCACGGGCTTGAGTCGCAAGCCTTATTTTACTTACTCTGTATCATCGTTTTTGCATTAATAAATGTTGGTGTGGAACCGGGTCAAGCGGTTTTCTCGATAGTGTATCGTTCTGGCAATTGTTTACACATGTGCGGAAGAGGGAGAGAGCAGCTTGTGGGAATTCCGAGAAGGTATCGATGCAGATACGCTATCGGCAGCTGCGTCGCCGGGGTGACGAGCGGCGACCCGTCGCCGTGCTGTGGTGGGGAGGGTGCTGCGTGACGTGGCACGGCGCGCCGCCGCATATAAGCGTTCGGGGGCCGGCGCGGCGTACAGTGTCAGCCGCACCACAGCACAGACCAGACCAGAGGAACCATGCGCGCCGCCGCAGCAGCCGCTCTCTGCCTCGCGCTCTCCGTGAGTACCGCAAGCCGGGCAGCGCCGTCGCTCTCCCCCAGTCCACCGCCCTGTGTTTACACACCGCGCCACGTGTTGTCACAGGATTGCTTCCATTCAGTAAACTTTGTCCCGTAAAGAAGAGAAATAAGCCATTTGAGCTAAAAAAAATGGCTCTGAGCACTATAGGACTTAACTGATGTGGTCATCAGTCCCCTAGAACTTAGAACTACTTAAACCTAACTAACCTAACGACATCACAAACATCCATGCCCGAAGCAGGATTCGAACCTGCGGCCGTAGCGGTCGCGCGGTTCCAGACTGTAGCGCCTAGAACCGCTCGGCCACTCCAGCCGGCCCATTTGAGCTCTGCGTGTTTGAGGGAAATTAGATCAGCACCGCAACCGCAAATCCCTTGCCCCCAAGTCTTTTATCCTCATCTACGGATATTAAAAATCTTAAATCATTTTAACCTGTTCGGTAAACGTAGATGCCAACTTTGACTATATTTTAATACAACTTAGTTCAAATGGATCTGAGCACTATGGGGCTTAACAGCTGAGGTCATCAGTCCCCTAGAACCACTTAAACCTAACTAACCTAAGGACATCACACACATCCATGCCCGAGGCAGGATTCGAACCTGCGATTGTAGCAGGCGCGAGGTTGCTGCCTGAAGCGCCTAGAACCGCTCGGCCACCCATGCCGACTACAACTTAGTCTTTCATATTATTAATATATTCCGCATAAGTTCGCAAGTAATGAAACTGATATCATGAAATATCCACAGGAGTATTTCCGTAATATTGTCAAGTCAAATGCAATCGTGCTACAAATTACCGTCACATACTGCATGCTATTAAAGGTTAGTGATAGAGTTCGTTTATCAAATGTACATTAATTCGTCAGTTTCTTCTTTTTAGTTCCTCTCCTGCTCTTGTTTCGCGTCGGTGCAGGATAGGCACGGTTAAGAACGGATTTGCAAATTTGAGGTGTGGCCGGATGCCCCTCCTCTCCCCACTGGACGGAATGGGCATATCCCCACTAACTGCGTGTAATGTTATTTATGTGAAAGTGTGAGGAAGTTTCTCTGAATATCTCCGAATCGTGTAACCGAGCCAGCACATGGCTACCAACCCGCCATTCGCCTAGCGGAATGTGAGCAACCGCCTAAAACTCTTATCCAGGCAAGCCGAAATCTCCCCATCACAGAAACGGTGCCTTAATACTCTCGGCTGTGCTAGCAGATTACGTTTATTTACCACAATGTTAAATAATGTTTCTCTACTAGACATTTCAATGCAATGAGCGTTGCACTGCATACTAGTGAACAAATTTAAGAGACAAGCTAATAGACCCACTGATTTTGTATGTAAAATTATTTATTTCGTGCGTGCTACATAAACAGGAGTCACACCACAAAGCAAAGAGGCCACTGCACAGAGTATCAGCGTCGTTTTGTAGTGGCTTCCAATAGATCCATAAGACCCCCTGTTACTCCAGACCGAAGCTGGGTGGACTCGGGCCTCAGACTGGTACGACGAAAGCTGGATGGACGCGTAACTGTGCGAGACACTAGGCTGGAAAGCACGTCGCCTGCTTTTCTAGTCCTTAAAGGCGTCAGCAGAACGTCTACCCTCTCCAGGACACTGTACTTTAAAGTAAGTTCAGTGGCACTTCGTCCCGAACAAATAATACGAATAAAAAGAATAGTAATAATTATTATCGATGGCATGTAATGGAAAACAGGCAAAAAATGTAATATTGACGTTGTCCTTTGACTTTTAACTACAAAGTAGTTATTGCTACGGATATCGGCAGATATCTTCACCCGCACGAACACTTACCGATAGTATCCGGTTACAGGTTTAGCGATAAACATCGTTTAAGTTGTTAGTGGTAATACTAAAAAGCGACATACACTGGGACGAACCCGTTCAATCGCTAGTAGGAAAGTCGATTGGTTTGTCGGAAGGACTCTGGAAAAGAGCAGCGCATATGTAAAGGAAATTGCACACAAGAAGCTGGTGCGACCAATTCTAAAGTATTTTTCCACTGTTTGGAGTCCTTATCAGGCGAGCACGTCTGTAGACGTCGTACGCTCTTCGAGACACGTTGCTAGGGGCGTAACAGGATGTGTTCAGCAAACTGAAATGAGAATCTTTGGAAGAACGACAACATATCTCTCACGAAACGCTATTGGATAAATTCAAGTACATTTTCACGAGGTGGTGCCCCACAACGCGTAGATATTTGATAAATATCCCGATTACCGTCTCGAACTGCGATAAAATCTTTATTTCAACAACCAGTTTCGGCTGACTGTCCAACAGGTTCCTAAGAGAATTTACAGAATCATCTTAGATGAATATAAAATCATTAACTTCAGATAGTTGTTGTTGTGGTCTTCAGTACTGAGACTGATTTGATGCAGCACTCCATGCTACTCTATCCTGTGCAAGCTTCTTCATCTCCCAGTACCTACTGCAACCTACATCCTTCTGTATCTGTTTAGTGTATTCATCTCTTGGTCTCCCTCTACGATTTGTACCCTCCACGCTGTCCTCCAATACCAAATTGGTGATCCCTTGATGCTTCAGAAGATGTCCTACCAACCGAAAAGGATGAATTTGTCACTGTTGTCATGTCGTAATATAAATTACACTGTCATTATACACTGTCCAATCACATTAACGTGATCAGCTGTCAAAAGCCTGAATAATCATCATTTGCAGCGAAGTCCGCTGCGAGGAGTGCGTGAAGAGAGTTAGTGACGTTCAAGAAGGTACCGACGGGTATATGGAGCCACGCTGAATACACTGCCGTCTCCACTTGCGTCAGGTTTCCCGGTAGAGGACCCATGGGGTGAACCACCTGATCGAGATGGTCCACAGATACTCGACTGGGTTTTAAACCAGGGACTTTGGAGGCCATGGGAGTACGGTAGGCTCATCCTGGAGCTCTTCAAACCACGCCCGTACACAAAGAGCATTGTGACACGTTGCGTTGTCCTGCTGGTAAACGCCAATCGTGCCGAGAAAAACCACACTGCATATAGGAATGGACGTGGCCTGCAAGGACGGATAATAGTTGTGCTGATCGACTGTGCCTTCCAGAAAGACGGGATAACCCAGAGAATGCCACGAAAAAATCACAACGCTCTTTCCTCCGTCCTGAACCCTTGCGATGATTGTTGCAGGGCGTTTTCCATCTCTCCGATGGAGAATACAACGTGATACATCTGAAAAGGCCATTTGTCGCCACTCAGTGGATCTACAATTGCGGTAATGGCGTGCAAATTCCAGCCTTCGTTATCGATGAGCAGCAGTCAGCACGGACGCACGTACTAAGCGCCTGCTGTGGAGGCCCATACGCAGCAACGTTCGCTGAGGAGACGCTGTTGGTAGCCCCTCGGTTCATCTGGGCGGTCAGTTGTTCAACAGTTGCACGTCTGTCCCTCCGTACACATCTCAGCAGCCTCCGTTCAACCCTGTCTTCCATGGCCGTGATGCATCACAGTTGCCTCAGAGCCGATTTTGGATAGCATCATTTTGCCATGCACGGTATACAGTTAACAACCGCAGCACGCGAACAGTTAACAGACTTGGTCATTTCGGAAATGCTTCCACCTTGGACCCTAAAGCCAATGCTCATGTCTCGGATAAATCGCTCCGTTTCTGCATTATGACAAGGATTGCACTGTTTCACCCGTTCCCCCGGCACGCATTATATCCCCCGCACTGCTAGTGCTACCACATGCCGCCTGTGAGTGGTTATTGCACGTTAACGTCGGATATAGACGGTAATTATATTAATGTGACTGGACTGCATGTAATTAGTGTTGGGCAGTGCACTCTTTCTGTTGGCCGGCCGGGATGGCCGTGCGGTTCTAACAGCTACAGTCTGGAACCGCGTGACCGCTACGGTCGCAGGTTCGAATCCTGCCTCGGGCATGGATGTGTGTGATGTCCTTAGGCTAGTTAGGTTTAAGTAGTTCTAAGTTCTAGGGGATTGATGACCTTAGAAGTTAAGTCCCATAGTACTCAGAGCCATTTGAACCATTTTTGAACTCTTTCTATTACATCAGCATTCTTCGTTAAGGCTGTGAAGAGACCTATCCGTTCAATCAAAAATACACTAATTTACTTTTTTCGAGAATCCACTACTAATATTTACGTTTAACAAGTCACAGAAGAGGAAAAAATACACCCAAATGTTGCAGGAAAAAATAGTACAAGTGAGTGTTCTTCCATACACTATCACTTTCTAATGCACAGAAAATAGGCATCGTTTTAGCTAATTTTGTCTTTTCGAGCTTTTATGGCACTAACATCATTTATCGACTTACGCTATTAAGCGTACAGCTATAGTGTCCCCCTTAAAGGATGAGATATGCGCCACACAGTGGAAACAGCAGTGTGAACAGTAGAGTAGATGTGTTGCAGTCACGAGGCATTTTTAGGGTTTATAGAAACCTCTTTTGGTTCAGCACAACACGCTGTAAATAGTGGGTCTCTTGTATTTAGTTCAAACGGTAAAAAATAAAGGCTTAATGTTAACGATTCAGTGTAAACAGCGATCACAAGGCTATTATAGCGTTATTGATCTCTAGAAAGTTGGTAAGGTAAATCTGTTTATTTTTATCCTAGGAAAGTGATCAGAAATTACCTGAACAGCCAGTTGCAAACGTTGAGCTCTGGGAAGCAGAGTGTGGTCGTCTGGCAACACAAATTGAGAAATATAGTAAGCACCACGATAGTTTGTACAGTGAAAGACAGTGATGGATGCGAAACAGTTCAGTGGCAATATCAGAAGCCTGCTCAATTATAATTACTATGTCTGCTGAGTTAACACAAACAAAACAAAAAGATTTGACTCGCGTAAAATCAGTTAACGGATTTAAATCTTCTAGCTTGACGCTCGTTGTTCGTAGTGAAACCAAACCGAATGGTGATAAAATTACGGTTAAATTAATAAATACTGCCTTCTGAAATTCGAAGATCACAAAATAATTCCCACTTTCGTCAGTCACTCGAATGCAGCATTGACAGCTTTAAAATCTGAGTGCAAAACACTCGATAGAAATGGTTCAAATGGCTCTGAGCACTATGGGACTTAACATCTGAGGTCATCAGTCCCCTTGAACTTAGAACTACTTAAACTTAACTAACTTAAGGACATCACACACATCCATGCCCGAGGCAGGATTAGAACTTGCGACCGTAGCGGTCGCATGGTTCCAGACTGAAGCGCCTAGAACCGCTCGGCCACTCGATAGAGCAGAAGCTCGTAGATCTCATGAAGTATCCTTTTGACTGTAATACAGATATGCGGAAGATATCGCCCATCTTCAAACAACGGTGTGTCGTAACTCACTGGAAGAACGGTGCATCCCACACGATTGGTAAAGCGCCCGCAACTCGTTCGAGTCTTCAAGAAGAGATGCCCTTCGGACGCGCTTCACTACACACCCATCTGACTGCAGTAGAATTTTTGTCGTCGTGGTCTTCAGTCTGAAGATTGGTTTGATACTGCTCTCCGTGGTACTCTATTCTGTGCAGATCTACTCATCTCCGAATAACTACTGCAACCTACATCCTTTTGAATCTGCTTACTGTATTTACTTCTTGTTCTCACTCTACCGTTTTTACGCCCCACACTTCTCTCCAGTACTAAATGAGTGATCCGTTGATGTCTCAGAACGTGTCTTACCAACCGATTCCTTCTTTTAGTCATGCGAAAACTTGTTTTCGCCCCAATTCTTTTTAGTACTTCCTTATTAGTTTATATGTATTGCCGATCTAATTTTCAGCATTGTTCTGCAGCACCACATTTCGAAAACTTCTATCTGTTCTTGTCTAAACTGCTTATCGTCCACGTTTCACTTCCATACATGACTACATTCCATGCAAATACCTTCACAAAAGGCTTCCTAACACTTAAATCTATTTTCGATATTAACAAATTTCTTTTCTACAGAAACGCTTTTCTTAAGATTGGCAGTCTACATTTTGTATTCTCTCGTCTTCGGCCATCATCATTTATTTTGCTGCCCAAATAACAAAACTCATCTACTACTTTAAATGTCCCATTTCCTAATCTAATTCCTTCACCATCGCCTGGTTTAATTAGTCTACATTCCATTATCACTGTTTTGCTTTTGTTGATTTTCATCTTATATCCTCCTTTCAGGACACTGTCGATTCCGTTCAACTGCACTTCCAGGACCTTTGCTGTCTTTGTCAACTATAACTTAATCGGCAACCCTCAACTTTTTTATTTCTTCTCCCTGAACTTCGATTCAAACTCCAAATTTTTCTTTGCTTTCTTTCACTGCTTGCTCTACTTAGATATTGAATAACGTCGAGGATGCGCTACAACCCTGGCTCACTCCCTTCTCAGCCAGTGATTCCCTTTCCTGCTCCTCAATTCTTATAACTGCTGTCTGGTTTCTGTACAAGTTGTAAATAGTCTTTTGTTCCCAGTATTTTACCCCTGCTACCTTCAGAATTCCAGGTAGTGTATTCCAGACAACATTGTTAACAAATTTCTCTAAAAATACAAATGCTATAAATGTTGATTTGCCTTTCCTTGACCTATCTTCCAACGTAAGTCGTAGGCTCAGTATTGCCTCGCGTGTTCCTACATTTCTCCGGAACCCAAACTTATCTTTTCCGAGGTCGTTTCTTCCGGTTTCTCGATTCTTCTTTATTTAATTCGTGTTAGTATTTCATGATAATGGCAGTATAATTATGAAACATATTTATGTTCGCGTGTGACCTTCTCGTATAGCGTAACGTGGAGCGCGCCGGCTTGGAAGACCGGGTAGCGAGCTAGCCTTGCATCGAATCCACGGAGCGGATTAACTATCGTGGATTGGTACACCGACCAGCCTGGATGTGGTTTTTAGGCGGTTTTCCATGCTCGTTTATGCAAATGCTGGGCTGGTCTCCGTCACGGAATATAGTACATGAAGAGTTAAAATACGATAGCACACAAAACGAAGTTTACACAAGAAACTAACAAATGGAGTACTCGACATCGGTGCCTTAGGTTACCTTGACGACTGCGGCCTCAGAAAGAGGATATGGCCACAAAGTTAAATCCGTACGTATTGTAAAAACGGATGTGTGTTTGTGTGTATACGTTGCATGTGTGTGTGGGGGGGGGGGGGCAAGAAACACCTATTATCACAGTTAAGCAGATATGACGTCTTAAAGTATGAGATGCGTCAAAAAATGTCGCATCGTACACGAAGTTTTACTGCACATATTTTATTCTGTTACGACAATCCTACATTCGAGTCACCTTAAGGAAGTCAATGTCACCTGGCAGCGCTTTTGACAGCTATCAACTACGAAGCGCAAATGGCTGTAGGAGAAAGCAACAGCCGTCTACAGAGTTAAAAAGAAGGTTTGCCACAGGAACGTTTACAACATCGGGTTTCATATCGCGAAGCAGGTGCTCCCTGCGCATAGGAACCGTACGTTTCTAATAGAAAATTGGCAAAATAAATACCCGAGGAATAACTGGTTCGTCAGCTAGTAGTAAAATAAAATTTGCAGAATTCTGAAGAAGCGAACCCCTTACTAGACGGAATAAAGATTATGGAAAACAAAAAGATCTGATGCTCACGTTGATGACATTTTACACGGGCCAAAAAAACTTCTGCGTCGGAATCAATATGCAGTTTTTCAATTGTCTTATATGTTAAGAGACTTTTTCTCTTCTGCCGGCCGGGGTGACCGAGGGGTTCTAGGCGCTTCAGTCTGGAACCGCTCGACCGCTATGGTTGCAGGTTCGAATCCTGCCTTGGGCATGGGTGTGTGTGATGTCCTTAGGTTAGTTAGGTTTAAGTGATTCTAGGTTCTAGGGGACTGATGACCTCAGCTGTTAAGTCCCATAGTGCTCAGAGCCATTTGAACCATTTTTTTTCTCTTCTGGTTATCAATTCAGAATGCTAACTAAACTCCTAATTCATTTGAGGAGTTGACCCGATAATCGGCCGTGCTCTGTCAGTTTGCCTCGGTAGCACTATGCTGTTACAATAAACGTAGATTTATACTTAGCTGCTAAATGGAGAAAAAATAGCAGCTATTTGCCTACGGAGTCGTTCTTACCGTCAGTGACTACATGAATATATGAAAACGTACTAATCGGGAGGGATAACTATTAAGAAAAAAACCTAAACAGCCTACTTACATAGCCCCCATGCTCCCCACAAAAAATTTTACAAATTGTTTTGGGCACTGGGCAATACATATTTGTTAAAATTTTTCATAATCGTAATTACAATAACAAAGAAATCAAATGCACACACTTATTAATACAATGTTGGTCAAAAGCTAAAATTTTCTCACAGTTTATAAAGATAGTCCTGATCATTCATCATAATAGTAATTACAGTTTTTTTTCACAAAGTCTCATTAGTAAAAGAAATTGCACACAGAAGTACTGGATTTCCATGCAGTCTTGAAGAAGTAGTGTTGTCCTTCCAATGGAAAGACAGTGCTGACTCTTGACATGCAGACAGGTAATGGGCCACAACAGAGCAAACCCACAGCAGAATCAATCGAAGTTTTGAAGAATATCGTTTGGTAGGTCATCACAGAGTAGACCCACTGTAGTCCTGGTAGAGATTACGGTAGTGGTATTGGTGTGCCACCAGAGGTGCAGACCCACTGCAGTCCTTGTGGAAATAATGGTACTGGTGAGTCAGCAAAGGTGTAGACCCACTGTATTCCTTGTAGAAATAATGGTATCAATTCATAAGCATTTCAGTAAGTAGCACAAAATACGAGTAATCATATGTTTCCAAGTAATTAGCGTGTCGTATTTGCGATGCTTTCTACAAAGCCTCTTTTTTCTCCACCTAATGGCTGTTTCTCCAGGTGGCTGGCACAGGTGGCCGCTCAAGACGCATTACGTCAAGGTCACTTACCTTTCTCACCGAAATATTTACGACAGCAGTTTCCGCTACAGTGACAGTCTCATATAAAAAATTTCACAGGTCAAGAATTTGGGTTACACATCTGTAGAAACAAAATCCTATAAATATAACAGCGTCCAAAAAATTTTCGCCAGCATTGTGATACATTCATGCATATACACACATTTCATAACTCTTAAAGCATGATTCTTGGTTTCCAACAAGTTTTTTCACAAATCAGCGTCCCTAACCACTACTCATTATTCCTTACCTTATTACACATATACATATTCGTAGACGTTCTTCAATATTTCATCGTTATAAATATGTAGCAAAATCAAAGTCCTCATGTAACATCAGCTTATTGATCATAAACATACCTCAACAGCATAATACACATCGTCGTAGTAAAAACAACATCATAACACCTCAGTCAAATCTCAAAAACGTCGTGGCTTTCTGCAATAATGTCAAAACCTAAAAAAATTCTCTGCTCATTTCAATAGTGTCATCTACCTCCAACGTACTTTAAAATCATGCTCCCATACCAAATACATCATTCAAAGCTCTCATAGTATCACAATGGTTCCGAAAAAATATGAACAGTTCACAAAGTACAGACAAAATACAATTTCATAAGTGTGAAGTTACCCAACTGTGAAATTGCGTAAATATGATGTTATCCAACGGTGTAATTACGTAAACATCTGTCACTGACGTAGTAAAAAAAATGTTTGTCTCTCTCAGTTAAATGATCAGATAGCTGTGTAATTTGTGTGTTAGAGAAATATGGTACCGATGTGTAAAATTGTATAAGCAAATACCATATTAGCTAGGGCTCCTTGTGCTTGCCAAACACATGGTACACAAAGTAAGCGTGTACCCCCCTGAGGATTAATGTAATTATACCCTCAGGTGTTACAGATTACAGCAATGGAATGAAATATATCACGGAAAACCCTTGTATCATTGTACTTCAAATATCTTAAAAAAAATAAATGTTTTAAGTGCGAAATTAATCACTCAAATACGTTTCCTGTAGCGCTAAATGTGCGTCTTGTTGCAACATAATATCTGTGGAAGTGTCGTAGTTATCGTCCTCCGAAAGTTAAGTTCTGCAGAAGTCAATGTACTTACCTCATGATACACAAAAGTGAACTGCTTTGCGTATAGATATCTTAGTTATTACGCTTATTGCCGTGATGAGGAAAGTACTGTGCTGTAACGTATTGTTGTGCTACGGAAAAGGCTGTCTCATTGTAGCTATACCACAAAAGTTACTACTAAAACATGTTTTACTTTCCATAATAAAACAGAAAACTGTGCAGATATAAAACAGAAACACTGCAAAAGCAACATTGTAAACTGTCACTCATTAGTAGCGTCGTGATAAAATCGTGTAGCTGTCACATAAACTAACCACTGTGTCATCTGGTATCTCACGGAAAGTACTTTAAATCCAGAATGTATTTTCAAGTAAACCAAAATGTTGCATTAAAATCTCATTAGCAGTACCAGTATGTGTCCTAAGTATGTGAGCCTTATAGTCGTTACGTAATCGTGTAACTAACAAGCAAGAATGTACAAATAACAACACTGTGTCGTCTGTTCACTATAACAATGCATTCGTAATTTCTGTTTAAATAAGTTCTCTTGGTTCTTGACTGGATATTTAACTTCAAACATTGTTGCATGTTAACAGATTCTAAGTCTGACAAAGCATACTAGAAATGTGAAGTGAAAAATTTTATGGCAAAGACAAAGTTAAAAAGCAGATTATCTTTCAATAAACGGTTATACATGTGAAATGTGGTGCAATCCTTTACTCTTCATAGTATTTAGAGTTTGAACTTGAATGCAATTATCATGCGGTATACGTCGGTAAAGAATACTGGAATTTTTCTCAAGGTTAGCGTCTATGTTATTTTTCTCTGAGCCAGCCGGCACAAGCGGCTGCCTGCGATGCGAGTTATTGTCTGTCTCTTTGTTGGCGTGCGTCGTTATTGGGATTAGGAGACCTAACTTCTACAAATTCGCCTTGCCGAAAGGGCCCAGCTCTATTAGAATCCCGCCAGTTCTGATGAAATTCAGGTCTGTCGTTATGTCGGTAGTTTACATAGTTTCTTTTCTCTCTGTCATGTGGTGGAGAATTTCTCCTGGAATCGTAACTGCGTGGTGGACCGTTGCGTCTGAAGTTATTCTGTCTCCCTTGGTAATAATTATTCTGGTTCCCATATTGTCTGTTTCTATGGCTATCTCTGTCACATTCATTACTATGGAAATGCGATCTTTCTCTGTAACTGTTATTACTCTGCCAGTGGTTGTCACATGGGTGGCGTCTGTTTTGGTCACGATTTGTGTTGTGAAAATAGCCTTGTCGTGTCCAGTTATTATTTCTTTCGTCACGGAATTGTGACGGATGTGACCTGTAATTGTTGTGTTCTTGTTTTCGCGTTCCGCGATTATCAGTGTCAATTTCTAGTTCTTGTAACAGTCCCTGAAAAGCTTCAATGTCGTCTTTGCAACGTCCTGCTAAAATGATATGTCGTAAATGTTCAGGCAATTTGATTAAGCAAATGCGGATGAGTTCCGAGGGGCTGTATGGGTTTGACAGGTACTGATTCTTGTGCAACATGTCTTCAAAATATTTCACAAGACTGGAGAATTCAGATTCTTCGAAATGTTTCATCATTATGATGCTATGTTTTACTCGGTCTTGTGTAGCTTGAGACCAATATGCTGAGAGGAAGGCATGATAAAAATCTCCTTCACTGTGACAATCGTGAATAACCGATCGCATTCTTACAGCTGGTTCATTCTCCAAGTAGCCACACATAAATTCTAATCTGTGTTCTAACGACCAGTTGGGAGGAAAACAATGAGAGAATTGATGGAGCCATGCTTGTGGATGAATGTCGTTGCCAGAATTCTTAAATGTTTTGAATTTACGTGTAGTAATGAACAGCTTATAGTCAAAGTCATCATGTCGGCGAGTCGCATATCCGTCATTGTTACGTCGTGTCGGCGGTTCCATCTCAAAATTCGGTGCACATTGCCAATTTCTTTCATAACTTCCGAAATGCCCTGTGTTATTATTTTGTGGCTTTTCCGTATTTCTATGTCCCTCTTCCCGTACTGGAGCGCGAGTGTCCTCTGAAATACGTAATTCTTGTATTACCTGTGTCAGCTGATCTTGTACTTCCCGAATTTCTCTTTTGTACTGTGTATTGATTTGATTTTGATTTTGTTTGAATTTTCTAATTTGTTCATACTCTTCAGTGTCAGTGAAGGCTACAGGTGTTGTGTCATTCAGATCATCATCTACCTTTGTAGATAAGTTAGTGAACTGATCTGAAAGTTCGGCTACTTTATCCGATAATGAAATTATTTCCTCTGTGTGTTTTTCTGAACCAAGTTTCAGAGTATTTACTGTGTCCTTTAAATTTTCCTGAGTTTTTGCAAGTTGCATAACCGAATCGGTAGATGCAACTGAGTCAATTTTAGCCCACAAGGTCTCATGATTTTCATGAACAATGGTTTGCAGTTCTTTTATGGCTGCTTCGTGATTCTGTAATGCATTTTCATGCCGCGAAAAAATAGGTTGAAAATGCTCACAAATTTGTGTTTTTACGTCATTACAGACTTTTTGACATTTCGATTCAATGTTATGTAACTCAGTAGTTAAATCTTCACGTGTTTGTTCAAGTGTGGTGTCTAACTTTTGAAGATTTTGTTCCATTGTGTCTAACTTTTGAAGATTTTGTTCCATTGTGTCTAACTTTTGAAGATTTTGTCCCATTTGTTGCATTAATTGCAATAATAATGTATTAGTGTCTGGAATCTGTTTCTCTATGCTTTTTGCAGTGCATTTTCACCGGCAACATTCACATTTTGACAAGCAGAAAATGTGTCTTGACTCATTTGAGAAAACGGTGAGGACCCAAAACCTGAGTCTACAATATTTGCAAAATTGTGTCCTGTCATTCCCGATTCCTGAGGCGAGCTGTTGCCGACCGATCGATCGATAATGCTTCCCTCTTCACTAATTGTTTCACTGTCCACGCCATTGTTTGCCACCCGCTCCATTTCCCTATGCACAGTTACCAAATTACTACTTTGAATATTAGTTAATTCATTACACGGTGGCGCTAACACACTGATTTCGTCTTCGCTGTCATTTCTCAATTTACTTTGGAGCCTAGTGTTACGTTTTTCACGCGCCATTATTGTCACAATATTTCACACGACAACACAGAAAAACACAATTTGAAGAGCAAAAATGGGGGAACACATTAACATAGCACTGAAAATAATATCTAGTTAACTGCAGCTGCGAAATACTTGGTGCAAATCTACATGCGTGCCACACCTGTTTTACTGTACAACAATGAAAGACTGCAACTACAAAGGAGATTCTCTCTACAATTACGCGCTAGCAATAAACAAAATCTACACTAATTACACAAACTACAAGAAAAATCAGAAGATTCCAGTGAGGTATCCTAGGCTAAGGGTCGACATGTGAAACGTCCCCTTTTAACAATTATACACGACTGTCCTTAAACTGACACACAATATTTTTAGCGCAACGCAATATGACTATCAAAGATCCCTGCAAAAGAATGGCCCTGAGTAACATTAAACTATACCTTTCACAAATCACTTACCTCACAAAAATCTTCATTACTCGAACTACTGCAATACAGCGAGCGCCACTACTGCCAGCTAAATAAAAGATTCAAACTACGGAAGGCACTAACTACTGATAGGGATGGTTAGCAAATGAAAGATATTAATAGAGAACAAACAATGTATTTACCTTAATAGTCATAATATATATAGCAGTTCATGACAAATTACAAAACTCCGCCATCTCTCTCCCCACATCCACCACTGCTGGCGGCTCACCTCCAACTGCGCAACGCTACGCGCTGTTCACAGCCAGCTGCCTAACACTACAATGGCGAGTATTACAACAATGCAAAGCAGCCACAGACTGCACACAGCACAGCCAGTGATTTTCATACAGAGGTGGCGTTACCAATAAAAAAACCTAAACAGCCTACTTACACAATCACCGTTCAATCAAATATCACACACTTCCAAATTAATACCGGATTTTTACGTTCAGTTTTCTACTTCATTTGCTACTTCCTACTTTTCTTTTTTATAACGTCTTTGTTTCTGCTTTTGAGGTTTAAAACTCCTGTGGATGGCAAGTGCAAGAAAGAATAAAGAGAGAAGTCGGTACAGGAGTTGGAAAGGCTTGTTGTAGGAATAATCTTAGAGTGGTTTAAGGAGACGAGGGATGTAAATTATAGTGATCAAGTGGAACTTGAAGTCTAACATTCTCGAATACGAACGTAGGAAAGAACTATACGATCCCATTGAGATAACAGCTATTAGAGAAGGGACATCTGATTCTTTGGACTATATTCTGATACTGACCACGATATTTTCAGTGACAGCTAGCGGATTCGTCTCACTTGATTTAGGAAAACCATGGAAAATCTAAATCTGGATGATCGTTCGAGGATTTGAGCCTCGGTGTATGCGTCTACTGTCTCATCTCTGCGCACCTCTCTCGATCCTGGAAACTAGTTCTGTGTCTTAGCAGTTATCGCTACTCTTGATTTTTTTATTTACGTGACATGTGGTATATGAAAGAGTCAAATTAACTGCCTAAGCCACCTCCCTCCGTATCAACAACTCAGTAAGTGAACTTGTGGAAATTTTGCCCTCCCTTCTCCCCTCCCCCTTTGCCACTAACACTGCTTTCTATTTTACTCAGTTCTTGTTATCCTTCAACTGAAGCCGTCAGTACTGGCAGCTGTTTGCTAACTGGTATCCGCTTGTTGGCAGTCATAACCATTCAGCTGCGTCGAGACCAGTCTTCGCCGCTGAGCGACCTTTGCCACTGCAAGCGCAAAACGCCGCAGACTCGGACAGGCGCGTGACGTAAATGCGAAATTACATAACGCTGATTGGCCAAAAGGCCAATCGTGCCTGCCAGTCTATGACGTCGCTTCATTCGCCGCCTGAGAGAGAATATTGCAACCGGTATGTTTACTTCAAGTCAACAGGCGCAATCCGCCACACTCATTTTACAGAAAACAGGTCTTAGACGTAAATTTTCCTACTCATAACACATGGCATTGATGTTCACTGACTGAACCGTACTTAAAGCGTAGATCTGAGAGACAAGCAGATGGGCCACCTCGGAATGACTCAGTTCATCGAACTGACAACCGCCCAGTAGACCGGCCAGCGCTTTTACACATCCCAGAACTGGATCGACAGTGGCTGATTCTGTTTGCAGCTTCCTCAGCAGTGCCGCAGTTTCTTTATACACAAATGCGATGTGAAAGGGAGAGGCCCGTGACGAGAGATACTTGTACAAATGGCGCGACGCCTTTTCGCTACCAGACTTAAGAGAATATGACTTTATATGAAGATAGTCACTGTTCTCGAAAGAACAGAAACCACTGATGACCGTGCAGCTTCTCTAGAATAAATAATAATCAGTTGAAACCCTCAGCTGCCGACAGGTGTTGTTGATATACCTCGATGGGGCAGTTGAAAATGTGTGCCTCGACTGGGACTCGATCCCGGGATCTCCCGCTTACATGCCAGACGCTCTATCAATCTGAGCCACCGAGGACACAGATGAATAGCGCGACTGCAGGGACTTATGCTTTGCACGCTTCCCGTGGGACCCACATTCCCAACTGTCCACAATCCACATACGTAATGTTACTAATAGATATTTGCCCATCCACTCATTACTCGCGCCAAATAAGGTGACGATTCCCGTAAGACTTCGGGCAACCTGTGCGCATTCGCACAGACGAAGGTCAATGGTCGAGTATCCTTTAACCGTATATGAAGATAGTAACTGTTCTCGAAAGAACAGATACCGCTGATGAACGTGCAGCTTCTGTAGAATAAACCCGGCCATTGACCTTCGTCCCGAACTCTTACGGGAATCGTCACTTTAGTTGGCGCAAGTAATGAGTGGATGGGCAAATATCTATTAGAAACACTACCTATGTGCCGGCCGCGGTGGTCTCGCGGTTCTAGGCGCGCAGTCCGGAACCGTGCGACTGCTACGGTCGCAGGTTCGAATCCTGCCTCGGGCATGGATGTGTGTGATGTCCTTAGGTTAGTTAGGTTTAAGTAGTTCAAAGTTCTAGGGGACTGATGACCACAGCAGTTGAGTCCCATAGTGCTCAGAGCCATTTGAGCCATTACCTATGTAGATTGTGAACAGTTGGGAATGTGGGTCTCACGGGAAGCGTGCAAAGGATAAGTCCCTGCAGTCGCGGTATTCATCTGTGTGCTCGGTGGCTCAGATGGATAAGAGCGTCTGCCATGTAAGCAGGAGATCCCGGGTTCGAGTACCGGTCGGGGCACACAGTTTAGCTGTCCCCATCGAGGTATATAAATAACACCTGTCGGCAGCTGAGGGTTTCAACTAATTATCATTTAATATGACTTTGCTGCGACAGGAATAGCATTTAGCCACAGAAATGGAAATACCCTAAGAGTCACAACTGTTAATACATTTACCACACTGTGAGATACGATGGTCAAAACGGAAAAAATGCTTGCTGTTCCCTGCGGGGAGCACCTCTTTGTTGGAAGCAAATCGACGGCCACGAATCTCTTTCTTTTTTTCAGGTCTCCAAAAATATGGAAATCGCATGGGGAGAAAAAATGGCTCTGAGCACTATGGGACTCAACTGCTGTGGTCATAAGTCCCCTAGAACTTAGAACTACTTAAACCTAACTAACCTAAGGACATCACACACATCCATGCCCGAGACAGGATTCGAACCCGCGACCGTAGCGGTCGTGCGGTTCCAGACTGTAGCGCCTTTAACCGCTCGGCCACTCCGGCCGGCTCGCATGGGGAGAGATCGGTACTGTATGAAGGACGTGTAAAGGTTTCCCAGAGAAATTTCTGCTGCGTAGTCGAACCGACCTTGCAAACTGTGGGCGGGCATCATCCTGCAACAGAATGATGCCGTCCGTCAACGTTCCTGGGCTTTTGGACTTGATAGTGCGCTTCAATTTTTCAAAGTGTTCATGTACCGCTGTACGTTAACCGTGGCGCGTGATCCAGAAGGTTAACGAACAGCGACCCCTTGCAGCCGAAGAAAAAGGTCACCATGACTTTCCCGGAGCTGGCGTGAAGAAAGACATTCGTGGCAGTTGATTTGCTTTAGACGAATAGGTGCACCCCTGGGTACAATCACGATTCCCTAGGCAAGCGCAAACATTTTTCCATGGAGTCTTTGACCATCTTGTCTCACAGTGGTATAAATGTCTTAACAGCTATGATGATTACTTTTGAAATAATAATCAGTTTACTTACTTTTTCCCATCTTCCTCGTTATCATTTGACTACCGCTTATACGTTTGGAATTATCCAATAAGTGGCGGATTTTTCACAGAACTTTCGAAGTCTCACCTGGGTTTGCGGGAGACATCATAACACGTTGCGTTGTGTTTCAAAATTTCGTTCACGCTAGACAGGAAGCCAAATTTGACGATATATCGTAGTGCGATGGTTTCAAAGATACAGAATCTGGCTCAAGTACAATCTGCGTATCGAGTGACGCGAAAATTATTCGCAGTAATTTCGCAGAACACTTCATCAGTGACACTGGATGACGTTAATGTCAATATTCTTCAATTTAAGGCCGAAAACTTGTAAAAATCAAGAGAGAAAACTTTAATTTGTCCTCAATACAGAAAGAACTGCAGTAGAATGTGTCGACTACGAAACTCTCTACGTTAATCGTAGTCCCTGTTTGCTCCATCTAGGCGCTACAGTCTGGAGCCGCGTGACCGCTACGGTCGCAGGTTCGAATCCTGCCTCGGGCATGGATGTGTGTGATGTCCTTAGGTTAGTTAGGTTTAAGTAGTTCTGAGTTCTAGGGGACTGATGACCACAGCAGTTAAGTACCATAGTGCTCGGAGCCATTTGAACCATTTTTTTGAACCATTTTTTGTTTCCTCCATCGCCAGACGCGCGCAGAAAAACTTTAATATTCTTTGGTAGTCGACAGAAACTGTAAGCTTCTGATCTGACAGAGTGTACAGAAACTGAGGTTGAGAGTTCAGCTCGTAACTGCCGGCAGGTAGCTTGAGGTGTCTCATCTGAAGACTGCCATTTCACTCTGTGTAAAGCGAGTAGCGACGATTGCCTTGGAAAGATACACGACAGCTACAGCATAGCGAAGACAAAGCTCTGCGTCTTTCGCGTGAAAGCACCCGTAAAATTCAGTGAAAAGCGAATTGTTTCAGCTCTCCGTATTTGGGTGCACGACGTCCCTTGCGAAAGTGTAAAAAATATTAAGCGCATAATAATAATAAAAATAATAAAATGACGATATAGATGTAGATAGTTATGTCACTTAATAAATAATGGGAATGAAATGTTTTGTATCTCCAACGGTGTGTTCTCAGAAGCTCCGATTGCCAATAATTCAGCTATTTTTCTCGGTTGGAAATATTTGCACGCTAGTACTTTCTTTCTCTCGCAGGAGCGTAACAACGTCTTTCGCGATACGCAAATTCTAAATACACCTTCTGTGCGTATCATTTGAACGTATAAAAATAATTAATAACAACGGGACCGTACCACAATATTCCATCATAAGATAGTGGATTAGTCTCATAAAAGCGTCATAAATTTAAAATAATTTTCAGTTTCTGTAAGAAATATAAGTGGTACGTTTTTCGCGCCGGTCAGTGAAATAAAACTGGCGCATTGGTAATCTGTCTTGTTTAATTAATCTTCTAGAGAGTCACAATGATACACGAAAGACTCGCTCTTTAGTCAGTACCTCAGCACACAATATTTCTGTAGCAATTTAATGCCTACCATTATGGGAGCAATCGACTTTTGCGTCCTGCTCGTAAAAAGACTCACGCCACAAAAGTGAATACTGCACGCGATCAGTCTCGCATCGGTGTAAAGACAAAACGCTAGGCGACGGACTGCCAGCAGTGATGTAGTAGTTACAGCATTAGGTTTGGATCGTCAGCGATCAAATGGTTCAAATGGCTCTGAGCACTATGGGACTTAACATCTGAGGTCATCAGTCCCCTAGAACTTAGCACTACCTAAGGACATCACACGCATCCATGCCCGAGGCAGGATTCGTACCTGCGACCGTAGCAGTCGCGCGGTACCGGACTGAAGCGCCTAGAACCGCTCGGCCACCGCGGCCGGCTTTCAGCGATCAATTACTGAGCAAAAGTTAGACACACTCGTATTAAAAATAGTGATGGTTACTACAAGGACCCTCACTAACAAAAATCGACTTGTAGAGGAAACTATTTGGGTATCCACGCCGCCATTAGTGCAGAAAATAAAGGTCAGTTGCTCTATTAGGTCAGCCGCAGTGTAGTATCTATTACACTCGCAACCAATCTGTGTAACCAGTCCCCGCACCATACAAAAGGACAGAAAAGAACGGAAGCAGAAAAGACGAAAAAAGCAAAGACTGAAGGAGAAAAAGTGAAAGCTTAGAAACTCGCAGAACCTGACGAGGACAGCCTGTCGTCTTCGGCAAATTCCAGTCGTCTATCTGGCTGCACGAGGATCGGTAATTAGCATTCCGGAAGGACCGGTCTCGACACACATGTCGCTTTGCGCTTGTTTCTTGTTTGAAGCCCGCTGGCGCCGGTGGCAGACAGCCGCAATTCTGCACCGCGGGGAGGCAACGCATCCTAACAGCCTCTTCACTGAGAGACAGTACCCACACCGGGCCACCTTTTTATTTTGAGCAGCTGCCTGCAGCGACCTTCCCGCGTAGCATTAAGTGACTAAGTGCTCGCGCTGACTAGCAAGTGATTACGTTTACAGCTACAGAGGTAACCTGCAAGTCACTCTAGGTGGCACTCGGATGCCTGTGCTCTCTTTACATACCTGCGGCTTCATTTGTACCCAAACACAGTTTGAAATACTGGAAGTCAAGAACACGAATTATAGAAGCCGGCCGGTGTGGCCGAGCGGTCCTGTGCGCTTCGGTGTGGAACCGCGCGACCGCTACTGTCACAGGTTCGAATCCTGCCTCGGGCATGGATGTGTGTGATGTCATTAGGTTAGTTAGGTTTAAGTAGTTCTAAGTTCTAGGGCACTGATGACCTCGATGTTAAGTCCCACAGTGCTCAGAGCCATTTGAACCATTTATAATTATAGAGCAAGCCCTACAGCAAAAGTATATATTTGGTTCATTTCAAATAACTTCGACCAATGGCATCTATAGCCAGCTACAAGATTCGAAAACATGAGGTGAAATTAAATTCTAGTTACGTTACACGAGGTCCGTTCAAAAAATCCAAAAAAATTTTCTACGCTTACCTTTTACTTATTGGGCATGGGCTCCTTCGAGATACTCTCCTCCACAATGGATACAAAGCTCCCAACGCCGTTTCCACCTCCGGAAGCAGTCTTCGTACGCCTCTTGCTGGATCGCGCGAAGCACCGTCTGCGAATTTTCTTTTATCTAGTCTATCATTGCAGATCTTCGTCCTTTCTACGGGGTTTCCAACTTCAGAAATAAAAAAGACCGCAGGGGCCAGGTCTGGAGAGTACGGAGGATGAGACAGCACAGAGATTTGGTTTTTTGTGCAATAATCACGCACCAGCAGGGACGAATGTGCGGCTGCGTTATCGTGACGCAAGAACCATAAATTGTCTCGCCACGTTTCAGGCCGTTCCCTTCTCACATTATCTGGCTGTCTTCACAACACGTCCCGATAGTACCACCGACTAACAGTTTGTCCCTGTTGCAGGAATTCATGATGAACTTATCCTCCAAAGCCAGCTATCAGCATGACTTTCGCATTTGACCTGACCTGACGAGCTTTTTTCGGTCTTGGAGAACCTTTCCCGACCCACTGTGAAAACTGAACCTTGGCCTCAACATCATAACCGCAGGCTCACGTCTCATCGCCAGTTATGAGTCTCTTAAGGAACATCTCGTTGTCATTTGTACAATCCAAAAGCTCTCCTCAGATTGCGAGGCGAAGGTCTTTGTGGACTTGACTCGTGAGCCGTGGGACGAACTTGGCGGCAACAAGATGTATTCCGAGATACCGTGTCAGGATTTCATGACATGATCCAACTAAAATCTCTCGGACAGTCAGTCTTCGATTGGCAGCACTATTTCTTTGACGTTCCTGACATGAGTGTCGTCGGACGGCTAAGCACTCGTCTCCGTAGCCTTCCTTCATCATTTAGTGTGTCTGTACAGGTTCTCTTGAGTTTCACGCAAAATTTAATGCGAACGCGTTGCTCCTTTAACTCTACCATCTCGAAATTCGCAACTGTGAGACACAACGTTCTATTCAATACAACACTGTACAATAACTAACAGATATACTACAACGAAACTTCCGGCAGTTACACATTAAACGCAGGAGTGTGCAGGGATGCCAATCGCATTTCGCTCCAACACGCTGTTGACGTGAAATTATGTACGTTCTGGAATTTTTTGAAGAGACCTCGTACGTAGGACATAAAAATAAGGGTATTTTTAAAATTAATATTCGTGTATTTTTTTCATGAATATAAGAGCACTGAACGTTGTGACATTCAGAGTTAAGCTTTTCATAAAGTAACAAGTAAAGAAACCAACCAATCACGTGATAAGTACAAACGAAGTATTATTCAAGATTCATTTTGCAAGGTCTAATGAATTTCTACATATATTTACAGGTTTGATAGCTCAAATAACTTAGAATCAATGGGAGTGAAAATTAATCAGAAATTTTTAGTTCTTAATGTAGTATTTTCTAGCCTTTTTATTCATATTTTTCACATTCCAGTTTAAAAAATGCCGAGTATCGTCGTCGACTGCACAATAATCGCAATTTATAGAGGGTATTAACATTAACAGATGTTTCGTTTTGTTAGTTGTAAGTAGGCTGTTAAGGTTTTTATGTTGGTAACGCCACGTAGCGCTCTGTATGAAAATCACTGACTGTGCTGTGTGCAGTCTGTGGCTGGGTGGCATTGTTGGAATTTGCTATTGTAGTGTTGGGCAGATGGATGTGAACAGCGCGTAGTGTTGCGCAGCTGGAGGTGAGCCGCCAGCAGTGGTGGATGTGGGGGGGAGAGATGCTAGAGTTTTGAGAGCGGACGATATTGACGTGTGTCCGTCAGAAACAGGAAATTTGTAAGACTGGATATCATGAACTGATTTATATATGATGACTTTTGAACATTATTAAGGCAAATGCAATGTTTGTTCTCTATCAAAATCTTTCATTTGCCAACTCAGCCGATCAGTAGTTAGTGCCTTCCGTAATTACAATCTTTTATTTAGCTGGCACTATTGGCGCTCGCTGTATTGCAGTAGTTCGAGTAACGAAGATTTTTGTGAGGTGAGTGATTCATGAAAGGTATAGTTTATTGTTAGCCAGGGCCATTCTTTTGTAGGGATTATTGAAAGTCAGATGCGTTGCGCTAAAAGTATTGTGTGTCAGTTTATTGATGATCAGAATAAGTAAAGAGAGCAATGTATTGAGTACGTTCAGTTTTACTCAGCTGTCTCTGTATGAAATAACGTAGAAGTATGCCAGCACAGTAATTCATAATTTTTCTTAGGGGACGTTTCATTGTAACCATGTGGCTTGCTCTTAATATATTAATGGTGATAATCTTTTTCCGCTTAAGACCACAATTAAGCGGTATTTGCTATTGGATAGCACAGTTCAAAATTTCTTTCAAGTTTAAATTATTGTTAGCCTTAACTGCAAGCCTCTGACAGTAAACATAATCCTGCAAGGAATTTATAGTGAACATCAGTTCGTGCACTTTTTTGCAAGATGGTCAGGACGTTTATTGCCCAGTAGTCCGCTGATTTCCTACGACAACCGTAACAGGCATATTTTCCGTTGTTCTCAAATTTGCACCATAACTGAAATTACCAGATGAAGACATGAAAAATCAAAGAGTACATGTGGCGCAACAGGACAAGCGAAAATGTAGTTACGGAAACCATCATGTGTCAGCGGAAAAATTCATAATTTGCAGGCGACTTGCTTGATGCTGACTTTTTGGAACTACTATTACTTTTTGGAACTATACTTGGCGTCGGAAGACCTGTCCCTCAGCAGAAAGACACTCAAGCAAGGTCATGGACAAACCGGTTGCAGGAAATGCTCTTGGCAAGAACGGTTGGATAGCCATAACAATATAACAATTAAAATGGAAGCGTTACTGTAATTTAGAGGGCCAAAGCTGAACCCTTCCAGTCTACTTACGGAAAACTGGAACAAATAACCACTAGAAATTTATGTACCTTTCACCAAGTACAATCAGGAGCACCGCAGGACTTTGGTCATTACAGGTCCGGCCGGGCACGATACATTTACTTCTACAAGTTTACTCTGCAATTGGCTCTTATGTGTTTTACAGAGGATTTATAGATAGTCTTTCTATTTCTCGATCGTCTCTCTCTCGATTAACACGTATGAACGACGAACACCTACGTCTTTTTGTGCGAACGCTGATGTCTCGTATTTTATTACGATAGTTGTTTCTCCCGAGGTAAGTGAAATTCAACACTATGACTTAACATTTGAGGAAGAAATCTGGTGACTGGAATTTCCTGAAAATATCTCGCCGCATAGAAAAACGCCTTTGTTTTAATGATTGCCACCCGAACTCTCTCATTACTTCCCTGACTCTCTCCATCCCATTTCGCGATAATACAAAACCAGCTGTCCTCCTTTGGGCTTTTTCAATGTCCTCCAACCATTTAAACGATCACACACCGCACAGTAGTACTCCAAAATAGGACAAATAAACATAGATTGTGCAGATAAGTGAACGTCAATTGATCGTTGCAAGGAGGTACGATTAGGGTTTCATCAAGTCGAAGACAAGACAAAAATGGACTAAGAGTTCGGATTTGTCTAAGATTTGGTAAGATTTGGAAGGAAATCCTCTGATTCGTTTACAAAGGAGCCATCCCGGCATTCGCATTAAACTATCCACAAAGAAACTAAATATGAATGACTCGTTCGTCCCGCACAGCGCCATCTCATTCGGTCGATTACTTGGTGGGCAGGTGAACACGAAATTGTACCAAATTGTAACAGAAGGTGAATTATCTGTTCTACCAGTCACGGATGGAATCACTACTTTTGAATCGACGCCACGTGTTCACCTTGAAGACGATTCAAATCCCGGGGAAACATTAAAAACGCAAATGCATCAGGGTCTGTCATCGCATGCAAATATTTAGGCATGTAGAAAAAAGTAGAACATTAGAAGCAAGCGGTGATAGATTTCCTTGGCGTCCATCTCTAAATTTACAGTAGAAGTATCATGTATTCTGTATTTTGTCCCTCATCAAAAATATGAGACAATATTGCGGTTCGAAAGTCACTCATCTAGATTTGACAAGTAGGCAGTTGAGCAGCAGTCTCGAGTACGATTCAAACTTCTGTATTTGAGCACAAACGGGAAGAGTTTTTCAATATTCAAATATGTCGGCCGGCCTATGTGGCCGAGCGGTTCTAGGCGCTTCAGTCTGGAACCGCGCGACCGCTACGGTCGCAGGTTCGAATCCTGCCTTGGGCATGGGTGTGTGTGATGTCCTTAGGTTAGTTAGGTTTAAGTAGTTCTAAGTTCTAGAGGACTGATGACCTCAGATGTTAAGTCCCGTAGTGCTCAGAGCCATAGATATGTCATTAGAGACTCTGGAGCTATATATTGTGATGGATGTTCTTTGACTCGTAGTCAATCGATGTAATACAAGCTCGACTTCTCAGGAGATATCTTAGTTAATGACCTACGGTCGTCAAAGCTGTTTCATATAGTACTAGCGCTAGCAAATCTGGTTGGTTTACTGGAATTTTATACCACATATTTCATGAATATAAAGTATAGTTTTTAAATACAGTCACAGCAATAAACTGTAATGTAACCCTA
Source organism: Schistocerca nitens (assembly GCF_023898315.1). NCBI lineage: Eukaryota > Metazoa > Arthropoda > Insecta > Orthoptera > Acrididae > Schistocerca > Schistocerca nitens. The sequence continues at coordinate 618,088,964 of NC_064614.1, forward strand.
GTCATTCTGTATAGGTGAGTAGTAAAATTTGATGTCAAGAATAGAAAGATCTAATTACGAAATAATTATTCCATATCTGTGTAGATCGATACTTTCTTTTGTGCGCTCTGAATAGCTTCTCGTAAAATACGTCCTTAAGTCAGCAGTATTGTATTCCCTATTTTTGTGAGATCGTTATAATTCAACACTGTCTCACAACCTCAGTTGTAAAATTATGCCCGACGACTATGTTGAGTACTGGATGCCACGGCATTAGAAACACCATTTAATGCTTTGAATATTTGACTTCAAATATCAAAAACGGGTGGAAGTATCGTACGACTTACTAATACAATTTTTTTTTGCAAATGGAGTGTCACGTTATTTTGTGCGAAGTTGAGGCAACAGTGAGCAAATAGTTCAAAGCAGATTCACGATGAGTCATAAGCGCCATTAAAAAGTTATCTTATTCTTGACGGGAATTGCTAGTCAAGCACGACAAATATTTTGCTACTGATAACGTCGGCAGTAATTCGTTACTCTGTGGTGCGGTTTCAACCGGTATAAAGCAGAAACTCCGCCAGTTCGTCACTCCCACAGCCCAGTCGTTGCGAAAATCGCAAGTATTGGGTCCTGCACAGGAAGGAACAACGAGTATGATCATGAGTGTTATACCATTTGATAGGCCGCTGATTTTAATAGGAAAATAAACTCCGACGACACATTGTATGTGGGAGGACTGCGTTTCAAATCAACCTGTCTTAATGGACTCTGAGCTTACACTGAATGGGCCCCCACCATTTTGTAGCGACTTGTCTTATAGCAGCATCGTCAAAGATTGACGTGTATTTTACGCTGTCATTACATCATTATTGCGCCCTCTAAAATCACATAAACGGTCAATAAAAAGTTTTAAACATACTGCTGGCCATTACCAATTAAAACTGTATGAAGACGGCATGCAGCAATCGATAATTGGCATGAATGTAGTATATGCTTGGATATGCAAGTGATTAATATTCTAACGCCACAGTGTAGATAGGAGTATATCCATCTATCTCTGTATACTGAGGAAGGCTACACTGCGGGTTTCTCGTTCATAAATCGCAACGCAGTGTCGGTTGTTTGTGAGAAAATCCCACGACTGTCAAGCGAATACAGTAGAGACAAATTCAGGAGGGTCATAGTAACTGCAGGATCTCAATAGCCCCTAGCCACCAGCGTCCGAGAGGACGGACTTATTGTTCGCTCAACTGTGCGGTATCGTACGGCCACGTCAGGTACCTTGAATTAGAAATTAGCTTGTTTGCGGCAAGACAAGTATGCAAATGGATAGTACAACGACGTCTGCTGGACCAGCTCATGGACTGGCAGCAAGACGGCCGTTGTTGCAGCTCCCTTTGACACAGCAGTATAGATGGAGCCGAGTCTACAGCGGTGCGAGCGCCTTACAACAATGCTAGATACAAGAGTGTCACCACGTCGTCTTTTCAGACGAATTCTGCATCGCCATCGACGTATCTGTGCATCGAAGCTTGGAGGATAACGAAACTAAACAGACTGCATTCCTCATCCTCATTTGGGTCCAGCACCTAGTCTGTTGGTGTGAAGTACCGTTGGGTATACAATGTGATTTCCGCTGGTTCCCATAGCGGGTAATATGGACACCATCAGTTACATTTTCGACTCGTAATACCTATTTTCGATTACTCCGAGCCATTTCCGTCCAACAACATAGAGAACAACTGCATGTTTCCAATGCTGTTCTGACCTACTTCGAAATGGAGTGTGTTCAGCTGTTGCCCTGGTCAGCACGTCCTCCACATCTCTCACCCGTCAGAAAGATTGGTGAACTCTGGTACAGATTTGAACCAGCATAGATGAAGCACCTGCATTTGTCATCCAGATTCACTACGATTTAATAACTAGCCAAGTCAGAGCCATTGTTGCTGCCAAATACGGCACATCTGTACAAGATTTTGAGTACTGCATACTCTCAAACCACACACAAATTAAGTCATATATTCTTTTATTCTGTATATGCACAATACATAAATATCACTAATTGCTGTTCTTCCTGGCCTTGTAATACAGCATGTAACGGTTATAAGTGCAGATATATATATATATATATATATATATATATATATATATATATATATATATATATATATATTACCTTAATATGTACACTCATCTGCGTGTTGCTTTTCTTTTTCTTTTCGTCTGCGCTGAATATTCTTCCCTAGACGCTTCACAAACTTTACGACCTGATGTTTTCTGCACGGTTGTATTCCATTACCTCTGTCAGTATACGCTTAACATTTTGCATCCACGCTTCCACACTTCAACAGCTAACCTGCTGCCCAGGGGAAATAAGCGTTAATGGCTTGCTCTTGCCACATTTACTTGGAACTACTAACCATCCTAACAACATAAGACTTGTAATGGCTATTAGTCTGCAAATTACGTAAATACTGGAGTAATATTGTTCGGTACACCGTCCTCAGTCACCTATAGAAATATCTGCACTCATGCGCATTACGTTCTATATTAATGGACAGGAGTAGATGACGTCTCCAGGTATTACCAACATAAAATAAATCGTATTTAACTAGTACAGGATGAGATGTAGGAGCATTCGGCGAGAGTCATGGCATCGGAGCCTTATCGGTGAGGGACGGCTGAACCGACCGTGACAGCAGCCGGGCTCCCCAAGCCTCCGGCTGACCGCTGCTTACTGCAGACGGCAGTCCTGGCACATTACACAATTCTCCTGCAGAGGACCTGGCCGCAAAAAGCAACAGGTTTGCCGACCAGTTTTGAGAATATCCGGCGCGGATCTGACCTTGGCTGTAGTCACCAGCCGGAGGTTTCCGCTGCCTCCTTCCACAGACAACAGGCGTCTAAGAGCAGGATGCACGCGCTGTCTGCAGAGTCCTCGTCAACGACTAGGAAATGAGCAGCTGCGTGAGGCTCTTCTTCTTGGGGATGCTTCCGATACCTCATATGAATCGACAGATCGTGGATATGAGTGGTTATAATTTCTATAAGAAACTGACAGCGTACAACTACTAGGAATTTTCTAAATAAACAACTAATTTTTGTATGTGTGGACATTCCCTCATAAAATTACTTAATTTAAAAAAATTCTTTAGATTACCTTAGAATATTTCAATTTTAGAACTAAAAATTTCCCATTGAGATGGTATCATCTGAAAATGGATTCTGTAATTCTGTGCTACGAATAGAAGAAAATTTTTAATTCGTGAGATGACAATAAATACTATCTAGTTTAAAGCTAGAAGTTCTGACTAACTGGCCATCCAGCAGATTTCAGTACATACAACACTTATTACACAGATCCACTTACATCCCAAATAAATAATTATTTCGATTTTGAACTCGATGTTGAACAGTTCAGTCTTGCAGTAGTACCAAGATTGTGTTATCAATAAAACCGTAATTTGTAGGACATGTTACGTAAGTCCGCAGCTCGTGGTCGTGCGGTAGCGTTCTCGCTTCCCGCGCCCGGGTTCCCGGGTTCGATTCCCGGCGGGGTCAGGGATTTTCTCTGCCTCGTGATGACTGGGTGTTGTGTGCTGTCCTTAGGTTAGTTAGGTTTAAGTAGTTCTAAGTTCTAGGGGACTGATGACCATAGCTGTTAAGTCCCATAGTGCTCAGAGCCATTTGAACCATTTTTTTGTTACGCAAGTGTGAAGTAAATATAAACTTCTGAAACGCTTCTAAAATAATGATTAACTGCGACAGTGCATGTTTTTATCTTTCATTTCAATCAGTTTATATGGCTTGATTCGCATCTGGTTGCGTAAAGGTGGTAGCGCTTCCAACCTCGACTAAATACGAGAATGTAAAATTCCGTAAGAGTAGTCCATGAACGACAAGGACCACGTCTTCTTATCTTAAGAAGAACGCGTGATAAGTAAATTGACAAATACCAAAGACTGGAATTCATAAACAGTTACAGTTGATATGGTCTGTATGGGTACACGATGCTGATAGTTGCTTCTAAGAAAAGTGTGATTTCACACGAGCATGCCAAAACACTGCAAAATACTGCTGCGGTTGTGGGTATATAATATAGTGATTTAGTGTAGGTATCCAAAACGTTCAATAAATAATGAATCTGCAAACGACATCTGAATGTATTTCCACGTTTTCCCATATATCCAATGGAAAAAAAATGATACATAGAAGATATATGACCTGTAAGTATGCTGTTTAGGTTTTTATGTTGGTAACGTCACGTAGCGCTCTGTATGAAAATCACTGGCTGAGCTGTGTGCAGTCTGTGGCTGGTTGGCATTGTTGGAATATTCGCTATTGTAGTGTTGGGCAGTTGGATGTTAACAGCGCATAGCGTTGCGCAGTTGGGGGTGAGCCGCCAGCAGTGGTGGATGTGTGGAGAGAGATGGCGGAGTTTTGAGAGCGGACGATCTGGACGTGTGTCCATCAGAAACAGTAAATTTGTAATACTGGATATCATGAACTGATTATATATATGAGATGACTTTTGAACACTATTAACGTAAATACATTGTTTGTTCTCTGTCAAAATCTTTCATTTGCTAACTATGCCTATCAGTAGTTAGTGTCTTCAGTAGTTAGAATCTTTTATTTAGTTGGCATTATTGGCGCTCGCTGTATTGCAGTAGTTCGAGTAACGAAGATTTTTGTGAGGGAAGTGATTCATGAAAGGTATAGGTTATTGCTAGTCAGGGCTATTCTTTTGTAGGGATGCGTTGCGCTAAAAATATTGTGTGTCAATTTAGTGATGATCAGAATAAGTAAAGAGAGAAATGTCTGAGTACGTTCAGTTTTGCTCAGCTGTTTGAACATCAAATAACGTTAGGGGTTTACCAGCACAGTAATTCATTAATTTTTCTAAGGGGATGTTTCAGACCCAACAGATTTTCCGGTAAACGCTGCAGATGATATACTCCTTACGCGCAAGCGCGATAAAGAGAGTAACGGTGTGGATGGAACAATACATCCTAAAAACAGTCATGAAATGAGACACATCCGTGTCTTTCAAAAAAATTTTCATTAACTACCTAATCAGCTGCGGCGACTGGTGGGCTAGCAAACGGTCGCGGATCGAATATCGACATCGGTAGGACTTGCGACTTCAATCTGTGTGTCCTTCGCAAATGCAATGTAGCGGAGGGGGCGGTAGGCGGCTGAGGTGTCGGCCCTAGTACTTCTCTGCTCTAATACCCATCCGCGTCTAAAGTTGTAAAGTGGTACAGAGTAAGGTACGAGAGGCAACACCATTGCTGCACTGGTATCACCGGTCCCCGTCAGATCATCGAAGTTAGCGCCGTCACGCTCGGACAGAACTTGCATGGATGACCGGCTAGGTCTGCCAAGCACTGTAGGCGGGTGGGGAGCATTTAGTCCTTGTGAGGCCAGATGAGGAGCTACTTAATTGAGAAGCAGCGACTATTGAGAAGCAGCGACTCCGGTCGCGATAACTGACGAAGGCAGGGAGAGCGGTGTGATGACCGCATGCCCACCCTTCCCTTACGTCCGTATTCAGGGACGCTTATCGACCGAGGATGATTTTCATTGTTTTATGCCTAATTAAGAAAAACATATTTGTTTCCATATCGAATTATCTCCATTATCCATACGCTTTAGAAAGTCACCTCCTTACATCGCTGTGCAAAAGTATCAAATGAATGATTTATTATTATTATTGTTGTTGTTATTGTTATTGTCATTTTTTTGGACATTTTATCGTCGTGGTACGTCTCTTAAATTCCTTCTCTGCTGTTTTCCCGTCACAGACGTTAATTTTTAATATTCATCACGTTACGAATAAGCATGAAATTGCAAAAAACTAAAACAAATAATGACAAAATTAAAAATAATACTTTTGTACTATTTATTGCTTGAGACTTATAACCGATATGCAGAGCAAATTTGAGGTTCCTTACACTACTGCAAGCACCTAGCGTTTCTTACTACATAAGTGTGGGAACTGTAACACGGCTCCGTAAAGGCTGTTAGTGCACTTTGCGATTATAGCCATTCCGTATTTCGATGAAAAGAAAAATTTTATCATGAAAATTTTGTCTGAAGGAAACAATAGGCGGAGGCGTAACCCTTTATATACAGGGCGTATCAAAAAGAATCATCCGATTTGGCACGTCTACATTTCTGAAACTAATAAATATATACAGTGATTTTTGTTTTTTTGATGAACGGGAACTCAAAAAGCTTTTTTCGTACCTTGTCATAGGTGTTCAATATGCTCCGCCTTGAGATGCACGGCATACGTCAATGCGGTATTCAAATTGTTCCCACACTGCAGCGAGCATGTCTTGAGTTACAGCTTCCACGGTTGCTGTTATGCGACGCCTCAGTTCATTCATTGTTGTTGGTAACGGAGGCACATAAACAGTGTTTTAAAACCCCCACAAAAAATAATCACAAACAGTCAGGTCTGGTGACCAGTAATGTAAGGCTGAATCATTTAGTGATACTTCGATTTAAAAATTCCCGTACTTCCAGATGCCAGCATGCTACTTAGCGAGAAGCATGTAATACTCGAGAGTTTGCTCTTTCCAACAGTACATTGTTCACACAAACATATCTCAAATAACATAATAGTTATGATTTTTTTTTAATTGGATGATTCTTTTTGGTACACTCTGTACTTCCGTGTTGCAACATATGCAACGGCGTTTGCGACAAGAATCCCGTATACGGCAAAATTTTTTAAACGCATCGTCATGGTCATTCGTGAGTGAATGTGGGGGGGGGGGGGGGGGAGTCACTTGTTTCTTGACGTGTAGGACTATACAACAAGTTCACTATCTGCAGGAAGAGACTCATGAGTAAAACAGTGCTGTAGAACATAGCCAATCTTGCTTCCGTTCTTCGTTTGCGAAGATGCAGGAATAAATGAAGAAAGTTGACGTCACTGTTGCACCTGAGAGTAGTAAAAATGTTTTGATAACTATGAAATCAAATGAATAGGTTGCCTAATTTACAAGGGAAAGAAAGATACAGGCAGTAATGAAGACTAGAAGTGACAATAACACCAACTGGAACACAAAATTAGTCACAGAGTAGAAGCAAGGAAAGAATTTTAAACCTTATGAATCGAAGACACAAAATAGTACATAGGAACAACGCTAGATGTCAAAATAAGAAAGGGCTTGAAAAATCCCTTCGTCTGCCCAAAGTCAGTGATCTGAAAACAGTAGTCCATATTTACAGAAGGAGTTTCTGGAACTAAGCTTATGTAGGAGGCTACAGTGTCGGAAAAGAGCCTTGGAATATCGCAAAAAATTGGCCAGGTGCAAGTAGGACACGCACATTGAAGGTTCCGTACAAATTTAATTATGTATATAGACAGTTCAATAATTCTGAGGCACGAGAATCTCGACCATTTTTGCCTCTTATTGGCATTATTATTGGCAGTATATCGGTCCCCGGAATTCCAAGATTTTCCAGAATGTTTTAATTGCAATAATATAAATGTGACATAAAATCTTGCATGAGGCTGGTGACCATTAATGTAATAATCAGTAGTTCTCTATTCGGGAGGATTGGATTGCAGTGGTAGAACTCGGACGTAAGGCAAGGAATGACTTTGTTGCTAATGTAACGCGTCTGCGAATGTTTGTATCACATGCAGCTTGAAATCGCCACGCATTCCAAGGCAAGCTGCAAGAGAAGTGGAGAAGAAGAAACAAGAAATCGACCCTAGACATCCTTTGTTCGGACATGACCTTCAACAGCCAAGACTGAGGTCAAGGAAAAGCTTCCTACAGAAAACTATGGCAATTGGTTCATCCCCCAGAACTCGCAGAGAGGAGCTTTGGCGAGACTCCCTAGCTGAAGACAATCACATAATGGTCAAGGAGGATATAGCCGAAGGTTCACACCTGTCATACGTGGCCTGGAAGACTTTGAACAGACTGCGATTTGGAGTGTCAAGGTGCAAAGCCAACCTCAGGAAGTGGGCTTCAGTAATGACGAGGAAACTTGTCAGTGTGGTAACGTACAGGACGAACAACATCTGATAGTCTGCAGGAACCTACCGGCTGCATGCATTACCTGTGATCTTGCTGCAGCCAGCGAAACTGCTGTGATAACCGCCGAATACTGGGCCCGTCAAAAAATATAATCATCTTGCTGCTTGTTTGTATATACGAGGGCAGTTCAATAAGTAATGCAACACATTTTTTTTCTCGGCCAATTTTGGTTGAAAAAACCGAAAATTTCTTGTGGAATATTTTCAAACATTCCCGCTTCGTCTCGTATAGTTTCATTGACTTCCGACAGGTGGCAGCGCTGTACGGAGCTGTTAAAATGGCGTCTGTAACGGATGTGCGTTGCAAAAAAGGGCAGTGATCGAGTTTCTTTTGGCGGAAAACCAGGGCATCTCAGATATTCATAGGCGCTTGCAGAATGTCTACGGTGATCTGGCAGAGGACAAAAGCACGGTGAGTCGTTGGGCAAAGCGTGTGTCATCATCGCCGCAAGGTCAAGCAAGACTGTCTGATCACACGCGTGCGGGCCGGCCGTGCACAGCTGTGACTCCTGCAATGGCGGAGCGTGCGAACACACTCGTTCGAGATGATCGACGGATCACCATCAAACAACTCAGTGCTCAACTTGACATCTCTGTTGGTAGTGCTGTCACAATTGTTCACCAGTTGGGATATTCAAAGGTTTGTTCCCGCTGGGTCCCTCGTTGTCTAACCGAACACCATAAAGAGCAAAGGATAACCATCTGTGCGGAATTTCTTGCTCGTCATGTGGCTGAGGGTGACAATTTCTTGTCAAAGATTGTTACAGGCGATGAAACATGGGTTCATCACTTCGAACCTGAAACAAAACGGCAATCAATGGAGTGGCACCACACCCACTCCCCTACCAAGAAAAAGTTTAAAGCCATACCCTCAGCCGGTAAAGTCATGGTTACAGTCTTCTGGGACGCTGAAGGGGTTATTCTGTTCGATGTCCTTCCCCATGGTCAAACGATCAACTCTGAAGTGTATTGTGCTACTCTTCAGAAATTGAAGAAACGACTTCAGCGTGTTCGTAGGCACAAAAATCAGAACGAACTTCTCCTTCTTCATGACAACGCAAGACCTCACACAAGTCTTCGCACCCGAGAGGAGCTCACAAAACTTCAGTGGACTGTTCTTCCTCATGCACCCTACAGCCCCGATCTCGCACCGTAGGATTTCCATATGTTTGGCCCAATGAAGGACGCAATCCGTGGGAGGCACTACGCGGATGATGAAGAAGTTATTGATGCAGTACGACGTTGGCTCCGACATCGACCAGTGGAATGGTACCGTGCAGGCATACAGGCCCTCATTTCAAGGTGGCGTAAGGCCGTAGCATTGAATGGCGATTACGTTGAAAAATAGTGTTGTGTAGCTACTTTTAGCTACAGACTTGGGGAATAACCTGGTGTATTTCAATGCTGAATAAAACAACCCCTGTTTCAGAAAAAAAATGTGTTGCATTACTTATTGAACTGCCCTCGTATTATTGACTCTGTGTCATAAATACTACTGTACATATTTAATTTTGCAAATTTGTTATGTGAATCAATACTTATTAGTTTTTGTAATTATTTTATGTCTTGGACTCAAAAAATAAAATAATGATGGATATCTCATGATGGATAATGGCTCTGAGCACTATGCGACTTAACTTCTGAGGTCATCAGTCGCCTAGAACTTAGAACTAATTAAACCTGACTAACCTAAGGACAGCACACAAATCCATGCCCGAGGCAGGATTCGAACCTGCGACCGTAGCGGTCGCTCGGTTCCAGACTGTAGCGCCTAGAACCGCACGGCCACAGCGGCCGGCATGATGGATAAATTCTGAAAAGCTACATATGAGCAAAAAGTTATTTCATGCCTGATGTTTAACTTTTACCATTGCGACGCAGTCAGTTACAATGCAGAACCACTGATAAACGTAATTTCAATTTGACGTCGTATAACAAATGACAAAAGAAATAATTTTTTCGTGTCATATAATTACAGCTTCACAATTTTCGGGTTTTTTCCTTTATTTGTACTGTAAAACCTTGCTTCCTGCCAAACTTTATGATTGTATGGCAACGAGGAATACTCTATTAGTTTTGATGTGTAACTTTGCGAGCATGAAAATATGTGACATAAATTGCCGTATCTTTTGATTTCGTTGACTTGGAAGCTTCAATGTTTTACACCGCCAAGCAACCATGGACCTCAGTATGCGCCACAAATTTCAACGTGATAGGTTTTTAACAGTCGGACAGACAGGCAGACAACGGACAATAAAGTGATCCCACAAGGGTTCCGTTTCTACCGATTGAGATACGGAACGCTACGAAGGGGTAGAGGACATCAGAGTGCCGTGAATGAGACGCCAGAGTGGCAGCTTCGATACGACTTTTGACGAGGTCGCCCGCCAGAGGATGCCCTCGATCTTGGTGAGTGTTGTGTCCTTGTCAGGCGAGCTTAAACGGAGCGCGCGTCTGGTAAACATCGCAGCTGCGCACGGGTCATCGACTATCGTCCTCTGCGGTGCTCGCCAGTCACAGCCTTGAACTTGGCCGACTTTCAGCTCTCCCTCTGCCCAAACACACACTGAACGCACTTGCCGACACTCTCTTCGTGTTTGCGTCAGCTACTGAGGATCCCAAACAGAAAATTTTAAAAATGTTATCGTTTATTAGCGCTTTGCGACGCTCCATTTCTGATTAATTAGGAATCCAGGCGACGTTATTTCATTCAGACTCTCACAGTCGCTGTTTGTTTCTCACGGTAGCCCCTTAATGCACTAATTAAACTCTTTACAGCTTTTTGTCGAATGAGGCAAATCTGATGGAAATAATCGAGCTCCTTATTTTCAAACTGCTAACCCTGCCTAATTCGTGTACTGGGCAGTGCCAGTAACAGGCACAAGCTGAGGTTTAAAACTCGTGAGGCCGTTGAAGTATCACCTCAATCAGTCGACAAGCACGATGAGGAACGCATTACAAAGAAATGTTAAAAAGTGTTAAACAAGCACAAGTTCCGTCGTATGAGTCCCGCACGGTTTTGGATGAAGATGTGTTCGTTGCTTGTGGCCAATGATAGATAGAGTAAATTCGTGTGGAACTGTTTTTAGGGAAACCTCTTGGTCTTGGGTCAACTGTCCAATTGGAAAGCCGGCCGCGGTGGCCGAGAAGTTCTAGGCGCTTCAGTCCAGAACCGCGCGACTGCTACGGTCGCAGGTTCTAATCCTGCCTCGGACATGGATGTGTGTGGTGTCCTTAGCTTGGTTAGGTTTAAGTAGTTCTAAGTTCTAGGGGACTGACGACATCAGATGTTAAGTCCCATAGTGCTCAGAGCCATTTGAACCATTTTTGAACCAATTGGAAAACTGCTCTTCTTCCGCGCGCTTTGTCACCTTTCCTTCGCGAAGTTTGTCGTGACGGGAATGTAAGCGTATACTGTACATCACTTTCGCGTGCACAGTTTAGCATACTGTTTGTATTGTAGACGATGAGAGAGGGAGAGAGAGAAAGAGAGAGAGCAATTCGGTGCTATACGTAACCTGTCCCTTTAGAATAGCGCCAAGGGAGTCGCCTTGCTTAGCGTTCCCACCAGATGAACGGATCACTGATGTGTCGCGCTTTGGTTCCGTATCACGGTCGAGACCGGTTTAGAATTTAACACAAGCCATTCACACAATGGTTAATGATCGGCAACCGCTCGTTTTCCTGCCAAATACTGCCGATGAAAATTTCTTCCAGCAGCAGGATGTGAAACGCCAAACCCTGGACACTAGTGTTCAGTAGACACCTCTGATCAAGAGATATGGTACCTGCAGAGGAAAAGCCCCTGTTCCCGATAGTGGGGACCAGCTGGACGGGATTTATGTTTGTAAAAAGGAAGAATGACTACAGCAGTGGTGCAATAGTAACAAGAACAATCAGTAATGGATTTTCTTCACGTGCGGGTACATGCGCTCGACGCCCAGTATCGACGGAAAGCGTCGATTTGTTCCCCGTTACAAACAAAATGATGTTTAAAGCGGAATTTTACGTCTCCATCGATAGAGCGGTCCCAGTTAGCGACATTCGTTTTATCGTTATGTATTAACAGGGACACTAAAACACGAAAATAATGACAGGATCGCCCTTGTAGGCAATGACAGCTACGGCCATGTGGCAGCGCTACTCAGTCGCTGCTGGAATACAAGGACATTCTTCTGTTTTACTGTGCCGTTAAAACATATCGATAAAAAGAGTATCGCACTAGACCAATTTGGGACCGCTCTATCGAATGGACAGATAAAATTTCCCGTTTAAAGATTATTTTGTTTTAACAAAAAGCAAACCAGCGTTTTCCGTCGACACTGTGCGCCGCATGAGAGACGTAATGAGTGGTATTTGTTTTGGCTGACGCCAGCTACACAGCGCAAACACAAAATTGCAAATATCTGCCGGAACACCAGAGAAAATGCTCCTGACGACTCTTAAGAGTGACACCCCGTATGTGCATTGTGCAATAAAGGTCATCTTGCATGACAGAATTTGAAAGCCTACGATGTTTTTCTTATGGTTTCATCATTCTTTAACGTTTACAGTTTTATAGCGTTAGTCGAAGGCATAAACTGCTTAGTTCAGTTTACATAGCATATTGAATGCTATCAGAGTGAAGAAGCCCAAAACTGCAGGACAGCTGTCTAGGTAAGACAGGGGGAAGAGGGGGGGAGGGGAGAGCAGCTACGGGAAAGACACAGTTTTCCGTGATTCTCGGATGCTTAATATTTTCCCACCAGTGATTCTGCAACACCAAAACAAAGGGAAGACATACGGAATTAAAGAAAATATAAACTATAAACGTACAGGGAAAATAAAGTATTTTCTGAAAGAGAACAGAAATGCCGCAAAATTTGCCTAAGCAGCTTTCTGAAATGCTTGGAAGTTTCTGGTACACACGTAAAGTAATTGGAAACGTTTATGGAAAACCCTGAACAGTCCGAGATAAATGCTGTAATTTTTTTTTTCACATGCTGAAAACTAAAATGTTAACATAGCGATGCCGCTCGTCCGCTGTGTCAGCCATCAACCTGTATCGTTATTTGCACATAAGTATGTTGTAGTCTGTACCCCGTGGTTAAAACTTCGCTTTCCCGGCTGTTAATTTTGGCTTTTCCAAATCACACTTCTCCTTCAAGTAGCTTTCAGAAATCCCAGAAAGAAAAAGAGCGAGACTGTACGGCGAACAGAACTCATCTCACAAGCGTTTCAGACAACCCCCCTGACTGCTCGACTACAGCTGTCTGGACTGTTCCTCGTACGCAGTTTTTCCTCTCACGAGCGAAACTTGCCACAGCCCGCCGCTGCCCTGCCCTCGACTGCACACAGGCTCGCTTTCCAAAACAGCGCTGTTGGAGAACAGGTTTCAGAGAAATATGACCCAACAACTAAATCAAAGCTGCATTCTGTTGTAATCTTTTTCTCACTAGCAATGTCAGTGCACGAGACGCGAAATGTTAATAAAGTTGGACGGGGGCCTTCAGCACGAATAAGAAGACGTATGAGATGCTCGAATGCTGGTCCGGAAACAGTTATAAGTGGACACATTGAACCCAAAGAATGTGATGCTCGCGAATGAGAAATATAGCCTCTTTATGGAAATACACAAAGGCTATTCAGTTTGTTGAAGAAAAGTTCAGCTGCACACGTGCTGAAGAAATATGGCCAATGTCGTCTACTTCTTCATCAGCATCTACATCTGAACCGATCCTCTGCAAACGACTGAATCGCATGACAAAAGATACTTCCCACCATACCTCATACACAGGGATGTCTGACCTAACTGAGTCCTGAATACAGATTTATTGTCTTATTGACCCATGTCGATTTTGAGGTATTTTGTCCAAAAAATGTGATTTAAGACTCACGTGCATAAATTGAAAAAAAGGTACGTTTACTGTGAGATTTCGTCTGTAGATTTTGTCATCGTCCAAGATAGCATCAAACTGAAAGCCCAGTAATGGGATGACAGAGCGTAGACTTCACTACCTTTCCTCAACACCGCCGACAGACTGCCACCTGTTTTGCCTAATACTGAGCGTATATAATTATTCTATTTTCGCGTCCCTACAAATTGCTTTATCCATGTATTTATAAGAAATTTCAGTTGTGACTCAATGGATTGTGTGTTTCCTCAAGTGCACACTTTCACATTTCTCGACTTTTAATGCAAGTTGCTAATCTTTGCATCAGTCTGAAATCTTATCACAATCTGACTGGTTTTTTGTGCGGCTTTTTACGAACAGGACATTATAGATAACTCCATGATCTGCGATATATCGAAAGATGCTATTAACAGTGTCTGCCAGATGATCATGCTGACCATTAAAAATGCAGCCCCATGAATACATCATGCAACAAGCTTCAATTCCCATTAACTGTTCTTCATGCCTCCAAATGAACAGCATTTCAGCAAAGCCACACAAAGTAAGTAGGTTTAACACTATCTACAATTTGTATATGGGATGTAACCAATACAAGTTGCTGACTGAGGACGGTGTACTGAACAACATTGCATCAGTATTTCCGTGATTTGCAGACTAATAGTTACAGTCATTACAAGTCATATGTTTTCGGCTGTTTAGTAACTGCAAGTATATGTGGCAAGAGGAAGCCAATAATATTTACTTTTCGCCTGGCAGGAGATCATATGTTGAAGTGTGGATGTACGGACGCAAAACGGTTAGACTTTTGGATCATCAGGTAGTACATATGTGACGTGTTTGTGGGATCACTGTTCGCCGCAGAGAAGAAAGAACCAAGTCACTGGTGTGTACACATATTAATGTACCACGTATACGTAAAAATATCTGCACTTACGCACGTCACATCCTGTATAAGGAAACACTGCACAGCGGGTCTCTCACTCATAAATCGCTTATTAACGTTGTTTGTGAGAATATCGTGTGACACCCCGTGTAAGCGTGAGAAACGTGTACCAGAACATGTTGGAATTCGAAAGAGGCGAGGTCGTGCCCCTATCGACACTGCACATTGTCGTTCACAGTATTGTTATTCACATATCGAATCGATGGGTTGTGATCGTCATGCTCAACGCCATGCCGGATGTCAAGTCTCCTACACGCGGCTAACACCTGAGAGGACAGACATTCACTCAGCAGTGCACGATTGTGTAGTCACATCACGTACTTTTGATCAGTAAATTAGCTTGTTTGCAGCAAAACAAATATCCACATGCACCGTGAGACGCCTTCTGGAGGACCGCAAACGGTAAGGAAGGCAACCATTACTGCAGTTTCCCTGGATGTGGCAGGAGAGAGGTACGCGCAAATGTTAGCGTGCCTGATGGCAACACTCGGCACCGGGTGGCAGCACGTCGTCTTTTTAGACAAGTCTCCATTCTGCATGCAGCATCACGATGGACGCGAAGGTTTCGTGGGGTGTACGCGGCGTGGTGACATTGGCTGTCACTGGGTACACAAAATGATCATCTCCGGTTCACATGCCTGTTAATTTGAACAGCAATCGTTAGATTACTGATATCTTAAGACTGGTAACTATTCCCTACCTTCGAGGTCTCCGCGACATACCTTCCAACAAGATAACGCATGTCCGCATATTGCCCTTTCTGTCCTGACCAACATCTACACAGGTGTTCAACTGTTACCTTGGCATCACTTTCCTCAGATCTCACACCCATTCAAAAACATCTGGTCACGAGCTGCTTATATACTGGAGCCCACTCTTCCACCAGCCACTACCAACACTGGAGTGAAACAGCATGGAATGGCGTACTCAGGTGTCTCTTCGAAGCTTATTAGACTCGATACCGAGCCTGGTTGGGGATGGCAGCTAGATTCTGCTAGAGATGGCAGCTCAGAGTACTAAATTCGCCGTCCTGTATACCAGTAAATCGCCTGAAAATTTAACTGTGGATCCTTCTTATCATACTCTATACACACAATAAGAAAAATTTCGTTATTTGTTGTCGTTCTTCAGTAATATAGAACATGAACGGCACTGGTCCCAACATGCTTTCTGAAGCACGCCTTTTAGGTACTTCTACATCTGTCAGTGGGACGGACTTTCAATGCAGTTTGAACTGGAAGTGCTTCCAGCTGTCTCGAGTGCCGGTAAGACTCTCACCTGTCAGTCAGTAAAGCAGGCAAGAGAGAGAGAGAGAGAGAGAGAGTACGCGCCCGTAGCCCGAGCCAGCCGCGACGGCCGAGCCGGTTCCGGCCGGGACGGTGGCCTGTCCTGGCGGGGTGAGCAGATTCAGGTTTGGAACGGCTCGGGTGCTGACATTTGTGCGGGACACGCCGGCGCGTGTTGGGTGTGGCGCTGGCCGCAGGGGCAGGGGCGCAGCCAGGCCGCGACGCCGCCAGCAGAAGCCGCCGCCGCCGCCTACTCCCCTCACCGAGCTAGGAGCTGCAAACACACGAGTCTCGTATTCTGGGAGGCGCCGTTTCACATTCCGTCCGGCCACCCAGATTATCGTTTGTCCTGATTTCCACGTGTCGCTTAAGGCAATTGGCGCGCGATGATTATTTCTAACGGCATGACCGATTTCATTCCCTATTTTTTCTCCAGTCAGCCCTTTTTCTTGGTCTATAATGATCTCGCTTTCGATGGGACATTAAACTCACCTTCACACATCTCCCTCACCTCTTTCCAGTCTCTTCCTCCAGTTGCAACCACTATACCCTGGTGAAAATCAGTCTAAAGTCATGGATACTTGTAGGAAAATTAATATTGTCGGTTGGAATAGTTGTGCACAGTGTATACGCAATAGTATGAGATCCAGTACAACGTCGAATGCAAATACGTATTATCGCTTTTGATGTCGGTAGAGCAGTATACAACAAGACATCTACATTTATGCCATTGGTGACCGTACAGCTTTCTAGAATGAAATTATAATTAACTCAGTACCATTAGCTGCTGACGGGCGTTCATATAGATCAACGGGAACAGTTAAAAATGTGTGCTCCGATCGGGACTCGAACCCGGGATCTCCTGCTTACATGACAGACGCAATATCCATCTGAGCCACCTTTTTTTATTCTTTTGTTTTTATTTTAGGGCCTCCCATCTCCCCTTCTAGCCCTTCCATTCGTTCTCCTTCATGCGCCTTCTTCGGCGAGCTTCAATGCCCCACTTTTTTCTGTTTTTTGTTTTTAATGGGTTATGAAACTGAATTGCATCTTGAAGACAGAAAATTGTAAATTGTAATCCGGATTGATTACGGTGAAAATAACTCTCTCTATAATACTATTGACTGCATTAACGGAACACAAAATATTCTTCCATTAGAATTTAAACAAAAGTGAGAGAGAAGCAAAGTAAAAAGTAAGAGAGGAAATTAAACTTCTTCAGTGATGCAAGCCTTTTGCATGAGAATAGTTTTTCCCTACTATTCTTGTGCTGTGGCATGACTCCTGTTACTTCTTGGGAAAACCTGCTTTTTCGTGGTTCTGTTGAGGCCTTCACGGCTACCGTATCGGTCCCGGGGCACACGAAGTCCCCACCGTACTTCACCCTCAACAGCAATCCCCTACTTTGACAGCCTATCTTGTTCGGTCGATTTCATTTTATTTAGGTATTAACCGATGCCTTGTTTCTGGAATAAAATTTGCATCATATTTCTGAACTTCTTTTTATGGTCTTTGTTCCGGTATATTTTGAAGTATTCGTCTTTCATATATTCTCGATATTCTTGTAGATTGTCATTGCCTTTGTTGTTAACAACATAATTGACAAAATTTCCGAATAGCCACAAGATGACATTGTTTTTTTGTGGTGGAAAGGAAATTTCTTCTGGGAAGAGTAAATCGTTTAGTGTGATTTCTCTCCCATCGGTCCGTTTGAGAAAAGCGACTTGCAATACAATGTCATTCCAAATATTCTTGTATCCATTACAGATGAAGCGATGCTTTAAGGAGTCCAAATTGTGACATTTTTGGCACACATTGGTTGCTGGTAGTCCCATTGAATACAGTTTTCATTGGTACTAATAATGTTGTTGACAACACTGTACCATGACGCTTGCACTTCTGTAGTGAGTGTTTTGTTATTTATATTAGTCCATATTTTTTTCCAGTTTTTGTTGGGATACTTCAGCTCCATTTTATTTTGGTTTTCGCGTGATTGTAACTTCTGTACTATATATTTACTTGTCCTCTTATTTTTGTCTGTTAAAATGCATGTCAAGTAGCTTAATTCTACATAAAAATCCTTAATATGCTTTAGGTTGTAATTTATGTTGTGAACATCTACTGGCGGCTGCATGCTTCCGGGTTTGAGAAGGTCAAATAGAGCGGCAGTTATGCTGTTCGGCTGTGTCCCTATAAGTTTTAGCGTTCTTTTAATGAAGAGGGCAGTGTTTTTCCTCCGAAGGTCTGTCAGCCCTAGGCCTCCGTTTTCGGGTCTCGATGTAGTCGTTCCTACTGCTACTCTAAAAATATGGCCTTTCCATACGTATCGACAGATTGTGCTCATTATAGATTTCACTATGTCTGGAGGTGTTGGTAAAATCTGAGCGACATATGCAGCTTTCGAAAGAACTGTACAGTTTATTAGTTTAATTCTTTGCTTGATATTTAAGTCTCTCGTTTCATGCAGTATTAAACTGCCTCTGATTTTTCCTAACACCTGTTTCCAATTAGCAGCCGTTGTTCTTAATGGGCAACTGTAAAAAGTTATGCCCAAAGCAGTGTGACGCTCCACCCTGTTTGCCCACGGTAGCTGCACATTGTCAAGACCCTGTAAATTTAAAAAGGAACTTTTCGTTTCATTTATCCTCGCACCACTTGCCCTGCTATAAAGCAATAACTTGTCTGTTAGCTGGGCACAGTCATCATCGCTCCTTACTAGAACTCCCACATCGTCAGCGTATGCATTTGTAACCGTCTTCAGCCCAGCTATTGTTATACCTTCTAAGGTTGTGTTCAAAAGCCGTAAAAGGGGTTCCAGAGAAACCACATAAAACAACATGGACAGGGGACTTCCCTGAGGAACTCCACTAGATATCAGTACTTCATTAGTATATTGTCCATTGATCGAGGTTTTGGTTCGTATGCCTCTGACGATGTTCATTAAAACCGCTAAGTTGCCATCATTGAAATCTATGTGTTTCAAGGTTCTGAACAGATATCCGTAGTTTGTCAAACGCTTTAGCAAAATCAATGAAGGCAATGCCTCCATTCGCTGACGATGATGAGAAAATAGAAATGATGTCTCGATATTCACATACAGTCTTAAAAATGGTACGTCGAGGGAGACACGTCTGGTAGCATCCAATGACTTTTTCTAAAATCGGTCCCATTTGTTCTTTAATTACACGTGCAACTACCTTGTAATCTGAGTTCATTAGACTGATGGGCCTCATTTTAGTAATATCTTTCGTGTCCGTACTCCTTCCCTTTGGAAGTAGTACAGTTACACTTTCCTTGAAAGCAGCAGGAATTTCCTCTCCCCTCAAGACGTCATTAACTACTTCCGTGAACTGGGAACCTATTAGGTGCCAAAAGGTCCTATAAAACTCCACAGGCAGGCCGTCTGGGCCTGGAGACTTACGTGAACGTGAAGATTTGAGTATATCAAAAACCTCGTCATTCGTAATTTCTAACGTTAAACCTCTGTTCTCCTCCTATGTAACAACTGCCTCTATTCCGGAGTTCTGTAAAAACTCTTGTACTGAGTTGTCGTCAGCAGCATTTCCAGAATATAATTGCTGAAAAAATCTATGTGCTTCAGTTACGATATCCCTTTGTTCTGTCAGGACTCTGTTATCTTCCGTTCTGAGGCTGGCAATAAAATTTCTTCTTCTGTTTTTTGTGTGTTGTATCAAGTGGTAGATGGAGGTGTTTTCTGCCTCCACCGTCGTTCTAGTGTGTGATTTGATGTGTAATCCCTCCAAATGTACCCTCTTGATACTTATCATTTTGGCTTTAACGTTTTTAATATTGAGAAAGATGTCTTGAGACATTGGTTGGTCGTAAAGGTCTCTTAAGCAAGAGTAGTTAAACTCCATTGTGTGTCTTGACCACATTGCCCTTTCTTTGGCGTAAGATATCAGCGCTGCTATTATCTTTTTCTTAGCGGCCATAGTCCACCATTCAATAGTTGTTCTATATTTAGTACGCATCCTTAAAACAGACTGCCAAGTTTCTTGCATCTTTAAAGCTAGAGCGTTTTCAGGGAGGGTATTGATATTTAATTTCCATAGTGGGCGACCCCAATATGTCTTTTGCCTGGTTAATTTGATGCTGCACCTGACGCCGAGGTGGTCAGAGAAGGCAGCTGGTATCACCTCGATACTACCGACTTTAGTGTCTAAAGTGGGGGTGACATATATTCTGTCGATTCTGCTCTGTGTAGCACCAGTGATATATGTGAAGCGAACCAGCGTCGGATATTTTATTTCCCACGCGTCAAACCACTTCAAGTTGGTGACCAACGCCTGCAGTTCTTGCGAGAAGTTAAAATTTGGTCGCTGATCCTTTTTATTTAAAACGCAATTAAAATCTCCACCAATGAAAATTTCGGCAGGGTTTTCTTGGAGTAGAAATAAAATGTCACTTTTAAAAAAGGGTGCCCTCTCTCGTCTCGCATTGTTGCCTGAAGGTGCGTATAGGTTTATAAAAGTGGTGTTAAAAATTTTGCAGCTAATTCCCCTCCCCGACTCTAAAAGGCACACGTTTGTCATCTCGATCCCTTCTTTAGCAAGGATGGCTGTTCCACACGCGTTTTCTGGAGCCACATTCAACACCTCTTTGTACCCTGAAACATACAATTCTTTGACATT
Source organism: Schistocerca nitens (assembly GCF_023898315.1). Taxonomy (NCBI): domain Eukaryota; kingdom Metazoa; phylum Arthropoda; class Insecta; order Orthoptera; family Acrididae; genus Schistocerca; species Schistocerca nitens. The sequence continues at coordinate 618,109,786 of NC_064614.1, forward strand.
AACTTCCTGCAGGAAGGCGATGTCTGTATCTGACTGATACAGAAAGTCCTTCACTGCAGCTACCTTTGCTTGACTCTGAATTTTGTTTATGTTTAAGGTGGTCACGTTATATGTATGTTCGACTGTAAGACGCTACAATCCACTGTGAGACGCTACAAGACAGTAAACAGAGGACACGGTATTGGAGCCGCGGACAATAACTTCGGGTTAGATATATATAGTGTTATTTTATTTTACTTGTATTCCATTGACGGTTTTCCTTCGTTTTTCTTTTTTTTCTTTCTTCTTAGAGTTCGGTGTAACAATTTTTAATAAAAAAATTCTTCCTCAAAAACCCCTTCCGCCCCCATTGCATCGGTCTGATCCTCCTTTTCGTCCGCCCAGTTAAATCGTGGCTCGGTGATGTCGTGTCCATGTCCTTGTCCTTGTCCAAGTCGGGTTTCATTGTCGATATCTGATGTCGTATTGTCATGCAAGGATTCATATGTTCCGTGTGGCGTGTCAGCCCGTTCTTGTCCCTTGTTCCGATCCGAAGACTCGCCGACCGCTTTCTTTTGTGTATCTTCGTCTTCCTCAGCCGCTCTATTAAAGGAGGGGCCAAATTCTCTGCAGCTTGATGTGCTCTTCGGCTCTTTTTATTTTTTGATGATTTCGGTGAAATCGTCGGTGAAACCTTTGGTGAACTTCCTGGCGACTCCATGGAAGGCCGAGGAGAAGTCACCTGTCCCGCCCTCGTGGCGGATGATTTTTGAGCTCCGTTAATTTCGGAGTCGGCCGTTGCTGCTCTTTCTACGACACGTGAGACGGGTGGTGTCATTGGTTCGTCTTTTTGTGCCCCTCCTTTTCCTTTGACGTTTCCTGAACCTGTCTGTGGTGTCCTGTAATCTGTATGGTTGTCAGTTTGCTGTTGTATCACTTCCTCTTTATGTCCATCCACTGTAGTTCCCTCTGGGATGTTGGCCCTTTCGTGTGTAACTACCGCTTCGTACTCTGCCATGTCTACATCAGGTATTATCGATGAAACTTGTCGCTCGTTGGAAGAGTTGTCAGACTCAGAGGGCAAGCGCGGTGCGTCCTCAGTGACGTCATTACTGGCCAGATTCTGATTGTCATCGTTAGTCAACTCCGCGGTGCTTCCCGTTTCCGTGCGCGCGTCGGAATGTCCCGTCTGCTCGGCCATATTCTGTTGATAGGGGGCCCGGCTAGCTGCCGCGGCAGCGTACGTCACTTGCATGCTAACAACTTGTCCTGGGACAGCCGCCTCGTTAGTCGGTAACTGAGGAACACGCCTTCTACTGCACTCACTTCTGACGTGCCCTGTGGCGTTACAGAACGCACAAGTCCGTGGCTGCCCATCATAAATTATGAGAGCGCAATAGCCATAGATATTCAAGTAAGATGGGATATGTCGTAAGAGCTCAATCTTAATCTAACTCCATTCAGAACCAGAAACATATATTGCTCCGACCATTTTTCTGCAATATTAGATATAACCCTACCATAGGGCTGAAGAGCAGCATTGATTGCTCCGGCAGGGACCTCGAACGGCAGTTCGAAAACTCTCACTGTTCGAATGCCTAGCCCAGCATGGGAAACAAGAACGTCACTAACGGTTCCGTCTGCATGATTAAATTTCATTTTGCCACCACACTTGACAACTATCGAGGAGCACAAATCAGAGGAAATCAATTTCAAAAAGACAGAATTGGAGACAAAAGAAAGATGAACGCCAATAATTTCGTCTCCTGTGATCTTAACTGTTTCTGAAAGCCACCTTTTGATCTCAAAAGCCTTTGGTCTTTTACAGGTCCAATCAAAAGTGAATCTAACCGTGTCTCTTCTTTCACAGTTAATTTCGTCATTTTAAATCACTGAAAGATGCAAAGTAAACAAAACGCTCTACTGACCTTCGTAACAGCCACACAGCCGCTGTTTACGCCAGCCCTCCTAGCGCTGCCGCCACACGTCCGTCCGGCTCGGCGGCCGAGCAGCGAATAGCCACCGAGGGCAGAGAGGATAGGGCGACTGCAGGGATTTGTCGCCGGCACGCTCCCCGTGAGACCCACATTCTCAACTTATAGTCCACCCACTACATTCGTAGTGTCCCTGCCATTATACCCGTTACTCGCGGCAGACAATCTACCGAGTCCCGTAAGAGTTCAGGCAAATCGTGTGCATCCGCACCGAAGAACAGATGCCAGCTTCACATCGTTTAAGGCTAATCGGCTGATGACCTTCTTCGGTGCGGATGCACACGATTTGCCTGAACTCTTACGGGACTCGGTAGATTGTCTGCCGCGAGTAATGGGTATAATGGCAGGGGCACTACGAATGTAGTGTGTGCACTATAAATCGAAAATGTGGGTCTCACGGGGAGCGTGCCGGCGAAAAATCCCTGCAGTCGCCCTATCCTCTGTGCCGTCGGTGGCTCAGATGGATAGAGCGTCTGCCATGTAAGCAGGAGATCCCGGGTTCGAGTCCCGGTCGGAGCACACATTTTCAACTGTCCCCGTTGATCTATATCAACGCCCGTCAGCAGCTAGTGGTATTGAGTTAATTATAATTTCATCTAAAATTCAGGTGGTACAGGGTAGAACTCGGAATAAAGGCTCTGTGTGGTGTTAGTGTGTGTGTATGTACCTTAACTGAAGATAGGGAGCAGAGACCATTAGTGACAGTGAGTATTCTGTGTATAAATCACGTATCTGACAGTATCATGTGGAAAACAGTTACTATGAGATGAAAAAGTAAAAGTCGGTGTGCACAAGGATATCAGACTCTCTAATCTTCAAATCTCCACGAAGTCGAACCGTTCAAGTACAGTTACTGATAATTTCTGTACACTGCAGAAAGAAGATGGACAGAACTGAAGATATGAGCAAGGTACAAAATTATCTGAGGCATCGAAACGGTTACTTTCGCTCAAATCAGGGGTGACCAACTGTTATTCTTCTCAACTTGTTGCTGATTTACAGTTGTCAGTATCTGCCAGACGCGTACAACAAATTTTGTCAAATAAAAACATCTTGCCTTCAAGAAACGAATGCAGAAACCTGCTGTATCATCCAAAAATAAGAAGACTAGATGCACTTCAGGATGCGATTAAATAATCTGTGACGAGAAGTAGTTTAATGTAGATGGGCCAAATGGATTTCAGTATTACTGGTATGATCTGAGAACAGAGCAGAAGGTAAGAAAGAGAAAGTGTTATGATAAGGGCAGCCTTCTGAGCTAAAGGTAGATCACGCTTTGCTTGGCTGGACACTAGAAGTTGCTCTAACATGGTACACTGATATGGTAGAGACAGAATTGACTAGAATGTATGACGACCTAGGGAATGAAAGTCTAATGCTTCAATAACATATTGCATCTGGTCAATCTTTGGGGAATACCTGCAAGGCGTGTTTATCACTATGGAGGGCAATTTGAGGTCGTATGTGAGCTGAAAAGTGGGATACAAGAAGAGTGGGTGACAACTACACTGCAAGAACTAAAAACTCTAACAAAATTAATACCGAACAGAATTTTTGAGGTAATTAAGAAGAACGTAGATTGGAGAAAGTGCTACCAATGCAATAACACAAAAGAACAGCGAGTGCCTTTATGCCTGTTTCGGTCCAGGTAATGGAAGCACCTCATTTGATACTCTTGCTATGAAAGAAACTACGTAATTCCGTCACGACTGCCTATATCACTTTAATAATAAATTTGATACAGTGTGCTTCAAACACTGTACTATTACCTTCGTAGGAACCTTGTCTTGGTACTGATTTCCACTACTATAGAAGACATGCACTGCAATGACACATTCAATGCCAGCAGGCACGTCCAGTGCGAGACTCGAAACTGCGATCTTCACTTACCTAGAAACACACCATCCAGGCCGTCCTCTTCATTGGAGGCTCTTACGCGTCATATACAGTGAACACAACTATGATCTAATAGTTGCGAAAATGTGTTCCTACTTTTTTACACGATACACTGAAAGCTCAAGAAAATCATAGGATGGTCATACTGCACAGAAATCACAGGCGAAACATGCTTGGATCATAAATCAAAACGACGAACAATCGTAAAAGCAGACTTCCACCAAAACATGTTTACCTAGCACACACGGGACCTGGATTTAATGAGTCTTTGCACAGTATGTGAGCTGCGTCTTCTAGCGTTTGTGTGTCGGTTAAGGGCGCTCAGCCACAAGGTTATTACCCGATCACGACAATATTGCACTTAGCGTTCCGTCGACGTTATCGGAAACACACAGTGACGTTACAGTAAGCAAGTGCAGTGATGGCTAAGGAAAACGTATATCACTGTGAATTATTTCAAGACAGTTGTGCATACATTATCAAGTGCTTCAGCGTGTCCTCATGAAATATAACAATAAAAACTCACGATAAGTCGACCAAAGCGCTCTCGCTCACAGGTGAAATAATATTATGGTAGATTAATACCACCACGTGTATTGCTAGCACAGCATGCATCTGAGCCATAAGAATGTAAACAGAACTGAAGAGGTTTATGATCTGTGCAACCCCGTCAACGACCCAAGAGACTGCTCTTGCGTACCTTGCATGTAACCTACCGAATAAGTATTCGCAATCTCAGAAGGATGTCTGTGTCTTCGGTTGTTTAAATTCTAGTCGTGGTACAGTATGATATGAATTTATTCGCTCGTTAAAAACAATGTAGAATCTAAACAAAATGCCTACCTTAGTTAATTTGTCGCATGAATGCGATGCTTATCTAGATCGTTTCATTGTCTCAGAAACTGACGCTCTACGCGATGCGATGTATGACAATTTGAAATTGTTTTTAGTCGTGTTTCATATCATCATATTTAATGCACTGCTAAGGAAACAAATGTGTTTTTATTGTTTTTTTCCTGTGGAAACCGAAACGATAAGATAATATTCGGATTTTGTGAGCATGGAAGTCATGAGAGACATCTTATTTTACCCTCTTTTGCGTCAAACCAGTCTGCACCGGCCGCTGTGGCCGAGCGGTTCTAGGCGCTTCAGTCCGGAACCGCGCTGCTGCTACGGTCGCAGGTTCGAATCCTACCTCGGACATGGATGTGTGTGATGTCCTTAGGTTAGTTAGATTTAAGTAGTTCTAAGTCTAAGGGACTGATGACCTCAGATGTTAAGTCCCACAGTGCTTAGAGCCATTTGAAACCAGTCTGCATCGTTTCCCGTCTACTCTTGAAATGTCATCTGATGGAAACGTAGTCTCCGATACTCAATAAACATTGTCACCTGACTTGTGTCATAATTTGTAATTGCCTATCAGCTTTGGTGTAAACATAGTGTGGTGTTATACCTCGCATGCTCACTAGTTCCGCTAACAAATGGAACGCAATGAAGATGATTCCATACCGTGTGGCCTTAGAAGTAACTGACTCGATCCTCTTTGAGGGTATGAATCAAGCAGTGATTTTGAACATAAATTAATCGAGGTTAATCATGGGGATGTAGGAGAACGAGAAGAACAATACCAAACTCGTAAGAATGGGAAGAGCCCAAACTGGTCTCCTTAATTGCGACATATTCAGCATTCAAGATTTACAAACAACAGGAAACGAATATTTGGCACTGTAATATGGATGAAAGAGTGCACTTGTGTTCAAATTCAGGTTCACATGTCATGCAGCATGAATTAAAATAAGATTTAAAATAAGGTTTACCAGATCGGAGTCAATGAAGCACCTAAAAGGTTGAGATGAGCGAGAGATTGTGTCGTTCAGTAGTTCAGGGTTTTAATTGCCATGTCGAATGGTCTTATTTGCATTCATCTCATTTAGAAGAGAATGGCAGTAGCAGGTGTTCTATGAACGTTATATTACTAGAGTTTTGTCCTCTATCTCCAAGTTAACTCTGAGTTATCCGCTAGTAGGTGGACGATACTTCCACGGCTGCACGAACTAAGCGAACACCGGAAATTTTCCGACAACAGAACCTTTTTCGGCCTTTTATAGTTCTTGAAAACAGCAGAACAATAACATAAGACTTCTTAATAATGACGATTAACGACCTCTTAGGACCAGCTGTATCACGTCCTGGAAGTTAAGACTAACGGGACCGGCAAAGAGTAGTTTTACGTCTATTGGCAAGTCAACATCGCGTAATGGGTCTGAAACAAGGCTCTGTCGGCAGACTTTAGTCACACATTGAGAACATTTCCAGCCATTTTTGAAAAAAAATCTTCCATAGCAGACACTAGCAAAGCATTATGTGGATATACCTGTTTCGAACAACTGTGGAATGTTATTCAGAATGATAATCTGTTCTGTTTACAGAATAAACTTAGTACTCGAAATACTTAAGTAGATAAAAGTTTGCTAATGATTGCCATAGAGCCAGCTTCAGGAGTTTCGCAGTTTTCATGGGGTTCAACCTTTCGCGGTCTATCTGTGCAAGTCATCAACGTAAAGCTGCTCAGTACAAGGTAACAGAATTACGTCACACATTCCTTGTGTAAAATCACTCAGTCGTCAGCCCTGAAGAACATCGCTCGTTTCCTGCCGTAGGTGCAGCGTACGGAAATCAAGGAAAATACGAACTGGTACAGTTACAACGCAACACTCTGCGCTTAGATTTCAGAGTCAAACCAAACGTTGCCATCAGCTTAGGGTAAGAGCGCCATAAACAGTTGAGACGGCGGCAGAACGAGTGTTGTAGCACATGTGCAGGCGAGTGTAAGCGCGGCGGTGACGTTGCCTCCGTGCGGCCGCTGTCACGGTCTCGCCGCTTCACGCCAGCACGCTGGCGACACACTTTCTCCGCTGCGCAGCCCGCAGACGCGCTCCTTTGAGCAATCTGAGGAGGAGGATGAAAAGGACGGCGGGAGTAGGGGGGGGGGGGGGGGGGGGCGGAGGAGCAGCACAGTTAAACCACCCTCCTACGTCACTGCCTCAGGTACCAGAGAGTGAAAACCAGGGAAATCCCGGTGGTAGAAGAAGACATTGTCACGTTAGAAATTGGACAACAATAAATCAGTCGGCCCTCTTGTAGTGATCATAGTCAGGGTGGATTTCTGTGTCCTTAGTTCCATCTCTAAGAATTTTGGTGTTTACGCCACATTTATTATTTCCTCGCCGTGTGTTATACTTATCATTGTGTAGTGTCTCTAGATGTGCAGAACTGAATATGTTGTCTTTTTAAAACTGAGAGTAAGAGCATTCGCAGAAAACCTTAAGACCTTTGTTTACCATTGCTTCTGTTTCTGTACATATGCTTGGACTGATAATGATACTAGTGTCGCCTGCAAAAAGAACTAATTCTGCTTTTTGTATACTATCGTTTACATATATGAGGAACAGTAATGGGTCAAATAGACCTCTCAGGGATGTCACAGTTCGTAGTGATAGACGGTAAATCATCGAGCAGAACAGAAGTCATATCTGGCGTTCCGCAAGGTAGTGTCATAGGCCCTCTGCTGTTCCTGATTTATATAAATGATCTAGGTGATAATCTGAGCAGCCCCCTTAGATTGTTTGCAGTTGACACTGTAATTTACCGTCTAGTAAAATCATCAGACGATCAATTCCAATTACAAAATGATCTAGTGAGAATTTCTGTATGGTGCGAAAAGTGGCAATTAGCACTAAACAAAGAAAAGTGCGAGCTCATCCACATGGGTACTAAAAGAAATCCGATAAATTTTGGGTATACGATAAATCGCACAAATCTAAGGGCCGTCAATTCGACTAAATACCTAGGAATAACAATTACGAGCAATTTAAATTGGAAAGAACACATAGACAATATTGTGGGGAAGGCGAAACAAAGACTGCGCTTTGTTGGCAGAACACTCAGAAGATGCGACACACCCACTAAAGAGACAGCCTACATTACACTTGTCCGTCCTCTGTTGGAATATTGCTGCGCGTTATGGGATCCTTACCAGTTAGGAGTGACGGAGGACATCGAAAAAGTGCAAAGAAGGGCAGCTCGTTTCGTGTTATCGCGCAATAGGGCTGAGAGTGTCACTGATATGTTACGCGAGTTGGGGTTGCAGTCACTGAAACAAATCGCGGTTTTCCTTGCAGCGAGATCAATCTACGAAATTTCAATCACCAACTGTCTCTTCCGAATGCGTAAATATTTTTTTGACACCCACCTACGTAGGGAGAAATGATCATCACAATAAAATAAGAGAAATCAGAGCTCGAACGGAAAGATTTAGGTGTTTCTTTTTCACACGCGCCATTCGAGAATGGAATGGTAGAGAAGTAGTACGAAAATGGTTCGATGAACCCTCTGCCAGGCACTTAAATGGGAATTGCAGAGTAACCATGTAGATGTAGATGTAGATGAAGCTCAGTTTTATGATGGTGATTTGTTCGTCTGATGACGATCTTAAGATTGGCAGTTCCACAGGTATCGATCAAGAAATGTAGGCCCTAGCACTTCGCCGGCCGGGGTGGTCGAGCGGTTCTAGGCGCTGCAAAAATGGTTCAAATGGCTCTGAGCACTATGGGACTTAACTTCTGAGGTCGTGAGTCCCCTAGAACATAGAACTACTTAAACCTAACTAACCTATGGACATCGCACACATCCATGCCCGAGGCAGGATTCGAACCTGCGACCGTAGCGGTCGCGCGGTTCCCGACTGTAGCGCCTAGAACCGCTTGGCCACACCGGCCGGCTAGGCGCTGCAGTCTGGAACCGCGCGACCGCTACGGTCGCAGGTTCGAATCCTGCCTCGAGCATGGATGTGTGTGATGTCCTTAGGTTAGTTAGGTTTAAGTAGTTCTAAGTTCTAGGGGACTGATGATCTCAGAAGTCCCATAGTGCTCAGAGCCATTTGAATCCTACCACTTCACAATGCTTCAGATTCATCCGCAAGATTCAGAGATGGATATGGCACACTACACTGAGGTAACAAAAGCCATGGGATACCTCAATTGCAGCAACTCGACATGGCATGGATTCAAGAAGTCATTGGAAGCTCCCTGCAGAAGTATTGAACAATGCTGCCCCTGTAGCTGTCCGGTGGAGGATTTTGGGCTCGCGCTGACCTCTCGATTATGTACAATAAAAGTTCGGTAAGATTCACGTCAGGCGATCCTGGTAGCCAAATCATTGACTCGAATTGTCCAGAATGTTCTTTAAGCCAATGCGAACAATTGTGGCCCAGTGACATGGCGCATTGTCATCCATAAAAATTCCAACGTCGTTTGGCTTTAAATGCTCTCCAAGTCGCCGAACATAACCGGGACAAAGTCCATTCCATCTAAGCACAGCCCACACCACTATGGAGCCACCACCACCATGCACAGTGCCTTGTTGACAACTTGGGTCCATCGCTTCGTGAGGTCTGCGCTCACTCGAACCCTACCTTCAGCTCTAACCAACTGAAGTAGGGACTCATCTGACGAGGCCATGGTTTTCCAGTCATCTAGGGTCAAACCGATATGGTCACAACCATAGAAGAGGGTCTGCAGGCGGTGTCGTTCTATTAGGAAAGGCACTCACGTCGGTCGTCTGCCGCCATAACGCCAAATTTCGCCGCTCTGCCCTAACGATACGTTCGTCGTACGTCCTACACTGATTTCTGCCGTTATTTCACGCAGTGAGCTTGTCTGTTAGCACTGACAACTCTACGCAAACGTCACTGCTGTCGGTCATTAAGTGAAGGCCGTCGGCCACGGCGCTGTCCCTTGTGAGAGATAATGTCCGAAATCTGGTATTCTCGGCACATTCTTGACACTGTGGATCTCGGAATACTGATTTCCCGAATATTGAATTTCTGAAGCTGAATGTCCCACGCGCTTAGCTCCAACTACCACTCCGCTTTCGGAGCCTGTTAATTCCCACCGTGCGTCCATAACCACTAAACTTCTTACATAAGTTACCTGAGAAAAAATGAGAGCTCCGCCAATGCACTGCCTTTTTATAAATTGTGTATGCGACAGCGTCGCTATCCGTATACGTGCACGTCGCTACCCGATGACTTTTATCACCTCAGTGTACGTTAGGAGAGGAACCTCACCACGTTCTCACATTATATCCCTAGCATATGATACAATATCGGCCACTAGTCTGGACACGAACTAAAGACAAGGCGTAACTAGCTTAGAGATTCAGGTGAGGAGATGCGGGTTCATATGTGTGTATGGGTGGACGGGGGTGGTGTGTACCAGAATGTAAAGCGATTTTTAAGTTTAGTCTCAATTCTCCTGTTTCTCATTACTTTCGTCTTTCTTCGGTTCACTCTGTCCAAACTGTGGTGTAATTAGACTGTTCATTCAATTCAACAGTTCCTGCAACTCTTTCTCACTTTCACTGAGGATAACAATGCCATCAGTGACTCTTATCATTGATGACTAAACCATATCAGCGTAATAAAGCAAAGGACAATGCCTGGCATAAACCTTGAACGCTGGCAATGCAGTACAGTCGCAGAGAACATTTCGAGATGGAAAGAAAGGGGATTAGGGCTTAACGTTCCATCGCGATCGAGGTCACTAGAGACGGAGCACAAGCTCAAACTTTTAAAGGACGCGGAAGCAGATCGGCCGTGTTCTTTCAAAGGAACCATGCCGGCATTTGTTTGTGACGATCTACGGAAATCACGGAAAACCTTAATGTGGATGGGGGTACGCGGATTTGAACCGTCGTCCTACCGAACGCGAGTTCAGTATGCTAACTATTGCGCCACTTCGCTCGGTAGACAATTCGGCTATGAACTGCTAGCACTCAACAAGTCACAAAAATGCTGCCTTCTGTCGGTCTCAGATTAGAAGTTCCAAGGCAAAACATTACGACATGGCCTAGTGTAGATATTATGAAATACAGTGACTCTTTGTAATTTTTTTTTTTTTCATCGATCTTTCGCTATTGGGAACGAACGATGAACTTGATGTCGCGTATATGTTCGGAAATCTTACCAGTAAAACTCTATTTATAAGAAATATTTCAAGATTACTTTTTCTCCGTGGTAAGTCAGTTAAAACTGAACTTTCAAGCAGATGTTTGATTCGGACAACTACGTAGATATGAAAACAGAAAGATGAAAATTATACTTTTAGTTCAGCCAACGCCACTCTATATTACGTAAAGAGAGTAACTGTAAACTGACTGGTGAAGCAACAACGAGGAATTCGGTCACATAATCGCAGATCTCGCCCCAATAAAACTGTTAAGTAGAGTTAGGAGGGAAGAATACTTAATCAAAGTTACTACAAAATTCTGAAAAAGTAATTTACTGGATGTTACTTATAAAATCCTATCGACGTGGATATTAAACAGACTGATCCCAATTACTGAAGAATTAATTGGTGACTACAAATGTGGTTTCCGCAGAAATAGATCTACAGTAGATATCTTTTCACTCTGAGACAGATAACTGAAAAGGCATAGGAATTCAATGTAGATGTACACATATTATTTGCAGATTTCAAAAAGGCCTACAATAGCATCCACCGACAGACACTTCTAAATGTATTGAGGGAATCTGAAATACCATCAGAGCTAATCAGATTAATTAAAACCTGTACAGTTAAAACTTTACGTTGAATCAAGATAACTGTAGGAGAAACACAAAATTTTAAGTCTTAGAGAAGATCGATAGAGAATTTAGTAAACCTAATCCACGAGGGATCCAAATGCAGGAGATGAACGTTACTAGACTTCCCGACGCAGATGATATACGCATTAATAAGTACCTCCAAAACAGATTTAATCAAAATGATGCAAAATTATTACAAAATTCATGAGAAATCAGGATTACTTGTTAATGAAGAAAAGACAGAATATCTGCTCATAAGTAAGAAAGGCCAAAGTGATGCACATTTGGCTACAGATGGATTCACTTTCAAAACAGTTGACCGCTTCAAGTACTTAGGGAGTCTGTTTAGTAACAATAATGGAATGGATATAGAAATAGATGCCCGTCTAGCAACAGCGAACAAAACATTCTTTAGTTTCATCAAAATCTTACCGAAAAGATCACTAAGTACTGACTTCAAAATAAGCTTTTATCAGTCGATCATTATACCAGTAACATTACACGGATGTGAACCATTAACATTTAGAAAGAAAGATAAAGAAAAACTGTTAATACTTTAAAGAAAAATACTAAGAAAAATTTTTGGTTCAGTATGTGATGAAGATAACATGGAATGGAGGATAAGAAAAAATGAAAAATTAAGGGAGCTGTGCAAACACCGTAACATCGTAGATGTGCTAAAGAAAAGAAGGTTGAACTGGGCAGGCCACATGGAAAGAATGACACAAAACAGGCTACCTAAAATAGCATTTGGAAGGACAATAGATGGAACGAGAGGAAGACCCAGAAGTAGGTGGAGAGATAACATCCGGGAGAACACAACTAGGATGAACATTAACACTGAATGGACAAACAGTGCACTCAACGAAAGGAAATGGAGGAGGCTTGTAGAGTAGGCGATGGTCGATAAGACCCTTGCCACTTAATGAAGAAGAATTTAATGTTTTATTTGACAATGCTGTCGAATGACTGTAAAGTGAAACTGTTCACCAATTAAAGCAACAAAGATCAACTTTAACAAAAACTTGAACTACGTATTTGAGATGCAGGAGGAAGGAGACGCACTAAATAAAACTGATTTTATTGACACGACCGAGACAAATAAGCCTATTTACAAAGATTATGTCGCTTTAAAGAAAACCACGAAGGGATTCAGAATCAGCTGTCCCCGTCCCGACTTCAGAATTCCCACCTAACGCTACGACGTGGGAATGCCGACATTGAAAACAGGCCAAACGAATGTTTTGTAAACGTTGTCTTCCGGTCACACGCTGTTCTTCCGGCAAGTCACCGGCATGCGTACATCTGAAACCATTGTTCAGCTTCCCCACCATCAGATTCATGTCGCGAACGTTTTTCTGTAGCTGTTGCGCGTAGTGTAGTAGTCGTTGAATTCTGTAACGTTTTTCTTAGTCTTGTGTGTATCTCTGTCATCTGAATAGCGATGATTAGTAAGGAATGAGTTCTCTGTCTGCCATTGTTCTGAAAATTTGAAAAATTACTGGAACACGTGTCCATTTCTGGAAGTTCTCTGCTAAAGACGGCCATCGATCGCCTGACTACGCCTGCGTTTCATGTTGAGTTTTAAAATTGTCAAGAGTAAATGATAACTGCTCAGAAAGTGTACGTGTAACAGAGAAAACTTCGGAAGTTTTATTCCTGAACGTAGCTCACCGTTCTATTTTTACACCCCCTTAACTCTCGTGTTCCTCATTTGACTGTACCTGTTACTTCATTGCCGGCCGCAGTGGCCGAGCGGTTCTAGGCGCTTCAGTTTGGAACCGCGCGAGCGCTACTAATCCTGCCTCGGGCATGGATGTGTGTGATATCCTTAGGTTTGTTAGGTTTTAATAGTTCTAAGTTCTAGGGGACTGATGACCTCAGATGTTAAGTCCCATAGTGCTCAGAGCCATTTGAACCATTTATTACTTCATTCTTCCCAACGTGAGTTAACTCTTCTCTAGTTGCCATCCCGGATGCAAGCTCACTATTCAGTTACTCTTAAATATGCAGAAGTCATATAATGCCAAGTGCCACTCATGACTTCGGAGCGAAAGATATACGGCCAGCGTTAGCTTCCAGAAAGGACTGTTTTCATTATTTGCAGCGATCTTCTTAAATCATTCAGTGCAGTCTGCATGCAGTTGTTCACTTCTTTCTGTCATTGTTCTCGAAACTTGCGTTATGACAGAACCTGGTGCTCCGTCAATCCTCGTTATTTCCCGCCTCCGACACTACTAGCAGTTACGATTCTCGCTCCAGCCTTCGTCTTTTCCTACAGAATTTTCTCTTCGTCTGCAACCTTTACTCTATTACTTATTCTGTATAATACCTTTCAGTTTTCCAGGTATTAATCCCTTTTATTTTTACATCTTTTCATTAACCGCATTCCTCAAAATTACCAAATTATTTCTTTTCTAGTTTTCCCATCGCCCACGTATAATTTCCCACGGGGCATTTCTCCAGATCTACAGTTTTGGGTACATGTTCACTATATGTGCGCAGTATCGTTCTGGATATCCAACGAGAATCTTACTGACTTGTCTTAGCAGCCGTTTACATACTCACTGAAGGATAAACAGCGCACGCTAACTTGCGACACCTACAACTAGTTACGCAAAGGCAATGGTAATCTTCCACTATCGCTGCACCCTGTTCACTTACACTACTGGCCATTAAAATTGCTATACCAAGGACAAATGCAGATGATAAACTGGTATTCATTGGACAAAAATATTATACTAGAACTGACATGTGATTACATTTTGACGCAATTTGGGTGCATAGATCCTGAGAAATCAGTACCCAGAACAACCACCTCTGGCCGTAATAACGGCCTTGATACGCCTGGGCATTGAGTCAAACAGAGCTTGGATGGTGTATACAGGTACAGCTCCCCACGCAGCTTCAACATGATACCACAGTTCATCAAGAGTAGTGACTGGCGTATTGTGACGAGCCAGTTGCTCGGCCACCATTGACCAGACGTTTTCAATTGGTGAGAGATCTGGAGAATGTGTTGGCCAGGCAGCAGTCCAACATTTTCTGTATCCAGAAAGGCCCGTACAGGACCTGGAACATGCGGTCGTGCATTATCCTGCGGAAATGTAGGGTTTCGCAGGGATCGAATGAAGGGTAGAGCCACGGGCCATAACACATCTGAAATGTAACGTCCACTGTTGAAAGTGCCGTCAATGCGAACAAGAGGTGACTGAGACGTGTAACCAATGGCACCCCTACCACCATGCCGGGTGATATGCCAGTATGGCCATGACGAATACACGCTTCCAATTTGTATTCACCGCGATGTCGCCAAACACGATGCGACCATCATGACGCTGTAAACAGAACCTGGATTCATCCGAAAAAATTACGTTTTGCCATTCGTGCACCCAGGTTCATCGCTGAGTACACCATCGCAGGCGCTGTCTGTGATGCAACGTCAAGGGTAACCGCAGCCATGGTCCCCGAGTAGATAGTCCATGCTGCTGCAAACGTCGTCGAACTTTTCGTGCAGATGGTTGTTGTCTTGCAAACGTCCCCATCTGTTGACTCAGGGATCGAGACGTGGCTGCACGATCCGTTACATCCATGCGGATAAGATGCCCGTCACCTCGACTGCTAGTGATACGAGGCCATTGGGATCCAGCACGGCGTTCCGTAGTACACTTTTGAACCCACCGATTCCATATTCTGCTAACAGTCATTGGATCTCTACCAACGCGAGCAGCAATGTCGCGATACGACAAACCGCAATCGCGATAGGCTACAATTCGACCTTTGTCAAAGTCGGAAACGTGATGATACGCATTTCTCCTCCTTACACGAGGCATCACAACAACGTTTCACCAGGCAACGCCGGTCAACTGCTGTTTGTGTACGAGAAATCGGTTGGACACTTTTGTCATGGCAGCACGTTGTAGGTGTGGCCACCGGCGCCAACCTTGTGTGAATGCTCTGAAAAGCTAATCATTTGCATATCACAGCATCTTTTTCCTGTCGGTTAAATTTCGCGGCTGTAGCACGTCATTTTCGTGGTGTAGCAATTTTAATGGCCAGTAGTGTATTATCACAGTACGTTTCGGCAAGACGACTCAAGAATTTCGTAACAATCGTTATTCTCCGGTCGTCCTCTGCAGATGAGGTCGCCAGCTTGCGAGTTAAATCCGCTCTTTAGGAGGAAAACCGAAAGTTTCGTCACGTGTTCACTCACCCGCGGCGTGACTGACCTTGTTAACCCCGGCACTTTGCGTCATCCGAAGAAGACTTGCGCGATAAAGCTGTGCACTGTCGATTGCGACGTGTAGAAACGCTGACTTTCGCCATACATGGACACTCACGCACTAACATCACATTGCCAATTACGCCGCATGTCACTGCGGTTACTGACGCGCTGCAACATAACATGTCTATCCGCTTCGCGATTGTACTGTATTGTACAGACCAACTTTTTGCCCTCAGCTCTAAGTTTGTCTTTCGCCGTGATTCCCCTTGTTTTATTTAGGGCAAATTCCGGAGGGACGCCGATTCTTTTCCCAATACGAGTTCGCTGGATCTTTCCCCAATTGAGAACGTTTGCATATTATAAGCAGGGCCCTCGAACTAGGTCGCTATTGGACAGAATTCGGCACGATATCCCTCAGAAGGACGCCCAACAGCTCTGCAAATCAGTGTCAAACAGAGAAACTGCTTGCGTAAGGGCCAGAACTAGACCAACGCATTATTTACTTTCTGAGTTTATGAAGCTCTTTGTCTTGAATAAATCATCCAATTTTTCTGAAACTGTGATCATTTGTCTGTCTGTGCCTGTAAGTAACATGTATCGATTCACGTCCCATTCGGATAATTCCTTCGTCTTGTGTCGATTTTTTTTCTTAGTGGGTAATTCTGATCAAATCCTTTGCTGGAACCCAAATACTATGTGCTCAAAAATGAAAAAAGATTATGCTTTAGCGTTCTGTCGACAACGAGATAATTAAAGAATGAGTTGGGGAAAGTAAGAAAGGAAGTCGGCGCTGTCCTTATGAAAGATGAAAGCAATTATCCTGGCATTTACCTTGACAGATTTCGGAAAACCATGGAGAAATTCTATCTAGATGGCATATGTCTCGTCTTTCGAAAGGCGTTCAACTCAGTTCCGCACTGTCGCTTGCCACAAAAAGTGCGCGATTACGGTCTATCCGATGACATATGCGGTTGGATAGAAAGTTTTCTAACAAACAGGAAGCAGTATGTCGTCCTGAACGGGGTGACTTCAACAGAAATAAGCGTAACTTCAGGTGTGCCCCAGGACAGCGTAATAGTCCTCTGCTTTTTACGATTTACATAAACGATCTGGTTGATGATATTGACAGCGGCCTTAGACTGTTTGCCGAAAATGCTGTAGTCTACAGGAAAGTAGTATCACACGAAAGTTGTGAACAAATCAATGAGGATTTACAGAAAATAAATGCGTAGTGTAATGACTGGCAGCTATCTCTCAATATTAGTAAGTGTAACCTACTGCGTATAACAAGACGAAAATCCCCATTAATGTAAGAGTACAAAATAAATGCCCAGTCTTTGGAAGCGTTAACGTCCGTCAAGTATCTGGGTGTGACTATTCGAAATGATCTCAAATGGAATGGTCAGATTATACAACCAACGGGTAAGGCGAACTCTAGATTGCGGTTTATTGGTAGAATCCTGAAGCGATACAGTCCTTCAACAAAGGAAATAGCTTACAATACGTTAGTTCGTCCTGTCTTGGAGTATTGTTCGTCTGTATGGGACCATTACCAGTTGGGTCTGATTCAAGAGATTGAGAAGGTCCAAAGAAGAGCAGCAAGATTCGTGACTGGTACATTTAGCCATCGCGAGAGCGTTACAGATCTCATAGAAAGTTTGAAGTGGGACACACTTGCAGATAAACGGCGCGGTATACAGAAGGGTCTGCTCACTAAATTTCGAAATCCGGTCTTCACCGAGGATGTAGAGCATATGTTATTACCACCAACTTTCAAATCGCGCAATGGTCACCATTCAAAGATAAGGGAAATAAGAACTCGTACTGAGGCGTTCAGACAGTCGTTTTTCCGTCGCGCGATCCGCGAGTGGAACAGAGGGGGGAAATATGACTTTGGCGCGAATTGTGCCCTCTGCCACACACCGCTTGGTGGCTAGTGGAATATATATGTAGATGTAGATGTATGGATTTAAAAAGCCGTCCTCCCGCATGCAGTGCCAGCGTACTAACCACTGCTCCACTTTCATCGGTATGGTGCACTAGCACTGGTCGCCAACAGGTTCGGAAGAATATTAGGGGGGCTGCATAACATCTATTTATAGATTCGTTAAAGAATTGTTCATGTATTGCGTAAATGTTATTACCGTTACAATTTGTATCATTACGTTCATCCTAGAGTCGAAAAACTGGAGTGCGAAAGAAATTCTGTGCACATACAGGAAGGAGGAAAGAGTGAATAAAAATGGTTCAAATGGCTCTGAGCACTATGGGACTCAACTTCTGAGGTCATTAGTCCCCTAGAACTTAGAAATAGTTAAACCTAACTAACCTAAGGACATCACATACATCCATGCCCGAGGCAGGATTCGAACCAGCGACCGTAGCAGTCGCGCGGTTCCGTACTGAAATGAAATGTCGTGTGACGAGGGCCTCCCGTCGGGTAGACCGCTCGCCTGGTGCAAGTCTTTCGATCTGACGCCACTTCGGCGACTAGCGTGTCGATGGGGATGAAATGATGATGGTTAGGACAACACAACACCCAGTCCCTAAGCGGAGAAAATCTCCGACCCAGCCGGGAATCGAACCCTGGCCCTTTGGATTGACAGTCTGTCGCGCTGACCACTCAGCTACCGGGGGGGTTCCGTACTGAGCGCCTAGAACCGCTAGACCACCGCGGCCGGCAAAGAGTGAATGAAAAAGTAATTTTTTTACCAGGCATAGCTTTGTTTCCGTGACTTAAGGGAAGTTTTAAAATTCTTCTTTACTTGTAAAACTTCACTTCGACCTAAAACAGCGTTTAAGTGTACAACTGTGTGTGACTTCATGATACAAGAATCAAATTTGTTTTTAGCTTTCGATTCAATGGTCGAGGCGAATAACGGTGATTTACATAAGATCGAAACATTTAAATCCACTGTATCAGGAAAACGTAATGCTTCAAATTTTGATAGGTGTTTTTCTCGAGGTGTCTGCTAATACGGTACCATTCCCACACTTTGAACGCACAAGTTAAACTTTTTAAAGCAGTCTCTTTTTGCTTCATTTTTTCTTCATTTGTTCTCTACTGTTAAATTTTGAAGCGTAAAACATTTTGTATGTCCTTTCTTTTTCCATCTCAGTTAGTATTCTTACGTGTAGTTCCGACACAGACACGACGGCTTGCTTACGCAACTATTGAAAATGATACCTGCAGGTAGAAACTAGTTATACTAGAAAAAAATGTAGGACAAACTGAAAAATAACGATATATAATTTTTTTAAATATCCACACAATTACCGAATTCTCTCAGTACGAATATGCCGGCTATAGTGGATTTTGAAATGATCGTGTCAGAAACACAGTGCTAACTACAAACAAGAATTCGCCAGACATATACTATTTAAGCGTTTTCACCTTCAGCATTTTTAGGCATCTCTGTAGGGCTTATTGATTACTTTTACGAACTGAAGAGTGTGCAACATTGCTGATATATATTAACGCAGTCGCACCAAATGACGAACGGTAGTCGCATGAAGTTGCTGTGGCATTTAAATCTTAATGACGAACTCAGATCACGTATGTGCGCCTCACCATATGAACGCATGAAGTTCAATCTCTGGCCAACTGTTAGCTCTGAAAAGTATTCTAAGACGAAACACAGGTCATGCGTGTCACGTGGTAGTTTATCTTGGTAAACGACCAACATGGTGGAAAGAGTAGTTCATGATAATGCTTAGAAGGGATTGCAAAGATGTGTTGATAGTGTTATCGACAGTGATAATGAACCGTTGACATGACGAGACCAGGCAAAGTGAGAAGAAGGGAAAGTCAGGTACCAAGACAGGAGGTGACAAAACCTAAATATGCCCTTGAACATTTGAAGGGAATTGGTGGATAGACTTTAAAGACCAAATAACAACTCTCCTTCCAGTCATGTGACGCACAGTTAAGGGATACGGGAAAATAGTTTTTTTTTATCTTTCAGTTGTATGTATTCTTCATTTATTTATTATTTGGCTGTTTCACAGAATAACATTGCATAACAGAAAACAATTTCATTTTAAAAAAACCATACTCTCTACAACACACATTTCAGTCTTTAGTACGGAAATCTGAAAGAAATTTAGTTATTTCATAGATGACACTTTAATGACAGTGTGCACTTTAGTGAACTGCTACCTGTTCAGCGATTACTACCTCTGAAACTTCAGGCAAGACATGGGCTCATTTCCCGATGCACGTACCCCCAAAGGAGAAGAAAAAAACCACAAAAAGGTATTCTGTATGCTACTCAGGAGGGAAAAGATGTGAAAGTGCATGGCAGTGTAAAAAGTGTAGTGTTGTCCTATATTTATAAGGCTATTTTGAGACCTATCAGACCCGACAATCAGAGTGACTGATATGTACAACAATCATACCAGCTGATATGTACAACAACCACACTAGCTCCTATGTATTAAATCTGATTTCACAGCAACAAGTAGATTACTTAAATGCGATCCCTTTGAGTTAAGATTCTCCTACTATTCTGCCTTCTAAAATCGTTATTTATTGTACGAAAACCTGGAAAAGTTAAGAAAGCTTCGAAATCGCAAAGCTGTAGAAAATCCTTGACTAGAGCTCTGTGGACACCCCAATGAAACAAATCCTGACAGCATCTGTAAACTTGTTGCTCCTTCCTGTCTTAAGAAAGCACGAGTGCAACCTACTTCTAGTCGGTGTGTGAAACTGGTTATTACACAAAGAAGGCTAAATCGGGAAAAATAATATGTCCTAAATACTGCTCGAAACTCATTTGACTAACAAATTTAGGTTGAAATAATCTATGAAGGTTCTCATCTGCTCGAGGAGAAGTTATTAAGACTAGGAGCTGCACCACTCATACCTACTTGCTGTGTGATTTCATTGTTACAAGAGATAGGAATATGCCGACAAGACGCTCCTGTTGCAGATGTCGCCCTGGTGGACGGCGTGTGTGATCGCCAGCCCCGTGCCATCGCCCGTCACGCCGGAGGACACCTCTGAGGTCGACAACTTCGACAGGTACGCATGCCTAATGAATCTCGTAATGGCAACCTCAGTTAATTTACGAACCGTGTGATACAATTAAATGTTTCATTTATCTACAAGTGCATTATGAGACTGATTTATAACAGGAATTATCCACATTCGTTGTAGTAGTTACATAAACTGCCACTAAAATCTACTTTCCTATTTCATATTGTCTTCAGTGCAGCTAAGACCAGCACGGGTAGGAAATCCCAACGTATCGTTTATTTTGGTGAAACTTCCTGGCAGATTAAAACTGTGTACCGGACCGAGACTCTAACTCGGGACCTTTGCCTTTCTCGGGCAAGTGCTCTACCAACTGAGCGTTCGCAGGAGAGCTTCTGTAAAGCTTGGAAGGTAGGAGACGAGATACTGGCAGAAGTAAAGCTGTGAGGAGGGGGCGTCAGTCGTGATTGGGTAGCTCAGTTGGTAGAGCACTTGCCTGAGAAAGGCAAAGGTCCCGAGTTCGCCGTCACGGTAGCTCAGCGTGTTCGGTCAGAGAGCCGGTTGGCCTCTATAATAAAAATCTGAGTGGAAGGATCAACAAACGAACTTGAACGGAAGTCATGTGACGTCCGCAACGACCAAACACAAAGATCTACAACGAACAAAATGAAAAAAATAAAATAAAAAAAAGTTCGAGTCTCGGTCCGGCACATAGTTTTAATCTGCCAGGAAGTTTCATATCAGCGCACACTCCGCTGCAGAGTGAAAATCTCATTCTGGTTTATTTTGGTTCTTAAATTAATAGCCGTAGGTTTGCTGACTGGAGAACTCTAAAAGGAAAGTATTTCCTTCGGTCTCAAATTAATTTCATTTTTGCGTATCTCAAGCATGCTGGAATTTTACAGGGCTATTACTTTTCTGTCATTACAACAATGGTTAGAGGAACCGTCTTAAATTGAGTAGGAAGTTTTATTTCTTCACCGATGACTAGTTTGTCCATTATCAAATTATTCGTGTACATAAGTCTTGCGTTACAACTAGATGTGCATTACAGACTACGAAACACGTAAACGTGGCACTACGGCCATGAACATGTGTTTATGCTGCGTTTCATAATGCAACGTTTATATGTTTTGTGGCCTGTATTGCACATATGGTTGTAATGCAAGGCTTACATACTTGAAAAATCTGATAAAGGACGAGCCGCCCGAAACTAGTCATCAGTAAATAAATAAAACTTCCCACGGAACTTAAGACGGATCCTGTAACAGTTATTGTAATTTATTTTTCGCTTCGCTATGCTATTAGCGCTCTGAAGGAGGAGCAGAGTTAGTTGTTTTCTACAATGATCAAAACAATTACGAAAACAGACGAGATGTAAAGGTACATTTTTAATTCAGTACGATGAAAAAATAGTAGAATTTGTTATCAGACAGCGCTTGATAAATGGTCGCCCATTAAAAAGTCACCACTGTGAACGCGGCATCTTACAAACGTCAAACTGGCGTTAAGTGTATTACATGCTTCGCTATGCAAACGATTAGCATTTCAGCGCAGCTGCAGTGATTAAGCAGGCGTAACACCATTTATGTTCTGTATATGAGGGAAGATTACGCAGAGCATTCCTCATTCATAAATCGAATTTAAATGTCAGTTAGTTGTGAGAAAACAGATCCGCGATATTTTTTCTCGCATTGGTCGGGATCTCGCAACCGTCACTCGAACATGGAACTGATGTGTTCAGGGAGACCGCGTTCGACGCCATGCAGGATTTTAATGGTCATATGCTTTCAGCGTCTGAGAGGACAACCGTATTCTTCGCTTGTCTGTGCAAGATCATACAGCCACGTGACCTACCTAGAGTCAGGAAATCGGCTTGTTAGCAGCCAGATAAATACCCACATGGACAGCACCACAGAGAGGAGCCCGCAGAAAGTGGGGCGCACATCGACATCTCCGTACAAAGCAGCGGCACCACGTCGTCATTTCAGACGACTCGCGGTCCTACATACAACATCACGATGTATGTACCCGTCATATGTGGAGGCTCCATGAACGAAAATTGGCAGGTTGTATTAGTCATTGTCGTATGCACCCAACAAGTGGCTTGATGCTATGGAGTGCCTTTGACTGCACAGTGCGGTCACTTATGGTTTGGATGATCAGTTGGACACAAATCTGGACAGCATCTGTTCCATTTCGTGTTACACGTGCTGTCGAATGGTGCAAAACAATGACTACCCCATGAATTGCTGTCTATGTACACTACTAGTCATTAAAATTGCTACACCAAGAACAAATGCAGATGATAAACGGGTATTCATTGGACAATATATTATAGTAGAACTGACATGTGATTACATTTTCACGCAATTTGGGTGCATAGATCCTGAGAAATCAGTACCCAGAACAACCACCTCTGGCCGTAATAACGGCCTTCATACGCCTGGGCATTGAGTTAAAAAGAGCTTGGATGGAGTGTACAGGTACATCGGCCCATGCAGCTGCAACACGATACCACGGTTCATCAAGAGTAGTGACTGGCGTATTGTGACGAGCCAGTTGCTCGGCCACCATTGACCAGACGTTTTCAATTGGTGAGAGATCTGGAGAATGTGCTGGCCAGAGCAACAGTCGAACATTTTCTGTATCCAGAAAGGCACGTACAGGACCTGCAGCATGCGGTCGTGCATTATCCTCCTCAAATGTAGAGTTTCGCAGGGATCGAATAAAGGGTAGAGCCACGGATCGTAACACATCTGAAATGTAACGTCCACTGTTCAAAGTGCCATCAATGGTAACAAAAGGTGACGGAGACGTGTGACCACTGGCACCCCATATCATCACGCCGGGTGATACGCCAGTATGGCGATGACGAATATACGCTTCCAATGTGCGTTCACCGCGATGTCACCAAACACGGATGCGACCATCATGATGCTGTAAACAGAACCTGGATTCATCCGAAAAAATGACGTTTTGCCATTCGTGCACCCAGACTCGTCGTTGAGTACAACATCGCAGCCGCTCCTGTCTGTGATGCAGCGTCAAGCGTAACCGCAGCCATGGTCTCCGACCCAATAGTTCATGCTGCTGCAAACGCCGTCGAACTTTTCGTGCAGATGGTTATTGTCTTGCAAACGTCCCCATCTGTTGACTCAGGAATCGAGACGTGGCTGCACGATCCGTTACAGCCAGGCGGATAAGATGTCTGTCACCTCAACTGCTAGTGATACGAGGCCGTTGGGATCCAGCACGGCGTTCCATATTACCCTCCTGAACCCACCGATTCCATATTCTGCTAACAGTCATTGGATCTGGACCAACGCGAGCAGCAATGTCGCGATACGACAAACCGCATTTGCGATAGGCTACAATCCGACCTTTATCAACGTCGGAAACGTGATGGTACGCATTTCTCCTTCTTACACAAGGCATCACAACAACGTTTCACCAGGCAACGCCGGTCAACTGCTGTTTGTGTATGAGAGATCGGCTAGAAACTTTCCGCATTTCAGCACTTTGTGGTGTCGCCACCGGCGCCAACCTTGTGTGAATGCTCTGAGAAGCTAATCATTTGCATATCACAGAATCTTTTTCCTGTCGGTTAAATTTCGCGTCTGTAGCACGTCATCTTCGTGGTGTAGCAGTTTTAATGGCCAGTAGTGTAAATGAATGTTGTTACTTGATACTTAAGAAGCACCTAGTGTGTTTAAGTATCATTTCCTCCTCTCCGAGACATTGACGCACCACAATCAAGTTATAAATTTCAGTTGATAAGCTTCAGAATATATGAATGTAGGTGAACCACTATGAACAAGGTGCTGAACGGATTACCATAGCCAAGATGGACTCAAAGCCTCGACCCATCTCGGTAGTACAAGTATACTCATCCTCCAGCTGCACAAATTAGGGGTAGACCTGATGCATCAGTTTGCAAAATGAATTCAGCATTTAAAACTGGGATAGCAGTACAGTTGCTAACCTTAACGCTTCCTTTAAGGCCAAATATGCGGCTTTCTGGAAGGTCCTCCCATAAATTTACATCCCTTTTTAAACAGTTCGTGAAGTACCTTCTCTGCAAAGTCACTAATTATTGTCGTAAAAAAATTGGCTATCCCGGCGGCCCAGTCAACTTGCTTGACATTCCGCAGTTGTTGTGGGAAGTGATCAGTGGCTTCCAGTCTCCATGGGTCAATACAAATTCCTTCCCCTGAAATTTTATGTCCACAAAAGCAAATGCAAAAATAAACGTCTGACATAGAATGTCACAACTGCCTTTCTTAATTGCTCAAACATTTCATGCAAGTACTGTATATGTTCTTGAATCGAATTACTATAGATCACCAGATCATCCAGATACTGATAAACACACTGCATTAAATTTTATATAGGAAAACATGGCATTCACAAGCTACAAAGAACCTCTGCCATTATCGCCAGTCCAAAAGATACACCACTAAATTCGAGTATGTTCTAGTCCATTACGAACGTCGTAATCGGCTGCAAAGCCTCTTCTAAAGGTATTTGATTATAAGCCTGGTTAGGATCTAAAGAGGTTAATACCCACATTCTCTTAAAGCACCTGAAACACTAATGCAAATCCAGTAGAGGCACTGACCTCCATATTACGTATTTGTTTAATTCAAGGATTCCATTACCGGACAATGCCCACCGTTAGATTTAGGAACGAAGAACACAGGAGCAGCAAATGAGGATTTAGATGGTTGAATTATACCCTTTCCAATCATCTTTTCCTCGTGTTCCCGTATGTTTATATCCTTCGTAGTGACACTCTGTAGGGTGGTTTCTTGACCGGAACCCGACACATTAATTTGGTCTGATACTCTAGCAAACCGGTAACCCCCCCATTCGTTGGTTAATACGTCGGGAAATTCCGCACTCACAATTTTGATCTTATCCTTTATAAATTCATGTAAATGAGCTAACTGGTCATATAACGAATCTTACTTCCCCATATTACCTACTTCCGCAATGGGCTCATTACAAGCCATCACCACCGCGCTTCTTTGCCCATGCCAGCTAAACAAAAAACTTCCTTGTAGCCTAAATTTACAATGCAACTGCTCCACTGACCAGATGGGAATCAGAAATATAGTCAGTGGCTAAATTTTCAGTGACCTTCATCCTCATCTTCCAAGAAAACTCATCAATCATCAGCTTGATTTTAACATACGTTTAAAATTCAACTCTACTTATCATCCGTCAAGTATTGTCCGTTATCTGCTACCATCACCCCCTACGCTCAGATTCCCTCATGCTCCGAAACCATTTCTAATTAACTACCAAGATCGTACTACCTAAATCCAGAAGAGTGCAGATTGGTTCATTATTCAATGCTGCACATACAACTGGAAAATGTAAAATCCTTTTATTCTTAATCACACTAATCCGTTTGCCTTCCCCTTGCAGTAATTGTCACAATTCTTGTTCCCGGCTTTCCTTCCTCATGCCTTCACTTCTTAGATGTACGTGTTTCCCACACTTCCAACAAATTATCTTATGTGACCCCCTGTCTACCCACCTTTGTGAATCACTGTTTCCTTAGAGTGCCTTTCTGTTGAAGTCTTCTTCCGTTTCCTCTCTAAATCGTTACTTCTACAAGCTCTTCCTTTTACGGATTGGCTGTCCCTGTACGAATCCACAAATTCAGTGGCTCCATGGCCTCCTTGCACCCTACAACTTCATCTAACTGAGTCGCTGTAATGGAGATTTGATAACATACCGTGTGCTGCCTACTATCGGGATTCAACCGGCCTAAAATACGGTTTACTTGCTCTTTGTTATACGAAAGTTCCAAGGCTATCGCGGTTCTTTTAACTCACTCCAAATAATTCATCACTGACTCATGAGTCCCCTGTTCACGTCCTTACTGCCGATAAATTAACTCTTGCAGTGGTCTAGGTGGAATTAACCTACAAATTGTACTCCTAACCTGTTTACTACTTTCTTGTGTCACTTGCAAAACTTCATCAAACAAATAACCCTTTACTTTAATGACAATCAGTCTCAAGCCATCTAAATCACTCATTTCCGTGGCCCGTAGTCCATTTGAAACTCCAGCGTAAAATACAAAAATCAACTTTACAATCAACTCAATTCAAAGGAAAATGGGGATATTCATTTAAAATTTCCTGTAACACTTTCTGCAGTTTTATAAATGGAGTATCATGGATCATTTGCCCCAACCTCTATTTTAATCTTTCACTTCAACTGCACCGTGAACGACCCTTACCATTCTGTTACTCGTTTGAAATTCGCCCTCGAGAAGCATCACTGTATGTTACTAGACTATGCGCTTGTTCCTTGTCCCCACCCATTAGCTCATTCATTCTATCCAGGTAATGGTTAAAACAGGTCTCCAACTTCCATATTTCATTCGGCGTCCAGCTATCCTCACTCTGTAGCACCCCTGTCATGCAGCAGCATCCAGCCGTGCGGTTCTAGGCGCTACAGTATGGAACCGAGCGACCGCTACGGTCGCAGGTTCGAATCCTGCCTCGGGCATGAATGTGTGTGATGTCCTTAGGTTAGTTAGGTTTAAGTAGCTCTAAGTTCTAGGGGACTGATGACCTCAGAAGTTAAGTCCCATAGTGCTCAGAGCCATTTTGAGCAGCATCCAAACTTACCTCGGTAACGTATTGCTCCACCGCAACTGACTATTTTGAAGCGCTTTTTCAACCAGCTCATGGCCAGTGCCTTTAGTCTGTAACTTTGGTCATGTAATACATAGATTAACTGTCCACACCTAAAATAAGGCGGATACTTTACATTGTCAGGCATTCTAAAAAATTTCAACAGTATAAGGATACAAGAAAAAACCTTATCGCAACACAAAATGTCTACCTTCACCCAATCAATCAACCATACTCTGCTTCCAAATGTACTGTACTGTAGTAGATTAACAAGTTAAAAGGGTGGAATCAATTGAGGTCAGGTTAATATCTGAACACTTGAGTCAAATACAAAGGTGCAATTTTACTTAACATCAAAACTGTCCTAATAAATGAGATACCACAAGGAACACAAAATGTCGTAAGGCTCTGATTCAATAAAATTCTACAGCATTTAGATCCATACCAAATTAAGTGTAAGCATAAACGACCAGGTGACAAGTACTCTCCATTTTTCCTCAGTTTAGAAAAGAAATATTTACAAAACACTCTAATCACATTTTTTAAACTGACAATCACTGGCTTACTTTAGAATCCAAAAAAATTGAATTAATTGCATTTCAGATATGCACGTGTTCATTTTACAAATTTTCAACCAGATTGAGATCAAATCTGAGTTTACGTAGAACCATAAAAGGAACAGTAACTTTTTTGGCATAATCCGCTGGGTCCCAAGCACTAATTCTATCTTAACACGTCCATAGGTGTATGAATGTCAGTGCATTCCAGTTAATACGTCAACAACGTGTACTCATACAAAACCCATCATTCTATAACATTTTAAAATGCAGTGAGCAGTCTGATTCACAGAAACAGTGTAAGGCAATCAGACAACTGCTCATTAACAATGTACAATCGTGAGAAATCTGTCGCTGTATAAAACCACATGAACACAGTGTACGGCGAAATCGACTATCACAGTTTATACATTCTGTCGGCACACAATCTGTGAGAGGTATCTGGAAAATGGCGACAAAATAGCGATATGGCCACACCAAAGCTCAGTATCTGTTTCAATCAGAAACGTCCGTGGATCGTAACAAGCATTCACTCCATGAAACAAATTCACTGCTGTAAGGTAAGGCTGCGACGTCTACAGAATCCACAGTACTGCAGGCCAGCGGTCACTCACTGTGTACGGCGGACCCTTAAACAAATCGCATTCACAGATAGCGGCAAGGGTCCTTCCAAGCGAGCAAGCACCCACCTTTCCTCGTGGCTCCGTGCACCGACTGACTGGCCACCTCCGCGTCCCGACATCCACCAGATAAACGCTTCCGCAACCAGAGAGAGAAGACCGCCTTGAACAAGGATGTATAGCCAAAATATGATTTAGGTCTGACACACTATGTGATCGAAAGTATCCGGACACCTGGCTGAAAATGACTTAAAAGTTCGTGGCGCCCTCCAACGGTAATGCTGGAATTCAGTATGGTGTTGGCCCACCCTTAGCCTCGATGACAACTTCCACTCTCGCAGGCATACGTTCAGTCAGGTGCTGGAAGGTTTCTTGGGGAATGGCAGACCATTCTTCACGGAGTGCTGCACCGAGGAGAGGTATCGATGTCTGTCGGTGAGGCCTGGCACGAAGTCGGCGTTCCAAAACATCCCAAAGGTACTCTATAGGACTCAGGTCGGGACTCTGTGTAGGTCAGTCCACTACAGGGATGTTATTGTCGTGCAACAACTCCACCACAGGCCGTGCATTATTACCAGGTGCTCGATCGTGTTAAAAATGCAGTCGCCATCCTCGAATTACTCTTCAATAGTGGGAAGCAAGAAGGTGCTTAAAACGTCAGTGTAGGCCTGTGCTGTGATAGTGCCACGCAAAACAAGGGGTACAAGCCCCCTCCATGCCGACCACACAATAACACCACCGTCTCCGAATTTTACTGTTGGCACTACACAAGCTGGCAGACGAAGTTTACCGGGCATTCACCATACCCACACTCTGCTATCGGATCGCCACATTGTGTACCGTGATTTGTCACTCCACACAACGTTTTTCCGCTGTTCAATCGTCCAATGTTTATGCTCCTTACACCAAGCGAGGCGTCGTTTGACATTTACCGGCGTGATGTGTGGCTTATGAGCAGCCGCTCCACTATGAAATCCAAATTTTCTCACCTCCTGCCTGTCATAGTACTTGCAGTGGATTCTGGTGCAGTTCGGAATTCCTGTGTGATGGTCTGGATAGATGTCTGTTTATTACACATTACGACCCTCTTCAACTCTCGGCGGTCTCTGTCAGTCAACAGAAGGGGTCGGCCTGTACGCTTTTGGGCTGTACGTGTCCCTTCAGGTTACCACTTCACTATCACAACGGAAACAGTGGACCTAGGGCTGTTTAGAAGTGTGGAAATCTCGCATACAGAGGTATGACACAAGTGACACCCAATCACCTGACCACATTCGAAATCCGTGAGTTCCGCGGAGCGCCCCATTCTGCACTCCTACGATGTCTAATGAGTACTGAGGTCGCTGATATGGAACACCTGGCAGTAGGTGGCAGCACAATGTACCTAACATGAAAAACGTATGTTTTTTAGGATGTCCGGATACTTTTGATCATATAATGTAGTTCCAGCCTGCACACACAGCACACTACTGATATTTTTGGATGAGATTCAAGTATAAGTAAATTATAAGTATTTGTAAACAGAAAATTTGTTGTAAGTTCCTATGGGATCCAACTGCTGAGGTCGTCGGACCCTAGGGTTACACACTACTTAAACTAACTTACGCTAAGGACCACACACACATGCTCGAGGGAGGACTCGACCACCTGGCTACGCCGTGCGGCTTGTAAACAGAATGTAAGACTTTTTACAACAAATTATTACTGTACTGTTCCCTAAAAACACTGTTCCAAAAAAGGGTCTTTCTCTCCTGTCATGATACAGAGTTATATAAAATATAATAGTCAGCCAACAGATTGCACACAATTAAAAAAAAGAAAAACACGTTAACCAGTATTCGATAGTTCTAAGACTATCTTCATCAGAATGGTAAAAGGTACCTAGAAAAATATATAAGGTATAAATAATACATGTAAAATAGATACATATGTGAAAATTCTCAACCAAAACCAGAAAACATTACTTACATGAAATCACAAAACAACTTTAAAATTTCAGCAACAGTGCTCTCGTCAAATGACATGTTTGTGTTACACGAGTCAAGAATAAAAATCATAATAAAAACAGAATGATAAAACCATGGTTGCAAGTGGCGGCACAAGTTAACAGCTGTAGCCGATAAAGACCGGCACATACGCAGCAAAAGGCGTCAGACTAAACGGCGTGTAAGCCGACACTGCCATGAGATGGATACGAGGATTAGTAGTGCCATCTAGTAACAAAACGGCAAACTTATTAACATCTACGTTAAGAGCAAAATTACATGGCTGTAGGTATGCACTAATAACATATAGTACCCAGATAATGGGCATTTTGAAAATTTGCAAAAATAGTAAATTAGCCTTTTTACAGGTAGTATTAAATAAAGTACAAAACTGATAGTGATAAGTGTATAAGGGAAACCGACATCCCCGGCGCTAATGTAGTGAAAATTCAAAGATCAGGCAGTTCTAAGTAACGGCTCTAAACCGTGAAAGAAGTTTTTATTACGCAACTCAAATTGTTCGTTAAGAATAAAACCGTCTTTAAGCGGGAGGTGTTCGAAAATTTCCAATTCAGGGATATCGAGTGGGAGACAATTTTTCTCAGTGTGTAGGATACTGACATCTTGCAGTTCTTTGGGTTTATGCCACGTGATTAACAATTGGTAGTCAAAGGATGAATTATGAATATTAGTACCCTTTTTTCCTGGAAGATGTTCTCTAAATCTTACAGGTATAGCTCGCACAGTTTAAAAGGCGTAATCACTTCCCTATTAAGGAAGTTGAATACCAACCTTTTCTTTATAATAAATTATTTCTTCATCGACAAGAGAACAGACGTTCACAGCTAAGACTGTTGCAAATAGATATAAGCATAAGAATGTAATAAAGTAATAAACTGCTAATTAATCTCCCTCAATATCAAACACACTCATGCAATCATTAATGAGCTATCTATGTTAATGATACATTACGAAAAGTAAATGTGACGCAGCGGAAATACTGCCTTCAGATGTAGCTTGATTGATCCGAGAAGAATATCATCAAAGAGGAGATCGGCTAAAAGGACAATTCGCAAGTAATCAAGACATTAGTTTGGTAATTTGCTGATAGGAGTGGAATGTGGGGTACCAAAGTTTAAATAATGTAAACACGTTGAATAGATGCAGTATCCAGTAGCTATGCTGGTGGTCGTGCACGGGTCCAGGGTTGGAGTCTTGGATTTGGGGATTGGCTTATAGTTTCTAAATTTCTCCTCCATCATCACTCCCAAACATAATTTCCTGCTGTCCACTTTTAGTGTCCCATATTCCCTAAGATTTAATAATAATAATAATAATAATATCAAATGCTTTGATATAATAATAATAATAATAATTCCCTATGTTTGATGCTTAGTACATCGCTTTGGCACTCTCCATCAAACCACTGAACACTATCCTGCGTTAAACGCAACTGTAATTTTGCGGAACACCACGCTATTTTTAAACTGTCTTCGTGCTACTTTATTTCCAAAAAATTATCTAAGTAATTTGAGTATTCATTCACATAGAAATATGAAAGTTAAAATGTCTTTTTTTGCGAGGGGGGAGGGGGGAAGTTAGGGATGGTTTGCCATGACTCTCCTTAGATCTGCGCCTGCTGAAGATGTGAAAAGACCTTGCACAAAATAGTCTAGCGTGGAGAGCAGCATCAAACCAGTTTCAGCTTTTTGACGACAGGGTTCACAAAAAGAGCTACTTTTCTGATCGCATTCTTTAATTCAAAACAGCTGCAAAAGCTATTTGTATCATAGCACCATCACTGATATATGCAATGATATTTTATTTACCTCACCATGGAAAACGCTTCACGAACTGGAATTCATTTTGTTTTCTCATTTCTGAACGTGAAGTATGTCCGGTACTATATCTTCAAGTGAAATTTTGCAAATATACTAGCAGGATATAAAAAGACACAAGTCGACTCCAGCATCCTTACTCGCTCTTCCCCGTGTCTAAATGCTGCCGCTGCTTCTTGCAGCGAACTGTGCCCCGGCCTTGGACCTTGGTCCTGAGGCTGCAAGTGTCGTGTGCTGTGGTTGCTAGTTGTAATACTATGCACCTGCAGACAGACGGAAATCGAACCTTTGTTCCGCCTGTTGTTCGTGTCTTAGCCGTATCTTTCATTTTTCTTCTGTTATATGGTGATATTCAGGTGGTAGATTTGGGTACGTGACCAAGCGACTAAAAACACAAGGAGTTAGAAGTCCATTAAAAACAGTTGTACCCATGAGCTTCCAGTCGCTATAACGTAACGTCCCTATCGAGATTACAAAACAACATTTTACTGTTACTACATGAACTGATTACAGCTCTTCGGAACCGAAAAACTGTATTGTAAATACTGCACTGACACGTGAACTTCATTTATTGCAATTCCCTCAGGAATTGGTTTCTGTACGAAGAGTAGTATAAACCACTTACGTCATGTACTACGAAAAGACGAAAAAGACTGTCCGCTGAACGGATTCTGTGACACATGTTGCTGGAACGTCTCTCCTTCCTGAAAAGCACCTGATCTAGAACCTCGTACCGTGTAAACGAACATGTAAAAATCTTCTTCTTACAGATCTCAGTTCTCAAGAGATGGCTGGAAGAGCCGGCCGGAGTGGCCGAGCGGTTCTAGGCGCTTCAGTCTGGAACCGCACGACCGCTACGGTCTAAGGTTCGAATCCTGCCTCGGGCATGGATGTGTGTGATGTCCTTAGGTTAGTTAGGTTTAAGTAGTTCTAAGTTCTAGGGGACTGATGACCTCAAATGTTAAGTCCCATAGTGCTCAGAGCCATTTGAACTACTGGAAGTACTTTCTCTTATTATTGTGGTCGAAAAGACGAAAACTACAAATTAATCGTACAAAAGATTCCATCCCCAGCTGTAGCCAACAAACTTTATATTTGAAAGATTTGTACAATAATGTCGCCCTAATCAAGAAGTAGAAGCACTAATAATCGTTCGAGCTATTTTTTGACATGGAAAGGAATGATTTTTTTAAATTTCAATATGAGCAGACGAATCAATGTGACAATACATTTTCCGGAGTTACCGTCCGATGACCAATTGAAGTATTCGATTATTTCGTCTCTATATGTTCGTTAGGTAAAGTGATAGTATGATAAAATACCGTTATTGGACTATTGCACGAATAAAATAATGCTATATGATGTTACGGATTCACAGACAAAATAGTTGCTCCAAACGCGCTTATAAGGAGTATCTTCCCGCTCGCTAGGCACTTGTGCAGTCGTTTCGCATCGAGCAGGTTTTTCACTCGTAATAGAGACGGACGCTGCCACGCCGCAAGGCTAACGTGTCGCAGAAGGCCTTCTGCGGCCGTGTAATGGTGTGAGGGATAGCTATCTCTGGCGGCCCGTGTGAACACGTGAGAGAATCCCCAGCAACGCTCTCTACCTGTCGCCCCACAATGCCACTTCAACCAGTCAAGCTCCTGACTTTGATGGAGATATATACACTACTGGCCATTAAAATTGCTACACCAAGAAGAAATGCAGATGATAAACGGGTATTCATTGGACAAATATATTATACTAGAACTGACATGTGATTACATTTCCACGCAATTTGGGTGCATAGATCGTGAAAAATCAGTACCCAGAACAACCACCTCTGGCCTGGGCATTGAGTCACAGAGCTTGGATGGCGTGTACAGCTACAGCTGCCCATGCAGCTTCAAACCGATGCCCCAGTTCATCAAGAGTAGTCACTGGCGTATTGTGACGAGCCAGTTGCTCGGCCACCATTGACCAGAAGTTTTCAATTGGTGAGAGATCAGGAGAATGTGCAGTCCAGAGCAGCAGTCGAACATTTTCTGTATCCAGAAAGGCACGTACAGGACCTGCAACATGCGGTCGTGCATTATCCTGCTCAAATGTAGGGTTTCGCAGGGTTCGAATGAATGGTAGAGCCACGGGTCGTAACACATCTGAAATGTAACGTCCACTGCTCAAAGTGCCGTCAATACGAACAAGAGGTGACCGAGACGTGTAATCAGTGGCACCCCATATCATCACGCCGGGTGATTCGCCAGTATGGCGATGACGAATACACGCTTCAAATGTGCGTTCACCGCGATGTCGCCAAACACGGATGCGAGCATCATGATGCTGTAAACAGAACCTGGATTCATCCGAAAAAATGACGTTTTGCTATTCGTGCACCCAGACTCGTCGTTGAGTACACCATCGCAGGCGCTGCTGTCTGTGATGCAGCGTCAAGGGTAACCGCAGCCATGGTCTCCGAGCTGATAGGCCATGCTGCTGCAAACGTCGTCCAACTGTTCGTGCAGATGGTTGTTGTCTTGCAAACGTCCCCATCTGTTGACTCAGGGATCGAGACGTGGCTGCACGGTCCGTTACAGCCGTGCAGATAAGATGCCTGTCACCTCGACTGCTAGTGATACGAGGCCGTTGGGATCCAGCACGGCGTTCCATATTACCCTCCTGAACCCACCGATTCCATATTCTGCTAACAGTCATTGGATCTGGACCAACGCGAGCAGCAATGTCGCGATACGTCAAACCGCATTTGCGATAGGCTACAATCCGACCTTTATCAACGTCGGAAACGTGATGGTACGCATTTCTCCTTCTTACACAAGGCATCACAACAACGTTTCACGAGGCAACGCCGGTCAACTGCTGTTTGTGTATGAGAGATCGGCTAGAAACTTTCCGCATTTCAGCACTTTGTGGTGTCGCCACCGGCGCCAACCTTGTGTGAATGCTCTGAGAAGCTAATCATTTGCATATCACAGAATCTTTTTCCTGTCGGTTAAATTTCGCGTCTGTAGCACGTCATCTTCGTGGTGAGCCGGCCAGAAAGGCCGTGCGGTTCTAGGCGCTACAGTCTGGAGCCGAGCGATCGCTACGGTTGCAGGTTCGAATCCTGCCTCGGGCATGGATGTGTGTGATGTCCTTAGGTTAGTTAGGTTTAATTAGTTCTAAGTTATAGGCGACTGATGACCTCAGAAGTTAGGTCGCATAGTGCTCAGAGCCATTTGAACCATTTCTTCGTGGTGTAGCAATTTTAATGGCAAGTAGTGTAGTTATTTCATTATTTTTTATCAAGCATAACCAGATAATTGCCAGTCGTAAGACTATCAATAAAATAATTTAGCAGCATACATCAGTAACACCAGTAGGTGATAGTAACGGCGCGAGACGATGATGTCGTGAAAGACTGTTCTGGATGTAAGGTTAATAATCGAGCACAAGAAAGAGAGATTGGGGATGTCACACACAGTCTGCATTCACACGTGCCAAACCCACGTGGAACTATTACATCTCTAAATAATCTTTCATGGACTTGTCGCGGACTACGGTATGAACGGACTACCGCGTATGCCGCGATTCAGGAGAAACTGCCATCGCCATAGTAAATTGCCATCCTCGTCAAGGTACAATCAACGCCTGTCGTCATCGGATACCTCGAATTATAATAGCAGACAGGCAGATATCCCGCCAGTTCAGTGCTGGACAAAGAAGCAGCCACATTAATACAGAAAAATTTCGTCGCTGTGAGAGAGAGAGAGAAGCCACCGGCCCTCACGGGTACTGCTGAAGGCGTGGCTCACATTATAACTATTGGGGGGACGCGCGGCTCACATGTTAAAACGCTGTGTGGACTGAAGTGTCCCACTAAATGTCGTTACCCTACAGTGGCGAGGTACGACGGCGTAGAAAATATATATGTGGCAATGACATAGTCTCCCCAACAGTCTGGTAATTAACAGCAGTATCATCATATGGTTTACACTTTCTACACTAGAAGCTTCCGTGGGACATTAACAAGATGTACTTGTGGTGGTATATCACATCGATGACATTGCTTAAGTCCCTGAAGATGATATCTTAGTTGCTTCGAGGTCGATAGCAAATACATTAAAACAATAAACACAACTAACAGGAAGAAAAGTAATAAGAGAACAGCCTTCGTTCCAGATAGCACAATATTTCACAGCTGATGTCTCCATTGTCCATCGCTAAGAAAGAAGGAACATTGTACGTAAAACGTTTACTTTCTCCGATATAGGATGCCTAGCACGTGTGTCATGTCCCTCATATACACTTACAACAGGATACAGGCTGACAAGCCTTATGCATCAGCTCCTCCTTCTTCTCCTAACCTGGAGGCTAGTTAAATAATACACTGCATAATTCTATTACGCTCACTTCCGCATTCTGTCAATATCGACTGATGGACATTCCGAGAGGTGGGGTTATTTCATCTGTCCTCAGTTCTTTTGGGAACCCCATCTTGGGCTCTGTCGAGAAGGATGTGCACAATTTGAACCGTGCATGTGAACGTAAAGCAGTCATGGATCAGCGTGGCTCCCCATCAGTTGGACTGCCTTTCGCAGCCTTATTGTCAGAGAGCAAGAGAAATGTGCACTTTACCAAGCTCGTTTCGCGTTCGGTGGCTTTAGTAACCTAGTACTCTCACCGCCAGTTGTCAGGTTCATGGGGCTTCCTGAGCGGTTGTAAGCTATTAATCCATCGCCATCTCGAAAGTGTGTATAGCTCTAAGAAAATCGAATTACTAAAACAAACACCAATATTCAAGAAAGGTAGTAGGAGTAATCCACCAAATTACAGGCCCATATCGTTAACGTCGATATGCAGCAGGATTTTAGAACATATATTGTGTTCGAACATTATGAATTACCTCGGAGAAAACGATCTGTTGACACACAGTCAACATGAGTTTAGAATATATCGTTCCTGTGAAGTACAACTAGATACATATGAAGTGTTGAGTGCTATTGACAAGGGATTTCAGATCGATTCCGTATTTCTGGATTTCCGGAAGGCTTTTGACACTGTACCACCCAAGCGGCTTGTAGTGAAATTGCGTGCTTATGGAATATCGTCTCAGTTATCTGACTGTATTTGTGATTTCCTGTCAGAGGTCACAGTTCGTAGTAATTGATGGAAAGTCATCGAGTAAAACAGAAGTGATTTCTGGAGTTCCCCAAGATAGGTTATAGGCCCTTTGCTGTTCTTTATCTATACAAACGATTTTGGAGACAATCTGAGCAGCCGTCTTCGGTTGTTTGCAGATGACGCTTTCGTTTATTGACTAATAGTCATCAGAATATCAAAACAAACTGCAAAACGATTCAGAAAAGATATCTGAATTGTGCGAAAAGTGGCACTTGACCCTAAATAACGAAAAGTGTGAGGTAATCCACATGAGTGCTAAAAGGAACTCGTTAAACTTCGGTTACACGATAAATCAGTCTAATCTAAAAGCCGTAAATTCAACTAAATTGGAGTGGAAACCATTAAAAGAAAGGCGTTTTTCGTTGCGACGGAATCTTCTCACGACATTCCTATCACCAGCTTTCTCCTCCGAATGCGAAAATATTTTGTTGACACCGACCTACATAGGGAGGAACGATCACCACGATAAAATAAGGGAAATCAGAGCTCGTACGGAAAGATATAGGTGTTCATTCTTTCCGCGCGCTATGCGAGATTGGAATAATAGAGAATTGTAAAGGCGGTTCGATGAACCCTCTGGCAGGCACTTGAATGTGATTTGCAGTGAGTCCACGTAGACGTAGATGTAGATGAATTGTTGAACTTTCGAGTTCTCTGTTTGTAAAGTTCGTAATTTCGCATTATTCAGAAGCGTTTAGTCGGCAACTGTCTAACAAATTTTCTTGCGGCTTAGAAGATGTAAGTGCCAAACGTCTCATGTCTGATGGGTGACTGTCGCCGCCGTTCTACCGTTTTAAGTACCAGACCTTCCACACAGGAAACTTTAAAATTTGGGAAACCCTCCGAAATGTACACGACGTTGCAGTTGTGGTTCATTAATATTGTCAAGAAAATAGCGAGCGGCTCTTTCAACTACTATAATAACGTCTGAACATTTCCCCATTTGTAGTTTATGCACGAAATATTCAACACGTCGAATCTTAGAAGATGGCAAATGTTTCGTAATCACCTTAACAAATCACACATTCGTATTTAGTGATATTGTCGACATCACACCGTTACTCGAGGTGCAGCACCAGTTCCCCTCTCTCCGAGATCTTCCTTTTCTCGACTCTTAAGCTATCATTTGTTTGCACTCCCTTGAACCAGTAGGCTGAAGCAGGCTCCGTAATGAGCGGACTGACGTGTTGTGTTGCAGCCGAGTGTCACTCACCCTGGAGGAGATGTCGGCGCTTCACTCTTCCACGCTTCGGCCGCACGCTCCGCCCGTCGTCAAGTAAGCATCTGCCAAAATTAACTTTTGTATTGCTGGAGTAATGATTGTAAGTTAACAGTGAATAAAATGTCTCCATTTGTTCAGAGAACATGAATAAATAATAAAAACACATCAATGTTGAAAATACGCTGATGGAAATGTAGTGTTATTCGTTGAAACACTAGTTTTATACTAACCAAACTTTTAACAGATGTTCTTCACATAAAGGATATTAAACGAATAAACGTTCATTCCATTCGGAGCTGATGTTCACCATCTGCATCATTACGGAATGTGAGCTCCAAAGTCAAGAATACCCTCTTGTATTCTTTATGGTATGGAAGCAAACAGCCTTCGAATGTCATCTTCAGGGGTTTTTTTCTGCCACGCCTGAAGCACCTTCCGTGTCAGTTCACGAATGTTGCTGACTGCCTGCTCCAATGAACGTTAATGACTTCCCATCAAAACAATTGCCTAATTTAGTGTGGTTAAGGACAGATACCAGTGTCGGCAGAATTCCTTCGGCCGGCGTGTTCCATTCAAAAGTGTAACTGGAGCGCAGAATCACTGACGTCAAATTGCATGACGACCAGCAGAGGAAAAGATTTCCACCCAAATATTCGGCGCTACCAACCTTCCTTTGTTCTGACCAAGGATAGACCAAGCTTCGTAAAGGCAGGTAGTGTGGGAGATCGTTAACAGAGATATCTGCATGTTGGGTTGGTGTACAGTTCGTAGCATTTTTCTACAAGTTTAATAAACACAACAGGTACACATAACAGAGGCTTTAGTCGTCAATAATATATTATCCTCCACTATTTACAACAGTCTGCCAACGTTGGCGTAGCTTTTAGAATCCGTGAAAGCAGAAATCACATGGTTTTGAGGAGAACAACTCGTCGAACCATGTTTGCAGGAAACGAAGTTCCTTGAAGGTTGTTCCTTATATTAGCACAGAGACACCATTTGTCGTCACCAGTATATGAATGGTCGGCGTTGTTCACGAGAGAACTGATGACGTGCAAGCAGTGACACACGTACTACCACACGCTGACTTTTGTGATTTTGGCTTAGAGCATGCGATACCTATTCACAAGCTTTTTGAACGTTCCGCTTTGTATGGAAACCTCGCACGATGACGGAATGACCACAGTTCATCACATCTGCCAGTTCTCGAGCACACTGACGTGGAACATTGTGGATTAATACGTCTAAACGATCTTCATCAAATCCCGAAGATCTTCCTGAACGTGGAGAATCCGTAAAACGATCCTCCTTAAATCGACAAAACTATTTTCTTGCTTTGATCAGACCATTTCTATTATCCTCATGCACGGCGAAAATGCTTCTGGCTGCCTCCGCTGCCGTCACCCCTCTATCGAACTCAA
Organism: Schistocerca nitens; assembly: GCF_023898315.1. Lineage (NCBI taxonomy): Eukaryota > Metazoa > Arthropoda > Insecta > Orthoptera > Acrididae > Schistocerca > Schistocerca nitens. The sequence continues at coordinate 618,149,959 of NC_064614.1, forward strand.
ACGAAAGAATGTCGGAAATTTTCCGTTACTGTCACGCCTCTAATGAATTCAAACAGAAGAATATGTCGGCAGTGTTCCGATTTCCCTACTTGGCAATCCATTTTCTAGCGTCCACAGTTCCACTCACTATCTCCAAATGAAAAAACGACACTACGTAAACTCAAATACCACCAGTGGACTACAAATAAAAAATGAAAATCGATAAATAAACCCGTAGCAACCGGAATACCAACATGAAAAACAGACTCGCTAAGAACTTATGCACCAACCTAATACGTCGAGCGATAGTCGATTTGCAACAAAGCAGCGACACAGAGATGTGACTACCTGTGTAGCAATACGTTGCAGAGAGGTGGGGATTTAAGGTAATGGGAACTGGGAAAAACTGAAAGAACCAGTGGTTATCGAGATTTTAAAAAGTAGCATCAGGCAACGATTGACTGGGACGGGGGTAAGGAACACATTAGAAGACGAATGGGTATTCTTGACAGACGTAATAGTGGAGCCGCAAGAGAATCGAATAGGTAAAAAGCCAAAACCCAATACAAATCATTGGGTAGCGTACGAGTGATTGAATCTAACTGCTGAAAAGAGAAGATATTAAAATGCAACAAATGAAACACAGCAGAAGATATAGACGTCTAAAATATGAGACTGACAGGAAGTGCGAAATGACAAAGCAGTAGTGGCTAGAAGAGAAACGCAAGGATGTAGGAGAATGTATAACTACGGGAATGATAAACACTGCCTATAGGAGAATTAAAGAAACCTTCGCAGAAAGCAAAAGCGGCTGTATGAATATCAAGAGCTGAGATGTCAAGCCAGTTACACTCAAAGACGGGAAAGCTGAAAGGTTGATCGAATATATAGGACTGTTTATAGGAAATAAGCTCGAAAGCATTATTAGAGAAAGGAAAGAGGAAGAAGAAAATATAAATTGTGACGTTACTAGAAGTATTTTGCAGAGCACTGGAAGACCTAAGTCGAAACAAGGTGGCTGGAATAGACGATATTTAATCGAAATTATTGAAATCCTGGGGAGAGCTATCCACGAGGAAACTGCTCGATCTGGTGTGAAAGATAGGAGTCAGCCCAAATACCTGCGTACTTCTATACGAATGTAATAATTCAAATTCCGAAGAAGACAGGGTCTGGCAGGCCTGATAATTAACAAATTACTCCCATATGTTTAATAAATTATGGTTGCAAAATACTGAGACGAATTTTTTTACAGGAGAATGGAAAAACTAGTCAAAGCCAAACTCGGGGAAGGCCAGTCTGGTTTCTCTAAGAAATGTAGGACATACTAGGCAATACTGAGCCTACGAGTTATTTTAGAACGTAGGTTAAATAAAGGCAAACCTACGTTTATAGTATTTGTAGACTTAGAATAAGCTTTTGACAATGTTGATCGGAATGCATTCTTTGAAATTCTGAAAATAGCAGTATACCATACAGGGAGCGAGTGGATATTTTCAAGTTGTAAAGAAACCAGAGTGCAGTCGAAAGATATGAAAGGGAAGCAGTGGCACAAAGGAAGTGAGGTGGACTATCGCCGATGTTATTCAATCTTTACATGGAGCAGTACTGGAAACCAAGAAGAAATTTGGAAAGGGAAACAAAGTTTAGAGAGAAGAAATAAAAACTTATTGTTTGCTGATGACATTGTACTTACGTCAGGGATGGCAAAGGACTTGGAAGAACAGTTAAAATGAATGGATTTTTTTTTGTCATCAGTCTTCTGACTGGTTTGATGCGGCCCACCACGAATTTCTCTCCTGTGCTAACCTCTTCATCACAGAGTAACAGTTGCAACCTACGTTCTCAGTTATTTGCTGGATGTATTACAATCTCTGTCTTCCTCTACAGTTCTTGCCCTCTACAGCTTCTTCTAGTACCATGGAAGTCATTCCCTCCTGTCTTAACAGATGTCCTATCTTACTGTCCCTTCTCCTTACCAGGGCTTTACCCATGCTCGTTTCCTCTCCCATTCTGCGCAGAACCTCATCATTCCTTACCTTATCAGTCCACCTAATTTTGAACATTCGTCTGTAGCACCACATGTCAATTGCTTCGATTCTCTTCTGTTCCGGTTTTCCACAGTCCATGTTTCACTACCATACAATGCTATACTCCAGACGTACATTCTCAGAAATTTCTTCCTCAAATTAAGGCTGATATTTGACATTGGTAGACTTCTCTTGCCATTGCTAGTCCGCTTTTGATGTCCACCTTGCTCCGTCCATCATTGGTTATTTTACTGCCTATGTAACAGAATTCCTTAACTTCATTTACTTCGTGACCATCAATCCTGATGTTAAGTTTCTCGCTGTTCTCATTTCTACTACTTCTCATTTCCTGCGTCTTTCTTCGATTTACTCTCGATCCATACTCTGTACTCATTAGACTGTTCATTCCATTCAGCATATCATGTAATTCTTCTTTGCTTTCACTCAAGATAGCAGTGTCATCAGCAAATCGTATCATTGATATCCTTTCATCTTGAAGTTTAATTCCACTCCTGAACCTTACTTTTATTTCAATAATTGCTTCCTCGATATACGGAATAAACATTAGGGGCTAAAGGCTACATCCTTGTCTTACACCCTTTTTAACACGAGCACTTCGTTCTTGGTCGTCCACTAAAGTTATTCCCTCTTGGCTGTTGAACACACTATACATGACCCATCTCTCATTATAGGTTACCCCTACTTTTTTCAGAATGTCGAACATTTTGCACCATTTTACATTGTCGAACGCTTTTTCCGCGTCGAGAAATCCTATGAACGTGTCTTGATTATTCTTTAGTCTTTCTTCCATTATTAACCACAACGTCAGAATTGCCTCTTTCGTGCCTTTACCTTTCCTAAAGCCAAACTGATCGTCATCTAGCGCATCCTCAATTTTCTTTTCCATTTTTCTGTATATTATTCTTGTAAGCAACTTGGATGCGTCAGCTGTTAAAGTGATTGTGCGATAATTCTCGCACTTGTCAGCTCTTGTCGTCTTCGGAATTGTGTGGATGATGCTTTTCCGAAAGTCAGATGGTATGTCGCCAGACTCATACATTCTACACACCAACGTGAACAGTCGTTTTGTTGCCACTTCCTCCATGATTTTAGAAATTCTGATGAAATGTTGTCTATCCCTTCTGCCTTATTTGATCTAAAGTCCTCCGAAGCTCTTTTAAATTCTGATTCTAATACTGGATTCACTACGAAATCGACTCCTGTTTCTTCTTCTATCACCTGAGACAAATCTTCCCCTCATAAAAGCTTTCAATGTATTCTTTTCACCTATCCGCTTTCTCCTCTGCATTTAACAGTGGAACTCCTGTTGCACTCTTAATGTTGCCACCCTTGCTTTTAATGTCACCGAAGGCTGTTTTGACTTTCCTATATGCTGAGACTGTCCTTCCGACAATCATTTCTTTTTCGGTGTCTTCACATTTTTCCTGCAGCCATTTCGTCATAGCTTCTCTGCATTTCCTATTTATTTCAATCCTCAGTGACTTGTGATTCTGTATTCCTGAGTTTCCCGGAACATTTTTGTACTTCCTCCTTTCATCGATCAATTGAAGTATTTCTTCTGTTACCCATGGTTTCTTCGCAGTTACTTTCTTTGTACCTATGTTTTCCTTCCCAACTTCTGTAATGGCTCATTTTCGAGATGTCCGTTCCTCTTCAACTGTGCTGCCTACTGAACTATTCCTTTTTGCTGTATATATAGCCTTAGATAACTTCAACTGTATCTCGTCATTTCTTAGTACTTCCGTATCCCACTTCTTTGCGTATTGATTCTTCCTTCTTCAGTCTGCTCTTCATCACTACTATATTGTGATCTGAGTCTATATCTGCTCATGGGTACATCATACAATCCAGTGCCTGATTTCGGAATCTCTGTCTGACCATGATGTAATCTAACTGAAATCTTCCCGTATCTCCCGGCTTTTCCAAGTATACTTCCTCCTCTTGTGATTCTTGAACAGATTATTCGCTATTACTAGCTGAAACTTGTTATAGAATTCAATTAGTCTTCATTCCTTGTTTCAAGCCCATATCCTCCCGTAACCTTTTCTTCCACCCCTTCGCCTACAACTGCATTCCAGTCCCCCATGACTATTAGATTTTAATCCCCCTTTACATACTGTACTAACCTTTCAATATCCTCATACACTTTCTCTTTCTCTTCATCTTCAGCTTGCGACGTCGGCACGTATACCTGAACTATCGTTGCTGGTGTTTGTTTGTGTCGCTTCTGATAAGAACAACCCTGTCACTCAAATGTTCACATGAACACACTCTCTGCCCTACCTTCCTATTCATAACGAATCCTACCCCCATTATACCATCTTCTGTTGCTGTTGATATTACCCTCTACTCATCTGACCAGAAATCATTGACTTCACTTCACTGACTCCTACTATATCTATATTGAGACTTTGCATTTCCCTTTTCAGATTTTCTACTTTCCCTACCACGTTCAAGCTTCTGATATTCCACGCCCCGACTCGTAGGACGTTATCCTTTCGTTAATTATTCAATCTTTTTCTCATGGTAACCTCCCCCTTGGGAGTCGCCTCCCGGAGATCCGAATGGGGGACTATTCCGGAATCTTTTGTCAATGGAGAGATCATCATGACACTTCTTCAATTACAGGCCACATGTCGTGTGGATACACGTTACGTGTCTTTAACGCAGTGGTCTCAATTGCCTTCTGAATCCTCATGCCGTTTATCATTGCTGATTTTTCCGCCTTTAGGGGCAGTTTCCCACCCCTAGGACAAGAAAGTGCCCTGAATCTCTGTCCGCTCCTCCGACCTCCTTGACAAGGCCGTTGGCAGATTGAGGGTGACCTCTTATGCCGGAAGTCTTCCGCCAATGCTGATTATTAATCAAAATTTAAACAACTGCGGGTTTCGAACCTGGTATCGAAGACGTTTTGATTCTGAATCAAAGACGCTACCCCAAGACCACGGGTGCAAATCAAGGAATGTATAATGTCTTGAAAAAAAGGATATAAGATGAACTTCAACAAAAATAAAGGAGGGTAAAGGATTTTAGACGAATTAAATCAGGTGATTCTAGGAACTGGATTAGAAAACTAGATGCTGAATGTCGTAGTCGAGTTTTACTATTTGGGCTGCAAAATAACTGGCGATGGCAAAAGTAGAAAGACAGAAAATGAACACTATCTATAGCACAAAAAGTATTTGTTAACAACTAATATCAGTTCAAGTGTTAGGAAATCTCTTGTTAAGGTATTTGTCTGTAGTGTAGGCTTTTACGGGCAACAGCTTTGCCGCAGTGGTAACACCGATTCCCGCCTGATCACCGAAGTTAAGCGCAGTGGAGCTTGGCTAGCACTTGGATGCGTGACCGTTAGGTCTGCCGAGCGCTGTTGGCGCGCGGTGTACACTCAGCCCTCGTGAGGCAAATTGAGGAGTTACTTGATTAAGAAGTAGCGGCTCCGGTCACGAAAACTGACGACGGCCGGGAGAGCAGTGTGCTGCCTACACGCTCCTCCATAGCCGCATCCAGGGACGCCTATAGGCTGAGGATGACACTGTTAGGGTCTTTCGAGGCCTGTTCGGACGGAGTAGGCTTTTACGGAACTGAAACGCACAAAAGAGAATAACTTTAGGAACGTGGCGCTACAGGAGAACGGTGAACATAAGATGGGTAGATCGCATAACTGATTGAGAGGTGCTGAATCGACTTGAGGAAAACAGAAATATGTGGGACAAGTTGACTAAAAGCAGGGCTCGGTCGACAGGAAGACACTCTGAGGCATCAACAAATCTTCAGTTTGATAATGCTTGGTAAGTGTGGGGTGAGGGGAGGGGGAGAATAATTGTAGAGGGACATCAATACTTTTGGTACAGTAAGCAGGTTCAAATAGATGTACGTAGGAATAGTTATTCGGAGATCAAAACGCTTGCACTGGGCGAAAGTGGTGTGGAGATCTGCATCAAACCAGTCTTTGGACTGAAGACCACAACAATCTAGAGATTAATCATCTTCTGCGAGGCAATACAACGTAAACATACTTTTACTGACGTCGAACAATTGCAGAAAATACATGCAACCACATCCCTTCTCCCCCTCAGCCCCACCCCACCACCATGCATAGCGGTGTCTTACACCCACCCAATAGTAACTGTCTCCTGGCATGTGTTTAATGAGTTTGGTTGAAATTGCTCCTGGCGTTCCTACCTATCCTAGTGCACATATGCATACATACATACTCTCTCAAAGATCCCCGGTGTCTGTTGCACCAGGAGACAGGCAGCTTGGATCCTAACAAGCAGGTCTTCCTCCGTTTCTATGGAGCTTCATACACCAATGTCTTGACGTAACCCCAAAGGATAAAGTCCAGAAGTGTGAGGTCCAGCGATCGCGCTGGTCGTGACTCACGACCTCCCCTTCGAATTCAACAACGTGGGTACGTGTCATTCAGGTCTCGCGGACATAAACATCAAAGTGAGCTGGTGCACCTTGTGTTGAAACCACATCCTCTCACGGGCAGCGAGGGGTACAGTTCCCAAGAACTGGGGGAGCACATCTCGCAGAAACACAACACATGTGCTATGAGCTAAGATGTGTACAGTATGTTTGTTTGGTTGTCAGAAGCGTACGCTGTTTATCACCCACTCCCTATTCCAGTGTTCAACAGATACCCGGGATCTTCGCAAGAGCGTGGCAGAATTGCAGTGCCGTTGCAATACAAGCATTGACACAGGCGGTCTTCGCTTTGAATAACTGCTATGAGCTACGTTGCTGTTCTGCTATGTGCATCCATAACGCAATAAATACGATTTTCGACCATCATTTTCCTGTCTCAATATAATCGGTTGTTTACAACCTACCACCTGTTTCAGTTGGACCTAAAAGGTTTAAGACACCCTATATGTAGATCAGTTTTGCCGTGTACATTATTTTGAAATCAGTATCTTTGGTTTCAGAGCATTCCTGTGTTCTTGGTTGTCAGAGGCATTGTGATTAAGCTTTAACTTGTTCCAAAGCCTTCCGACATACACTACTGGCCATTAAAATTGCTACACCAAGAAGAAATGAAGATGATAAACGGGTATTCATTGGACAAATATATTATACTACAACTGACATGTGATTACATTTTCAAGCAATTTGGGTGCATAGATCCTGAGAAATCAGTACCCAGAACAACTACCTCTGGCCGTAATAACGGCCTTCATACGCCTGGGCATTGAGTTAAAAAGAGCTTGGATGGAGTGTACAGGTACATCGGCCCATGCAGCTGCAACACGATACCACAGTTCATCAAGAGTAGTGACTGGCGTATTGTGACGAGCCAGTTACTCGGCCACCATTGACCAGACGTTTTCAATTGGTGAGAGATCTGGAGAATGTGCTGGCCAGAGCAACAGTCGAACATTTTCTGTATCCAGAAAGGCACGTACAGGACCAGCAACATGCGGTCGTGCATTATCCTGCTCATATGTAGAGTTTCGCAGGGTTCGAATAAAGGGTAGAGCCACGGGTCGTAACACATCTGAAATGTAACGTCCACTGTTCAAAGTGCCATCAATGGTAACAAAAGGTGACGGAGACGTGTGACCACTGGCACCCCATATCATCACGCCGGGTGATACGCCAGTATGGCGGGGACGAATACACGCTTCCAATGTGCGTTCACCGCGATGTCGCCAAACACGGATGCGACCATCATGATGCTGTAAACAGAACCTTGATTCATCCGAAAAAATGACGTTTTGCCATTCGTGCACCCAGGTTCGTCGTTGAGTACACCATCGCAGCCGCTCCTGTATGTGATGCAGCGTCAAGGGTAACCGCAGCCATGGTCTCCGACCTAATAGTTCATGCTGCTGCAAACGCCGTCGAACTGTTCGTGCAGATGGTTGTTGTCTCGCAAACGTCCCCATCTGTTGACTCAGGGATCGAGACGTGGCTGCACGATCCGTTACAGCCATGCGGATAAGATGCCTGTCACCTCGACTGCCAGTGATCCGAGGCCTTTGGGATCCAGCATGGCGTTCCGTATTACCCTCCTGAACCCACCGATTCCATATTCTGCTAACAGTCACTGGATCTCGACCAACGCGAGCAGAAATGTCGCGGTACGATAAACCGCAATCGCCATAGGCTACAATCCGACCTTCATCAAAGTCGGAAACGTGATGGTACGCATTTCTCCTCCTTAAACGAGGCATCACAACAACGTTTCACGAGGCAACGCCGGTCAACTGCTGTTTGTGTATGAGAAATCGGTTGGACACTTTCCTCATGTCAGCAGGTTGTAGGCGTCGTACCGGAGCCAACCTTGTGTGAATGCTCTGAAAAGCTAATCATTCGCATATCACAGCATCTTCTTCCTGTCGGTTAAATTTCGCGTCTGTAGCACGTCAACTTCGTGGTGTAGCAATTTTAATGGCCAGTAGTGTAGGTGGAACGCTGATTTCACAGCTAGCTGTAGCGTGTTGGTGTGAGCAGTGTATCTGCGTGTCCGGCAGGAGGTCGCTGACGGTGGAGTCGGACCCGCCGCCGGCGGATAACAGCGACGCGGTGCTGCGCAGGGCGCCCGCGCTGCCGCTGCTGCGGCTGGAGGGCGGCGGCCGCGGGGGCGTGCCCAGCCTGCCCGAGGACAGCCACAACCTGCTGGCCGCACAGCCGCCCCCGCAGCCACACAGCAGCAGGCGGCGCCGCCAGGCCCTCGACGCGCCCGCCGTCGAGCCCGAGGACGCGGAGGACCCCCTGCCGGCAGTGCCAGCGCCCAGGTAACGAGAACGCACAGAGCGTCGGTTCTCACCGTGCCGTTGATAGGATCACCGTGGGCGTCCCACGTGGCTCAGCATACCTCATAAAACTGGAAGTATTGCTGCTGTGCACTCTCCACTTTGATTTTTTGTAGTGATTACACCAAATCACCAATCCGTGGTGGAAGACCCAATGCATTCATCGATGTTGTGAAACTCAGCTCGTTTGTCAATACGCGGCAAACAACAGACACCAGTCCCCCCATCTCCTGTCTTCCTAAATGCGTTAGATACTTTCATATTGTCGTCCAATGAACAAAATACGAGCATATAGACTGTCTAAATATGCGTTACTACTCTGCTGTTCACACTTAAGTGCTTGACAGGGGGTTCATCGAACCACCGTCAGACTACATCTCCACCGTTCTACTCTCGAATAGCGAGCTCTGATTTCTCTTACTTTATTGGTTGGTTGGTTGATTCGGTGGAGGCGACCTAACAGCGAGGTCATCGATCCCATTGGATTAGGGAAGGATGGGGAAAAAAGCTGGCTGTGCCCTTTCAAAGGAACCATCCCAGCAATTGCCTGAAGCGATTTAGGCAAATCATGGAAAACCTAGATCAAGATGGCCAGACGCGCGTTTGAACCGTCGTCCTCCCGAATGCGAGTCCTGTGCGCTAACCCCTGCCCCATCTCAAATGGTTCAAATGGCTCTGAGCACTATGGGACATAATGTCTATGGTCATCAGTCCCCTAGAACTTAGAACTACTTAAACTTAACTAACCTAAGAACACCACACAACACCCACTCATCACGAGGCAGAGAAAATCCCTGACCCCGCCGGGAATCGAACCCGGGAACCCGGGCGCGGGAAGCGAGAACGCTACCGCACGACCACAAGCTGCGGACTGCCCCATCTCGCTCGGTTCTCTCACATTATTACGGTGACCATTACACCCCCATATAGCTGGGCGCCAAGAATGTATTTTCGCATTCAGTGGAGAAAGTCACTGATTGAAATTTCGTGAAAATATCTCTTTGCAATGAAAAACGCCTTTCCAAACTGAAATTTTCACTCTGCAGTGCAGTGTGAAGTGCTATGAAAGTTCCTTGCACATTAAAACTGTGTTACAGACCGAGACTCGAACTCGGGACCTTTGCCTTTCGAGGGAAAGTGCTCTACCATCTGGATTAGCCAAGCACGACTCACGACTCGTCCTCACAGCTGTAATTCCGCCACGTCCCGAGTTCGAGTCTCGGTCCGGCACATAGTTTTAATCTGCCAGGAAATTTCAAAAATGCCTTTGTTTCAATGTATGACACCCCAACTCACATATCACACCTGCGTCACTCTCTCCCCTACTTCGCGATGTCCTCTATCAATACTGTCTCTTAAAAGTCTCTTACCGTGCAGCAGTATCCCAGAAGAGGGCAGGCAGGTGCTGTACCTTCTAAGCATTCTGCCAATAAAAGGCAGTTATAGGTTCACCTTCACCCTAACATTATCTATATGATCAGTCTAATTTAAGTTGTTCGTAATTTTAATCCCTCGGTACTTAGTTGTATTGACAGCCTTTTAATTTCTGCTATTTGACGTGTAACCGAAATCTAACGGATTCCAGTCAATTGGCACTTTTCACGCCCTACAGACATCTTGCCTAAATCATATTGCAATTGGTTTTGATATTGTAAGGATTTTACTAAATGGTAGACGACAGCATCATATGCTAACAATCTAATAGTGTTAAGACTTTCTCCTAAATCGTTTACATAGATTAGGAACAGCAGAGGGCCTATAACACTTCCCTTGGGAAACGACAGATATTACTTCTGTTTTAATCGATGGCATTCCGTCAGTTACTATGAACTGTGATGTTTCAGACAGGAAATCACGAATCCTGTCACACAACTGAGACGATACTCCATAGGCACACAATTAGATTAGAAACCGCTTGTGAGAAATGGTACCAAAAGCGTTCTGGAAATACTGAATCAATTTCACGTTCCCTGTGATAGCACTCATTACTTCGTCTAAATAAATGGCCAGTTGTCTTTCACAAGAACAATATTTTCTGAATCCGTGTTGACTAGGTGTCAATAGATGGTTTTCTTCGAGGTAATTTATAATGTTCGAAAACACTGTATGTTCATAAATCCTACTGCCAATGGACGTCAGTGTTATGGGTCTGAAATTTTCGGATTACTCCAGTTTCCTTTTTTGTGTCTTTGTGTGACCTTTACAAATTTCCATTTCTTAGGAACGGATCTTTCGTCGAGAGAATGGTTGTACATGGTTGCTAAGTATGGAGCTACTACATCAGCACATTCTGAGAGGAAGTCGGTGTTATTCAGTCTGGAGCGGGAGAAATGACTTTATTAAATAAATTAAGTTGCTTCGCTACATCATGGATATCTACTATCAAGTTACTTATGTTTGCAGCTCTTCTCGATTCGAATCCTAGAATATTTGCTTCGTCTTCTGTGGTGAGGTAATTTCAGAAAACCATGTGCTGTAGCCGCTTTAGTGGCACTGTCGTCGGTTTCATAACCATTGCTATCGTGCAGCGAAGGTATTGTTTGTGGCTTCGCACTAGTGTACTTTACATACGATCAGAATGTCTTTGGATTTTCGGCCATATGTCGAGCCAGAGTTTCTTTGTGGTACCTGTTAAAAGCACCTGGCATTGAACTCCGCGCTAAATTTCAAAGTTCTGTAAAACATCGTCAGTGTTAAAGTATTTGCGTTCTTTTAAGTCTGGCATTCTTTTTTTCGTTGTTTCTGCAGCAGATTTCTGAACTATTTGGCGTACACAGTTACACGAAAAATCCTACAAATTTTAAGGCTGCCACTACAACTTAATACCTTGGGAGTACAGCTATGAAGAACTTAAACTGGGACTGTAATGCCCTGAATCTGATAAGACCGGGCTCAAGGCGACAACACAAAGGAATCAGGCCGACTGGCCTAGGACCATCAACAGCCTGTTGTTGAGAGTTAACAATAAGGTGAAAACAAAAAGAACAACAATGGAGGTGGCACGACAGAATAGTCAAAGAGTAAACAACGAGCGTAAACTTGGGACGTGACGAATCCAGAAATCAAAACAACTATGTGTAGCGAAATTAATACAAGACCACAGTGAAATCACCACTGAGGATAGAGGTGCTCCTTTCAAAGGAAGCCAGCTAGAGGAGCGCGCCCCTTTGGCCAGCGCTGCAGCAGTGACGCCAGCGCTTACGGATGAAGCACTGCCGCCTAGCAAGCGGCCAATGAGATCCATGCCCTCCGGTGGGCCTTCAAAGTCGCCAGCCCAGGCTACCAGATTACCCTCCCCCCCCCCTCCCCGGCCCTGAAACCTGGGTATAGCTCCAGAAGGAAATTGGATGGCGCTTTGGGAGGTGAACTGGTCACACAGTTGGTGTCCCAGCACTTAAGCCCACTTATGGGTTGTTAGAGTAAGAATCCACGACAACGAGTGACAAATCCTAGAAACGGGCCCTCGAAATCCAAATGAATACAATCCCAAGGGCGAAGAGGGTGGAGCGGCACAAGTGGCACAGCTGCCACCACGTCTTAGTTTGAGCCTGGCTAGTAGACATACTGCCAATGTCCATGATGGAGGAGTTGTAAAACCTGAGGTCACAAGGCAGTTGGTTCGGATCTCTGGATCGGTGTTCTTTGAAAAGTACTTGAACCACCCATGGGGAATACAGTTCACTACACACTGTATGAAACAGATGCAGCTCGTGGCTGTAGCGATCCGAGCAGCCGTAATGGGAAACACTTTCAAAGCATGTCACTCTTCCACATCTACCTGGAAACATGAGGTTTCCTGCTGGTCAAAGCCTGGGTGTAGCCCTGCAGGTAGATGAGTTAGAGCATCAGATTTTGCATGTTCTGCTGTGGGTTTGTATTTAATAGTATAATTATAGAAACTGAGGAAAAGTGCCCAGCGCTGGACCCATTCTGCTGTCCACTCTGGAAGTTGGGAGTACAGCGCATAGAATTCGACCAGTGGTTTGTGGTCCACAGTGAGTGTAACCTTGGTCACGAATAGATAAATGTGGAACTTCTTAATTGCACAGATAATCGCCAAAGCATCATTTTTGTCGGTAAGTTCTTTGAATGACTGTCGGCATCTTTGACGCATGGGTGATTGGTTGCTCAGTGCTGTCATCATTTCGATGTGCTAAGACTCCACCAATGCCGTAAGGAGAGGCATCGGCTGCCAAAAAAAGTGGATGTGATGGGAAAAAGGGCATAAGGCAGGGTGCCGTGCATAGCAGACCAACTGTGTGAAAGTGTGTCCACAGTAAGCCATGCCCCTGTAATGAATTCCTTTTTTCTGCAGCTGGTTTATCAGACCCATAATATGAGCCACTTGGAGAAGGAACTTAAAATAATAACTCACTTTCCCTGGAAAAGCCTGTAGCTCCTCTAAGTTTTGGAGGTGCTGGAGACAGTCAATAACTGCTACAGTACTGTCAGTGAGCTGGATCCCTTCTTTGCTGAGCAAGTATCCAAGGCGTTCCATTTGTTCCTGAAAAAACTGGCATTTGTGTAAGTGGGACTTGAATCCTGCGCCTGTGCCAAGGTTGCACAGATGGCGCTGACGTGTAATGTCCATGACAATAATCTAGGTAGTTAGTGCAAGCAGAGATGGACATGGTTAACTGTTCCAGGTATCTGTGGTAGACTGCCAGAGCAGAAGAGGTCTCAAAACTCAAACTCTTGTATAACCGAAGGGAGTGTTGATAACGACAATGATTCACAACTCCTCTTCCAGCGGTGTCTGAAAATATGCCTTGGCCAAGTTTATCTAGCTTCGTGAGAAGGTCCTTTGGACTCCGTATTGGGTATTTATTGTCCATTTAAGTCTCTCTAGGGCTGTATGGAGCCATTTGGTTTCCTGGCCACTGCCAAGGGTGTGGCCCAAGCACTGGTTCTAAGAGATTCAATCACTCCTGTTTCGTGAAGATGATCGAATTCCTGCTTAACGGCTGCCTGTAGGGAGATGGGAATGTGTCGCGCCCAGCAGAAAATGGGGCCTGTGTGTGGAAACACAGAGATATTAGGCTGAAAATCTGTGGATACTCTAGGCCAGGCGCTAATATAGGTGCGAAAGCAGTACAAGGTCGTGAAGTTGCTCTAATAGATCTGTGTCAGAGACGATCTGAAACGAATCAGAGAACCCAAATAATGAGAGACATCCAGACGGAAAATGTTTCCTGGTGAGCGACTAAGGACAATGAACAACGTCATCAGCCGTCCTACATTTTCGTGTGCAGTGGTGATTGTGAATTGAACCCAAAGGGGAATCGACCTGTCACAATACCCTACCAACGTACGAGAGGGTGCGGGCAACTCAGGGGAACCCAGTCGAGATTAGACGCTCACCTGGAAACAGGCTTCTTGATTGGCAGTTGTAATGTAATATGCAACTTGACCGCCATGTGTTGTCCAATTCGAACTCCCCACTTCATACTTCCGGACCGGGAGCCAACTGAACCACTACGTCTCGAAGGAAAGAATCTGCAATGAGGTTTTGCACATGTGAAATCGCAACGGAGACTCAAGCGTTGCAAATCGATCATCCACAAGCGATATGAATGACCAGGTTACTTGAAGTATTAATAAAACTCGAGGCGCGACGCAGCCACGTACAATCATTGCGGGTAATAATTCGGAAGCAATAAACACTTCTCGAACTGAGTGCGACAGAATTCGAGAGTGGAACCAATTTCTTCAGTAAAGAAAACTTCTCTGCGGAAGTCCAAGAAAGATGCGCGACAGTCGGAGAGCGTCATCAGCGGCTTCAGTCGCTCAAAACACGTGTCCCGACCTCCTTTGGCGTCGTTAAATTCTGGAAACGCGGAAGAGTGACTCTCCGCCTGTGACATGACCATATCCTGGATGGGTTGGATATCCTTAATTGGAGTTGATCCTTCGCAAGTTGAATTTCCTGGCAGACCAACTCAGTTTCCTGCTAGAACTGCTGTTATAATTCCTGCTGCAAGAACAGGTGTTGCTGTTGCTGCCAATCTTTTTCCTCATCGCCAGTTTCGGTGACCAGAATCTGAAGAGACCACAGACGACTCGAGAACTCGCTAAAACTGGACAAGGGCCGTCAGTATCGACTCACCGAGCGTTAACAGGAAGGCAAGAACAAGAGGAAGGTTGACGCAGTTTCGTAACACGTCCCACGAGTAAACCAACTGAGAACCTGAGACATAATGAATCCGGAAATGAAAACAGCTGTGTGTGGCGAGATCAATACGACAGCGCAGTGAAATCACGGCTGCGGACCGAGTTTTTTTTTTTCTTTATTGTATTTCAATTCCCCATCGGGGCGGGCTGGCAGCAGCATATGCGCTGCTCTTCAGCTGAAAGACATAGAACAAACAATAGAAGACATTTAAAAATATACAAAGGAGAGAATATGGTGAACATACATATATAGATATAAAAAAGGGGGAACTTCATGGAAGGCAATAGACAAAAAAAGGGGCGACTGTAAAATGGCACACACAAGAAACCACACACTGGGACAATTAAAAGAACACAAGGCACAGTATGTCCGGAGCATGAAAGTATCGACGGATGGTGTAGCACATAACAAACACTGACAGCGAACCTCAAGGCAGCACACAATTAAAATCACACCTCTTGACGCACAGGATAAACAGCACTAAACACAACACTGATGTGGCACACTGACGATGATCAAAACGGAGGATCTGCCAGGCGCAAGGAGATGAGGGAGACTGGAAGAAGGGAGGGAGGGGAAGAGATGGGGGAGATGAGAGGGGGGCGCGCTGAAGAGGGCCAGGTAGGGAGGTATGTGGGAAGGAAAGAGGCAAGGATGGGGTGCTGGGTCTCAGGGAGGGGGATGGGGGGGGAAGGGAGGAAAATCCGCTCTGGGAGAAGGAGGAGAGAGGAAAAAGGGGGCCCTGGGGTGGGGGGGGTGGGGGGGGGAACAAGGCCAGGTTATAGTTGGAAGGAAGGATAGATGTCACAGCGAAGTTCATCATCCGGGAAGGGGAGGCAAATTGCCCTGATGAAGGAGATGGAGGGTGTGGAGGTGGAGAGAGGGAGGGATACAGCGATAGAGGCGCGGAAATGGGCGGGGGGGTGGAGAGGAAGGAGGAAACCAGAGGGTGGGGGGGGGGGGATCAAGCCTGCGGACAATGTAAAGGATGTGGAGATGTTGGAAGAACAGGAGGAGGTGGGGAAGGGGATGAGTTCATACAGGAGCCGTGTGGGGGAAGGAAGGCGGATACGGAAGGCAAGGCGGAGTGCATGGCGTTCGATGATTTGGAGGGTCTTGTAAAAGCGGGTGGGTGCAGAGATCCAGGCAACGCTGGCATAACAGAGGATAGGCCGGATGAGGGATTTGTAGGTGTGGAGGATGGTAGAAGGATGCAATCCCCAAGTCCGGCCAGACAGGAGTTTCAGAAGGCGGAGGCGAGAATGGGCTTTCTGCTGGATGGTCTGGAGGTAAGGGGTCCAGGTGAGGTGTCGGTCGAGGGTGAGGCCAAGGTATCTCAGGGTGGGGGTGAAGGACCGAGTTGCTGCGCTGCTAGCTTTAAACAGCGGCCGCGAGCACATAGGCTAACCAGAGGAGCGTGCCTCTGCGGCCAGCGCTGCAGTAGCGACGCCAGCGCCAATAGATGCAGACCTCCACCTAGCGGCCTTCCGGCGGGGCTTCAAAATCGCCAGGCCGTGATACCACAATAATGATTACGTACAGGGCGGTCAGTCTGAAAAGCGTTGCAGGATAGGTTGTGCTGAGAAATAATTAGGAAGAAAAATATTTGCTACGTTGCTCCGTATTAATTAATATTGAAGCTAGCCAATCAGGCCGCAGAGCGCTCCGATTCAAGTGGCCCACCAGTTACATTTGGTGTCAGATGTTCTCATAGCGTGGACGATAGTATACGAGACTGCTCTGCCTTTGGCCCGGGTTCGACTCTTACTGCCGTCCCATGTCCAACTTCGGTATCGCTTTCTTGTTCGATTTGAGGAAGCAAACGGAGAATGCGTTTGGTGACATACTTTCTGGCGGACCGCTGCGCGCAACGGCCTGATTGGCTAACTCGGAAACGGTGCAATTTATCGAATTTTTTTTATCTTAAGAATTATTACTTAGCGCAACCTACATCACTCCTAACAAGCCTTTCAGGCAGTTTCTGACCACGCTGTGGATAATGTTGCGGGGAAGGCGAACCCAAGATTGCGTTTTATTGGCTGCACATTTCGAAGATGCAACGTATCTGCTAAAGAGACTGCCTACTCTATGCTTGTCCCTCCTCTTACGGACTTCTTTTAAATCCGGTATGCATTTATTGTTGCTTCTGTGACGATGTTTTGACCTGTTTTACGTACCAAGAGTGAACTGTTCCATCTCTTATTAATTTATTTGCTATAAATCTCTCAATTGCCAGCTATATTACCTCTCTGAATTCCAGCCACATCTGGTCTACTTGCACATAGTTTGTTTGGAACAAATGAAGACGGTCTCTAAGAAGGCGCCAAGTGAATTATTATCTGCTTTTTTAAATAGATTACTTCTGCGATTATTTTTAATGGCTTTGAATTTTGCAGTATTCAACCTCGCTACCACGACCTTATGGTCACTAATATCTGTATCCGTCATGATGCTCTCTGTTTTCTCAGGATTCTTTGTCGCTAAGCGGTCAAGTACGTATTCGCAACCATTTACTCCTCGAGTGACCTTTTGAACTAATAGCGCAACATAATTTTCGGAGTATGCATTTAGTACAATTTCGGACCATGTTTTACGCCTACCACAAATTTTAAATAAGTGTTTTCGTCAACATGTAGATCATAGATTGAAGTCTCCGCCAACTATGATTGAACTTGTAGTCGGATATTAGAACAACTTTTTGATGCGACTGGATAGTTCCTGGCAAATAAAACGCAGCATATCGTTCTTAACGAAGAAAAAACTTCTGACGCAACTGTAGATTCAGGCATATCCGACAGGAGTGTTTATAATCCCATTACTGTTGGCTACAAAGCAGGAAGACCTGTATATGCTCAGTGCTTGATGCGGAGATTGACTTTTGGCTCTCAAAATAAATGTAACACATTGCGAGTAAATAGGGAGAAAGATAATAAGTTTGATTACACGGCTGCAGAACAGTCACCAGAAACAGTCACATCCATTGAATACATGCGAATACGCGTAAGGAGCGATTTAAAATTGAACAACCACAAGAAACTCATTGTAGGGAAGGCAAGTGCCAGACATAGTCTTTGGAAGAATCTCCTACGAGTACAGTTTACCCGTAGAGGAGATAGCTCACAAAGCCTGCGTTCCACCAACACTTGAGTGTTGCTTCGGAGAATCGCACCCGTACCAGGCAGTACAGGGAAAGTAGAAAAGATCCAAAAAAGAGTTCCGCAATTCATCACAGGTTCGGTTAGTACGGTCGAAGGTATCACGGAGATGTTCAAGCAGCCCCTGTGACAAGCGCTAGAAGAGAGGCGATTTCCATCACAATGCGGTTTACTACTGAAATTCCGAGAGCGTACATTCCTTAAAGAGTCAACGAACATATTACTTCTTCCTGGATATATCTTGCAAGGAGACCAAACAAGTAAAATGAGAAAGATTTGTGATCATACGGAGGCTTACCAGCAGGCGCTCCTCCTGCATGTCATCTACTGCTGGAACAATAAAGGGGGAAAAAGGGGGGGGGGGGAAGGGGTTAGATAGTGGTACACAAAATGGAGTATAGACGTAGACATAGAAGTAGATGTATTTATAGCTATAGACGTAGAGTTATAGAAGCGTCATGAACAAACTCGTTTAGATCACTCCACTGTCGTCTTGTAACTGAAACAATAATTTCATTCTCCGTGAGGTGGAAGGCAGCAGGGATGCAGCACTTACAATATTCCTTCTCGTCTTCTCGAGAATTCACACGGAACGTCTGTTACGATCATCTACCTGGTCTGTTATATGCGAGAGTGGTGATTTCACTACACTATGCGTTAATTTCATTGTCGATAAGGAAACATTTACAGTTGAACCTTAATCCATTTTCTATAGCCCTGCACTTATGAAGTTCACCGTATCAACGACTAATTAGTCACAACTCTTTCACTATTGATTTCAGCCCTCTATCTACCTGATTCCAATCACATAAACTCCTTCTCTGGACATCACACCGTAAATTGTACACCACTGACAGTCTCGACTTAATTATCTCGTTCCTTGCTACGTCCTCAGATCAAAACAAAAAATTGTCTCAGAATAACAGTTAGAGAAGTATGGGGCTACAGTAACACAAACAAACGCTTTACTTTTCACAAAAATGATTTCCAATTTAACAAACTTACGGAAGTGTGACCCTATGATCAAAACCATCCTGCTTTCACTTCTGTCAAACAACAAAGAGCTGGCATACAAAAGGTAACATCATGTTTATGCCAAGACACAAACTCACCTTCGATAATTGGAATTTTGTGAAAGAGCTGTAACCTTTCTTCGCATCTCGCATGCGGTCAACCATGCGTTAAGCCCTCTGCAAAGGTCTGCGACCAGCTGCCTGAGATCGAGCCCAAAGCAACAACAATAAGTAATTTCCATTTATTCAGCCCTATGGTCATAATTTGACTGCTTTTTTTTTCTAAAACAGGCCTTCCCAGTTGATCTCGCGAACTGCACAAGTCTGCTTGGTGCTAGCACCTGCCTGCACTACATGCGGACATTACTTAAAATTAAACAGAAAATTAAGATTGCACTGACATCATGGAAATTCTCTAATAACTAAAGCACTCCAAAAGTCTCTGCCAAGATTTTTCAACGAGCGCTATTTAAGAACCAAACAATACTAGGCTTACGGAAACAAAACATCAATTAATCTTATTTGGAGGCTCCAAGGTGTTCTCTTGGCCTGGTAATGGCCACAAATTGTACACTGCGTTCTAAATGGCGAAAATTATCCGTAATTGTGGAGATTTCTCCCCAATTAAAAACACGGATAATCTACTACTATGAAAGCTGGACTTAGAAATGACATATTATAAAAAATGGTTCAAATGGCTCTGAGCACTATGGGACTCAACTGCTGAGGTCATTAGTCCCCTAGAACTTAGAACTAGTTAAACCTAACTAACCTAAGGACATCACAAACATCCATGCCCGAGGCAGGATTCGAACCTGCGACCGTAGCGGTCTTGCGGTTCCAGACATATTATACACTGTTCTCTGGTGGTTCGGGACTAGTTTCATTACACCATCATCATCACCATTTATCGATATCACTCGTGATGGAAAACAAAACTTCTACAAAATATATTCGTTTAGTCACTTTTTGTTCACAAAGTAGCCTATCTCCATCCGTTTCTTCTACTCTCTCGTAATTTAACTTCAATGATGAATTCCCAATTGTTCTTAGTCTTTCACGGTTTCTGCTGTTTGTAGCACTCTTGTACATCTCCTGTTTCTCAATAGTATCTGGTCATCGCCTATATTTCTTTATTGCTAGACATTCACTTTAATAATTCTCCAATAAGTCCTCGTTAGATATTACATTACTGTTTCTTCTTGTAAATTTTTGCGACATCATTCTGAAATTTTCTCACGTCGTCCTATAAAATATAGCAAAGCTATTATCTGTCCTACAAAATGAAGAAGCGTCTGGACAAATTGTATTTCATGAAATTAAGAAACAAGCAGTGAATGACTCACTATGCCCCGTAAACTTTAAATGCTGGTTTCTGCTAGACTGACAGCTCTCTTAAGGTGGCTATGACCAGAGAAGTTACGTGGCCAAAGCACGTTGTATCTTTTTCGTTTCTTATTGTGCACGTCCGCCCAACGAATGTCTCTCATCTCGTCGTAATAGTAACACAAGATTCTTATCATGTTTCTGCCCACCCATAAAATTAAAACGTCCTCAGAAGTTTTCTCCACTGATGCTTTCGAACTCTGGAACTCCGGCACAATTTTTCACTTGTCACCGTTGAATTTATTTCAGTGTCTAATTTCGACCAATGTCTTTGTTTCTCTTAAAAACCTTGTACATATTAAACGATGAAACTTTCATTCCTTTCGGAACTGATGTTCATTGTGTACATCAGAGTGGGGTAAAATCAAGCGGTCACGAATACCATACACTGTTACTTTCGTTGGTCGGCCGTTGTGGCCGAGCAGTTCTAGGCGCTTCAGTCCAGAACCGCGCTGGTGCTATGGTCGCAGTTTCGAATCCTGCATCGCGCATGCATGTGTGTGATGTCTTTACGTTAGTTGAAACCTCCCCTTAGAAAAATTAATGAATTACTGTGCTGATAAACCTCGTACGTTATTTGATTTTCAAACAGCTAAGCAAAACTTAACGTACTCAGACATTTCTCTCTTTACTTATTCTGATTAACACTAAACTGACACTCAATATTTTTAGCGCAAAGCAGTCTGACTTTCAATAATCCCTACAAAAGAATGGCCCTGACTAACAATAACCTATACCTTTCATGAATCACTTACCTCACAAAAATCTTTCTTATTCGAACTACTGCAATACAGCGAGCGCCAATACTGCCAGTTAAATAAAAGATTCTAACTACTCAAGGCACTAACTACTGACAGGCATAGTTAGCAAATGAAAGATTTTAGCAGAGAACAAAACAATGTATTTACCTTAATAATGTTCCAAAGTCATCATACATAGCAGTTCATGATATCCAGTATTACAAATTTACTCTTCTGATGGACACACGTCCAGATCGTCCGCTCTCAAAATTCTGCGATCTCTCTCCCCACATCCACCACTGCTGGCGGCTCACCTCCAACTGCACAACGCTACGCGCTGTTCGCATCCAACTGCCCAACACGACAATAGCGAATATTCCAACAATGCCAGCCAGCCACAGACTGCACACAGCACAGTCAGTGATTTTCATACAGAGCGTTACATGGCGTTACCAACATAAAAAGCTAAACAGGCTACTTACATAGTTAGGTTTAAGTAGTTCTAAGTCTAGGGGACTGATGACCTTAGATGTTAAGTCCCATAGTGCTTAGAGTCATTTGACGCATTTGTTACTTTTGTTGTGGCATGCAAGTAAACAGCCTACGAATGTCATCTTGAGGAATCTCTTGCCATAACTGATATACGTCCTGTCTCATTTCATGAACACTACTGGCTAGAGGCTGACAGGAAACTATAGTCTTCCCATCGCATCCTATACATGCCCGGGCGAACTTGCAGGACGGTTAAGAGCCCTTACATTCTTCGAGACGTTTACGGCGTGAACTACAGCGTGCAGTCTTGCGTTGTCCTGCTGGAATATGCAACTTCTTACCCTGGTCGTGAACGGTATGATAACAGAGCTTATCATTCTTGCCGCATGCCGGCGAGTATTCAGTTCCCATTCACAACTACCTCTTGCCGTATCCAGTTGCTCCCTGCACCATGCTTTGAGTAGTTGGACAGGTACGACTCTCGAGAATCGCTGCATTGTACGGACGATCACCGGGTCGTCCACGGACACGTTGGTGCTGATCTGATCGCCACAAACAGAAGCGATACTCGGCGATTAACATCACAGAAAACAACCCAATGCTCCTATTGACTCGGCTGTACACCACGCAACTCTGTTGTGTCAGCAGCAACAACGCATGACATATCGAAATCTCAACTGAGCTCCCAGTAATATGTTCCCTACGGTTCATGGTGACACTCTTCTACATCTACATCCATACTCCGCAAGCCACCTGACGCTGTGTGGCGGAAAGTACTTTGAGTGCCTCTATCGGTTCTCCCTTCTACTCCAGTCTCGTATTGTTCGTGGAAAGAAAGATTGTCGGTGCGCTCTAATCTCTCTGATTTTATCCTCATAGTCTCTTCGCGAGATATACATAGGAGGGAGCAATATATTGCTTGACTCCTCGGTGAAGGTATGTTCTCGAAACTTTAACAAAAGCCCGTACCGAGCTACTGAGCGTCTCTCCTGCAGAGTCTTCCACTGGAGTTTATCTATCATCTCCGTAACGCTTTCGCGATTACTAAATGATCCTGTAACGAAGCGCGCTGCTCTCCGTTGGATCTTCTCTATCTCTTCTATCAACCCTATCTGGTACGGATCCCACACCAGTGTGCAGTATTCAAGCAGTGGGCGAACAAGTGTACTGTAACCTACTTCCTTTGTTTTCGGATTGCATTTCGTTAGGGTTCTTCCAATGAATCTCAGTCTGGCATATGCTTTACCGATGATTAATTTTATATGGTCATTCCATTTTAAATCACTCCTAACGCCTACTCCCAGATAATTTATGGAATTAACTGCTTCCAGTTGCTGACCTGCTATTTTGTAGCTAAATGATACAGGATCTTTCTTTCTGTGTAATCGCAGCACATTACTCTTGTCTACATTGAGATTCAATTGCCATTCCCTGCACCATGCGTCAATCCGTTGCAGATCCTCCTGTATTTCAGTACAATTTTCAATTGTTACAACCTCCCGATATACTATAGCATAATCCGCAAAAAGCCTCAGTGAACTTCCGATGTCATCCACAAGGTCATTTATGTATATTATGAATAGCAACGGTCCTACGACACTCCCCTGCGGCACACCTGAAATCACTCTTACTTCGTAAGACTTCTCTCCATTGAGAATGACATGCTGCGTTCTGTTATCTAGGAACTCCTCAATCCAATTACACAATTGGTCTGATAGTCCATATGCTCTTACTTTGTTCATTAAACGACTGTGGGGAACTGTATCAAACGCCTTGCGAAAGTCAAGAAAAACGGCATCTACCTGGGAACCCATGTCTATGGCCCTCTGAGTCTCGTGGACGAATAGCTGGGCTTTACACGATCGTCTTTTTCGAAACCGATGTTGATTCCTATAGAGTAGATTTCTAGTCTCCAGAAAAGTCATTATACTCGAACATAATACGTGTTCCAAAATTCTACAACTGTTCGACGTTAGAGATATAGGTCTATAGTTCTGCACATCTGTTCGACGTCCCTTCTTGAAAACGAGAATGACCTGTGCCCTTTTCCAATCCTTTGGAACGCTACGATCTTCTAGAGACCTACGGTACACCGCTGCAAGAAGGGGGGCAAGTAAATTCGAACTGGTATCCCATCAGGTCCAGCGGCCTTTCCTCTTTTGAGCGATTTTAATTGTTTCTCTATCCCTCTGTCGTCTGTTTCGATATCTACCATTTTGTCATCTGTGCGACAATCTAGAGAAGGAATTACGGTGCAGTCTTCCTCTGTGAAACAGCTTTGGAAAAAGACATTAGTATTTCGGCCTTTAGTCTGTCATGCTCTGTTTCAGTACCATTTTGGTCACAGAGTGTCTGGACATTTTGTTTTGATCCACCTACCGCTTTGACATGAGACCAAAATTTCTTATGATTTTCTGCCAAGTCAGTACATAGAACTTTACTTTCGAATTCGTTGAACGCCTCTCGCAAAGCCCTCCTCACACTACATTTCGCTTCGTGTAATTTTTGTTTGTCTGCAAAGGCTTTAGGTATGTTTATGTTTGCTGTGAAGTTCCCTTTGCTTCCGTAGCAGTTTTCTAACTCGGTTGTTGTACCACGGTGGCTCTTTTCCATCTCTTACGATCTTGCTTGGCACATACTCATATAATGCATATTTCTGTAACCTCTAGCCGAATTTCAGTTGTTGTCACCCGTCTGTTCGTCATGTCTGTCGTACTATGCTACCATTTCTCGAGGGGTGAATCTTCTTTGCCTCACTGCTGACCTGAGACCAGCTGATTACCACTCTTTCTGCAGTAATTCCACTGACTGATCGATTTGTCGGTATGGTGCTCCAATGCTACGACCTTAAAATTCGAAACACGCCAATAAACTTCAGGCGCGCTTCCTGTGGGCCTGCTCATTTGCAACATCCTCCTGAAAAGTTCCAATAATGTTAGGAACACCCAATAGCCAGTATGTACTCACACCATTCAGCACTTGTACCAGTGGCTCTGTTCTGTACTGAAAATAATGAAAATGAGCTCTCATAGGAACTAAATTTTAATTAATATCCCACATCCATACAAATACTAGCGAAATGAGGAAATTTTAAGAATGGTTAGGTGCAAGGATGTGTCGCAAGCGGAATAAAGAAATACAGACAAAACTGTTGCAGTGGAAACGCGGCAGACGACTCGTACGCGAACTACTCTGAGTGAGAATCCTGCGGCAGAGCGGCGGCCCTCGCCCGGCGCCCCGCCCACGCGCCCAGCGGCGGCGCCCCCTGCAGTGCGGCGCCACGGCCGCCCCCACGGAGCGGCCCAGCTCGGCGCCAGTTCTCCGGCAGCCTACGTACCGGCTGTGCTGCGAGACCTCGGTGCCTCGCTCTTCAGGCACAACGGAGAGACATTTGAGGCGTTCGTGAGCTTTCCATACGTCTTGTAAACGACAGCGCGGGGAAAAACTGTTGTCTTATTGAATATTTATCACTAGTGTACGCTTACTCTTCCTAGTTGATGTGTTTGTATATAATAAACATTTCCTAGAAAAACCTACGAAATTTGTTCAGTTTTGTACTTTACTACAACCTAATGAACGAAATACGTGCTTATAGAATAATAAAACACGCATGGTACCTCATAGGAACTTAAGGTAGACAGAACTCGGTAAGAAACCTCCAGTGTCGAAATGAAAGTTACGATAGCTGTACGATAAGAGTGTTGTGTATGAGGCGGAACTATGGGCCTCATGGAAAAAGGGTGACCCGGCTGAGTCACGCAACTTGACTCTTACAAGGAGACGGCACGACCGTGGCGTCGGGGATTTGTCCGCAATTTTGTGTGGTGAAAGAGAACCCCTAACACCTCACGTGGTTAAAATACTAGGACGCACTACTCGGAAAATCCCGAGAAAAATCGATCCAAAGTTTCTTAGGTGCCGTATAAGTATAAAATGTTAGTTTATTGCCGAGCCGTCGTTTAGCCTACGTGGTTAGTGTTCGGACCTTTATGCCAGAGGTCTCGGGTTCGATTCCTCCTCCTGAACATATTTTTTTTCCTTGTGTTACTTGCAAAATTGCACCGCATTGTTACAGGAGAATCGTGAAATTAACTCCCGGGAAGATTGTATAAAAATTCGTTCTATAATTCACCATCAA
The DNA here is from genome assembly GCF_023898315.1 of Schistocerca nitens. NCBI lineage: Eukaryota > Metazoa > Arthropoda > Insecta > Orthoptera > Acrididae > Schistocerca > Schistocerca nitens. The sequence continues at coordinate 618,175,849 of NC_064614.1, forward strand.
TTATCGTCACCAATATTCCGAGACATGATTCAATATTCCTGGTTTGCCTCAAAATTATCAGAAACTCAAAAAATTTTCGTAAATGTTAATGGGGCATGTTTTTGTACAGATTTATTGCAAACGCCCTGTGATTGTAAAAACTTCGCTTTCATATGTTGCGCAAGATGTCGCAAAAACTATTGCTTTGTTTTTACGATAAATACCACTGCGGTTCTTGTTTATAATTATTATATGTATAAAAATTTAATGTTTCCCAATCGACTTTGCTATTCTGATTAAAAACGCAATGTTTCTCCTCATATACTTTACAGTGAAAAATGGGAAACCCACCGCCATGAATTGTGTTGTTGGACAAAATTCAATAATGTAACTAATTTGTTAAAGATAATGTAGGTTTGGGAAACTTTCTGAATAATTGGTGGAATAACAAAAGAAAATGAAACAGAAGGAAAAAAAGTGCCGGAGAAGGAATCGAACCCGAGACCTCTGGTTTATTCTCATACGGCACCTAAGAAATTTTGGATCGATTTTTCCCGGGATTTTCCGACTAGTGCGTCCTAATATTTTAACCACGTGAGGTGTTAGAGGTCCTCCTTCACCACACAAAATTTCGGACAAATCCCCGATCCCACCGTCTCCTTGTTAGTCTATCACGAGGTGTGGCCATTGCACGCGTTGATCACGTAGGCTGACGTGAGGATCAATGAACTATACTTGACGGGATGTATCTGGAACATCTTAGGTGATTACAAAGTTAGTAGACAGGGATACAAGTAAATACTTAGCTTTAATTCAGCATCAGCGGTAAACGTCGATCTTGACTTTGTACAATAATACTGACAAGTGCAATTTTAGACTCAACTGCAAATACTTCTTTACAATTCTCATTGCTTCACACATATAGATCAATCGTCAATGCATAAACTGTATGTGGCGCCTGGCTAGGTCGTAGTTGCTGACTTAGCTGAAGGCTATGCTAACTAGCGTCCCTGCAAATGAGATCTCTGAAGCTATAACAAGTGAACCATTCCTATTCAAGTCGGCTGTAGATCTGGTCAGTGCGCTAGGTTGTCTCGTAAGACCAGCCGAGTGGCGGCGCTCGGTCTGCTAGCGTCGACAGTGGCGACTCGCGGGTCCGATGTGTACTGACGGACCGCGGCCGATTTGAAGCCCACAACCTAGCCATTGTGGTGCCTTGCGGTGACACCACAAAGATTACTGAGCTACTTTAAAATGAGTGACCAAAGGTTACGGGAAGGTATAATATGTAATGTTGAGAGAGATTACATGATTCGTTCGGGTTACCTGACTACATGCAACAATGAGGCATGTTAATTTCTTTCTAAGCCATAAATGAATTAAATCTTTGAAAAGAAACCATGACGATGAAGTTTCGAAATACGCCAAAATCAAATCAGCGACTAACGCCTCAGGTACTTGCAGTGCCAGGTAGACACACAGATATATTATACATTGTAATAATTCTGCTGATTCTCTTTTTCCATGACAAATAGAAATATTTTTCTGGTTATCTCAGATTTTTTTTCTAAACAAGAACGCGGTATTTAAGTCATAATTAGCTCACTATTTATAGTTCATTTAACATAATTAGCATACAAATACCTTTAAAAATGTTAAGTCTTACAAACATGTCAGAAATTAGCAGAATAGGGAGTGCAAAATGGCCATGTTAAAACACATTATTTTTCATAATGCAGCGAGCGAAAGAAGGAGGGCGACAAAGATTCAAAGTATGCACGCACAGCTCCTCTGCTTCACTACGTTACTGACAGCAGATCGCGAAATTCGACTAAAGAGATATTACGTTGCCTAACTGGGACAGCTATTAATCATAATCATATATAACTGAAGTGTGGACACTTTTGGTAATATGTTATGATTAGCACATTTCAGTTCTAACGCAGCACAGCTGGATTTGAATGGACAGAACGAGGTTAAATTGCTTTTTCATGCCATTTAGTGAAAAATATAACATCACATATACAATCAAATAACATCTGCGTCAAATTATATAAATTTTTATGGTAGAAATACAATACAGTGCAATCGCTGACAGCCGAAATTACTGTAGGGTTTGATACTGATTGTCACTGACATTCGTCTCCAGTCCCACTCAATTATGATCACTTTCATTAGGCATTATCACATGGTTCTTTATAGGCATATTGAACTGTCTGCACTCACCACCAACATATCGAATAACTTCATTAACGGTATCGTAGTGGGCATGACGAAACACGATAACTCTTTCTCCCTTACTGTAATGTTATGGTATGCCTTGCTTTCCCCATCATATCTGGTGCTAAAAATGCTTTCAAAACGTTAAGTCTTGTAATAATGTTAAGAAATTAGGCTATCAGACTTCATATAATTAAATGCAGTTTCGTACTCAGATCGTGAAAAGCACTTCGTCTTCAGGCCACAAGTGGCCCATCGGGACCATCCGACCGCCGTGGGGCGGTTAGGAGGGGCGTGTGGTCAGCACATCGCTCTCCCGGTCGTTATGATGGTTTTCTTTGACAAGAGCCGCTACTATTCGGTCGAGCAGCTCCTCAATTGGCATCACGAGGCTGAGTGCACCCCTAAAAATGGCAACAGCGCATGGCAGCTGGATGGTCACCCATTCAAGTGCCGGCAACGCCCGACAGCGCTTAACTTCGGTAATCTCACGGGAACCGGTGCATCCACTGCGCAAGGCGGTTGCCATATCGTGAAAACTATCATATAATTAGATTTCGTCATTTTTTCCGCATGCATACGCACCACAACACAAACTAAAGACGAAGGGTAAATACCTATTGACAGTCGTCAACCCTACACACTGTAAACAAGCATATTCAGTACACAATGAAAAGTGGAAAATAAGTGTTGAAATAAATGTGGTAGGAAAAAAAGGCGAAAATTGGCCATCTATAATATACAGACCGAGTACATACATCTCCTGGACGATATACATGGATTAACAACATCGGAAATTGTAAGTAATTCCAAACGATAATTCAACATCATGAAAATTGTGCTGGAAAAGTTGTTTCTAACTCGAAAAACAAGAGAGTAACAAGAGGAAACGTATTATAGTAATATACTTGTAACTACTATATAACGCCTTTATTGTATACAGTAAAAAACAGGTTTTACAGACCACTGCAGATGCTTCACAAATAAACTTAGCGAAATGTATATGGCAAAAACAAACTGCATCTCATTTAGTAGCAGAGACGGAATAGACATCTATGACCTACATCATTATTGAATGAGCACACCATATGAGTACAGTGCTGTACATACCATAAGTTTAATTGCAAACAGAGCTGAAGGCTCTTTAATTAACTTGGCAGTTGTAGAGCTTAGGGCGATTTCATTAATTTTTTAATGTCACATAATGTTATCTGAAGTTCGCCTTCTAATTATAGATCGAAGTTCAATTCTGTATGCTGAAAGAGAACAAGTATGCAGGATAACAGTTTTTTATTGTACCATAGAAACACAGTGAACCTGAACAAAACGAGCAAGACATAATCAGTGATGTGAGAGAGAGAACGAGAAAGAATGTGATCCTTAAGCCATTGTAATATGTTTCACGTTTCGTAATGAACCACCGAGTGGATACCAAATTTAGGACTGAATCCCTACATCGATAAATAATGTAGTTTCCTAGATGACAGCTGCTCAAAGAAGAGATATCACTGCCACACCAAGGACGCATTGTTACATGTTTCAAATTACTTTTAAATCGTACTACTACATGATGTACTACAATAACTCCACATCGACGAATCTTATGGTACTGATTCCACACCAGCGACTTACACATATACACCACTTCACCGCTAAGACTTACTTCAGTTGTGGAGGCTCATATGACTGCCTGGAACCAGTTCTACACCATATACAGCTTTCCAGAGGGACCAGGGTGCTTTTTTTAAGAGGGGGGGGGGGAGGGGGGTAGTATTTAGCCCAGTGAAATTAACAAAGATTTGAAGAATCTTTCTATACCCCACATAAAGTTCAAATATTGGCACGGAGCTGGAATCAAATCTGCACCTATGACTTGTGACCAGCTAGCATTATCACTGCACGCTGGACGACAATCACACTGTAGTAAATTAAACTTACTATTCATTGATTTGGAGATGGCTGCTACGTTGCATGGTAGAATGCTCCTGTCAGCGTGGAAAAATGAGTGATTCATTGTATCAGACAGCTTAGGTGTCGTCATGCCTTATACTGGCATGAGAGATGGGAGCAGGCTGAAAACAAGTGCGATGTCGGTGCATCTGACTGTGTATACATTCCTGTTGCCCAGTGAACGGATGCTCCTTCTCCAAAGCTCCAAAGTCGCGCAACTATAGCACCTTCATCTTGTTGGGGGGGGGGGGGGGGGAGGAGCATTGGTTCCTCCATTCAATGTGGCTACCACCATCAGATTCACCTGCCACAGGGGGTAACATGTTGATGACAGTGGCCTAAAGTGGACTGTAACACTGGGTAGATGGGACATAGTGTGGTATGCACACACCAGTTCAGTGATGAAGGGCAGCCGGTGGGAGGCCATGCTGGTCAAAGCTGTCTTCTCTCTGTAAAGTCCAGGGACCACAACCTCATACTTTCTTCTACGCTCACTGCGTGTCACAGGACACATGAACCGGGCTATGCACAGGACACTATTAATGGAGACAGGTCACCTGGACTGGTGAGTTCCATTCCTGCTGTTACACATCAGTGAAAGGGAGGAGAACATTGAAAACCACATTAGGTAATGCAACGTGGTTATAAATATGGCACCGTTCAGACAGGTGTGGAGGTTGAACTGCAGTTCCTCATATACCTATATTTATATTTCATCAGTTAACGAGACAGGGAAACCATTGTCTGATCATGTCCATACTTTGGTTCAATCACACTACTCTGCATGCATTCTATTAATGCACCAACCTATCGCTTTTGGATTGTATGAAATTTGTGTGAGGAATCCTCCACAGATAATCAGTTGATATGGACTACAAGATGTGCATGCTTAGAACTCAGCTCTGATCAATCTCTGTGAGCTGTGAGCATTTGTCAAGTAGTCACTGATGAGTATAGCATCCCAACAAGAGAAATACTAGTGTGTTTTAAACAGGCCTCATTGCTACAGAGATAGGTAACTACTTTCTGTGAGAAATACCATCATATTCAAGCAATTATTAAGCTACCAATAGAAGGTAAACAGAAAGTATTTAATATACATAACGGAGGAACCAGAAAGTCAATAAAAACAGCTGTGTTCCTACTAATTTTCATTTAGGTATAGTAAGCACAAGAAAATGACAAAAATATTCAAATAATTATCAAGTTACTAACAGGAGGAAAACAGAAAGCATTTACTACACGTAACTGAGGAAGCAACAGTTCCATTAAAAACAGCTACTTTCCACCTAACTTACGTGTAGCTGGAGGAAGCAGAAGTAACTATTAAACTACCAATAGAAAGTAAACATCGAATAATTTATATAAATACCTGAGGAAGCAGCAACTCCATTAAAAACAGTCGCGTTCATAATAATTTACCTTTAGCTGGAGTAGGCACACATGTTATTAATAGCACGTCTACAGCCGTTCCAGCACACAGTTCAAGCAGCCGCCACTAGTCGGTTCTGCAGTCACCGAAAAATCCAGGAAATTTAAAAATCCAAGATGGCAATGGTGGGAAATTTAAAAAATGCAAGACGGCAGTGGCAGAAAATTTAAAACATGCGAAGTCTCACTGACAGGAGATTAAAAAAAAAAACTGTCGCATCAATTTAAAATGAAAAAGAGAATTAGAGTACAGTATTTTTGCTGAAGAGACCATTAACACAATAGCCAATGTGTATGCACCCACAATATTTAAAAATATTCGATTATTTATGAGAGATATTCACAATAATATAGCTCTTAAAAATTATGAAAGCTTCACCTGAATAACTTTAATTGGTATCATCCTTATCAAAATTACCTAATCTGACACACACACACACTTTGTATTATATTAAAGAAGGGGAATGGAAAAAGTAAAATACAAGCACTGTATATATAAATTTTATTATAAAAAAGTTTATACACTCCTGGAAATTGAAATAAGAACACCGTGAATTCATTGCCCCAGGAAGGGGAAACTTTATTGACACATTCCTGGGGTCAGATACATCACATGATCACACTGACAAAACCACAGGCACATAGACACAGGCAACAGAGCATGCACAATGTCGGCACTAGTACAGTGTATATCCACCTTTCGCAGCAATGCAGGCTGCTATTCTCCCATGGAGACGATCGTAGAGATGCTGGATGTAGTCCTGTGGAACGGCTTGCCATGCCATTTCCACCTGGCGCCTCAGTTGGACCAGCGTTCGTGCTGGACGTGCAGACCGCGTGAGACGACGCTTCATCCAGTCCCAAACATGCTCAATGGGGGACAGATCCGGAGATCTTGCTGGCCAGGGTAGTTGACTTACACCTTCTAGAGCACGTTGGGTGGCACGGGATACATGCGGACGTGCATTGTCCTGTTGGAACAGCAAGTTCCCTTGCCGGTCTAGGAATGGTAGAACGATAGGTTCGATGACGGTTTGGATGTACCGTGCACTATTCAGTGTCCCCTCGACGATCACCAGTGGTGTACGGCCAGTGTAGGAGATCGCTCCCCACACCATGATGCCGGGTGTTGGCCCTGTGTGCCTCGGTCGTATGCAGTCCTGATTGTGGCGCTCACCTGCACGGCGCCAAACACGCATACGACCATCATTGGCACCAAGGCAGAAGCGACTCTCATCGCTGAAGACGACACGTCTCCATTCGTCCCTCCATTCACGCCTGTCGCGACACCACTGGAGGCGGGCTGCACGATGTTGGGGCGTGAGCGGAAGACGGCCTAACGGTATGCGGGACCGTAGCCCAGCTTCATGGAGACGGTTGCGAATGGTCCTCGCCGATACCCCAGGAGCAACAGTGTCCCTAATTTGCTGGGAAGTGGCGGTGCGGTCCCCTACGGCACTGCGTAGGATCCTACGGTCTTGGCGTGCATCCGTGCGTCGCTGCGGTCCGGTCCCAGGTCGACGGGCACGTGCACCTTCCGCCGACCACTGGCGACAACATCGATGTACTGTGGAGACCTCACGCCTCACGTGTTGAGCAATTCGGCGGTACGTCCACCCGGCCTCCCGCATGCCCACTATACGCCCTCGCTCAAAGTCCGTCAACTGCACATACGGTTCACGTCCACGCTGTCGCGGCATGCTACCAGTGTTAAAGACTGCGATGGAGCTCCGTATGCCACGGCAAACTGGCTGACACTGACGGCGGCGGTGCACAAATGCTGCGCAGCTAGCGCCATTCGACGGCCAACACCGCGGTTCCTGGCGTGTCCGCTGTGCCGTGCGTGTGATCATTGCTTGTACAGCCCTCTCGCAGTGTCCGGAGCAAGTATGGTGGGTCTGACACACCGGTGTCAATGTGTTCTTTTTTCCATTTCCAGGAGTGTATTCTAAAGAGAAGTTAGATGTGGGCCTGGTTAAGTGCACAGTTAAAGCCAGTCTCGATCTACTAAGATCTGTACAGCCTATTACAAACCGTGTAACTATGACGAACTAAATTCTGAGTTTAAATTGCACAATGTTTTTACGTTTTCACACATAAAGTAAAATCAGTTATTGATCACATACAGCTTTTATATTCTCGGATGTTAGTGACTCCATGATAATATATTTCTTTAATTGTATTAATATTTCACAGCTGTGAATGTAACTGTATTTCAGACACAGTTAGTATGAATAAAAAAGCCTTCAGTTACAATTTTTCCATGTTTCGTTAAATTACATGACGCATTTCAGACCCTGTAGGTCCACCATCAGGTACTAATCATCTTAATACATAATGTACTGTTGCTCCTCAGTGAGGTGAAATGTATGTTCCTGTTAGGAGAGGGTAAAATATTAAGTTTTGTATTTCGTGAATCAGTTGAGAAAAATATAATGAGAAGCAGTGGAAAATAAAGGAAAAATTCTTTAACCTTTTAATGTGAGCAGATGTTGTTTCATCCTTTCTCTTATCACACATCACGCCACTCAAAGCACACATACATTTACAAGTTTCAAAATCACTTCACAGATGTAGTTTAGCATGATGAGGATGAAATTTCTCACATAGTGTCAGAGATCTGAATATCAACTAAACTGACATATACAAGGAATAAATTTGAAATAAGTCTTTAAAATTACTAAAATTACTTTGCCTAGAGAAATGTGCCTGTTGATTCGACATAGAGTCACAAGCTTTTTGATTTTATGGGGATATATTTCCACCTGTTCTACTGAACAAATTCTCTTAGCAAACAACATTACTAACATCATTTAGAATGATAAAGAAATACCTGAAGCTGCTTATGAAGAGAGAATGTAAACATCATAAACAAGAAACTTAATATTAATGACGCCATGACTGTAAAGGATTACAAAAGTAGTCCTGTAATAGTTATGAACAAAAATGAGTATACCCATAAAAACTGACTTTCTTTCCTGAAAACAACATAACTGAGCTTAAACAAGATCCAACAGTAAAATTCCAGAGCAAAATCAGAAAAATGATAAACAAATGCAATTTCCTATTCACAGAACAACAAGCAAGAACATGTTTTGTAATGGACCCATTACTCTGAGGCTGATAGCTCAACCTAAAACCATAACTCTTATGCCCCAGTGAGGCCCATTGTTGATTCTAAAAATACACCTTCCTTTAACCTCTCAATTACTGAAGCAGTGCTATACTTTTGATAATTCATACTCAGTTAAGAGTACAAATGACTTAGCAACTAAAATCAAATATATACATAAATTCCTGCTGGTAATAGGTGTGTTGGTTTTGATGTGACTAACCTATTTACAAATGTACCAACTAACAAAAGAATAGGCTTAATCTCCTAAAACTTAGTAAAATATGAAAAGTAGCTATTTTCAGGTATATCAGAAGTCACTGACATGTTTCAACTAAAATTCTCACATAATTACTTTACCCATGATGGAAAAGAACATCAACAGAAAGAGGGTCTTACCATGGGCAGTAGCACTGTGTATCAAGTTTTCTGGCAGATATATTTCTCAATCATCTCAAAAATCTGTTGGAATAAAAACCGAAAACAGATACATGTAAGATCATTTATTTTGAACCATAACTTGTGAGTACTGACATGCTGTTGGTGGATCTCATATGGTGCAGTGACACTGTTCCTGAAGTTTGGTTCTGGATCGATTTTTGGGGATTTGATGGCACGCTTCCCTGTGTGGAGTTGCTAGTCTCCCATCGGTCACCTCCCCAGGTGGCAGATTGGGGAACGTTCACCAAATATGTTGGACATCGGGAAAATAAAATACCCGGGGCAGACCAAAACTAGCAAAACAACAACTCATGCCTTGCAGGTGGGAGTTGGGTCTCCTAAGGCTAAGGGAAGAAAACTCTGATTAAACATAACCTGTCCCCTGGTAAGGGTTAGATGCAGGGTTGACAGCCCGCTCTGTAAAAAAACAGTTGTTGCGAAAAGTAAAGCTGGAAGGATGAAGGAAGATGGACCTGGTGTGGAAAAGGACAATGAAGATGGAATACAAGTAAATGAAGGAGGGCAAATAAGGAAGAAGAGAAATATAAGGCGTAGATCAGATCTATATATTGGATCATGGAATGTGAGATCCCTATATCGCCCAGGAGCACTGAAAGTAATGCTAGATCAAATAATGAATCTGAAGCAAAGTATAATAGCACTACAAGAAATTAGATGGACGGGGAGTGGAGTTTTGGAAAAGAAAGAAGCGAATATATTATGTAGCTGCAGCGAAAGAAATCATGAGCTGGGGACAGAATTTGTTGTACACCATCAATTAAAGCATTTGGTTATAGGGTTTACACCAATTAGTCCAAGATTGTCAACACTCAGGATGAAGGGAAAATTCTTTAACTATTCCATAACTAATGCCCATGTACCAACAGAAGAATCCGAAGAAAAAGTATTCTATGAATCTTTGGAAATAGCATATGATGAGTGCCCAGGGCACGATATTAAAATAATAGCTGAAGACCTAAACGCTCAGGTGGGGAAAGAACAGATTTATAGACCGATAATTGCCCCCACAGCAAACATACAACAAGTAATGAGAATGGAACAAAGCTTATAATGTTCGCAACATCTAGAAATATGGTATCAACACTGTTCCCACAAAAAGAAATACATAAGGGAACATGGACCTCGCCGGATGAAAACACAGTAAACCAGATCGACCATGTGTTGACAGATGTGGGCACAAATCGAACCTATTGGACGTGAGGAGTCTCAGAGGCCCAAACACAGATACTGATCATTTTCTGTTAAGGGCACAGGCGAGGACGAGGATATCTAATGCAGCGAAAGGAGTCCGACCCAGGGCACAGAAATATAATATAAAAGCTTTAGAACCAGTGGAAGTTAGAGAACAGTATCAGGAGAAGATAACTCGGATTCTGGAAAATTTTGGAGAATATAACAATATCGAAGATCAGTGGGAAGCGATAAAAAAGACGGTGGAGACATCGGCAAGAGAGATACTAGGAATTGGGAAAAGACAAGTAAGACCATCATGGTTTGATACTGAATGCGAAATAGCAACTGAAGAAAAGAACGAAGCATATAGAAGGTCGTTGCGATCACACTGTACAAGGAGGATAGTAGAAGAATACAAAGAAAAACGGAGGATTGGAAAGAGGACTCACCAAAGAAAAAAGAGAGAATGGATGAAAGCAAGTGTCAAAGAAATGGAGCTCATGAGAAGCAAAAATGAAATAAGAAAATTCTGTAGAGAAGTGAATGCGGCATGGAAGCCTTTTGGTAGTAAAACAAGCTTAACAGAAGATGAGACAGGGAATATAATAAGTGAAGAGAAGAGAATATGCGAAAGATGGCGCAGGTATTTTGATAATCTCCTCAACCCTAGAATAACTATACCAGGTAATACAACTGAAACGAATGGGAAGAGAACCCAGACAACAACACTGACCCCCAAATATAGAACTGAAAACTGCCACGAAGAAGTTGAAAAACCGCAAGGCGGCAGGGACAGATGGTATTCCAGCTGGACTGTTTAAGCAAGGAGGCAAAGAGCTGGAGCGAAACCTTCTGAAAACGCTCACCAGAATATGGGAAGAGGAGAAAATGCCCCAGCAATGGAATGAGGGTATCATATGTCCTATATATAAGAAAGGAGATCAGATGGACTGTGGCAATTACAGAGGGTTCACACTACTTGATCTGGGATGTAAAATATTCTCTAATATACTATTCGACAGAATCCTCCCAATCGTACAGATGGAGACAGGGCCGTACCAACGCGAATTTCTCCCTGGAAAGTCAACTATAGATCAAATATTCACCTTAAGACAAATCCTGGAAAAAACAAACGAATATGGGGTTGGCACGCACCACCGCTTTATAGATTTCAAAGCAGCTTATGATAGCATAAATAGAAAGCAGTTATATCAAACTATAGATGAACTGGGGATTTCGAGAAAGTTGGTAAGGCTGGTGAGAATGACAATAAGCGAAACACAAGGTAGTATAATAAGAGGAGGAATGATGTCCAATACATTGAGTATTAAAAACAGAGTGTGACAAGAGGATGCATTGGCATGTCTTCTCTTTAATGCCGCCCTGGAGAGGGCGATGAGAAACGCAAACCTTCTGAATAGGGGAACGATCTTCTATAAATCAGCGCAGATACTGGCCTACATGGATGACATATAGTATCAAGAGCCCAAAAAGCAATGGAAGAGACATTTACGGCTCTCGAACAGGCTAGTAGGAACATGGGGTTAATTATTAATGAACAAAAAACAAAATATATGGCAGCTGGAAAAGCACATAGAGAAAATATGCGAAATGCAATAACAACGGGCAATTATACGTTTGAGAGAGTTTAACATTTCAAGTACCTGGGTTCCACAGTTACCCATCTAAATGATACCTCCTATACAATTAAGCACAGATTAATACTAGCCAATAGAGCCTATTTGGCCCTAACAAGACTTCTGTCCTCAAAGCTCCTGACTCGTACCACTAAATTAACTATCTGTAAATCACTTATACGACCAGTGCTTACATATGCCTCTGAAACCTGGACATTAACAACTAAAGATGCATTTGAAAGAAAGGTACTTAGACGAATTATCGGCCCTATCTGTGAAAGAGGAAGATGGAGGAGGAGATAAAACCATGAGTTGTATATCATATACAAAGATCAAGCCAGCAGAAAGATAGTGAAATCATCCAGACTGCGGTGGGCGGGACATGTGGCTCACATGAATGACACAGAAGTACCAAAAAGAATATTACAAGGAAAGCTAGGAGGGCAGAGAGGACGTGTCGACCAAGAGCCAGATGGGAAGATGGAGTAATCGAAGGTCTTAGGAAGATGGGCTATAGAAACTGAAGAGTATTGGCAAAGGACCGAGAGAAATGGAAGCAAATTGTAGAAGAGGCCAAGGCTCATCATGAGTTTTAGAGCCAAGAAAGAAGAAAAAGAAGATGGTACTTTTCAGCTTATTTACGATTTGTCAGTCTAGTCACTTGGCAAATTTATATTATCTGGGCAGTGAAGGTTGCGTCTTCTATCTACCCCCTCATTAGGATCTCATGTAGTATAATTTAGATACCCACCTTAAGACGTGGCTTTAAACTACGAAACTGATTGTGGTTCTGAATATAGAATATTACATACATACAGCTATTTGTGGTTTCCATTCCACAAGATGTACGTTCACAGCTCTGGCCTAACACAAAGTTACTTGCATCTCAAATATAATTTCTTTACGGAAAACGATAGGGTCAAAAGTAAAATAGTATATTACTGGAGGTACGCTGATGATATATTCCTAATACATGATAGAAGAAAAGAAGAAATTGAAGAACTACATGCAATAATCAATCCTTTCCACGAAAATATGAAATCACAGTAGAACATTAGCACGACAAAAGCATAAATTTCCTGACGCTTAGAATCAACAACCTCCAACAAAATCATCAGATCTCTGAAGATTTTAGGGAGCTACCGTTTCGGAATAGGTATATACGCATTAAGGAAAAGGCCAAGGTCTATTTAGCTTGTAGCATAGTTATCTATGTGAGCATTCGAGCTCCACTCCCTGATACTGGCATATGACTGACCTGGTCCAGTGCCAGTCCAGTAGGATGGGCGAGAGAGCTGCTGTTAATCGGCTGGTGGATGTTAGTAGATGGCGCTGCAGATCGGGAGCGACACCATGACGACCGCTTAGGCTGTGTCATAGATGGGAGCCGCAGTCTTAACGGTCCTGGGTGAGGTTGTGGTGCCATGAAGAGTGTTGCAGATGGGGAGTACATCCGTGAAGGCCCTGCACATGGGGAATGCGGCCATGATATACCCCTCACATTGGGGATTGCATCCTTGATAGGCTTCGAATTGGTGTCTCAGATGGCTTCACATGTAGGGAATACAACGATGAGGGGTCTGGACATGGTGGCGGCGCTGGACACGTCAAGAATTGCTTAGCCAATCATGTTGTTGCTGCCTCAACTCTGCCTCTAGCTGGTTCTCTCGAATATTCCGCAAAAAAATAAAAACGACATGACAGGCATGATGTACGTATAACTATTTTTAAAACAAAATAAATCATACATCAATAATAACGATTTCTGGCACTTACTCATACATTCATCTACGTCGAATGCAGCCCTTATATCTTCATCGTCTATTTGTGGGCCACTTCACAGCAGCATCTCCAGATCATTATCATCCCACTGTGTTATCGTTATCGAATACAGCTATAAACAAAGAAACATGTCAAAAGCATTACATGTAAGTATGGAAAGTTGCTGCAGAAGCAGAAAAAACATCACACACATATCTTCTCATCTATATGGGGCAGACCCATCCCTGTGAGCTCATGGTGGAATACTGAGTCATGGGCTCAGACAGCTCATTCTGCTCGATCACCGCTGCTGCATCATCGACCCATCCCCCCTGGCCTCATTGACAGCACCTAGAAATAAGAAAATCCTATAAGCAATACATGTAAATCAAAAAATCGTGAATGATTATTATCATAGAATAAGAATGAATTTTAAAACATTGTTCAAATGGCTCTGAGCACTATGGAACTTACGTCTGAGGACATCAGTACCCTAGAAGTTAGAACTACTTAAACCTAACTAACCTAAGGACATCACACACATCCATACCCGAGGCAGGATTCGAACCTGCGACCGTAGCGGTCGCGCGGTTCTAGACTGAAGCGCCTAGAACCGCTCGGCCACACTGGCCGGCTAAGAATGAATTATTACCACATACAAATTTGTTCATCTATTATGGGTATCCATTCCTCTGGGGCAATGGATGAAAATAGTGTCATAACCCGAGACAGATCATTTTGTGTATCAATACAATCAAGAAAAATGAAGAACTCATAGGCAATGCATGCAGACGTAGTAATAATAATAATAATTATTGTAGAAAAAGTGTGTATCACAACATACATATGTATGTGCTCACTGACAAGCTGAGTTGAGCCCTGGGAACTCAGAGCCAAAAATGGCGTCATGGGCTCCACAACATAATCTACACGAGGTACTTCCATGAGGGAGAAAACAGACGGTAATGTATAAGTATCACATGTAAGAAAAACACAAAACAAGTGGAAAGATCGCTTTATCAGTCACCATTTTGTGGAGACGGCGGGCTGCTTACACCCCAGTTGTCAGCTTGTGGAGCGACCATGCCCTGTCGAGGCGCAGTCATAGGAGGGATGGGCTCAACCTGGGCCATATTCGCCCCCACAACATCACTGAAAAAAAATCTACAAAGACAAAAAAGAAATACGTTGGATACTCGTAGTAGTATTGACACACGTAAAGATATATACAAGGTGTTCGGTATTTCCCGTTATGAACTTCTAGGACTTGTAGACGAGTATGAGTACATAATATTTTCAATAGGAACCCTTTTTTGGAAGTGTATCGTTTCCCTCCTACAGAGTTTGATAGGTAGGTATGCAAGAGGGTAGTTATGGTTGGGGGGAGGGGGGGGGTGCTCACGTCGTATCAGCTCATGTCATTTGATGTCTGACCTATCTCTCTGACTGTTTCAAGCTTCATTCACGATTCAGTGAGTGTTAAAGCAACTAGACTGAGTATATGTTTGCAGAATACACTGACGTGATCCTTCTGTTTGGTGAAGTTCACGGTAGTGGAAGAACTGCTCCGTCGCCTTTATAAAGACACACTACTGGCCATTAAAACTGCTACACCACGAAGATGACGTTCTACAGACGCGAAATTTAACCGACAGGAAGAAGATGCTGTGATATGCAAATGATTAGCTTTTCAGAACATTCACACAAGGTTGGCTACACCTACAAGGTGCTGACATGAGGAAAGTTTCCAACCGATTTCTCATACACAAACAGCAGTTGACCGGCGTTGCCTGGTGAAACGTTGTTGTCATGCCTCGTGTGAGGAGAAGAAATGTGTACCATCACGTTTCCGACTTTGATAAAGGTCGGATTGTAGCCTATCGCGATTGCGGTTTATCGTATCGCGACATTGCTGCTCGCGTTGGTCAAGATCTAATGACTGTTAGCAGAATATGCCATCGGTGAGTTCAGGAGCGTAATACGGAACGCCGTGCTGGATCCCAACGGCCTCGTATCACTAGCAGTCGAGATGACAGGCATCTTATCCGCATGACTGTAACGGATCGTGCAGCCAACTCTCGATCCCTGAGTCAACAGATGGCGACGTTTGCAAGACAACAACCATCTGCACCAACAGTTGGACGACGTTTGCAGCAGCATGGACTATCAGCTCGGAGACCATGGCTGCGGTTAATCTCGACGCTGCATCAAAGACAGGAGCGCCTGCGACGGTGTACTCAACGACGAACCTGGGTACACGAATGGCAAAACGTCATTTTTTCGGATGAATCAAGGTTCTGTTTACAGCATCATGATGGTCGCATCCGTGTTTGGCGACATCGCGGTGAACGCACATTTGAAGCGTGTATTCGTCATCGCCATACTAGCGTATCACTCGGCGTGATGGTATGGGGTGCCATTAGTTACACGTCTCGGTCACCTCTTGTTCGCATTGACGGCACTTTGAACAGTGGGCGTTACATTTCAGATGTGTTACGACCCGTGGCTCTACACTTCATTCGACCCCTGCGAAAGCCTAAATTTGAGCAGGATAATGCACGACCGCATGTTGCAGGTCCTGTACGGCCCTTTCTGGATACAGAAAATGTTCGACTGCTGCCCTGGCCAGCACATTCTCCAGATCTCTCACCAAATGAAAACGTCTGGTCAATGGTGGCCGAGCAACTGGCTCTTTACAATACGCCAGTCACTACTCTTGATGAACTGTGGTATCGTGTTGAAGCTGCATGGGCAGCTGTACGTGTACACGCCATCCAAGCTCTGACTGACTCAATGCCCAGGCGTATCAAGGCCGTTATTACGGCCAGAGGTGGTTGTTCTGGGTATTGATTTCTCAGGATCTGTGCATCCAAATGTAATCACACGTCAGTTCTAGTTTAATATATTTGTCCAATGAATACCCGTTTATCTGCATTTCTTCTTAGTGTAGCAATTTTAATGGCCAGTAGTGTAGTTATCCACAACATCCAACTCCATTGAATAACCTTTTCGCCACAGTTACGCAACAGCTTCAAGAATGGGGTACCTTTCCCATCAGCACGCATGACTGTGGTGCTCCAAGGAGATGCAGCACACCCATATTGGAAGAGGTCGTACTGCATCACGTTCCCTTTTTGTTTCTTTGGTTATTAATTAGTAGAATCGTAAAACAAGTAATGCACTAGATTACGCCTACTAACTTACTTGTAAAAGTGGTCGTGGTACGAATATGATTTCAAAGGGTAGCATGGAAACGGTACGTAATTCAAAATGTTATCTACTCAGTCCCTACTGGAAGTCCTAGAAGTTTCTAACAGGAATTTCCGAATACCCTGTATAAGGATGTGCACTCACCTTCACAAAAATCTCCCGTTAGCGGTTCTGGAGCTACAGGACCAAATCAACTCGCTCACCTGTCATGACTGTCAGAGGAAGGGAAATTGAGCACGTCGCTTCTCATTAATGGCGACAGCATACTATTACCATGTACAGCAACAGAAAAAAATCATCACAATTAGATTTCAGCTTTACGACAACGAACGAGTACATAGATATACACAAATTTCACAATACATACCGTCATCAATGTGAGTTCATTTGCCTGTCTCACGATCTGAGGAAGAAGAAGTAGATTGCTGACGCATCTTAACTGCAAGTGGTTCTGGCGGCTGTCTAATCAGGACTGAGGTGCGCTGCCATCGCGTGATCTATTAATAGTCCACTGGTGGGGGCAACTAGCGTCTGTGGCGTGGCCAGATCTGACCAATAGAGATGCCCCACCACCATATTTCCAGTCAATCAGAGCAGAAACATTGACTTCACACTTCTCAACCAATCAGGATAGAAATACTGACGCTCCTGTGGGCTGAAACAGGATTTTTCGCTTTACAGAACTGATACCGTATTGTGATATAGTATAGACCAGACATAGGCAAAAGCTGTCTGTTGGCATGCACCTGCTTCTTTTAAAGAGAGGTTCCTCTGCTATATAATAAATCTCTGTACCAGACAAATATTATCGGAGGCGGGGGGGGGGGGGGGGGAGGCGAGACACATCTGGTGCTCACAGCGGGTACTGTCTGTGGTATATAATAAATTTTATAGCAGACGATGTCCACCACAGCAGACACAGCTTCACAGTAAAGTCTCGTGCACTATACAATAAATTTTTTTACCGGACAAATACTGTCTGCTGAAAGCAGATGCAGCTGCTCCATAGCAGAGTCCTCTGCTGCACATACAAAAAATTTTGTGGCATTCAGTGTCTACCAGAGCACACTGTATGGTACAGGCAGAACAAGGTCTTCCAATAAATGTTTGTACGAGATGCACAAACACACACCATCTGCCAGAGCAGACCATGCTCCATAGAGCAAGCTGGCTGGATGTCTGTTACATTTATATGAGTGTGCCTCTTGACACTGCAGGATGTGGTAAGTTCTCAAGGCAGACACCATTGTATATTTACATTCAACTGGCCCTTCCTTAACACTTCGCTGTGCATGCGATCTTAAAAGAATGCACTAGATATATTTACACTCCACTCTGCCAGAAGTGATGAATTTAGTGCTGTTTTTATTCAGTACAGTCACATAAGCGGGATGGGTCTTTAATGAAATTGAGATGCTCTGAAATGAAAGCCTAATAGCGTACAGAGAGCAGTGGCTAGTGTTCTTAAAACACTTCAACACACCTCAAAAGAATTATACTCCATGCCACTGATAAAACGTTACAGCCCAGCTCTCTGCAGCCAGTCCCAAATGAACACACTGCCCATTGTAGCATGGAGGATGCCTGCCAGTGTAAACATGTGCAGCATGTTATCCAGCCCGCCAAGTATTGGCCACACACTGCAGTGGTGACAAAGCACATTTAGTTTGCAGATGGACATATCATAGTTCACTGTTTGATTGCTTGTTCATATGGTATGTCCAAATGTGGGCGATACATGCACTTGAGCAACACTGATTTCAAAAGCATGCTCGAAGACTGTCTGAAATTCTGTCTAAAATTCTGGAACCAAAACACAGGGAGTTTATGTAGTTAAAGCTACATATTCACAATTAAAACCTATTGGTGTAAGAGGGATAATGGAATAAGTCAAATGCATTATTTTGTTTTAAAAAATGGTTTGCTGGTGAAACTGAAAGTAAGTGTAACATTATTTGAAGTGGAAATAAAAGCATTGATTCTTGCTTCCTCTTCTTCTTCATCTCCGTACATTTTCTTAAGCTGGCAGATTGCTGGGCAGTCTGGGTGCCAGACTTAACTGTTTCCCTCATCCAACATTCCTTCTCACTGCCTTTGGTGTAAACGGCACCATCGATGAGATCGATATTCCGGACCGTCGTCAGTAAATGTTCCAGAGATAAGCCAAATTCGCCCTAGTTCTTGAAATGGTGATTTCGCGTCATCCACAGTATAGTCCTCCAAGTTGTAGGGCATTTAATGGTTTTGAATGGTTTAGGAGCTTCATCATTCACAGAGAATGTCGCTATTACACTTCCAGCTTCTGAAAAAGGGAGAAATGCCAGGTCCTTAAACATGAACTGCCCGTATTCGTTGTGAAAATCCTGTGTATCAGTAATAATTATAGCAATCGGAGGTCCCAACGTGAAATGCCGCGGATGTGATGCATCGCTCAGTAATTTATACTGTTCGTTGCACTGTTACAGTCAGCTGAGAATAATTCACCACACTATCATGCAACAACAATGTGTAGGCGACAGTTCCCTTAGATACATCGTACAGTGACAACAATGCTGTTGTACGTTTCAAGACTAATAGCTTCAACATTCCCCTTGTTTAGGTCAGTTGGGAAGTAAATTGCGTTTAATATTGAGGATAGTTCTTTCAAAGTTAAAGTGAATGACCTCACATCTACACATCAATTGATGCACTCATGTACATGCAGTTTGTTTTTTATGCTGTCTTCAGGATATACATTAGGCAGATAAACGCAGAGTGATTATAAACTGAAGCCTCAGTAGCGTCTAAAATTGTAGAACATGCTTGTTGTCAATAAAGTAACACTGCAATTCTCCTGGCGTATGTAAATCACCATATGAGTTGAAGTAGTACACATTATTCCCGTTCTTCTTAGCACACGCAACCCACTGAGTCCCAGATCCTCCTCCAACATTTAGGATCACAATGCCATATTACGTACATTTACACATGGTCTTCAGGAGTGAATTAATTATAAACACTCCTTGGAATCATGGGATGTGGAATTTTTTGACGAATGTAAGTAGATCTGTTTTTTAAGTGTTTCTCTCAGGTAGTAGGACTACAATCTTCTTTTCCCCATGAACAGTTCCTTAGCGTCTTAGGTCTTTTCGCTTCCTGAAGTTGCTGTTCCATTCTTAGTTCATTCTGCACTGTCCGCGCTGTTGGAATTAAAAATGGGATGATTCCACTTGATGCCTTAGGTGTTCGTAGAACCCCACGTATTTAAATGTCTTCTTCTTCTTACTCCTTCCTGCTTCAGAACACTTTTAGCAACCAACAACGACAACTTGATGCAATTTTTTAACCATCCTATACATATTTTTTAAGTGGGCAACAAGCTGCAGTTCGTAATCTGTTTGACATTTATCCCAGCGCCTGTAACACTGCACCTTTCATATTTACCCCCTTTAAAGCGCTAGTGCTCATATTTCTATGAATGAAGTTCTAGTAAGACGATGTTATTCTTTTTTTTAACAATGTGAGACGCGCAGCGCGAGTGGACACATTTCTATTAATGAAGTTCCAATGAGATGATGCGAATTTGTTTCACAACGTGAGACGTGTACAATGATGCACAAGTTATGCAAACAATAATTAAAATTTCTAAATAGCGCCCAGTCTCTAATTTCTGACTGCAAGAGAGAGGCCATGCGCTCTGTGTCAATCGGAAATTCTCTTTGGAATTAATAATAATTAACGAATTATGAAAGGACATTCTGGTGCTAGTTCTCCAACTGAGTAGACGTGTAATGAGTTCTTGTCTGAAGCTAATTTCATGAATTGTTGAAAGTCAGCCATCTTGTTAAATTTGGAATTCTGAAAGTTTACTGATTTGCTAAAGTTGTGATAAGATCGATACGAACAAAATTTGATGTTGTGTAAGAAGAACATAGTAAAATACACCATTTGTTAATACAAGGAGGCTAACTACAAATTTTATTTCAAGTCATACAGCTTATATGAATCCCGACGTGTTGCTCATCAGACTAGACCTTTGGATGGTTGGACTCTGGTAGCAATCCAAGAGCCTGCGCACCGTCAGAACTTTTCTAGATGAATTTTATTCACTCTAAAAATATTTTCCTTCCTTTTTTAAGGTTTTTCTAGCATGGATAATGTTTACCAGCATCCAGTCCAGAATATTGTCATTGTGTGGACGATTTCTGAATGGTTTATCATGAACAGTCTAATCTATTCCCGACTTGTGGCCTACAGCAAACATACCAGCCAGACGTGGGGTAGCAGAAGATTCATTTCGCCGAGCTGCAGAAATCTTGAAACTAACTTCCGATACAAAAAAGAGTGGCAAATAATAATCATACTACTGCGTATAACAAACGTTCATTCATGCAGATTTCATTTCTCGTTGAATAGTTGGAACATTATCTTTGATATTACGAGATTAAATGAATCCAATTAAATTCTTTTTTTTTTATATATTTTAAGTGTCAACCTATCTAGACAGGACATAGAGAAAACCTTAGAGATTAGATGTGGGCTTTCAATTGTTTCCTATGTATTGTATTATTATATATGTTGTATATTAATACATGTGTTGTATTTTGTTGCATTACTTGTGGGTGCAGTCGTGGAGAAATGAATGCAATGCAGCCAAGGTTCTTCACAGAGATCATTTCATCAGTGAAGACTTCGAACAGGCAAGCTTAGTTAACATTTCCATCTACTACACGTCTGTGCCAGTTCAGTCAAGTAAACTACTTTTAGCCATAGACAGTTGTACGATTGTCATACGGTATTTAGTGAAGTGATAGTCTGT
Source organism: Schistocerca nitens (assembly GCF_023898315.1). NCBI lineage: Eukaryota > Metazoa > Arthropoda > Insecta > Orthoptera > Acrididae > Schistocerca > Schistocerca nitens. Next base: position 618,197,582 of record NC_064614.1, read on the forward strand.
GTCTTGAGTTAATCTTTTCAAAAAAAATTTATATGTGTCAAGTGTTAGATTAAGAATGAATTCTTATTTGAGTGACCTTACTAGGCTGGATTAACAACTCGTATTTTAAACTCCATTTTTGGTGCGTTATAGCTAGAACTCGAGTAATGTTTACCCTGCAGCATGAATAACAATCTAATGTTGAACACGTAATTGAGCATTCAGGAGTACAAGAGGCCACAGCATCCACTTAAGTAGTCACACATCTGCTTGCGGAAATTTTGAATCATTTAAGACTTTTATCGTCTCAACAAACCGGAATGTTTACAAAGGTATAGAGTTGTATCTACAACTGATGAAAATGTTTTTGCTCAACAAACCGAAATGTCTACAAGGGTAGCAATGTCTAACCAAACAAAACGAATTACGAACCACATGAGACTTTGAATCAGTAACTTCGCACATGTCTGTTATTGATACTAAGCAGTTCGAGATCTCTAATGAGATAGTTAGTTACGATAGGCTCAGGAAAAATTTCCTGATAGGTTAGTGAAAGTGTCAAACGAAATTATGGATTTAAGAACTAGCTAGGAAACCGTTCACACCAGTGTTGGTCCGCTAACTGAGACAATTAACATTTTCTCATCCAAGTTATGAATAATCAGTTGTACATAAGCTTGATGAACATCAAACCCATTTTAGAAGGCTAAGGCCAAGGAAAACAAGATCTTAATTGCGTTGATAAAGGAATAAAGGAAGCTGTAGCTAACTTATAAATCGAAGATTTACTTTCAAATAGCCAGTGTCAAGAGATAATTAAAAAAGATACCAGAACAGCTGGGTTCAGATTTTGCTCAATGGAGAACCAAGGTAACAAACACTGTCGAGAATGTATCTAGGGATGTAGAGGAGGTCCGAGGTCCATTAAAGATGCTCGAACAGAGATTTATGTCAAGGCACGACAACGACAGATTTATGTCAAGGCACAACAATGACAGACCTCGGGCACCGCATCAGGCTCTAACAATGCAGAAGCATATCAATCGTTCTGTGCATACAATCCGGACACAGCTCACGGTGTTTTGTCACCAACGAATTTGTGACCATGGTGCTGATGGAGGAGAAGCTCCCTAAGCACTGCCAGTTCCAGCAATATTCGCCGGACAAGAAAACATTAAATCCCTTTGTGTTCATAAGGGATTTCGTGATGTGCTACCCCACACATGAAATGAATATCAAAGGAAGCTAGATGGCAAGGCATATGCAGGGGAACGCAAGCCTTTGGGTGACTGACGTGAAGAAAATTTGTCAGACTTGTGAGGAGTTTGAGAGAGCGTTTTTCTCGAAGTACTGGTCTGATGAATACAAGATCACTTAAAAAGGAACCTGGACAAATGGTTCAAATGGCTCTGAGCACTATGGGACTTAACATCTGAGGTCATCATTCCCCTAGAACTTAGAACTACTTAAACCTAACTAACCTAAGGACATCACACACACCCAAGCCCGAGGCAGGATTCGAACCTGCGACCGTAGCGGTCGCGCGGTTCCAGACTGTAGCGCCTAGCGCCTAGCGCCTAGAACCTGTACATTTTCTCTTAGAATGATAATCTCCGACACTCTTTTGAGAAGTACTTAAATGAAGTTCAGTGTTGGTACGAGTCCATTACTCATAAAGATATCTTACATACCTTGAAGACGAAATTGCTGGCCGAGATGCACAAGAAACTCATTCATTCTCATGGTGAAAGGATGAATACAATTCAATCAATTTCGTCCTCAATGATTTCAGATCATGGTACAGGCCAAACTGTAATACGAGGGTGAGTCAAATGAAAACCTTAAATATTTTTGAAATATTATTTATTGTGCAGAAGTGGTACAAAGCTGTATCACTCTTCAACATAATCTCCCGCACGCTCAATGCAAGTCCTCCAGCGCTTACAAAGTGCATACATTCCTTTAGAAAAAAATTCTTTTGGTGGTCCGCGCAACCACTCATGCACCGCGTGATGTACCTCTTCATCAGAACGGAACTTCTTTCCTCCCGTTGCGTCTTTGAGTGGTCCAAACATATGGAAATCACTTGGGGCAAGGTCTGGTGACTATGGTGGATGAGGAAGACACTCAAAATGCAGGTCTGTGATTGTTGCAACTGTTGTACGGGCAGTGTGGTGCCTTGCATTGTCATGTTGCAAAAGGACACCTGCTGACAGCAATCCATGTCGCTTTGATTTGATTGCAGGCCGCAGATGATTTTTTAGGAGATCTGTGTATGATGCACTGGTGACAGTGCTCCCTCTAGGCATGTAATGCTCCAGAATGACGCCTTTTTCGTCCCAAAAGAGAGTCAGGATAACCTTCCCTGCTGATGGTTCTGTTCGAAACTTCTCTGGTTTTGGTGATAAGGAACGGCGTCATTCCTTGCTCGCTCTCTTCGTTTCCGGTTGGTCGAAGTGAACCCAGGTTCTTGCAAGCGCCGAAGAAGTTCTTCACAAGCATCAACACGTCGTTCTCTCATTTCAGGAGTCAGCTGCCGTGGCACCCAACTTGCAGACACTTTGTGAAACTGGAGCACATCATGCACAATGTGGTGTGCTGACCCATGACTAATCTGTAAACATGCTGCAAAGTCATTCACTGTCACTCGGCGGTTTTCCTTCACTATGGCTTCAACTGCTGCAGTGTTCTGTGGACTCACAAAAAAATGGTTCAAATGGCTCTGAGCACTGTGGGACTTAACAGCTATGGTCATCAGTCCCCTAGAACTTAGAACTATTATAACCTAACTTACCTAAGGACATCACACAACACCCAGTCATCACGAGGCAGAGAAAATCCCTGACCCCGCCGGGAATCGAACACGGGAACCCGGGCGTGGGAAGCGAGAACGCTACCGCACGACCACAAGCTGCGGACGTGGACTGACAACTCGTTGTGCCTGACCTGGACGAGTAGCATCTTCCATTGAAGTCACACCATTTGCGAACTTCCTACTCCATTTGTAGACTTTGCTTCTGTGACAAACATGCATCACCGTACTGAAGCTTCATTCGTCCATGAATTTCAATAGGATTCACACCTTCACTACGCAAAAACCGAATAACAGAACGCAGTTCTTCCCTGGTGCAAGTCGCAAGTGGGGCAGCCATCTTTATACTGATACTGCGACGGTATGTGTGAATCTGCACTATGCTACCACCTACAGGCCATTCTGCACGTTGTTTGCAGCACGCTTACCAATTTACAGGATAACAGTGCGAAATTTCGATTTGTTATTACAAATTTAAGGTTTTCATTTCACTCACCCTCGTATTTCAGGTCCAAGTGTACACAATGGCGATGTTAGTAACATCCATCATATTCAATAAACTAAGGGTGACTGCCAACATCAGAATCAGTTGGTAACAACCATAATGCACAAAGTAATGGCAGTAACTGATGACTTAGAAACGGCCACAGGTATCAGCTAAAATTCGATATGAAACGTGACGTTCTTCTAAGACTTATTTGTATACTATGCTAAATCATGTTCCTTACGTGCTTCAGCCAGAGGTTAAGCCCCTTATCACAACATGTCAGACGCGTTTGCAGCTTTGTTCTGCATACACAATAATTATACCCAGATTTCAATTGATAAACTGTCAAGAATACTATATTTACCATGATGATGTGCATCCTATGAAACATGTTATGACGCTGCATATTTAAAGGGTTTGCTCACATTACTATATACTGTGTCTTTACTATCCACCCAACTGTTGTGCTTTGATAGAAAATTAAGCCATTTCACTATAGCCTTGCTCCCTCAGTGTCTTATGAAGCGCTCTGTGAGAAACACGGTACGTTTAGAGCTTCTCTCTAATTCCTCTGTGTAGAAGCTAACAGCAATATTTTCATGTTCACTGTTCTTTAAGAAGTAAGTTTTTGGGATTTGTTCATCGCACTTTGTAAACTGTAAATAACTCTGTAGACAAGTTCGGTAGGTAAGATTTCTCAAACACTGTCTTGTATTTTGAAATATTTCGAAACGTTAAATTTATGCTTGTATGGATCCAGCATTTTAATGCGATAGTATACTGTATTTAGAAGCTCAACATCACAGCCATCAAGAGGGCTCGCGTTTATAGTACTATATCAAGACTGATCATACTATGCAATTTTTGTGGGAGAGTATTGAGCTACTGGTATGATACTTAGAGATTAAACTGCACCCACATATGGTCTTTTATTATCGTATTTAAATGTACCACAGTATTCTGTTTCGTGTGGGAGAATGCTGAATGGTGGTGTATGCAGTGCTGATCCATTACTGCCCTGAAATACTGATTGTAGAATTCGCCCCATGATCAGTTTGAAGATTGTCTGGGCAGTGATTCATCCCTGCCTGCATCAACTGCTCAAACACATCTGCAACTTCCTTATTAGCCTTCACCTTCACATGTAGGGTCCATTCGAATTTGGAATATGTGTTTATAACTATTAAAATATATTTGAAACCTTTATTCACTCACGAATATTGCTTTATATCAACCAGACCTGCCTGCCATAAATCATACAAACCACATATAATACCATACCAGCATATAAGTATTTGGCATTGTTAAGGTGCGTTTACATCTGTGGGCCTTTTGACTCGTCCCTGTATAGCTGTGCTTGCTCCACATGCTAGCAGAGGCAATTGTCTCCCCATCCCGTATGGGAAATCTCCTGTGGATGAACCTGCTTTCCTCTTCTGTGCAATGGCTGCATGCACCTAGTGTGCATGGAAGGTCGCACAGGTATAAACGCGCCTTTAGTCTGTATCTCGCTCAAGCAACACCATGCAACATGTGGAATGCTCAGCATGGTAATAAATCCCAACGCTATTTACCGATTGTGTTAAAGAATGCAGATACAAATATGGAATGTAATGACATAGAGCACCAAAAACACGCTCTTGCTAATTTGAAACTCTAATATTATAGCAAATAGCGTTCCTGAACAAGAATACAGGAGCTGGAAACTACTACCACAGTGCCTAACCTGCAACCACGCATAATAATGTTTAACTAATGTCACAGTATACAAAACAATAGGTGCATGTTGCTCTGACACCATAATATTCTAGTAAAGAACAATGGGATACGTAGCTATACGCTTTATTATGCACTGTACAGTCGCAGTAACCGTTTTAGATAGCATCATTTTGCAGTGCACAGTACACTACAACCATGGCGGCATACATTCAGTTTACAAACTTTCAGACATGCTTCCACTATTGACCTGATAGCCAATGATCAAGCCCTTTTGAATGTCAGATAAATCGTTCTGCTTCTGCATTATGACAATGACAGCACTGTTTTCTGTGTTACCCTCGAATACTCTCTACTGCCACTTGCCACCTGTGAATGGTTATTGTTTGTTGACATTGAAAATAGGCAATGGTCACATTAATGTGACTGGACCATGAATATTTTACACACAAACACACACACCAGCGCTACACTCAGTTGGGGGATGATGGGTGCAGGCAGTGGTGGGGTGTGGGGGCAGTAGCTCCACTCCATGCAGTTGGTGGTTGCTGGAGTGAGTTTGATGCAGGCAGTGTGGATGGTGTACTATGCACACCCCTACTCCTCTTCAGGTGCCTCAGTAAATGCACAGACAAATGGCTTGTTGTCTCATAGCATCAGGCTATCTTCATGATATGCATCTGATTTTTAGTGCTTAAAGATGTGTAATTGGTTTATCACGGTCAGTGTCATACTTGCAGATAGGAAAAGGGAGTGCCCCCAAAAAGAAAGTAGGTGTATTAAATACTGTCCATTTTATTCGATCTCTTTTATAACCTATTCAGCATAGTTTAGTATGAATTGGGACATCAACCTCATAATCTACATAGCACTCATCAATTAGTTTCTTATAAATCTCAAGAGTCGCCTGACACATGTTTTCAGATTGAAGGCATTTGAATATGTGATTTCAAATTATTGTTCGCTAGTAAGGTTTTTGTAAATTTCAGGAGTCACCATAGACGTACATTTGGATTTGAGGCATTTGAATATATAATATACATCAACACTCTCTGTCTTGTTGAATCCATAGTCTTCTACATGCATCGTCATTATATATTTGGGACCAGTGACCTTCCTGTTTGGTCCTCTCCCCCAAATCAATTAACCATTATATATTAGTAGTTCCCTGAAAACGCCGATGCTGTACAATCATCATTCCCCATCAGCAGTATGTTAATGTTTGACTACAGAGTGTTGAAAGATTCTTCAGTATTGAGTACTTGCAGTGTGCGCTCATCACCTGTGTGTAATTTAACGAACAATCCTATTGACCTCTCCTTATCACACGCACACACACGTACACACACACACACACACACACACACACACATATATATATATATATATATATATATATATATATATATATATATATATATATATATATATAAGCTCCACAGCTAGTTCATCATGTGAGACAATGAATAAAGTCGTGATAGCAGACATTAAATGCAATAAGGTAAGGGTGATGGTATTAGTCATTAAATTACACCTGAAACCAAAAATTATATATATAAAGAGAGAGAGAGAGACAGACAGTTTTTCCATTTTTGCGTACACTGCTGTGAATATTATATATTAACAGCAATTTACGGTAACATTATATCAGCTGAATGAGAAATCTTAAATGGTGAAGATTTAACTACAGATTGCAACTAACCTTCTCCTCAATACAGGTGGCAAGTGAGTAGTGCCACTGAAGTTACTATAGCGAGCAATCAAAACGATTCCAATGCTGGTATATAAGCACTTACATATAGGAAAGGAATTAGTCCAGCATTTGTGCTTCAGACATGCATTTGGTAAATGCAGAAAAGTGAAGTATCGCGATGCTATTACCAAACGTAGGACCAACGTACTGTTATTCTTTTCTTGGTTGCTGAAGAACCAACATTGGTAGACATCCACTGGAGAATGAAGAATGCGTATAGGGTAGCATGTTTGTCAAAAACAACCACTCTGGAAAGATGTGCCAAGTTCTGTGCTGGTCATGGTTCGACACGGCATGCCGGTCGATCTGGGAGGCCAGCCTCATCTGTTACGGATGATCACAACTCAGATGGGAGACACTCGAGCACAGGCAATTATCATGCCTTCGATCGCTTGAAAGAGACCTTGAAGGGTCGGCAAATCCTGTCAGACTAGGATGTGCAAAAGGCAATGATCTTCACACAGCAGAGCATAGTGTTTTACCAAATAGATATCTTAAACCTGGTGCGTCGATGGGATGATTGTCCCAATGCTCACTGCAATTTTGCCTCATTGGCATACTGATTCTGGACTGTATGGCTTTGAATGGAAACTTTTTGATCGCCTCTTGTAGAAAACGTGATCATACGTGTGTATCTAAAACATTTCTTTTCTTTCTTCAGGTGAGGCAAAGCCATTACAGCAGCCACCAGATGTTAGAATTGTTGTGTAATACCACCTACAGTTGAAACACCGATGACAGCAAAGATGTTAGTGTGAGGATGATCACAGATCGCGAGTTCTACCGAGAGCTGGTTTTCGAAAATCCCTGGTAGAGTGATACATCCCTAGATATTGAATTGGCCTATGAATGCTAGGGACACTAAGCGGGTGGTGGTGGGGGAAGTCCAGTAGGAGCACACTGTACCTGTGTGTGTGCGGGGGGGAAGGGGAATGCCATTTTGGGCCATAAATTACCATCTTTATTAGACAATTGTCAGACAACTGGGTAGAGTGCAAGTACATTACTCAGCCACCTTCTTGTCTACAAATTATGGTAATTAAAATGATAGTTATGGACCATTAATTGCAATTATAATGGCAGTTATAGTCCAATAATTACAGCCTGAATAGACAAAATATGAACACAACCAAGTTGCTTGTTTACACACAGGTCATTAAATTAGGCAAGGGAAAGTGACCAATTTGTTTGCATAAGAGGACAACAATGTCACCCATTAAAGTCATAGTGCCATAGTGGAATGGCGCCCTACTAGTGTGTGTGTGTCTGTCTGTGTGTGTGTGTGTGTGTGTGTGTGTGTGTGTGTGTGTGTGTGTGTGACAAGAGGAGATCATGTAAGAAAGAGTTTTGTCAATTTAAAAGTGTTACTATATATGTACAACGATCAAGAAGGAGTTTTGCAACATAATTCTGAGCCGGCCGAAGTGGCCATGCGGTTCTAGGCGCTGCAGTCGGGAACCGCGAGACTGCTACGGTCGCAGGTTCGAATCCTGCCTCAGGCATGGATGTGTGTGATGTCCTTAGGTTAGTTAGGTTTAACTAGTTCTAAGTTCTAGGGGACTAATGACCTCAGAAGTTGAGTCCCATAGTGCTCAGAGCCATTTGAACCATAATTTTGATAAATAAATGAATTCAGATTTTTCGCATAATTTTTTTAACTTAACACCAATTTACACAATTCAGGTGAAGCTTACATAATTATTTTTTTTAAATGATGAAGTACTGTGACTATCTTTACAAATAATCGAATACTTTGGGTTGCATACTAATTGGCTGTTTCATTTACATGGTCTCCCAAGTAGAAATACTTTGCTGTGATTGAATGCATCATTTTCAAGCAATGCAAAAAAAAATCTTTAAATTTCTCACCAGTACCATCTTACATTTTTAAAATTTCTCATCAATGCGACCCTTTACCAACTGCATCATCTTGAAAATTTAAATTTCCCACCACTGCCATCTTGGAATGTTTATTTAAACTTTCTACCACTGCTGTCTTGGTTTTTTTAATCTCCCACTACTGCCATGAGCGACAGCAGCGCTGACTAGCAGCGGCTGCTTGAGCTGTGTGTTGGATTGCCAATAGACATACTACTGTTATTATCCAGTATAGTGATAGTTCATTAGTAAGCATATACTTTAAATTCTTAAGATTTGCTTTTTTTTTGTAAAGGTCCGACTTCAAGCTTTTCAAATAGCGAACGTTCAGCTTGTGGATGAGATCCATTGAACACAACGAATGAATAAATAAAATTCGAGGATGCACATCAGGTGTTATCCATACAGCTTTTGTATATTTTGTGTCTAATTGCAGAGTTTGACCACAAAATTATCCCCACTTACCTTAATGAAGGAGATCATGAAAAGTAACGCTTTCATAATCAGTGACATGCTCAAAAAGTTGTTGTTCGAAAGTGTTTGATTTCCTATTCCGATTTTTATTTTTATTAACAGGTATTTTCAACATTGCTTGCCCAGCACTTTATTGTTATTGGCGATGTTACATTCTACGTTTCACTGAACTGAATGTGTCCAGGATGACCGGCAGTGCTATGGATGGATTATTTTCAGTAAACAAGAGATGCTGTAGAGTGAGGAATGTCATATTATTGCATTACTTCGAACATGAAATGGTTCTGAAAGCACTACCACATCTTCGTAAACGCTGAAAACATCTGAGAACTTTAAGGCTAATGAAACAGAATGTCAAGAGGAGATCATATAGGAACGAGTTTAGTCAATTTAAAAGTGTTACTATATACATACAATGACCAAGAAGGAGTTGTACAACATAAATGGAAGTTGGCAGGCGTGGTTATACATCTGCATGATGATGTCTATTCCAGTTTCGCAAGCCGGCCCGGGTGGCCGAGCGGTTCTAGGCGCTACAGTCTGGAACCGCGCGACCGCTACGTCGCAGGTTCGAATCCTGCCTCGGGCATGGATGTGTGTGATGTCCTTAGGTTAGTTAAGTAGCTCTAAGTTCTAGAGGACTGACGACCACAGCAGTTAAGTCCCATAGTGCTCAGAGCCATTTGAACCATTTGAGCCAGTTTCGCACTAGTCGCGTAAAAGTGGCGCCGGTAGCACCAGTAAGAGGATACAAATTAGGTTTGCTTTGAAATACACGCTGTAACGATATGGAACGTTAGTCACCTTTGAAATTTGACGTGGTGAATTGATGTTAATAAAGAATACCTTTACAGCGACAAAGACGCAATTATCAAAGCATTGCTGTGTATGAACGGTGAAAGGTGGCTACACTGAGCCACAGCGCCAGAGATCGCGCTAGAGAGTATTGTTCTGCCGCCTCCACTGGCAGTGATTATTGAGATGTCGTAGTGGGCAGTGCTTGGGGTGAGCTCGTGGTAGTCAGTGCTTGTTAAGAACTCGTAGCAGAGAGTGTTTGTTGAGATGTGCTAGTAGAGAGTGCTTGCTGAGATGTGATACTGAAAAGTTCTTGTTGAGATGTGGTAATAGCGAGTCGGTGTGGAGATATATTGTAATGATTAGAGTGATTTTGGTCAATATATGAAGGTAACGAAACTTGATTTATTTTTCATTATTTAATGTCGTAAATAATGCTTCATTACAGGTTCAGTCAACAAAGCATCTGGCTTGTGTTCTGGGATTAGAGTGTAATTCTGGTTTTCTTGAGTAATTATGGTATTTTTATTTCCTTTAATTAATTCAGTATAAATGATATTTAAAATTTCTTGTGTTGTTGAAGAAGAACCGTGCCAGATGCGTACGTTGAGTCATACTTCCACACACAGAACAGTTATACTTGTGCTTTGGTTTCGTAGGTTTTATAGTTGCTGGGGACTTAATTAATTAATTGTGTTAATGAAAATTTCCATTTCATTCTTTGTTGTTGTTCTATGCAGTCAGATTGCGTAATAATACTAGTCAGGGCCTACCGTTTACGAGACTTCGTAATCGGACAGACAGCTACTAAATCAAAAAATTAAAAGTATTTGCATTAAATATTTTAATTAAGCCCCCATGCACGTGGCGACCGCTGCTTCGGATCGTCCCTTGGAAATCTTCTGATTATAAAAATAGTAGACAGTAGCATTGTTGTAGTAATTTGTAGTTTAGTAATTATAGTCTATTTTGCATGTGTAGATTTGGTAATTGTCATTCTTAGAATGGTATTTTTTCTCTGAATTTGATTTGTTGTTTTGTATACGCGTTGACGATTTAGCGCGATTATTTCAATTGTTCGTTAATCGTGTTTGAGGGAAACATTTCGAGTGAATGGTATTGTTGATGATAAAGAGTCATTGTGTGTAATTTTCGTACTGTGACGAGTTTTGTATGTTTTGTAAATGATTACGCGATCGATGAAAAAGGCAAAAATGATGGATAGTCAGAATGACGAAATTGTTGACATGGCGAACTCGCCAACACAGGAGAACAGTATGATGAATAATGAAGGGGAAAACAATGTAATAAGTCGCGAAAATAGTCCGGAACCATTTCAAAATTTTTCTCAATCAGAAAATTCACAGAATATGAGATTAACGATAGAAGATTCTGAAATAGTATCGAACACAAATAGCTTTACAGCCATGACGAAGGAAACTGGTTTTGTGGGAAATGTTAGGGGCGAAAGAAATTTCGAACAAGTTAATACGGAGCAGTTGATGAGTGTAATATTAAATTTGGCATCTGAATTAAAAACACAGATGGGAACTTTGGCAACACGGTTGGAAACAAATAGGGAAACAATGGAAACACGGTTAGACTCACTGGGATCACAGTTACGATCTGAATTAGAAACAGATAGGGGAACAATGGAAACACGGTTAGACTCACTGGGATCACAGTTGGGATCTGAATTAAAAACAGAGTTGGGAACTTTAGCAACACGGTTAGAAACTGATATGGGAACAATGGAAACACGGTTAGACTCACGAATAGGGACATGTTTCAAAAACATGAAAGATGAATTAAAGAAAGAAATCAGAGAAGAAGTACAACCGATTTTGAATTCTCACAATAACAGATTAATTGCAGTAGAGATTAGACAAAGGGAACAGGATAGAGAACAGGAAGAAAGAGATCGCGTGATAGTACAAAAATTTTCAGAGTTAAATATACAACGTGCACACGATAAGGAAGAAATATTTGAGAGAATCGAGGAATCCGTACCAAATGACAGAATAAATAATCTAACACAACAATACGAACAGTTAACTACCAAATGTGTCAACACTGAAACCCGAGTTGCGACACTTACGGAAGACGTAAATAAACAGAAAGAAAAAATAGGTGACTTATCGGGAAGAGTTGAGGAAATTTCAGATAAATTGACAAATCTTAGTTTACATGGGGACAGAGATTCGGATGATACAGCTCCATTACCATTTGCAGAAACCGAAGAGTACCAGAACATAAATAAACATGTTGAAAATCAGGGAAAATTTAATGAACGCGTTAAAAGGGAAGTTGAGGCATTACAAAAGCAAGTCAAACAAATTGAAGGCGAAATCATAGGAAAAGACGGTAGAAGAAATTTAGAATCACATATAGCAGAGGGGTTTGAAGAAAGTAATTTATTTCATTTACGAGAAGCAACAAGAGAGCGGCAGGCGCGTGATCTTGACAATAATGGACATTCGGACTGGGACAGACGCGGTAGGTCTTTGTCGCCACGGGGCGAAAACTTTGACTATAAACATTTTTTGACTGTTCGGAAATTTAAGATCTTCCGCAATTCTAAGAATGACATACATCCACGTGCATGGGGGCTTAATTAAAATATTTAATGCAAATACTTTTAATTTTTTGATTTAGTAGCTGTCTGTCCGATTACGAAGTCTCGTAAACGGTAGGCCCTGACTAGTATTATTACGCAATCTGACTGCATAGAACAACAACAAAGAATGAAATGGAAATTTTCATTAACACAATTAATTAATTAAGTCCCCAGCAACTATAAAACCTACGAAACCAAAGCACAAGTATAACTGTTCTGTGTGTGGAAGTATGACTCAACGTACGCATCTGGCACGGTTCTTCTTCAACAACACAAGAAATTTTAAATATCATTTATACTGAATTAATTAAAGGAAATAAAAATACCATAATTACTCAAGAAAACCAGAATTACACTCTAATCCCAGAACACAAGCCAGATGCTTTGTTGACTGAACCTGTAATGAAGCATTATTTACGACATTAAATAATGAAAAATAAATCAAGTTTCGTTACCTTCATATATTGACCAAAATCACTCTAATCATTACAATATATCTCCACACCGACTCGCTATTACCACATCTCAACAAGAACTTTTCAGTATCACATCTCAGCAAGCACTCTCTACTAGCACATCTCAACAAACACTCTCTGCTACGAGTTCTTAACAAGCACTGACTACCACGAGCTCACCCCAAGCACTGCCCACTACGACATCTCAATAATCACTGCCAGTGGAGGCGGCAGAACAATACTCTCTAGCGCGATCTCTGGCGCTGTGGCTCAGTGTAGCCACCTTTCAACGGGGTCGTGCAATAGGGCTACGGGAAGCTGGATATTCCTTCTGCGATATTGCAGAAAGACCTGGCAACAATATTGCCACTGAACAATATTGTTGGCAGCCGTGGTCACGAGAATGTACAGTCGTAAGATGACAGGGCTCCTGACAGCCACTTGGCACTACCGAAAGGTAAGACCACCGTGTCCGGCGCATGGCTCTGCTGCATCGTAATGCATCTGCTTCAGCAATTTGAATTGCAGTTGGCACCACAGTGACGCCACGAAATGTTGCAAATCGGTTACTTCAAGGACAGCTCCGAGTCAGACGCCCCGCAGCGTGCATTCCACCAACCCGAAACCACCCCCATTTGCGACTTTATTGCCCATTAGAGGGCAGGATGGAGATCTGTTGTGTTTTCTCATGAAAACTGGTTCTGCATCGGTGCCAGTAATGGCCGTGTGTAGGTCAGAAGGAGACCAGTTGAGGACCTGCAACCAACCTGTCTGTGTGCTAGGACACACTGGACCTACACCTGGAGTTACGGTCTCGGGTGGGATTCCATGACAGCAGAAGCACTCTCGTGGTTTTACCACACACCCTGACTGCAAATTTGTACGTCAGTCTGGTGATTCGACCTGTTGTACTGCCATTCATGAACATCATTTCAGGGGGTGTTTTCCAACAGGATAATGCTCGCCCACATACCGCTGTTGTAATACAACATGCTCTACAGAATGTCGACCTGTTGCTTCGGCCTTCTCGATCACAAGATCTGCCTCCATTCCAGCACATATGGGACATTATCGGACGACAACTCCAGTGTCATCTACAAACAGCATTAAGCGTCCATGTAATGACCGACCAATTGCAACGGGGGTAGAACTCCATCCCACGAACTGAAATCCGGCACCTGTACAGCACAATGCATGCACCACTGTATGCTTGCATTCAACAGTATGGCGGTTACACCGGTTATTAATGTCCAGCATATCACATTTGTAGTGGCTTAGCGATATCTCGCGCTTACAGTAACCCGTGGTCTTGCAATGTTAATCACCAAAACATGTTACATAGACAAATGTATTCCCGAAATTTTCAATACTTCACATTAATTATTTTTGGGTGTTGCGGTTTTTTCGATCAGTGCGTATACAATGGTACACAAAACTTAAGGACTGAAGTAACTTTCGCACAGTGTGTTACTGTCAAGTAACAGGTAGATGAGATTTGGATCGTACATAAAAAGAACTGTTCCAGTATAATACAAAATGTAACTGAAATAAATTCGCAATGAGACGAACAGATATAACTCTTCTATTCAAAGACAATAATTACGCTAAAAACAATCGTGTCGGAGGAACATCCGCAACTGAGTATTATAGTAGAGGTTGAAAATATCGCTTCAGTTCTAAGGTTCTTTTTATTTAAAACACACGACCGGTTTCGGGCTCTCGTATGCCCATCATCAGGTGTTATAACTTTGTGTTGTGACTCGGAGCGCCGCGGTGGACGAATAAAGGACACGGTGTATCACCAGCGAGCAGTGGATTCCGTGCTATGCGCTCTCTGGTGATTCGCCGCGTTCTATATTCGTCAACCGCGGCGCTCCGAATCACAGCACCTGATGATGGACATATGAGAGCTCGAAACCTGTCATGTTTTAAATTAAAAAAAAAAAAAAAACCTTAGAACTGAAACGCTATTTTCAACCTCTGCTAATTACGGTAAAGTGTCCGTGATTCATGTTGGTCCCCTGGACACTGGGAAAGGTCGGACATTGCGCTTAATCGGGTGTGTGATCACTACGGACGGCAATGTATGCTCTGCAACATGCTGTCATGCAAGTTAGGAAAGAGTCCCCGAGGTAGGGCGTTCCATTGCTCCACCAGCACGGTTGAGAACTCATGGGAGGTCGTTGGTACATCTTGAAGTGTTGCAATACGCCTCCCCAACGCATCCCACATGTGCTCCATAGGATTTGAGTCGAGGTAACGGGCAGGCCAGTCCATTGTCAAAACACCCGCTCGTTCCAAGAGCTTCTCCACCTGCTCTGTTAGATGCGTTCGCGCGTTGTCGCGCATAAAAATGAAGACAGGGCCGCTTGCACCCCTGAAAACACGCACTTCTTTTTCTTGTGTATATTAATGACCTGTCATGTGTTACATTACCAGATGCCAAGTTTTTCTTATTTGCAGATGATACAAACATAAGCAATAATAGTAACTCAAATATAAATTTAGAAAGGGCAGCTAATCAAATGTTTTCTGACATTAATAAGTGGTTCATGGCCAATTCACTGTCATTAAAGTTTGAAAAGACCCCCTATAGGCAGTTCAGAACTTCCAAGAGATTCCCTTCTAGTTTGTGTATAAAATATGATGACATGGAAATAGGAGAAGTTGAGAGTGTAAAATTCTTGGAATTACAACTTGATATTAAATTCAGTTGGGAGCGACATACTAACGAACTGTTAAAGCGCCTAAACAAGTGTGTGTTTGAAATGCGAATGATGTCAGACATAGGAGATATAAATGTAAAAAAAGTTACATATTTTGCTTATTTTCACTCCATTGTGTCATATGGTATCATATTTTGGGGTAACTCCACAAACCGAGAAAAAATTTTTTGAGTACAGAAGCGTATAATAAGAGTAATGTGTAGTGTAAATCCAAGAACATCATGTCGAAACCTATTCAAAGAATTGGGTATACTAACCACAGCTTCTCAGTATGTTTATTCCTTAATGAAGTTTGTTGTAAATAATGCATCTCTTTTTCCAACTAACTGCTTAGTACACAGTATCAATACTAGGAATAAGAACAATATACATAAAGATTTAAAATCAGTTACTCTTGCCCAGAAAGGAGTCCAGTATTCAGCAACGCATATTTTCAATAAGTTACCAGTAACCATTAAGAGTTTAGTTTCAGACAAGGCACAATTTAAACAAAAATTAAAAGAAATTTTGGCGGTCAACTCCTTCTATTCCAGCCATGAATTTCTCAACAAGTGCAGTAGACCATTTTAATGAAAATTTATTATACTTTAATTTTTGACAGTACTTGGTTGTAACAACCAAGTAACTACCTATTGTGTGAATGATGGATGTATGGAAAGCAGATGTAAGTCTTAAGTCTGTAAATAGTGGAAGTTTAATTTTAAATCTTGTACATAATTTGACTGTTCTTAACTGAGGATAATTGAAATGAATAATTTACTTTAATTTTTGACAATACTCGGTTGTAATAGCCAAGTAACTAGTTACTGGGTGAATGATGGACTTAATGAAAGCAGATGTAAGTATTAAACATGTAAATATTAGAAGTTTAATTTTAATTCATGCACATAATTTTACTGTTTATTGACTGGGGATCAGTAAAATTAATGAAACTCAAATTTTTCTAGTTACATTTTTATAATGTGTTTATCTGACATGTTCCACACCCGGGAGGATCCCCTCTTTAGTGGGTCTATGGAATGAATAATTAAGAAAAAATATAAAACATGAGGAACGATGTTTTAAGGCTTCCCTGATAACACGAATAAGTTCGCTGAACCACTCGGGCACACATATTCCACGAAGGATAGATTTATCAACCACACTTTTAGTAGTATGTTATCTAAGAAAGATAAATATTATTTATTTTCCACAGAGAAAAGCTTGCATTGATAAATGCTGAAAAAAATTCCTTGGCGAATGAGTAGCATGATTCTCTGGGACGTTGACCTGTTCCCTAAATCACGTGCTTACATTTTTTATGTTAAGCGGAATTTCTGGTGGCATTTTGTTTGTGCTTCACTGTGTTCAGATGCTGTACTACTCGGAGCTTCTTTGTCAGAAGCAATACTTCAATCACATGACAAAGATATTAATACTTGCCCATCCTCACTTAAGTTATCACTCTCGAACTCTGTACATATTTACGTAACACAGATGATTGCGACAGTTTGACTGTGGTAAAACGAAGCAAAATATTTTTCAGTCCGCATTCTTGCTCTGAACTGTGACCGCAGTTGCAAGTAAAGGCTTGTAACACATCCGGCAGATGTAATCTTATGTCATATCTCAGATGATTCCTCATCATTCTATAAACAAGCGGAATCCCAGATTCTGTTGTAACATGGCTAAACAATTGGCTCATATGATGCAATCGCACTACAGTCACTAGTCGTCATTTCAAGAAAATAAGGAGAACTATTGCATTTGTCAATCAACTAGACTCTTAAATACCGCACTTAGGCACTTTTAACGATAAAATATGATTTGATTATGACTGGGAATTTTTATTTTGGTTGGAGAAATGAAAATTTGTCATTACTTGTAATTCTAATAAATGTGTATGCAAAATCAGTTTTCCCCAAAATATGCAATTACTGCACTTTAAAATTGTACCAGTGACCTCTTAAAAGAGAGAACAGTAAAGAACACTGCTAATACATACTTTTAAACTACTCAAAACTCTATGCATTTTGCAAACAAATCCGGTCTCTGGTGATCGCACATCCTATTAAAGAAAATGTCTCGCCTTTTTTAATGTCCAGCGGACCACCACGAATCGCGGTGACTTCAGTGTAATTATTGTGGATGAATAAAAGTGTTACTTCTGTTCGTCTCATTGCGTATTTATTTCAGTTATCTTCTGTGCTATACTGTAGCAGTTCATTCAACGTAAGATCCAAGATCTACCGAGCTATGTTACTTGGCAGGGACACAACATCCAAAAATTACTTTCATCCTTAAGTTTTGCACGCCAGTGTTGTGAAGGAAACTTTCACCATTAAACAGCCAAGTATGAAACTGGAAGTGAGAACGACTTTCATAGAGACGTACTTAGCAGGCCCTGTATCAACTTAGAAATCATGTTCCGTGCATTGCCTGTAGAAATAAAGGACGCATAAACGCGAGGTGTGTTTAGGAAAGAGTTCAAATATATGCTAATTTTTATTAGTGTCTATACCTTTGAGGAACGCATAAAATACTCAATTGCTACTTTGTTAAAGAATGTGCATAATGGGTATATTATGTATGGCATTTCACATGAAGAATTTGTCTGCTGCTTCTTTTCTGTGTTGATTGTTGCATTGCAATCGTATCCTAACAAGTGAGTCTGAGGAATAACAACTATGACCTGTATGAGTTAAAGCGTGTATGTGAAAAGGTCTGAATGGAGTAGGAAAATTCCACGGAAAGTAAAGGTTTTGTTACGTCTGTAACACGTCCTGTTCCTTCGTTCAGCGGCAAATAAACCCAGGCTGCTTCATCAGATCGTGGCGTATCTTGTTCATATTCTGGTATGTCTGTTTTTAATTTTCATATTATTACTGCTTTGTCAATTGTACAAATGTTACGCCCGTAACCATGGAATGAGCCAGTAGTGACAGGTATTAGAATGTAAGATATTTATTTTTTATTCATAATTAAGACTTAGATATCAGTGTGTTCCGATAATTATCTCCATAATGTGTGACAGATTATGTATCTCTTTAGAACACGACTTGTCTATATCACTGTACAGAATGATCAAACGATGAATGAATATTATTGTTATTATTATTAGTAGTAATATTATTATTATTATTGACCCTTTCTTACACGTATTGTGGTTTCTGTCTCTCCTAGTGAAGTTGAAGAAGTTGTCAACGACTTATTATGGGCTACGGTGCAAACAAAATTTTGTATATTCCATAAAAACGGAGAAGCTGAACGAGGGATATTAAGAATAATTTAAGAAAAACACTAGAATTATTACACCTTTCAGAAACAAAGACTTATGTTCTGTTGGATGTGGGATTAGTCTTGAAGTAGTAGACCAGGTTACGTCCAGACTACTAAATAACTAGACAGAAAGGGGCACTGGTTCTGATGGTATCGCAAGGCGATGCTTGAAGTTACGAGCGAGCTGCTTGATACGCAACCCACTGAATGCGTTGCGTAATACGCTATTGGAAGGAGGTCAGCAGGTGATCTATATTGTCCCAATTTGCTGTGGTTGAGTTATTCCTTCGTTAACATAAGTCACGTTGTAATTTCAATTTTCAACTTTTCGTTTTTCTTTTTTGTGGATAACGACACATCTGTGTGCCACGATGTATGTGAGTTTACAGCAGTATTTTAGTGTAACTGTGACTGATGATGACTCATACGTGTCAGTATCAAATCGTTGCAAATGAGAAGCAGAATCCCGAAATCTCCTCAGATGAACGCAGCAGTGTGAGTAGGCTGTTGTGACTGATTTAAGTGAACAATCGCTAATAATGTAAAGAAAGAATAATATTCAACTCAGAAATTGCTATATCACTCAAGTGATGATTTTTTTTTACTTTCCGAGCCAGGCAGATTTATTTAAGGAATCCTCAGGAACAGTTGAATTAACGGAAGAAATAGCGAAGACACAAAGAAGTACTGTGCGATTTATGTAGCGTTTGTAGGATTTTTCGGGTTAGACAATGTAGGCAATAAATTATTCGTCTTATAAGAGTGAGGGAATACCCTGAAAAATTACGCAAGGAAGGTATTACTTCCAGCCACGTACATTTTGCGTAAGGGCCACGACGGGATAATTAGAGGAAATCTGACCCAAGGGATCACACGAAGAGATACCGACAATCATTCTTGTCACGCACCATTTGCGAATGCAACCGACGAGTTGCAGCTTGTCACAGAGAAATATGTTGTTGCTGTCGTTGTTGCAGTTGTGATCTTCATTCCACAGACTATCCTCTGCAAGCCCCTTTATCACGGCATAACTGCTACTGCCTACATCCATTTCAACCCGCTGTCTGTACTCCACTGCTTACCATACCATACGTCCTACATATCCTTCCATTACCAAACTGACGATTACTGGACGCCTCAGAATAAGTCCGATCAGCCGACACCGTCTTTCAGTCAAGTCTGCCACAACTTTCTTTTTTCCCCAGTTCGATTCAGTAGCTCCTCAGCCGGCCGTAGTGGTCGGGCGGTTCTAGGCGCTTCAGTCTGGAACCGCCCGACCGTTACGGTCGCACGTTCGAATCCTGCCTCGGGCATGGATGTGTGTGATGTCCTTAGGTTAGTTAGGTTTAAGTAGTTCTAAGTTCTAGGGGACTGATGATCTCAGATGTTAAGTCCCATAGTGCTCAGAGCCATTTGAACCATTTGAAGTAGCTCCTCATTATTTATTCGATCTAGCCACCAAATTTTCTACATTATGCTTTATATAGTTCCAAGAAGAAACGATCGCATATCAGGATGCTGCGAGACAGATAATAAAGTGGCCAGGCTAGTTCCTTGGCTTTCTTTCTGGCCAGGCCTCTTAGACGTGCATCCAATCCCGAAAGGTTTTCAAGATACAGGGAACGGAAAATTCGTTCCTCTTTTAGTATGTGGTGCGGAAATATCGGTGACATATTCATTAACATTGTTTCTTTATGATCAAATAAATGAACACTATTACACTCACATTTTCTATTTATTTTTGAATGAACCTGTTGGTTGACCAAAGAATAAGCTGTTCCGTTGGTCACATGGAATGCAAAGTATTTCCACAACTATGAAGCCGCTCTACATTCTGCACAGTTGTTAGGTAATGCCTAAGGCTCCCTAATCGATTGATTTATAGTGTTGATACCATAGTCAAGCCGCAAAGATCTCCACGGATATGTTTTTCTTTGTGTGACAGACATGTAAACAAGAATGAAGTTACAAAAGATGAACTGCCGTACGCCCTGACGCACTTCCTTTTCACTTTCATTACAGTCACGATTATTTCTTCCACTTCATTCTGCTCTGTGATTCATCCGTTTACCTTTCTGTCAGTAATTCCCAACGGGTATCTCTCCATTGCTCTCTGAGCAACCATCAGGTGTTAACAGATTTCTCATTGGACGTCTCACTGCCATAACGCATAACAGTACACTCAGATCACTTATACACATCGTAAAGACGTCTTCAACACGGGACGAAGCAGGTGACGTTGACGTGGACGCCGAGCGGAAATCCAGCTGCACAACAGATAGCGTCGAATAAGTCAATAGAGTTCAGTCAACGAAGGAAAGTTGGGGGGAAAATTCGTACAGTCGCAAATTTCTGTTCAGTGGAAGGGTGAGAGCGTAAAAAGTAACATACTAAAAATCAAAACCGCAGAGGGAAGGGAGAAGGTGTGGGAGGGGGAGGCCACCACGTTTAAAAATCATTTTTTAGGCTTCACTTGACTAAGAAACCGCAGCTTTCAGCGAAAATGTTTCCCAGTACAACATTAAATTTCATTACGTTTCCTACGGAAAAGGTCCTATTAATGTTTTCTGAAGGACTAATAGCTCCTGTGTTTCAGTAGATGGAAAAAGCGCAGATTAGTAAAAATAGTGTTTCAATGGTATAAAATTGATGTTTATTGTTAACTGATGTTGGTTAACAACAAGTATTAAATGTCTCTACCACATCAGAGTGCAGTACAACCGTATTAACGGATAGATTGCGTTCTGGGGGTGTAGCAAGGTGGAAAGGCAGGAGTGGAGGTGAGAAGCATAAAGGAAGATAGATCACTGGATTGTGGTCATGTACTTCCCTCCGTCACAGGTCGGCAAAATGGGAACGAGCAGGCAATTCCCCATTGCCTCTGCCGCACCAAGTCACAAAAAGCAAGTACAGGGTATCTGACAACACGGATCTTCCGCAGATCGCCTTCTGAATCAGTGGCGACCCAGTCTGAACGGAACGGGGCCGTCTATTTTCCACAAAGTTCGTTAACACTACATGAAATACAATATGAATTACTAATAATATTAACACAAGAATTTCATATGGACAGAAAACACTTACATATTTGCAAACTGTTTCACAGTGCAAGAGGAAAACTGATAGTCATCACGTACAGCAGCAGTAGCGTTCTTTCGGAAAAGGCAACTTCCCCCACCCCGAGCGCTGTTCACTTTTCAGAGACACGCTATACCTCCCCAGCAATTCCTGTCCTCTCTAGAGAGTGGAGTAAATAATTTCACTGAGATCGTGTTTAAACAAAGTGATTCAGCAGGAAAGGTACATGCTTCGAGGGGTGATAGTATTGTTCATTCTGAACAAAAAACTTCAAATTACATATGCCCTTTTCTTAATAGTATCCGACGCACAGCTGTTTGAAAATAATGGCATCAATAACACGCGCAACTCTCGCGTGTGGGTAGATTAAAATCTTCGCGCTACTGTGGAAACAAATTGTCCACGAAGTTTCTCAGTGAATGTGCAGTGTGGTACTACTGACAACTAGCTCATCGTTCCATTTGTTTTAGATAACTGTCTTAATGGAGTACGGTATCTTGGTTTCCTTCAAAATGTGTTACCAGAATGCTTGCAGGATATTCCTTTGGTAACATGGCGTCATATTGCATCCCAGCAAGAGACGTGACACAAGTCGAAAAACGGCATCCTTAGTTTCTGCCACTGAAAAATACGTGTGAAGCGCCCCAAAATCCTCGAAACATATAATGGAATTTAATGCTAACAGTACTTATTTGAAATACGGTATAAAGGCAGCTTATTATATTTCAGTATATGTTCCATAGAATTAATTCTATGCGTTGAGTTTCCTCAAGTATAGCATTTTTGAGTTATGTCACGTTTCTTTCCGGGGTGCGATATGTACTATCATACCCAAAAGTATCTGAATGCTCTGAATTGCATTTCTCCTGATTTGCATGCAGCCCACATAACGTAGCTGCCTTTCAGGTCTTCTAATCTCTTTGCAAAAAAATGTTCAAATGTGTGTGAATTCCTAAGGGACCAAACTTGTGAGGTCATCGGTCGCTAGACTTACACACTACTTAAGCTAATGTATGCTAAGAACAATATAGACACCCATGCCCGAGGGAGGACTCGAACCTCCGGCGGGAGAGGCCGCGCAATCTCTTTGCAGTACAGACTTAGACTATACAAAATGAAAACCACAAGAGATCACTAGAGAACACTGTTCTTTAAAGTAATCAGTCCAGATGTAAATCAACACCAAGATATTGTAAATACTAGGAAATGCGTCATTAGAGATGAGACAGTCCTCAACGATTGTAATGTCAATTTTATTACAGTAAATGATATTTTAAAATCACTACCATACTCATTAGAATTTGAGTTAACTAACTCCATCATATAAGTCATTCCAGCAATCTTTACGCAGATTTAAATATTTTCTATGAACAAGAGATTCTGGGACAATATCTGGACACTCAAAGTTCTACAATTCGAAGTATTTTTGCTCTTTAAAATGTTTTCCCACACCAGTCAAACGTCGCTCCTGATACGAGTGGTTTGGCACAAACTGGATGTTGAACTAACCAATTAAAAGCTACGCAATTAACAGCACAAGCGCTCTTTGGAAACCACCAGTAATTTCCGTATAATCATGCTTGGGCAATTATTTGTGCACATGTGTGAACTTAAAACGATGCTACGAGCTTCTTTGTTCTGGATCTGGATTGAAACCAAACACCTGTAGCCATTTTACCTAAGCAAAGCTTTCGTGCCTGACCGACACTCGATCACAGCAACGTTCGTCATAGGTGATTGGGCGTAAAGAGTCTTGAGATATCGAAGTTTTCACCACTATCAGTTAGAAAATATGAACTTGAAAACTTTGTGCTCTGCGTGGAATCCTGTTAAGACCCTTATCTCCCTGTTAGTTAACCACAAAAAAGGTTTGCTATGTTTTCAACTAACAAATTTTGGGAGTGTATAAAACGAAGTGCCCTGATGGAAAGTTTTGTGACACGGCGACTCAAACCCAGCACGTAATCACATTGTTAGGTAAGTAAAATCAGATTTTAGATATCGATTATTTTCACTAACAACAACATATTTGAATTTAAAATTAAGTATTTATTTATTTATTTATTTTATTTTTTTTTATTTTTTTATTTTTTTTTGCTTGACCAAGAATTGAACCTGGCACCTATCACCGTTGTTTTCTATCCACCAGTAGCGAGATGCGTGCATGTGTTATTAGAAATAACGGTACCTATTGTTATTGTTGACAACACATGAAGAGACATTAAAAAAATTATTTATCACCAGTTAGTTCGGTGTGCATGTGCTAGGACTTGAAATAAGACCATGAATATTTTTGTGCTGAGCCTTTTGTGGAGACTGAGAGGAGTTTCCAATCTTGGGGAAAACAACTAAATGATCAAAGTAAGTCGCTCCGCGTGGGTCGGATACCACGAAGAGAAGATCTAGATTCGCATCCCGGTCCAGCACCAAATTTTTCAACGTCTCAAGATCAAATAAATTAAAGGCCATGTGACCTTGAATGACCGTTGTCCCATTAAATTAAATAAATTTTCTAATGCACGGAAGCTCACTGGCGACATAGTTTCTGTTTACCTTGACTTCTGCCTCTGCTGCAGCCCAACCTAACTCGGCTCTGCCCCAGCTAGTTGCGAAGGGATATCATGACGTTTGTAATGAGGATTCTGAACTACGGTGCAACCTTACGTTCTTCAAAAATGGTTAAAGTGGCTCTGAGCACTATGGGACTTAACATCTGAGGTCATCAGTCCCCTAGAACATAGAACTACTTAAACCTAACTAACCAGCGTGACAAGTCAATACACATAAACAGTTCAAGGTGTACTAAACCAAGGTTTTCAGCAAATAATTGTAAGCAAAGAGATGAGTAGTTCTCTGTCCAACAAATACTGAGATGTTTTCATCCATCATAATGTGGAACTATATTAATGTCATTTTTTGCTTATGAAAGGAAAAGTACAGTGCTATAATGCAAGTCAATTTTTACAGTAAAACTTGTCGCAAAAACAGCAGCAAGTAAAAATATACAGTCGCTTCTAGAAGAAGTTTCAATATAGCGCGAGTGCGGGATCATTCTTGTCTGTTACACAGCCATTGAAAGAAACATTCGTACACAGAAAACTAGATTTGAGTTTTCTGTATTTAATACCAGTTTCATACAAATGTTACATGTATCGGTACAAATATTGTACAGTTTACGAATGTCAAATAAACACAAAAACACTGCGCTTTATACGGCAGTTCATTACACTGTACAACAATGAAAATGTAAATCGAATGAAAATAGCCAATTCCTATCAGTTCTAATGTGCTGATCGCGAATATCACAAAGACAATTCAAAATTACCTCTAGTTCTCATTTTACACAGTTTTATTAGGGTGAGATAATGATATATGGATTTTTATGTTAAGTTTAAAATCAAATATTATAATGGTTTGTCAAAGTCATAATAACTAATAGGAATGGATTATATTATTGTCCCTGATCTTACTTGTGTGCAATATTTTTGATATAAACATTTTGGCAACAATTTTAATGATCTTTTTGTCTCCTTCCTCTTCAACTTCAGTCACTTTATCAATGCATGTAATAATTTCTGCACATTTGTTTCCAGATTAATTACCAGTTGTTCAAGTTGACTGCTGTTGAAGTGAACAAAAATGCCACGAGTTTGTGTTAACAGTGCTGACACCCTTTGCTATGTGTGTGGAGAAGTGACATTTGCTTCCTAAAAACAGCAAATAACGCCAGTGATTAAAAAACCTTACAGTTGTTATTTTGGGTGCAAAATAGGTGACCAGGTAAACCCTGGGCTCCACATGTGATCTGCAACACTTGTGCCAGCAACCTCAGGAATTGGATGCATGGGAAAGGACGTTTAATGCCCTTTGCAGTGTCCATGATCTGGCGTAAGCCAACTAACCATGCAGTGACTGCTATTTTTGTATCGTTCCTCCTATCAAGAAGGGAATATCTAAGAAGAAGAATCGGACAGTGATCTATCGTAACACTCCATCTGCCATACGCCCAGTTCTACATGGGGAAGGATTGCCAACACCTGAACCAGCGACAGAGTACGAGATTACTTCTGATGGGGATTGTGAATGTCCTGAACCATGTACATCACAAGATCCAGAGTTTCTTCTAAATATATCATCAATTGATGATCCATAAAATTTGTCTCAAAATGAGTTAAGAGATCTCATTAAAGATTTGGATCTCTCTTAAGCTAAGGCTGAGATTTTAGCATCAAGATTGCAGCAGCACAATTTTCTGGAAAGCAATGTAAATGTTTCATTCTACCGCAGAAGAGAGCAACGATTCACTTCTTTTTTAACATGCAAGATAATCTTGTGGTATGTGTAGACATAAATTGTCTTATGAAGTCTCTCAGAATTAATTACAGCCCTGATGAGTGGAGACTCTTTATTGTTCGTCAAAGTAGAGCTTGAAAGCAGTGCTTTTACATGTTGGTAATGAGCTGCCTTCTATTCCAGTTGGGCATAGTGTGCATATGAACGAGTCATACCAAAACATGAAAATTTTGCTAGAATCCATCAAGTGTAATGACTCTCAATGGCAGATTTGTGGTGACTTGAAAGTGGTTGCACTGTTATTAGGTATGCAGTTAGAGTATACTAAATATTGGTGCTTTCTCTGTGAATGGGATAGTGGAGCTTGTGCATCTCATTCCAGTAAACATGAGCGACCCACCAGAAAATCTCTTCAACCAGGTATAAAGAACATTAAGAGTGAACCTCTAGTAAAACCTAAAAATATTCTGCTCCCGCCCTTGCACATCAAGATGGGTCTCACGAAAATCTTTGTTAAGGGAATGAACAAAGATGGTAACACGTTTAAGTATTTAAGGCAAAAATTCCCTTACTTAAGGGATGTCAAAGTAAAGGAGGGCGTCTTTGTAGGCCTACAGATTCGAGAGCTTTCAGCGACCATATTTTTGATGGAATCATACAAGGTGATGAGAAGCACGCATGGGAATGTTTTAAGACAGTCTATTTACAGTTCTTAGGGAACAAACGAGCAATAAATTACAAGGAGGTTGTAGATAACATGTTGTCATCTTATGAAAAACTTGGTTGCGACATATAATTGAAAATGCATTTCTTACATAGTCATCTTGACTTCTTCCCCAAAGATAAGCGGTGCAGTAAGTGACGAACATGGGGAGCGATTTCATCAAGATATTGCCACATTTGAGAAGAGGTATCCTGGAAAGTGGAGCATTACTATTTTAGTAGATTACTGCTGGACTGTCATAAGGGATTGTCCCAAGTATGTGTATAATGTCAAGCCAAGGGAAAACGGCTATCTCCTGAATTTATCTCTGAACAAAATATGTAACTGTATATACTTTACATATGGAAATTTAACATTTGTAATCCTTTATATACACTCCTGGAAATGGAAAAAAGAACACATTGACACCGGTGTGTCAGACCCACCATACTTGCTCCGGACACTGCGAGAGGGCTGTACAAGCAATGATCACACGCACGGCACAGCGGACACACCAGGAACCGCGGTGTTGGCCGTCGAATGGCGCTAGCTGCGCAGCATTTGTGCACCGCCGCCGTCAGTGTCAGCCAGTTTGCCGTGGCATACGGAGCTCCATCGCAGTCTTTAACACTGGTAGCATGCCGCGACAGCGTGGACGTGAACCGTATGTGCAGTTGACGGACTTTGAGCGAGGGCGTATAGTGGGCATGCGGGAGGCCGGGTGGACGTACCGCCGAATTGCTCAACACGTGGGGCGTGAGGTCTCCACAGTACATCGATGTTGTCGCCAGTGGTCGGCGGAAGGTGCACGTGCCCGTCGACCTGGGACCGGACCGCAGCGACGCACGGATGCACGCCAAGACCGTAGGATCCTACGCAGTGCCGTAGGGGACCGCACCGCCACTTCCCAGCAAATTAGGGACACTGTTGCTCCTGGGGTATCGGCGACGACCATTCGCAACCGTCTCCATGAAGCTGGGCTACGGTCCCGCACACCGTTAGGCCGTCTTCCGCTCACGCCCCAACATCGTGCAGCCCGCCTCCAGTGGTGTCGCGACAGGCGTGAATGGAGGGACGAATGGAGACGTGTCGTCTTCAGCGATGTGATTAGCTTCTGCCTTGGTGCCAATGATGGTCGTATGCGTGTTTGGCGCCGTGCAGGTGAGCGCCACAATCAGGACTGCATACGACCGAGGCACACAGGGCCAACACCCGGCATCATGGTGTGGGGAGCGATCTCCTACACTGGCCGTACACCACTGGTGATCGTCGAGGGGACACTGAATAGTGCACGGTACATCCAAACCGTCATCGAACCCATCGTTCTACCATTCCTAGACCGGCAAGGGAACTTGCTGTTCCAACAGGACAATGCACGTCCGCATGTATCCCGTGGCACCCAACGTGCTCTAGAAGGTGTAAGTCAACTACCCTGGCCAGCAAGATCTCCGGATCTGTCCCCCATTGAGCATGTTTGGGACTGGAAGAAGCGTCGTCTCACGCGGTCTGCACGTCCAGCACGAACGCTGGTCCAACTGAGGCGCCAGGTGGAAATGGCATGGCAAGCCGTTCCACAGGATTACATCCAGCATCTCTACGATCGTCTCCATGGGAGAATAGCAGCCTGCATTGCTGCGAAAGGTGGATATACACTGTACTAGTGCCGACATTGTGCATGCTCTGTTGCCTGTGTCTATGTGCCTGTGGTTCTGTCAGTGTGATCATGTGATGTATCTGACCCCAGGAATGTGTCAATAAAGTTTCCCCTTCCTGGGACAATGAATTCACGGTGTTCTTATTTCAATTTCCAGGAGTGTACATTTGTGACCAGTTAATTTATATATTTTCTTTTGTGCTTTACATAGTTCTGGTACAAAGTAGACATACAAAGTATTTTCATTCATTTAATATTACCTTCATTTTTTCTTAATATTTTACTTTTGTAGTTACAGAATGGCACTGAAATTTATCAATGAATAACACATAACATAATTCAAGTAATTATTCACTTAAAATTTGTTATGCTGAATTTTGGAACATGAGCGCATATTTAGTTAGTGAGTTATTTATACAAAATGTAGATTACTCTTTTTGAAAAACTAGAGTTAATACTTATGAAGATGATGATTTTGTATCATTTTATACTGAAATAAACATAACTAACTCAAAATCATGCAGTTTACACAGTTTCTCTTCAAATTTGTTGTTCAGTGTTATTGAATAAATATGGTACTACACATTATCTTTATAGCTGAAAATATTTTATTTACCACGTGACTTTCCTACAAATAAATCATCACTCCCAATCGATTTGATACGAATTGTGCAAGTTCAATAATGTTTTTGAGTGATTCCTTTTACTTTCAACACATACAATTACTGAGTTACAGTGTCATTTTTAAATTTCAGTATCTAACTCTTCGTTTCCTTTTTATGTGTATTTATATACGATTATTACAATTTTGTTATTTTAGGTGTGATACTCCACAATGTCACAAAAATCTATCAAGGAATTTTTTGGAGGTGGTAGTAGCACTGAAAAATCTCAAATCTTTGTATTAGCATCAGGCTCAGTCTGATAGTATTATTACTAGTCGAAGATAGATGCAAGAAATCGTAAGCACTGATACCTGTAAGCTAAATATTTTATGGTCAACTATGAGTGTTTCTTCCTACGCTTATGCTATTATACTGTGTTCTCACCATTAACACCCTTTGCTTGTTGAAAAGTATTTTTGTGTTAAAGTGATGTTTGCGAGATAAGTCAGGTTGCACGTTCTTATCCGTAACGATTTCAGGTATAGGTGATGGACATAAAAGTTGTGGCATAGGATTGTCAAAGGATGCAGGCACCTCATTCTCACATGAAAACACAATGGGCTCTACTTCAAGTATACCTGTTTTTGAAACAAAATTTCACCCATCAGAGAAGTTAAGTTTCCACGACGGAATGGAAGATCTTGTAAATCGGAATGGTTTGTGGCTTATCCGTGGCTACATTACGAAGAAAAGAGTGGCAGTGTTTTCTGCTGTGACTGCATTCTGTCCATCCACTTAGTGAACAATAGAAAACCACAGAAAGGGACGGATTTTCTTAAAGAAGGTTTCTGCACAGGAAAAAAGATACGGAAAAGTTTAAGATACATGAGAAGAGTCTTTTTCATCGAGAGTCTCTCGCAGCTATTCAGAAATGTGAAAACAACACACCTGTGATTGCCCAAGTCGCCCGACGTCTGCTGACCGATTAGGAGAAAACTAGAACCGCTTTACTAGTAATTATCAGTTCACTCAGCTTCCTGCGTATAACAGGAAACGCACTGAGAAGTCATGAAACGGTGTCTGGGAAACTCATGACACTCCTCGATGAGAAGGGGAATGATGTGTCGTGACACTTAGTTGGCGCCAGTGATACGAAACGAATTACTGGAAATTATGACTCTCATGATCCAGCGAGAAATTGTGCACCAAAAAAATGTTCCCATTTTACGGAATTATGGCAGATTCAGCAACGGACGTGGCTGGCTAGGGGCAGTTCACGTACGTTGTGTTGAGCCTGAGATGCTCGAAATAAAATAACTTTTTCTGTGTTCCTGTACTCCGCCCGACTCCCAAGGCGCAAACGCGCGCCCACTTTTTCGGTGGTGCAGCTGGTATGTCTGGGCAGAACAAGGGTATGAAGGAAATCCTTGCTCAAGGTCAGTGTGATGGACTGTTAGCTGTGAAAGACGTCTCAAATATAATTCTAGAATCCGCAAAAAGGAAAACCGTGTATGCAGATGTTGTGCTATAGTCTGGTGCCGATGAGACGAATCCAAACCCAATAGCTCAACGACTGATTCCAATGTGTCCCACCCGAAGTGCTGCAAGAGCAAAATCTTTGACACGTTTCAAGGAAAACTATAAATGGGTCCAGAAAACAGTGACCAAAATCATGAATGTGCCAGGCTCAGCTACAGACGAAAGAGGGTCAGTCCTGCGGGGCTACGCGAAGTGGTTCGAAATGTTTGAAACTATTTTTTATACAACAATAGCAACTGAAGTGTTTGGACTGTGTGACGTACTGGTCAGATCCCTATAGAATCCAGATTTTAATATAGCTGGAGTGAAACATTCTGTAGAGATTGTAAAAGAAGCTCTTGCAAATCTAAGGACTACAGAAGCATTTGACATGCTGTTACAGAAATCTGAAGATTGTTCTAAAATCGAAATATGAAAGACCCAAGTATCTCACGGCCAAGAAAAATACCAGCGAAATTGTAACACATAGAAACGCCATCTGTTCCAAAACGATTGTCTCAAGAACGAAAATTTAGTGAAGATTTGTTTAAAATTCTTGATCTCCTTCTGAATGAGATTGATCGAAGGTTCAACCAAGAGGCTCTAAAGCGACTATCCCACCTAGAAGAGATACTTATTACGTCCTCCCAAACACATCCTCCATCTGCACGACGTTTGGAAGAAATGCTTGGAGAACATACAACAGACTTTATTCTAGACAGGCTTCATGTACAGTTCGAAATGTTGCAAACCATTACGACTGGTATACAACCATGTAATGTATCCTCAATTACAAAGAAAACTTATTGCTGAACGTGGTTGGACTAAAAAAATCTTTCAGGAAGTTATTCGCCTCATCATTCTGATTCTGACAGTTCCAGTATCGTCCACATCTTCTGAGAGGTCATTCAGCGCCCTGAAATGACTTAAAACTTCCCTCAGATCAACAATGACTCATTCAAGACTTACCCATCTACTCCTCTTCCATGTTCATCAAGACAGGTCTGGAAAAATTAGTCTTATGGATGTCATGAAAGAATTTCTTTCCCGAACTGTTGACAGGAAAACTACATTTGGAAATCGTATGTAAAACTTTTTAGTCTAAATAAAAAACAAAATACATGCCTTCTTCTTTTCCGAACAAATTATGTTCTTCTTTTTTTCACTAAGATATAATGCACAGTGTTTGTAAAATAGTAATAATAACAAAAGGTTTCTTTCTGGCGGATTGATATTGCAGCCTGCTGTAAATATGAACTCATTTTCATAAATGGTCTCAGAACAAAGTAGGACCAGTATCTTCCCAGATAAATGATGTCTTTTTAAAAATTAAAGCAATGAAATTGTCTTCAAGAGCATGACCTATAAACATGTATCCATGTTAATATTAATGAGTTGTTTCTCTCTGTAGAACGCCATAGCGCTGATTACCTATCACAACTTACCACACTATGGTATGAATGTATTCTTAACGGTTTTGCTGAAAGGCGAAATCAGTAAATGGGTTTGCTTGCCTCCCTCTCGAAAGAAATAATTGGTACATCACTGAAAGTAAGTTTAGTTTTTATCTGGGTAAACAGGGGTGTGGACTAAGCTGACTGTATTAAAGTACCCAGGGTTAATCGCGGTCCTCTAGTTTGGAGCTGAGTGCAACATCTAAACCAGAGACTCAGTCGATTCTGTGGTGGTATCGGACGCGAATTTTTCTACCTATGCTTTCGGGTACGGTTCTCCTCAATAGAACAGGCGTGAACTGCTCACAGGAAGACACTTCCGGTGTAGCAGATCGCGTGTGGGGTGCACATTGGGGCTTTTTCAAGTTAGAAGAACCACTCCTTGGGATCAGAGATGAACTGCTTGCCAAAATTAGCCACAATGTTGTCAGATAATGCTCGTCTTTGCATATTGGATACATAAAAGATAAGTAAGATGTTACTAAACCATAGGAGCATCCAAGGATAGGTCCCAGAATTAATATCACTTATTGTAAGTTATAACGCGCAAATAGTGTCAGGAACATAAAGTTGGTTGAAACTGGAATTGGAATAGCAACTAAATCCTAGATTCAATAACATCTAGCGATGTCCTCACGGATGCCGAATGTGAATTAATATAGGTGTAGTTATGCATGAAAGGTTGGTCAAAAGTGGTAATCAGATGCCTTTACAGACCGCTTGGGTCAGGAGCTGTAGTGGTAGAGCGCTTGAGAGAGAGCTTGCAGAATTCTGAGAGAGTCATGCTACCAAACTGATGCCACAGACAGGGATTCATGTGGCATTATTCTGAATGTCTTGTCCAAAAATTACTTCGAGGAGATAATTAAAGAACCAACTCGAGAAGGTAACTTCTTAGACCCCCTAGCAATGAACAGACCTGAACTTATCGAATCAGTTAACTTATAGAAAGGTATCAGTGATCATAAGGCTGTGGTAGCAGCTATGACTATTGGTATTACAAGAAATGTTAAGAAAACTAAGAAAATATTTTTGCTTAGCAAGAATGAAAGGATACAAACTGCAAAATATCTGACTAGTCAACAAAAAATATTCAGTGTTGAGGACGAAGCTTCCAAGACTTGTAGAGGAGCGAGAGTAGATAATATTCTGAACTGGAACCCATGTCCAGAAACGCACCATTTCCGTGCTGCAACCATTTGAAAACATTTTAGTAACGTAACTACTTTCGCAAGTAATTTATTAGATGTGACCCAGCACATCATTTATTTTACAGTTCCACGCATTAATAGGCAAAGAAATTGCTCGTGTACTCGTTGACAGGTTTTCTTTATAATATGGACTGGATAATGATCGTTGACATTTTGAAGATAGGAGATATAAGGCATAGAGAGTAAAACGTTATCTCCAACGTATACACTATACAGGAACCGCTCTCTGGTTGTAAAAGTCGAAGGACATGGAAAGGGTGTGCAGCATCTCCTTGGAGCACCGCAATCATGCCTGATGATGGTGAAGGTACCTTTTCACAAAGCTGTTGCGTAAATGTGGCGAAAAGGGTACGTGGTGGAGTCGGACGTTATGGAGAGATCTTAATAAAGGCGATGAGTAGCTCTTCCATTCATGGGTTCCTATTCAAAATATTGCATACTCACTCCCCTCTACAAGTCCTAGAAGTCTGTAACAGGGATTTCTGAATTCCCATCACAAATGATCTAATAGAGAGCGTCGGAATCTCTTTAAGATAATTTGCAGACGATATGGTTGTCTATAGGACAGTAGCAAAGCCAGAAGATGTATCCATTTGCAGAATGACCCACCGAAGATTGATGAATCACGCAGGCTCTGTCAGTTGATCCTAAACCTAAATAAATGTAACACCTTGTGCATTCATAGGAAAAGAAATCCACTACTATACAATTAAACTGTTGGCGACAAATTGATGGGAACAGTATACACTGTAAAATATCTAGGAGTAACTATCCAGAGCAATATTAAGTGGAATGACGACGTAATGCAAATAACAGGAAAAGTAGACGCTAGACCAAGATTCACCAGAAGAATCTTATGGAAATGTAACTCATGCACGAAAGAGATGGCTTACAAAGAACTTGTTCGACTGATTCGTGATATTATTAATCAAACTGGGACCCTTAACAGGTAGGACTGATAGAAGGAATAGAGAAGATCAAACAAAGAGTGACGCATTTTGTCACGGGACCATTTAGTCAGTGTGAGAGCATTACTGGGATGCTCAATGAACTCCATTGGAAGATGCTACAAGAGACATGTTGCACATGACGGAGAGGTTTACTGTTGAAATTTAGAGAGGGTACTTTCTGGGAAGATTCGAACAACGTATTATGTCGTTCCACATACATCTCTCAAAACGACTGTGATTCCCACGCGCCATTTGCGAGTGGAACAGGGAAGATGGGATCAATGAGTGCTACCAGAAGTACCCTTCACCACACACTGTCAGGTTGCTTTGGGAGTATTGACGTAGATGCAGATACAGTATATAATAGCACATTTTTCAAGATGTTGCTTTAGTACTGTTTTTTCAGATTCTTTTGGACTAGTCTCAAAACATTTCTTAGCACTGCACAATGTGCTGCTTTCAAATAGTATCTTAGTTTTGTTTCGAACAATGGTAGACGGGTACTACTGATGTGATAATCATCTTTGACTCTTATGCTGCAACTGTACAGCTCTCTATTTAGCATCAGTGCAGAATTTGCTGCGAGGTGCATCATGATCTCATGTACATACAAAGAGGTTGTAACTTGTCAGACTCGCATTGCGCTTACTGACTTCGTAGATCCCTTATCAACTTGAATATCCGTCACCTCAATAGTGTGTTCTGCTCGCACTCAGTGTGCAATGTTTAACTTGTGCATTCATATGTTTACTGTTGTGAGAACTTCATCTCAATTTACATTTGATATTTATGTAACTTTCAATCACCTATACTACAGTGTTACACAAATTAGTAAATTATAAAACATTCTTGCACTGTCGTGATGTGAATAGTACTGATACCTACATCTACATTTATACTCTGCAAACCATCGTGAGGTGCATGGCAGAGGGTAAGTCCCATTGCACCAGTTATTAGTGTTTCTTCCTGTTCCATAATGTATGAAGCGCTGGAAGAATGATTGATTGAACGCTTTTGTGCTTGCAGTAATTATTCTAATCATATCCTAACGATCCCTGTGTAGGCGATAAGTAGAGGGTTGTAGTATATTCGTAGAAAAATCATTTAAATCCTGTTATTAAACTTTGTTAAGAGACTTTATCGGGATAGTTTATGTCTGTTTTCAAGAGTCTTCCAGTTCAGTTCCTTCTGTGTCTGTGACACTCTTTCTCAGATTAAACAAACCTGTGACCATTTTTTGCTGCCCTTCTCGGTATACGTTCAATATCCCCCGTTAGTCCTATTTGGTACAGGTCCAACACACTTGCACAATATTCTAGGATGGGTCGCACGAGTGATTTGTAAGCAGTCTTTTTGCACTTCCCAATATTCTAGCAATCTGCCGCGTCTACCACCTGCTTTACTCACGATTGAACCTATCAAGTCTTAACATCTTTCTACATCAAAAGTCATATGTTACGCAAAAATACAATTTACACACAGATGCTGAAATTATTTAGCGTTAACTTGCATGTTATAATGTGAAAGTAATTTGCGGAACAGTTGTATTTGTGTATCATTTGTCACTAAAAGTCATACAGCATAATTTCTCACGAAGCTTGTAAAATAATCTAAAATATTATTATGTCAAAAATATATTTATAATATAAAGTCATTTACGACACATGTGACTTTTTCCAAAACTATCGTGTTTAATTGTTAATCAATCAATGTCATACGTTCAATAATGCAATGAACTGGAAGTCGTTATTGTATCATTATTGTGCGTTTCGAGCGGACCACTGTGCAGAAGAGAAGGGTTGGGCGGATCGCCGTTCGGCGGCCGCATCCGGCCCACTCAACAACAACCCGGCAGACGTCATTGGACAACGAGATGGACAGCAATATGGGCCAGCGCAGTCATGTGAACTCAATCTCATGGTGTAGCGGACGGCTGAACGGCGGGGCTTGCCCCGTCGGCGGCCGCTACCCGCCGGCCATCTACGACAGACCGGTCCAAAAAGGCAGGCGCGCAGTTTCAGCGGATGGGATCGTGCCGCTGCACGCTATGAGGCCGGTTCCCACTAGGGCTGCCGCGCGTCAAAACCGCGCGTCAGCGGCGTGGTTGCCATGGAAATGGCGTCAGCAGCAAGGCGCGGCAAGCTCTGCGTCGCGGTTTGACCATGTCGAACCGCTTCCGCAGCCGCGTGACGCGCTCCAGGTGCGCGCCGCCAATCACAGAACGCGCTGAGCGTGACGTCAGGTACGGAACCCCGGGCCACACGAACTTTCGCCGAACCGCTGGCGCGGACGCGGCGGCAGCTATGAAATACTTATCATCCGATTCCAAGGAAACTATTCGGTAGAAAAATTTGATTCTTGGGCATATTACAGCCTGATATCTTCTCTCGATAAAGGACCGAATTTCTTTTCGTTATTCGTCGTGGTTACTTGCTGTATCGCATTTACGTAAACCTTTACACGAAATTTGAATGAGTGTGCAGAGGTAAAAACGCATTGCGTGGACTTTGCGTACAGTTCATTTTAGGTAATACATTATTGCGTATGAAATTTAGTCAACATATCGAAATTGTTTTTAAAGGTGAGAGCAGATCGATAGCTATCACCGTTCTCGAGATATTGAATGATATGTCGGCGGACGGGCTGTGCCGTGACGCGCGCAGGTTGCTCGCGGCGCGACCGGTACTTCGTCCTGCTCGTCATAAACCGTGTGGTTGTATCAACCGCAAATTTCGTAAACGGTTCAAGAAATCGAAACGTGTTTTTTTTTTTTTTTTTTTTTTTTTTTTTTTTTTGCAAACGATAACTTGTGAAAAGTCATGTATTTCGTCGCATGATAAATATCCTAAATCTGTTTATCTACCGAGATATGAAAGTAACTACAGTTTTTCGGAAGGGATAGATGAATTGTTTTAAACAGCATTTAATAGCATGTGGAATGAGAAGTTAAACCGAAACTAATTTGCTGGTATGTCATAAAATGTAATTTACTAAATATCTACAGCTATTGATTATTTCCTTTGGTAAGTAACAAACTTTTTTTTCTTTATCCAGTGAACTTTACTGATTCAACACGCGTTTCACCTTTTACTTTAAGGCATCTTCGGTGGAATCTAGAATGATTCAGTTTTGTTTTGATATGTTATACTTGCAGATTATAAAACAGTTCACATCTTTTTTTACGTGAATGACTGATTACTTACAGTGAATCGAGTTTTTGGCGGACATATACATTTCGCCTCACCTGGTCACATGCTGGAGGTTGAACTAAAACTTAGATTATGGAACATAAGCACATTTTCATGTTCGCTCTTTTTTCTTCTGTCACTAGCTGTAGACGTTTTACCGAAAACTCTGATTTGAAGTCGTAACTACAGTGTGTTCACCTCATGTCCCTTCCTGTCTGGTTTGTTTAATGTACATGTTGCCAATCTGCAGAATTATATGCTGAAAGCTAATGTTTGTTTATTTTTGTTCTCTTTATATCTTTATGTATGTGTGGCTAGCTAGTGATAACTATAGAAAGTTGAAAGTAAATCCAGTACTTGTCAGACAGTGGTTGAAAGATTTGGTGTTCAGCTGATTTCAGTTTTGGTTTAAATGTTTTGTGGAGGAGTGCATGGAAGAGTAAATTCACTGCTTACAGTAATAGATAAAATAGTAGAATAGCATTTCAATAGATGATTATTATCAGAATACTATCACCCAACCCCTTAGTCCTCACTCTTTGACGCCCCATAATACGTCCTGTCACGTAACCCCTATTGTTGTCAAGGTTGTGCCGTAATTTCCTCTTCCTCCTCTATTTAATTCCGTACTTCTTCTTTAGTCACACGATCCTCGTATCTAATCTTCAGCTTCTTATTGATCACCACGTTTTGAAAGCGTCCATTGTCTTCTTGACAGAACTGTTCATCGTCCACATTTCACTTACATACAAGGCTGCACTCCACACAAATACCTTTGTAAAATAGTATCCAACAATTAGAATTTATATTCGATGTGAACAAATTTTCTTTTTCAGAACGCTTTTCTTGCTATTGACAGTCTTCAGTCAGGTTTCGAAAACTCTGTTCCAAATTTATATTATTCTTTCGTGATTCTTAAGCAAGGTGCTGGCGATGATTACATTATGCTCTGTGGGAAATTCTATCAGGTGGCTTCCACTTTCATCCCTTCCACCTAGCCTTTGTGTTCTTACTGTTTTCGTGTACCTGCTACCGTATCACATTTTAAATTTTTGTCTCGCTTAACTATCTGAATAATCTCTTTTATCGTACATTGTTTCAATGTGTTAGGGGATAGTGAACAATCATGAACGGTAGTCATGAAATCTGTATATGTTGAAATGAGAAAACACGAATAATGAAATATGTGAAACAGTACATTGTACAGAAAATGAAAAATTGGTATGTCTTCACCCAACTTCGTCTTTCCTTCATGTAGGTGTAATATATTGTTATTCAAACACACCGGTCGTTTCGGTGGGTCCCAGCCCGTACCTCAGTGGCTGTCCGCCATTGGCTACCGCTAGCGTCTGCCACTTCCAGGTGGGAACGCCAATTCCGCGAGCCGCCGCGTCAACGCGGAAAACGCTTGCCGCTGCCATTGCCGCACGCCGCGCTGCCGCGCTCTAGTGGGAACCGGCCTATAGTCCGCGTACTTTACGTAGGCGGCCCGCCGGCCCCGTTCTGTGCCTCCTCCATGAACAGCGCGGCCTGACTTCGGCTTCACCGTGCCAATGTCAGCCGTTCCGCAGCCGCGATCGGAAACGGATACGTCAGCTACTGCACCGGACGACACCATTTCGCAGGGGACAACGTCTGCAGCAGATCCAGCCCAGACGTCGAAAGCAGAAAGGCAACTCGCCTTCCTTATCCCAGGCCCCAACCCGGAGGCCGAAACGATGAAGGTGAAGAAGCACTCGCGAAAGCGGCCAGCTGATGTGAGCGCGGCAACTATCACCAAGAGATCCGCCACTAGCACATCTAGCAGCGCACCAACCCTCTGCACTCA
This sequence comes from Schistocerca nitens, assembly GCF_023898315.1. Classification (NCBI taxonomy): domain Eukaryota; kingdom Metazoa; phylum Arthropoda; class Insecta; order Orthoptera; family Acrididae; genus Schistocerca; species Schistocerca nitens. The sequence goes on from NC_064614.1 coordinate 618,237,014, forward strand.
GCGGAAGGCGTCACGGAAGGGATCCAGGCCCCTTCCACCAACCATCGAAGATGAGGACTTGATGCAGCCCACCAGGAAGCACAAAAAAATGTTCAAATGGGTGTGAAATCTTATGGGACTTAACTGCTAAGGTCACCAGTCCCTAAGCTTACACACCACATAACCTAAATTATCCTAAGGACAAACACACATACCCATGCCCGAGGGAGGAACCTCCGCCGGGACCAGCCGTACAGTCCATGACTGCAGCGCCTGAGACCGCTCGGCTAATCCCGTGCGGCCCCGCAAGCACACAGCCAGGGCACAACAATCAGCTGTTAACACGGGCAACCAGTTCTCTGACCTCATTGACGATGCTGGCGAGACCATGGAGGACCAACAGCAAAAGTGGTCGCCCCCACCACCCCCTGTCGTCGTCATCGAGTGTACCGGCGGCTTCAGAGAATTTCGCGAGAAAATTAAAGCCGTGGTCAAGGGGAACGTGACATTTCGCGTTGCAGGGAGCAACTAGCACCACGTTCTCACGAAGACCGCAGAGGATCATCGTGGGGTCATGAACCTCGCCGAAAAAGAGACTTCACAGCTTCACCTACTCCTGGGTGCCGGTGATGACTCAAAGTCGTCTTCTGCAAGTTCCCCTTCAGTATGAACCATGGGTACCTGCGGGAGCTGCTCGAGGACCTGCGCTTCCCTATACGCGCCACAGCGCGTATGAAGTCACCCAGGGGCAACTCCGACAAGCCACTGTTCATGGCGGTCCTCGATGACACCACTGAGAACAGCAAAATCTTCCAGCTGACCCACGTGGCAGATGTCGGAGTTACCGTGGAAAAACTGCACAAGAGACGAGGATCGCCACAATGCTTCAGCTGCCATGGCCTGGACCCTGTGGTGATGCTCTGCGTGGGAGACCATATCAGTCGAGATTGCAAGATCCCGAAGACGGCCGCGCCAAAATGCTACAACTGCAGCAAGAGGCATGTGGCGTCCTACCAAGGCTGCATTGCCTTCCGACGTGCGGCCTCAAAACAACGAGGGCAGCCGGCGCTTTCCGCGCTGTTTCAACCAGGGAGGAGCTTCGCTTCTGCTGCTGCTGATACAGCACCAGCCAAATCAGCTGAGCAGCGCCCTGCTACCTCCACAGACGTCCAGGGGCGTGGCAGACAGTCGGAGCCTGCCGTGACTTCTATTAGGCTTCTTACCTAGTTTATGCGTAGGTTAAGCAGCCTACACTGCTGTTCCTACAGCTTCCTACGTGTTTTCTTCCATATCTTCCTTGAACTGTCGTCTTGGTGGCACTAGTGAGGTCTTCTTCTTTTTCTTTTGCTGCTGGTGCGTAGTCGCTACTCGCGCAGCAGGTCCGGCCAGCGTGTGGTCGGTCGCCAGTGGACTTGATTCCCATGTCCTCTGACGAGTTGGTTGTCGGCTTCACTCGTTGGCGTGTAAAAACTTGCCGTTGCTTGCCGGAAGCGCTGTTTAAGCTGCAGTATTCTGGCAAGTTCGTGCAATTCCCTTGCGGGGAAATCGCGTGGCAGGTGCAGTGCGAGCCTGAGGGCTTTGTTCTGCACGGTCTGGAGCATCTTCACTGAAGTGTCGGCCGCGTTTCCCCAGACTGCAGCAGCGTACTCCAACACTGGCTTGATGAGCGTTAGGTAAGCGTGTTCTGCCTCAGTCTGGAGGTAGTGTCGATTCTGGGTTCAGCAGCAGGTACAGCAGGTGCATCCTGGCCAACGCCTTTGCTCGCACCTTCCGAATATGCGTCTTCCACGTCAGGCGCCTGTCGAGGGTAACGCCGAGGTATCGACCCATTAACTGCACGGGCCTGACGTCCGCTGGCACCTTCTTCAGCGTGAAAATCGCCAGGCTCTTGCCTGCGTTGAATTTGAGCCGCCATTTGGTGGCCCAAGCCAACCGTTGGTGGCCCAAGCTCCAAGCTCGTCGCTGGCGAGCTGCAGGCGGCGACGCAGCAGTTGCGTGTTCATGCTCCTCGCGAACAGCGCGGTGCCGTCCGCGTAGTGTGCCAGGTGAACCCTCGGCGTTTTCGGGACGTCTGCGGTGTAGAGGCAGTACAGTAGGGGGCCGAGGACGGACCCCTGTAGTACTACCGCTCTGATGGGGCGCGCTGTAGACTTCCCATCGTCAGCTCGCACGTGGAACTTGTACAGGAGGCCGTTGTGCCACATGTAGTCGAAGGCGCCAGCGACGTCCAGTAGTAGCGCCCCTACGTACTCACGACGCTTCAGCGCCCCCATCGCCTGCTCCACTAGTCGCAGCAGCTGTTGTTGTGTCGAGTGTCCTCGGTGGAACCCGAGCTGCTCGTCGGGAAGCAGGCCTTCTTCCCTGACCTGGCGGCGCAACCTTCTCGCGTACAGGCGCTCAAACACCTTTGAGGTGGAAGGTAGGAGGCTGATTGGCCCGTAGTTCTAGGCCAGCCTCTTGTGTTCCCCTGCTTTCGGAATGGCCACGACCTCAGCATGTTTCCACGCCGATGGGTAGCTGTAGCTCTTCAAGATGGCGTTAAAAATAGCCGCCAGGACGCGGACTGCGTCAGGTGGCAACCACCCGCCTTCCTGGTTGGCAGGAGGGCGAGCTGCTGTTGTACCTCTTCTTCGGCTATTTCTTCGATGTCGTCGTCGTCCGCTCTCGCGGCCAGGTAGGCAGGCAGCCGCTCTTCCACCAGACGGACGTGTTTTTCGTCGATGTCGTCTTCCAGCGGCGTGAATTTTGCCGCAAACGTGTCGGCTAATACGCTGGCTTTAGTGTCGGGTTTCGCGAAGACGTCACGTCCCACCAGCAGCGGCGGAATGCGTTGGCGACGTCGCAGGAACCCCTTGGTGATTTTCCACGGGCTGCCGTCGTCGATCCTGGGCGTTGAAATCAGGTCCGCCCAGTCTCGGTTTCGGTGGTCTGCTACTGCGGCCGCAATGTGGCGGCGGCGTCGGTTCAACTCTCGGTTTGCGGCGTGGTCTCTTGTAACCTGCCAGTCACGAAAGAGCCTATTCTTCTGCCTGATGGCGTCTATGATGTCAGGAGGCAGCTGGCGGGAATAGTGCCGTGGTTTCCTCGGGCCTTGAGGTGTGGCTGCAACTGCTGCATCCAGCGTGAAACGCGTGAATGCTGCGATGGCCGCGTCTGCTCCCATGACGTCCGGCTCGGGCGTGGCGACGACTGTCTGTGCCAGGTGCACTCGGAAGTGCTCCTAATCGATGTTGTGCAGCGGTATGCGGCTCTCTGGTGGTGCTACCCCATCTGTGTCCATGTCGAATATCAGTGGCAAGTGATCTGACAACAGGACACAGCGGGTAGACGCGATTGCGTTGTGGGCGGCCCCCTTGATGATGGCGACGTCGAGGACGTCGGGGAGGCCGCATCGTGGGTATATGGTAGGGTCATAAGGCCCTACCACAATCGCATCGTGGTTCCTGGCCGCTCGGAGTAGCCACCACGTAGTATTTCTGGCTCATTCAGCCATCATATTAGGCTCCAGGAAGCTATTCCCAGGGCAGTGGAAATGCAAGAAGCATAGAGATAACGCAATGTGGGATGAGGTTCCGGTGACAGGTGTTAGATTCGGTACCATTCCCGTGAGAAAGATCGCCTGCATGATGCTGCTGCTCTGTGATTGGCTGCTGTGTTCGGCGGTAGGGCGCCAAAACGTTAAACTTTAGTTGCTATTATTAATTAAACCTGTCATCCAAATTACTTCAGTTTTTTAAATAAACAACTCTCACTAGCCAGCTATCAATCAGTCATTTCAGAATTATTAAAATCAAAGTATTACTAAAACAAAAGACTGACGATATTACTGCCGATGCACTTCGGTGGCGTTCGGGTCACGCCTTGCTGGCTTGGCACGGGAAGTGTCTCGGGCAGTCCGGCTCTCCAGTTCTGACCGTTCCAGTAGGCAGACATGTTGTCTGTTATAGCAGTAATTGTTTCATGCAATTTTATTTACAACAGTTCCGACCGTCGCTAGGTACAGACATGTTGTCTGTAATAGTAGTATTTGATTCATGTAATTTTATTCTCCAGTTCCGACGGTTCCAGTAGACAGACATGTTGTCTGTGGCAGGATGTATTTCATGTTATTTTAGCCAGATATAATGACTGTGGAAAGATATGTTCAATACGTTGTGATCAAGAATAATTTCTCATGTCTATATCAATAAAGACGCGAGTGGCAGCCCAAATGAGTTGTAATTTATTCATAGCAGCAGTTCCTCGCGAAGTTAATTTCAGCCTCAAGAAAAAGAATCCACGATCTGCGTGCTGTTTTTTGCGCTGGATACATCATCATCATGAAGACAGCAGGTTAGTGAAGTGTACAAGAACTTATGTATTCCACACAGGGCAGTGGAAACAACTAGGCACCTCACGTGTGCTACATGCACAGTACAAATGTGCTCAGTGACACGTCATCTGCAGAAGGATGAAAGTATTAACATTATCTCACTTTTATTCCTTTTTCCTTGCCGTAACCATCCGCTATCCATGGAAGAAGCCTGGAGATACTGACAGGTTCAAAATGGCTCTGAGCACTATGGGACTTAACATCTGAGGTCATCAGTCCCCTAGAACTTAGAACTACTTAAACCTAACTAACCCAAGGGCATCACACACATCCTTGCCCGAGGCAGGATTCGAACCTGCGACCGTAGCGGTCGCGTGGTTCCAGACTGAAGCGCCTAGAACCGCTCGGCCACACTGGCCGGCATACTGACAGGTTTCAGATAGATTATATAATGGTAAGACAGAGATTTAAGAACCAGGTTTTAAATTGTAAGACATTTCCAGGGGCAGATGTGGACTCTGACCACAATCTATTGGTTATGAACTGTAGATTAAAACTGAAGAAACTGCAAAAAGGTGGGAATTTAAGGAGATGGGATCTGGATAAACTGAAAGAACCAGAGGTTGTACAGAGTTTCAGGGAGAGCATAAGGGAACAATTGACAGGAATGGGGGAAAGAAATACAGTAGAAGAAGAATGGGTAGCTTTGAGGGATGAAGTAGTGAAGGCAGCAGAGGATCAAGTAGGTAAAAAGACGAGGGCTAGTAGAAATCCTTGGGTAACAGAAGAAATATTGAATTTAATTGATGAAAGGAGAAAATATAAAAATGCAGTAAATGAAGTAGGCAAAAAGGAATAATACAAACGTCTCAAAAATGAGATCGACAGGAAGTGCAAAATGGCTAAGCAGGGATGGCTAGAGGACAAATGTAAGGATGTAGAGGCTTATCTCACTAGGGGTAAGATAGATACTGCCTACAGGAAAATTAAAGAGACCTTTGGTGATAAGAGAACCACTTGTATGAACATCAAGAGCTCAGATGGAAACCCAGTTCTAAGCAAAGAAGGGAAAGCAGAAAGGTGGAAGGAGTATATAGAGGGTCTATACAAGGGCGATGTACTTGAGGACAATATTATGGAAATGGAAGAGGATGTGGATGAAGATGAAATGGGAGATATGATACTGCGTGAAGAGTTTGACAGAGCACTGAAAGACCTGAGTCGAAACAAGGCCCCGGGAGTAGACAACATTCCATTGGAACTACTGTCGGCCAGTCCTGACAAAACTCTACCATCTGGTGAGCAAGATGTATGAAACAGGCGAAATACCCTCAGACTTCAAGAAGAATATAATAATTCCAATCCCAAAGAAAACAGGTGTGGACTGGCGTGAAAATTACCGAACAATCAGTTTAATAAGTCACGGCTGCAAAATACTAACGCGAATTCTTTACAGACGAATGGAAAACCTAGTAGAAGCCGACCTCGGGGAAGATCAGTTTGGATTCCGTAGAAATGTTGGAACACGTGAGGCAATACTGACCCTACGACTTATCTTAGAAGCTAGATTAAGGAAGGGCAAACCTACGTTTCTAGCATTTGTAGACTTTTGACAATGTTGACTGGAATACTCTCTTTCAAATTCTGAAGGTGGCAGGGGTAAAATACAGGGAGCGAAAGGCTATTTACAATTTGTACAGAAAGCAGATGGCAGTTATAAGAGTCGAGGGGCATGAAGGGAAGCAGTGCTTGGGAAGGGAGTGAGACAGGGTTGTAGTCTCTCCCCGATATTATTCAATCTGTATATTGAGCAAGCAGTGAAGGAAACAAAAGAAAAATTCCGAGTAGGTGTTAAAATCCGTGGAGAAGAAATAAAATCTTTGAGGTTCGCCGATGACATTGCAATTCTGTCAGAGACAGCACAGGACTTGGAAGAGCAGTTGAACGGAATGGATAGGGTCTTGAAAGGAGGATATAAGATGAACATCAACAAAAGCAAAACGAGGATAATGGAATGTAATCAAATTAAGTCGGGTGATGCTGAGGGAATTAGATTAGGAAATGAGACACTTAAAGTAGTAAAGGAGTTTTGCTATTTGGGGAGCAAAATAACTGATGATGGTCGAAGTAGAGAGGATATAAAATGTAGACTGGCAATGGCAAGGAAAGTGTTTCTGAAGAAGAGAAATTTGCTAACATCGAGTATAGATTTAAGTGTCAGGAAGTCATTTCTGAAAGTATTTGTATGGAGTGTAGCCATGTATGGAAGTGAAACATGGACGATAAATAGTTTGGACAAGAAGAGAATAGAAGCTTTTGAAACGTGGTGCTACAGAAGAATCCTGAAGATTAGATGGGTAGATCACATAACTAATGAGGAGGTATTGAATAGGACTGGGGAGAAGTTTGTGGCACAACTTGACCAGAAGAAGGGATCGGTTGGTAGGACATGTTCTGAGGCATCAAGGGATCACCAATTTATTATTGGAGGGCAGCGTGGAGGGTAAAACTCGTAGAGGGAGACCAAGAGATGAATACACTAAACAGATTCAGAAGGATGTAGGTCGCAGTAGGTACTGGGAGATGAAGAAGCTTGCACAGGATAGAGTAGCATGGAGAGCTGCATCAAACCAGTCTCAGGACTGAAGACCACAACAACAACTACAACAACAACCATCCGCTGTTGTTCGTTACTCGAGAGTTCCATTCCAAGTGTTTGGCGTCACCGATGAAGAGGTTGCTGCGCATTGCCAGCAGCGCCTCGAAGTCTGCTGGTTGTAGTGTCCCGCTCGGTGGCTGGTATGCTGCGATGAAGGTAATCTTCCCCGCCGACGTACTGACAGCGATGCCAGCTGTGGAAGTTGTACAGGGTGGTGGCGCAACGATGTTTTTACGTACACCGCCTTTCCACCTCCCGCCGTTTCTCTGTCTGTGCGGTATCAGTGGTAATTTGCTACCCATAGGTTGACACCGGGTTTCAGGTGAGTTTCCGTGATGAGGCAAACATCCACTGCCTCGTCGCACAGATACTGCCGGAACTCGCCTTCTTGGGTGCGAATGCTGTTAACGTTACAGACACAGGCTGTGAGCCTCAGTATTGGCGTATAGCCACGTCTGGGCGCTGGGGTTGCTGTTGTGGTGTTGGCCTGGGTGGCCGCTTGCATTACAGCCACAATAAGCTGCAGAATCTGCATAACGAACTGTTTAAACTCATTTAGAATCGCCTTGAGTTCTGTTGCTTCGGTTGTTGCAGTTGGTTTCTCGTGGCGCGGTGTCGTCTGTTGGACTCATTCGGCGGTTTGTGGGTCGGTGGCGGCCCGTGGTGGCCGTTGATCCCTCCTACCGCGTCCCTGGCCCGTCCTGGCTAGTGTCTGTTGCTGTTGCTCTGTCTTGGGTCCGCTCCCGGTCGCGTCTGCCGTGACAGTAGCGTGCTCCGTCTGTCGTCCGCGACCACAGTCGTCTGTGGCTGCGTCTGGACATTGTTGCGTTGGCCTGGCTGGTGTTGCTGTGGCGTAGCTCCTTCCCTGCTGTACTGGCCTGGAAAGGGCCATCCGTCCCCTCTGGTTTGCGGCTGCGTGCTTGAAGGCGCTGCAGCCACGGTAGTTCGCCACGTGTTGCTCCTGGCAGTTGCAGCAACGTGGTGGGTCGGTCCTTGGGATTGTGCAATCCCGACTGAGGTGTGTTCCCGCACACTTCACACATCGTGGGGGCATCTGGCAGAACTTCGCGATGTGGTCAAGGCCCTGGCAGTTAAAGCACTCGCGGGCCCTCTTCTTCTGCGAAGTTTTCAACCGTAACTCAGACACTGCCCACTCTCTTGATCTGGAAAATCTTCCTATTTTCCACGTTGTCGTCGAAGATGGCCAGGAAGAGTGGTGTGTCGGAGTTGTCTTTTGGCGACTTCATTCGCGAGGTAGCGCGAATGTTGTAGCCCATGTCTTCTAGCAGCTCTTTTAGGTATGCTGGGTCCATGCTGAAGGGGAGTTTGCAGAAGACCGCCTTCAGCGTTTTCACCGGCTCCGAGGAGTAGGCGCGTGCAAATATGTGTACGCGTCTCAATATGCGTTGGACCCGCGCAATACGTGCGCGTCGCGCAGTAGTGTCGTGACACGTCACACGTGCTGTACGCGTCTCTATTTGCGCTTAGCGTTACTCATTGTCGCACAAAAGAAAGAGAAATGATTCCACTCATAAGAAAAACATAATGAAAGAAGCCATTACGAAAGGTATAGCTTATATTATCTACAGTGGAAAACATTTTGCAGAAAAGAAAACAGGAGAGGACTGCAGGTCAGTACAAATTGACGATAATAAGCGTCATTTCCACATCTTTTTCCGATGCTGAAGGAGCTATGCTGGTGTATCCTGTATTCTTTTCCAATATCTATCGTAGAGGATTTGATTAAATGACAGACTGTTAATCATACTGAATGTAAATGCCGGAGAGGCTGTGTCGAGAATTGCTTAAAATTAGAAAATTGATATCCTTTCGAAATTTCATGACCTCCCAAACAAAGATGCTCAAAATTTGTACCTAATGGCCCTTATTAAAGCTTATGATGACAAGAGTCAGAGACCTCGGAAATTAGAGTGTAATGGATGTTTTATAATGTGTGGCTCACATAGAGTGCAAGTGTGTTGAAAAGCGTTTCGCAGTTTTCACTGCGTTGGAATAAAGTGGGTGTTCTCTATTATTCACAAGTTAATAAATGGGAGACTGCCACAAGATAAACATGGGAAGATTGCAAAAGGAAATAAAATTCCTGAAAGTATCCTGAAAACAACAGATGAACATATACAGTCTTTTCCTCTGAAGTCCTCAAATTGTGCTGGAAAGGAAATTCAGTACTTGCAACTGTGTGTGAAAACAACGTATCAGCTGTATTGTACCGCATATTCAGATGCAGCTATGAAATATGACTTCCCCATCTCCGAGAAGCTTCAAAACTTGGCAGTCAAGGCAGACTTGCACATTCATCTTCGAAGGAGTCGAAAGCTTTACGAGTCCCTGAAAGAAGCCAAATCTCAGTGTCTTCAGAATAGAGAAGTAGGTGCCATTGCCTCTGACTATAGGCAGAATTTGCCCTTACCAGAAATTCCTGTGCAAGAAGTATTTTATGTACGGCAACTATGGGTAAATGTATTTAATATCCACAATTTAAAAGATGACAGCACTTTGGTATATCTTTATCATGAGGATGATGGAAGAAAAGGTGTGAATGGAGTGTGCACTATTCTGTATCCACTACATTAAAAACTACATTCCAGACACAATCAAGCATCTCAGCTTGTTCTCAGATGGATGTACTGGACAAACCCGAAATCACACAATGGTGAGAATGTGTATAGGACTGACTACAGTTGGTAGATTTGAGTCAATTAGCCACATGTTTACTGAACGTGGTCATTCATACCTACTATGTGATGTGATGGAAATTTTGGAGTATTCAAAAGAGAAAGTAAAAAATGTGGGAGTTCACGTTGCAGAGTATGATAAAATCACTGATTTTGATAAATGGTGGCCATCCTACTTTAAGAAGACTGTTATATCAAGGAAAACTGAAGGATTCCCAAGAGATAGGAAGCAGGCATTTTCTCCCTTAAATCATTCAAGTACTGCATAAACAAGATTGGAGAAGTTGAAGCGTCTGTTTACATCAACTGGGAAAGTCAAGGTCTCTGCCTTGTCTTACCATGCCATCTGGAAAGGTATACAAGGGCAAAGTTCCCATAAACTTCAGTGAATCTTTCAGTCCCTAATAAGTCACGTGTATTTGTTTCTTCATGAATTTAAATTCTATTCAGTCATTATGATAATACGTTTTGTAATTAACATTGCTGTTGTCCATTAATATGTATTCAATAAACAAACATCATTAATATACCATATTAAATTTATTAATCAATACAGGTCATGAATTAACTAGTAACCACAGGACTGAAAAGCATTAAGTCTGTTTTTAAAAAACAAAAATAAATGCAGATTAAACGTTCAAATTGTATTTTTACTACAAAAATTACATTCTAAGAAATTATTTTATAGACAATAGGAGTTACAATCAATATTTATTTTGCTTTTATACATCTGTGCAGTTTTTTCCTTCTCCTGAAAAGTTGTGAAAATGGACTTAATGCCATTCATCTCTGACCAATTCAGTTTTATAAGTGATGCCATGAAGCAGGTAAGTAAATTGTTAAGGATAGAAAAGGTTCAGACTATGAGCTATCATCCACAATCTAATGGTGCTCTGGAGTGCACACATCATACCTTAACCGAGATGTTATATTAATCATGATCAAACCAACTAGGACCACAGGATGCAATATGCCACATTTGTGTACAATGTGGCACCTCACAGTACCACAGTGATTGCCCCATTTAAGTTATTTTTTGATAGAAAGTTTATAATTACGATTATTATGTGACCAAAGTTTGGCAGAGGCTGCAGATGCTGCATCAGGATGCCCACACAGCAACACATGAGCACAAGGAAAGAAATAAGTTATGTTATGACAAAACTCAGAACCCAAAAGTTTTCAGGAAGCATACCCACATATTGCTGTCTGATGAAAACATACAGAGAGGACACACTAAGAATTTGGATAGTCAGCGGCGAGGACCATATACTACTGTTGATATTACGAAACCAAATGATGTTATTCAATTAGGGGAAAGAAATGTGCAAGGGTACATGCAAATTAATTAAAAGAGATTTTCTGAAATACAGGACATATTAGGAGAGATGACAGGGAAATACTCAACATTGGAGTGGAGGAAGTCAAAAAGAGAATGTACTACAATGTATTCAAGGTTCTCGGGTGTCCAGCCGGATCCGATTGTCGAAGTTCCATGATATTTCGGTGAATAACCGTTCCGCCATCATCAGGTGGTGCTGATTCCAAAATATCGTGGAACTTCAATGATCTGATCCAGCTGGACACCAGAGAACCTTGGATACAGCACATTCGCCAGGAAAGCCTCAGGGTTATTTGGTAACCGTGATAGCGTTACGGAGATGTTTAATAAACTCAAGTGGCAGACTCTGCAAGAGAGGCGCTCTGCATCGCGGTGTAGCTTGCTCGCCAGGTTTCGAGAGGGTGCATTTCTGGATGAGGTATTGAATATATCGCTTCCCCCTACTTATACCTCCCGAGGAGATCACGAATGTAAAATTAGAGAGATTAGAGCGCGCACGGATGCTTTCAGACAGTCGTTCTTCCCGCGAACCATACGCGACTGGAACAGGAAAGGGAGGTAATGACAGTGGCACGTAACGTGCCCTCCGCCACGCACCGTTGGGTGGCTTGCGGAGTATAAATGTAGATGTAGATGTTAGATGTAGATCACATGACTGAATTTTAACTAGTAAGAATTACGAGAATACAGTCAGTAGGCTGAGAGTTCTTTCTATTGCAGATGCTAGGGAGACGTGCACCGTGGGTGACCACCCTTATTGGAAATATGTTGATATCCTGCTTCATGGAAAAAGGAATGTCGTTCCAGTATGTACAAATGCAACAGTTCCAGTGTGCACCAGGGATATATTACAGTAACTTTTGTATAGTCAGTCTATACAACTTGGAGGATTGTTAGCTATTTCAGCCTAAGAGAACTACATGAGAGGTTTGCACAAATGCAACAAATGGCCACAGAGATGTAATGCATTGGATTACACATTGGATCAGGTCAAGCTAAGCAAAAGCGAGTGCAATAATGCTCAGCAAACTATAATGTGGCATGTAGGGAAAATTATGGAAGTAAAAGAATTAACTGGGCAGTTGAGCAAGCTTGAGCAAACAACGAAAAAACAAGGCATACTGAACTTTATTGCTATGACTAGCAAAATATTGTTTGGTACATTAGACAAAGATGATGCTTCCTTCTTTAAGGTAAAAATAGATGTGTTAGAAGAGCAACAGATGGAACTGTTGTAACTGTCTAAAGAGCAAGTCACTATAGTAGTAGAGTCTCTAATGGGGGGTTAATCAAATGATAAATGCCTTGACCAAGAATAAGCAGATTATTGCCAAAAGGTTTAGAAAACTGAATATTCATGTGGAGGAATACAAAAACAGTATGAGTAAGAAGTTGCAATATGCTACAATTCTAATAATCATAATTGAGCAATTAGTGTAACTCACGACCATGTTCAGTGAATTAGAACACATACTGCTGATTTCTGCTATAGCGAATGCGCAGAAGGGTCTATTGGAAACACACTTGATCAATCCCCCACAGGTTTTTAAGCATCTTGTGCTCATTAAGAAGGAACTGAAAAATACATTTAGACAAATTTTTAGCAGGTACTACGTTAAGCTAAATGTTAAAAATATCCTTAGTCAATAGTAATACATATAATCTATATAAAGTTTGGACCCTAGCAGCTGAATTTGATAAGTCAAAGCCATTACCCATTTCCTGATCATACACGAAGCAAAGCGACAGTATGTACAAGTGTCCAGTGCCTAACTACTATGTAAAATGGTCACCCTGACACATCAAATATCTAAACAGAATTTCATATTAATGTCCACATAAGATCACAAACGATGCAAAGCTCACATAATGCAAACCTTTACGAGAAATTCACCAAATTTTCAACAGTAAGTACATAGTGTTGAATGAAAGTATCTGGACGCAGATACAAAACAACCCATGGTTGCATGTCACTCCAAAGAACGAAGTGTTGATTATACTGTGTAACTACATACCTCCCACTGAATTCATTGTGTGAGGCATGGGAGGCTAACATGTCTTGCGTAAATGTAAGGGATATGGTGCACAGATGATGTTGCAGTCTGACCATATGGTACACACACACACACACACACACACACACACACACACACACACACACACACACACAAAAAAGACATAGTTGCTTAGCTAAATATAGGCATAGACTGTTGTCTAACAGAAGAAGAGAAACAATAAGTGTCCCAGATCCCCCTACTTTTAACATTAGAGCATGTAATTATACGTTTAGATGACCTCTAGGTTGCTGGACATAAAATAGAAGAATTACAAAATTAAATAGACTACCAACAATGTACGACCTGCAGTGGATGGTCAATGAGTACTCCACGTAAGGGTTCGCTGGTTCAGCAATACTTTGTTTTGTAACAGTGACCTTTTGTTTATACACTTACTGTAAATGCAAATGGATTTGTGAAGTAGGAGACAGGTGTTAAGCTAGAATATGTGTAACTAATACATTAGTGACTAGCAACACTCGTAAGGACTAGTAGGGTTTACGACCTCTCCACAATCTGACCAATAAAGTGAGGAGAAGGAGTTATTCAGGTACAATGCTAAAGTAGTCCGACATACTCCCATTCCTGACAAAGTGATGTGGAAAGAACGAAGTCAGGCACCATGATCTACTACAAAAAAAAAAGATGGTAGTTGTACTAGTTGACATGCTTACATTAGAGTCGCCCAAGTTACATGCTGACGAAAGATAGTATGAAAAGAGGATCGTAGGCAATGCGTGCTATATGGTGTGCAATAGTGAAAATTGTAATTATTCTCTAGTATGCTGATGTTTCCATCAATGCGAGTTTTGCGCTATGAGGAAAGGTGACTTACATCGAAAATTTTGTATTATGTGAGATGCACTGAGAAAAATTGTAGCTCTGCTGTATATTGATGATTCCATTAACGTGAGTTTTGTACTATGCAAAATTGTAACCTATGCTCAAAACAATGTGTGCTAATGTATTATATGGAATATGATTGATTACTGAGCCTACTCCTGTAAATTGATATTATGTGAAAAAATTTTATTATACTGAAACTACCTTCCAAGTAGCATGTTGAACCTGTTTTAATAAATGTAAATATGTATGTTTGGCAATAAAGATAAGAAAAATTCCAGTGGCGCAAATGGCTAGGAAACAAAAATTTTATAACTCCGGACATCTGAGTTTACAAAATTTTCCCTGGGGGAAAGGGAGGTGTTATGAATGTCAAAATATTCTGACCAGTTCCTTAATACAACTCAGAGAGCAATTCTGAGCCAGAGACAAGATGCTGGATGTTTCAGTGCTGGAAGCAGCGAACCAGTATTTGAACCCTATGATGGACACTAACGCTGCTGCCCTCGTGACCAGTAATAGTGGCATATGTGACCAGCTCCCTGTAGCTTACATGGTAGCAATGAGAGAATATTCCAGAAGAACCAAATATGCTGGGCATCTCGTACTAAACGTGTGGCCAGCCACTCCCGCTACATCACTATGTACATGGAAGGGGCCTCCTCGAAGAAGGCAACAAAGGGATAAATACAACAAGACAATGGAAAATTGTACTGAAATGCAGGAAGATCTGCAATGAATTGACGCATGGTGCAGGGAATGGCAATTGAATCTCAATGTAGACAAGTGTAATGTGCTGCGAATACATTGAAAGGAAGATCCCTTATCATTTAGCTACAATATAGCAGGTCAGCAACTGGAAGCAGTTAATTCCATAAATTATCTGGGAGTAGGCATTAGGAGTGATTTAAAATGGAATGTTCATATAAAATTGATCATCGGTAAAGCAGATGCCAGACTGAGATTCATTGGAAGAATCCTAAGGAAATGCAATCTGAAAACAATGGAAGTAGGTTACAGAACACTTGTTCGCCCACTGCTTGAATATTGCTCACCGATGTGGGATCCGTACCAGATAGGGTTGATAGAAGAGATAGAGAAGATCCAACACAGAGCAGTGTGCTTTGTTACAGGATCATTTAGTAATTGTGAAAGTGTTACGGAGATGATAGATAAACTCCAGTGGAAGACTTTGGAGGAGAGATGCTCAGTAGCTTGGTACTGGCTTTTGTTGAAGTTTCGAGAACATCTTCACCGAGGAGTCAAGCAGTATATTGCTCCCTCCTACGTATATCTCG
This sequence comes from Schistocerca nitens, assembly GCF_023898315.1. Classification (NCBI taxonomy): domain Eukaryota; kingdom Metazoa; phylum Arthropoda; class Insecta; order Orthoptera; family Acrididae; genus Schistocerca; species Schistocerca nitens. The sequence continues at coordinate 618,252,200 of NC_064614.1, forward strand.
CGAAGAGACCATGAGGATAAAATCAGAGAGATTAGACCCCACACTGAGGCATACCGACAGTCTTTCTTTCCACGAACAATACAAGACTGAAATAGAAGGGAGAACAGATAGAGGTACTCAAAGTACCCTCCACGACACACTGTCAGGTGGCTTGCGAAGTATGGATGTAGATGTAGATTTAGATGTAGATGTAGACATGTCATCATCAGCGATTAGGCATACTCTGGGCAACGCTGGGAGTACTTTCAGTGGCAAATCCTTCCACCATCAGAACATTACACCAGATTATAAATCGAAAAGGCTTTTTCCAAAGCCAGCTGTTACAATAATCTCCATAAATGTAGAAGGAAAATCAGTAGAGAAAGAATTATTACTAGCCAATATGTGTAAAAAGACAAAGAACTGTGATGTCCTGCTCATCCAGGAAACTCACAGAGGTCCGAATGACAGAAGGCCGGGGATACATGGAATGACATTAATCACTGAGACCCAGTGAACAGTATGGCAGTGCAATATTTGCTAAACCAGGCCTCAACATCTCGTCCTCAGACTTAACTGTAGACAACGACACAGAAATATTGACTGTAGCAACAGAGACTTATACAGTAACATCAGTGTCCAAAATGGTTCAAATGGCTCTGGGCACTATGGGTCTTAACTTCTAAGGTCATCAGTCCCCTAGAACTTAGAACTACTTAAACCTAACTAACCGAAGGACATCGCACACATCCATGCCCGAGGCAGGATTCGAACCTGCGACTGTAGTGCCTAGAACCGCTCAGCCACCCCGGCCGGCAACATCAGTGTACAAACCACCAAACAATGTATTCCGTTTCAAAGAACCTGATAATTTCAATTTAAAACCAGTGAAGTTGGTCATGCGAGATTTTAACTGCCACAGTGTATCATGGGGCTACAGAGAAACAGACCAAAGTGGAGAAGACCTTGAAAACTGGGTAGAAAGCACGAGCCTGAAGTTAATACATGAGCCAAAGCTACCATACTCCTACAGGAGTGGAAGGTGGGGCCATGGATGTAACCCAGATAATATGTTTGCAAGTGAATATGTTGCCCACCAAGTGAAGAAAGAAATGGGAGACCCAATTCCAAGGACACAACACCGAGCAATTATTTGCACTATAGAAGCAGGCATCAAACCCAGCTACACCCCCTCAAGAGAAGATTTAACTTTAAATGAGCACAATAGGATAAATTTACTGAAGAACTTGATTCCAAAATCTTTGAACTAGATCCTTCTCCAGAGAAATATGATAGCTTTATAAAGCTGGTGAAAGCTGTCTCTTGTAGGTATATACCCCACGGATGAAGAACAACTTACATACCAGGACTAGACAAAGATACAAAAACACTTATGAATAAATATAAACACATTTATGAAGATGACCCATTTGCTGAAGAAACAATACAGGTTGGTGAAGAACTTATACTAGCCATATGAGCTAGAAGGAAAGAAAAATGGTGCAATCTTATGACACAGCTCGATATGAAACAAAATAGTAGAAAGGCATGGCAACTGCTGAGGAACCTTGGAAATGACCCAACAGCTATTCCCTCGGCCATCTCTGATAAAACACCTAACCAGATAGCACATCAGTTACTGCTGAATGGCAAAGTTAATAAAAAATCCAGAGAGCCAGAGAATTACTGAGGAGAATAACTATACTGACACATCATTCTCACTGGACGAAATACACTCCTGGAAATTGAATTAGGAACACCATGAATTCATTGTCCCAGGAAGGGGAAACTTTATTGACACATTCCTGGGGTCAGATACATCACATGATCACACTGACAGAACCACAGGCACATAGACACAGGCAACAGAGCATGCACAATGTCGGCACTAGTACAGTGTATATCCACCTTTCGCAGCAATGCAGGCTGCTATTCTCCCATGGAGACGATCGTAGAGATGCTGGATGTAGTACTGTGGAACGGCTTGCCATGCCATTTCCACCTGGCGCCTCAGTTGGACCAGCGTTCGTGCTGGACGTGCAGACCGCGTGAGACGACGCTTCATCCAGTCCCAAACATGCTCAATGGGGGACAGATCCGGAGATCTTGCTGGCCAGGGTAGTTGACTTACACCTTCTAGAGCACGTTGGGTGGCACGGGATACATGCGGACGTGCATTGTCCTGTTGGAACAGCAAGTTCCCTTGCCGGTCTAGGAATGGTCGAACGATGGGTTCGATGACGGTTTGGATGTACCGTGCACTATTCAGTGTCCCCTCGATGATCACCAGTGGTGTACGGCCAGTGTAGGAGATCGCTCCCCACACCATGATGCCGGGTGTTGGCCCTGTGTGCCTCGGTCGTATGCAGTCCTGATTGTGGCGCTCACCCGCACGGCGCCAAACACGCATACGACCATCATTGACACCAAGGCAGAAGCGACTCTCATCGCTGAAGACGACACGTCTCCATTCGTCCCTCCATTCACGCCTGTCGCGACACCACTGGAGGCGGGCTGCACGATGTTGGGGCGTGAGCGGAAGACGGCCTAACGGTGTGCGGGACCGTAGCCCAGCTTCATGGAGACGGTTGCGAATGGTCCTCGCCGATACCCCAGGAGCAACAGTGTCCCTAATTTGCTGGGAAGTGGCGGTGCGGTCCCCTACGGCACTGCGTAGGATCATACGGTCTTGGCGTGCATCTGTGCGTCGCTGCGGTCCGGTCCCAGGTCGACAGGCACGTGCACCTTCCGCTGACCACTGGCGACAACATCGATGTACTGTGGAGACCTCACGCCCCACGTGTTGAGCAATTCGGCGGTACGTCCACCCGGCCTCCCGCATGCCCACTATACGCCCTCGCTCAAAGTCCGTCAACTGCACATATGGTTCACGTCCACGCTGTCGCGGCATGCTACCAGTGTTAAAGACTGCGATGGAGCTCCTTATGCCACGGCAAACTGGCTGACACTGACGGCGGCGGTGCACAAATGCTGCGCAGCTAGCGCCATTCGACGGCCAACACCGCGGTTCCTGGTGTGTCCGCTGTGCCGTGCGTGTGATCATTGCTTGTACAGCCCTCTCGCAGTGTCCGGAGCAAGTATGGTGGGTCTGACACACCGGTGTCAATGCGTTCTTTTTTCCATTTCCAGGAGTGTAGAAACCGCAATATGCTCAATGAAGAACAATAAAGCTGCGGGGTTAATTGACTTGAGGATGGAACAGATAAAAATGTTTGGACCAGCAACCAAGAAGTGGATTCTAGGTATGATGAACACCTGTGTCTCAAAATTGCAATTACCAAGATCTGGAGAAAAACCAAAGTTGTGGCCCTACTGAAACCGGGCAAACAGCCAACAGATGCCAAAAATGTCCGACTCATATCACTCTTATGTCATCTATACAAAGGTTTAGAGAGAATGATCCTCAATCAAATCTCGGACCAAGTCGATCAAACACTGATCAGAGAACAATCTGGGTTCAGCCCTGGGAGGTCGTGTTGTGGACAGATCTTGAACCTGAAACAACACATAGAGGATGGATATGAACGCGGGCAGATCACCGGTGTCACCTTTGTGGATCTTACTGCTGCATATGACACCATTAATCACAGGAAAATGTTAACAAAGATCTATGCCATCATGAAAGACTTCCACCTAACACAGTTTATGAGATGCCCGCTACAAAACAGACATTTCTTTGTTACTCTACAAAACAAGAGGAGCCGGTGGAGGGCACAGAGAAATGGTATGCCCCAAGAAGTGTGCTAGCCCCACTGCTGTTTAATATTTACACTAATGACCAGCCAGTTAATCCTGTCACAAGATCTTTCATTTATGCAGATGACACAACACTTGCCACGCAAGGTAGAACTTTTGAGGAGGTGGAAGAAAAACTCACAATAAGTCTTGAGGCATTATCTAACTACTACGATAACAACTACCTGAAGCCAAACCCCTCCAAAACACAAGTGTGTGCATTCCACTTACGGAACAGAGAAGTACGGAGGAAACTGAAAATAACCTGGAGAGGTCAACAGCTGACCCACTGTGACACCCCAAAGTACCTCAGAGTGAAGTTGGACTGGTCCTTCACCTTCAAGGGCCACTGTACAGATACAAAAATGAATGTCAGTGCGAGGAACAACATTATTAGGAAATTGACCCGTAACAATTGGGGAGCACACCCACAGGTCCTCCGCACATCTGACCTCGCTTTGTGCTTCTCTGCTGCTGAATATGCAGCACCTGTGTGGCAGAACTCCAGCCATGCCAAACAGGTAAATATTGCTCTAAATGAATCAGGATGAATTGTAACCAGCTGCTTGCAGGCAACCCCTGTTGACAAAATCTACCACCTCATGGGTGTAGCACCTCCAGACATCAGAAGAAGAACAGCAGCTGAAGTGGAAAGAAAGAAGCAGGAGATGGATCAGACACACCCCCTGTTTGGATGCGAACATCAAACACCAAGACTCATGTCGAGAAAAAGTTTTCTCCGGACAACGCAACCAATCTGGACATCACCTGCAGACCACAGGATACAACTCTGGCATAGCTCATCATCAGAGAAATATTGAGTCAACCCCAAGGACGAACTTGCTACAGGTCATCTCCCATACATGACATGGAAGGTACTCACTATACTGAGAACTGGAGTATCTCGGTGTAAGGAGAACATGAAGAAATAGGAGATACATCTCAGGGGACGAACTATGTTGGTGTGGTGAACCTGAAGACCATCAGCATCTATTCAATTGCAGGAAACTGTCGGAACCTGTGACCATGGGCGATCTGATTATCGCCAATGATAAGGCAGTCTGTGCAGCAGAATTCTGGGCAGCACATGGAATATAAATATGCATATATTCTCTGTAATACTTGTAATATATATGTATGATAAATCATATTTAATATGTTATGTTCTGGACACGTATAAATAAAATAAATCACTAAACCGACTAGAAAGGGCCAAGGGCAAAAGATGTAGTATAAATAGGGACCCTCTTACCCTAATGAAGATGGGTGCAGTGCTGGCAGGGAGCCAATGACACCGTGTCCATGACCCTCATCTGTAGGTTCCAAACTTAGTAGTTTTCACAGCCTTGGCCAATGTAGACTCATAGAATGGAGAATCAGTCATTTACCGATGGTAACTTGTAAATAGGAAAAAATGCCAGAGGTACTTCTGTGAACTGCATTCATTTCAGTACTGAGATAATTCCACTCAGTTTCCTAAGTAATCCTACTGAGTTCTGTACTGTGCACCACTCCAAGTTTCTTTTCAGCCACAGTCAAGGAATTAGCAGGCAGCCCATCTCTAGTTAACCTTATTGAATTAATCGAACAAGGTAAGGTCCTTTGTTAAGCATTGATCTGTCCTCCTTTCTCTCTCCCAGGACACAAGACTGCATCAAACCAACTCAAAAAATAAATAAATATCTCCCCCGTGCTGTTGCATAATAATAAGTGGGTTTCTTCTTACTTACCTCAATATAAGTTGTTTAAGCCACTGTCTGTCTTGGTTGGTAAAAGAGTAACTTTACTAGAATTTGGCATCAATTTTTGTTTAGCCAAGCTATAGTAAAAATTCTCTCATTGATGTTTTAATTAACTCTGTTTCAGTTTCTTAGTTTTCACTACCATTTGTCTGCCTCATGCTCAAATGACAGCGTGCAGGGGGACGAAATAGTGACGTCGCAAAGTAATTTCCCACTTCTTCTGTCTGTACTCTTCATTCAGTTGCCTTCTTACTTGCACATCTCTTTATCGGAGGTTAAGACCAAAAATATTGCAGGACATAAGGACGTGCTGGGACACAGTTCCAGCCTATGCAGTTAACGAGTTGATGCTCGGAAGGCAGAGGATGGGGATAGAAAGATCCAGATGGTCGAGGTAGTGAAACAGCCACTGACGTAAACTATATGGTGTATCACACCCAGTGAGGGTCAACCTACTACTTCGCAAAAGTTGTCATGCCCAATCATGAAGAAGTTGCAGCAGATATATCACATGACTTATCTTCAACTAAGCCCTGGCCCTCAACTACTTCAGTTACTTTCCAATCCTTTCCAGTAATCTTAATGCTCCTCACAACTTCACTATTGCAGCCTCCTTTCAATTTTGTTCATGAGTACACAAGTCTATTACTCTTTATCCACATGGTTCTCTCAACAGGACCACCCCCCCTCCATGCTCCATACTCCTATTTCATCAACAACAATATAGCCCCTTCCTACATCACAGTGAGCTTTCTATGATATTGTATTCGGATCCCCCTTGCAGTGCTACCCCTTCTTCTCTATCATTTCCTCTTCCACATGTATATTCTCAAGAATAATAACAGAAATTCATAAGCATAGTTCTTATGTTCTAGTTGGAACTACAGTAGTAATGTGAAGTACTGTTACATAGTACTGAGTTGCAGAAGATGTATGTACAACCTTTTATCAATAGTTACAATGTGTCAGCATAATCTGTTTTTAATGTCAAGATTACATTTGTCAGTCATGCCACAATGACATTTTTGTATCAGGTTGTAATGTTTGTCACAAGTTGTCTACATATGCATACATACTCTGCAAAATCACTCAAGTAAATGGCAGAGGTATTTAGCAATGTACCACATTTTTGGGTTTTTCAGTGACCCATATGGTATTTTTGGTCATTGTGGTTGTTAACTACACAACAATGCTGAGAGGATGAGCTTTTTTTCCATGCCAGATGATCTTGTGATTGAAACAAATTGTAAAATAAACTACTCATCAAAGCGACTGCCGGTCTATCAATACAACTTCCAATAATAACAATAATAATAATAATGTTTAGTTCACTGGCCTGGTGCATGTCCTTCAATTAGACTCCACTTAGATGATTTGCTTGCCCCTAACCTACACCAGTTATCTAACTGACAAAAGGGGACGTTCAGTTTAGTGTCGTATCCGTACCAGGTGTCATTTCTAGCAACTCCTCACATCAGTGAGCCTTGAAAGCAAGCTTTAAAATGCAGACTGAAAAATTCAAGCTCCGACTGGGATTTAATCCTATGACCTCTTGGTTTCCAGTCAAATGATTTACCACGCCAGACTCTTACCTAGGTAGGTCATCTACATCTACTTGTTTTAATGCCCAACTAGAGTTACAGAGAACTGTCAAAGTCTGATTGACAACATATTTATAGATAAGTCAAGAGTCAACAATATCAGTGTACGTCTAATTCTTGGCCTTTCTGATCATGGTGGCCAATCCTTTTTCTCACTGATATCAATCTGAGCAACAGTTCTGAAATTCTTGGGAATCCTTTAGGATAATAAATGATGAAACCCTCCAAAATTTCAACACCAGCCTGCAAGAGATAGACTGAAGTCCAGTTTTCAATGAAACAGATGTGAACAAAAAATATAATACATTTCTGAATGAATTTATGTCTATCTTTTAAGCCACATTTCCCAAAAAAAAATTAGAAACAGTCTTGTAAGCACTGTCAATAAGTCACGGATCACTGCAGGAATAAAAACATCCTGCAGAACAAAGAGGATGCTACATTATTCCCTCAGAACTTGTAATGATCCAAAGAAATGTCAGCACTACAAACTTTACTGTAGCATCCTAAGGAAGGTAACAAATAAGTCAAAAAATATGTGCATTAAGTCTGAAATTGATAAGTCTGACAACAAAATAAAAACAATTTGGAATGTGATAAAGTGGGAAAAAAAGAAAAAAAAGGGGACAGGACACCCATCGAAATTAAACAAGGTACCAATATTGTAAAGAAACCTGAAATGGTTGCAGAAATCTTCAACAGGCACTTTTTGTCAGCAGCAGAGAAGACAGGCAGTAAAGGTTCTGTGGACGAGTCATTGGCTCTTCTACAGAAAGGTATCAGTAATAGACCCCCACAATTACCCTTACCTCATGTTACAGTAAAAGAGATTGAAAGAATTACTACCTCATTAAAAAATAAAAATTTTGTTGCTGTGGACAATATTTCCTGTAAAATAGTGAAATATTGCTATAAATATGTAAGTCCAGTCTTATGCAACATATTCAAAACATCTCTGCAAGAAGTAATAGTGCCAGACAGGCTAAAACTAGCTGAAGTGGTACCTCTCTTTAAAATAGGTGAGAAAAACAATGTTACAAACCATCGCCCAATCTCCCTCTTAACCATCTTTTCAAAAATTCTTGAAAAACTCGTGCACAGGTTGATTGTCAATCATCTCAGCTTCCACAATATCCTAAACAAAAGTCAGTTTGGTTTTCGTGCAGGTCTTTACAGAACAAGCAATATTCTCTTTCACCAACCAAGTTTTGGAAGTCATGAACAAAAAATGTCTACAGTAGGTATTTTTTGTGACCTCTCAAAAGCCTTTGATTGTGTAAACCATCTAATCCTTTTGAAAAAGGCAGAATATTATGGTTTGGGTGGTACTGTTGGTTCCTGGCTCCAATCATACCTAAAGGACTGAAAGCAGACTGTAATGCTGAATGGCTCATCCAGAGAACCCGCCTCATCTGAGTGGGACTCAGTAAGTTGTGGTGTGCCACAAGGCTCTGTTTTGGATCCACTGCTATTTCAAATCTTCATTAATGATCTCCCACTTTGTTCTGATACAAACAGTAAATTTACTCTTTTTGCAGATGACACTACAATTCTAATTGACGATCTTACGAACAACAATCTTGAACAAACTAAGACTAAAGTTTTCAATAATATTGTAAACTGGTTTTCTTCAAATGGTCTCTCACTCAATACAGATAAAACCCTTTATATGAGAGTCCATACTCCACAAAGAAATCTGGAAGACATTAACATTAAAAAGTACAGAGATCAAGAAATACAAAAACCTGAGGTTACAAAATTCCTGGGTGTTTATGTAGATAGCAAATGTAACTGGTCAGCACACATTCACCACCTTTATAAAACACTTAGCTCAGCAATATTTGCACTACGGGTTATTGCTTCAGTGGCTGAAGTAGACACCATTAAGGCTTCGTACTTCGGCTATTTTCATTCATTAATGTCATATGCTATTATATTCTGGGGGGAACAAACATCTCGAAAAAAGCATTTTCACTGCACAAAAAAAAAAAAAAAATAAAAAAAAAAATAAAAAAAATCCATTAGAATAATGAGTGGTGTCCATCACATGCACTCTTGCAGGTGCTTGTTTCGAAAGATGGGGATCCCTACCACCTCCTCACAATGTATCTTTTCCTTGTTGACCTTTTTCTGTAAAAACCCTTCTATCAACAAAGATAACAGCCAATTTCATGACTATAACACAAGAACCAATAACAGGCTGCACACTGAACTGAAAAGCCTCACTATGGTTCAAAAAGGAGCTTATTACTTCAGCATTAAGCTGTTGAATGCTCTCCCACTACACATCAAATGCCTTCACAAAAGATTGCCAGCATTCAAACAAACTCTCAAGGAGTACCTGATAGAGAAATCTTTTTATACAGTTGATGAATATGTGAAAGAAAATGTATATAATCACTAAGTTTGCAAGTGTTGCAAACTTAGTATAATTAATTTTGTTTTGAGTACTATCATAAGCATATGACAATTATTTATTAGTATTCCTGTATTTCCTTTGTAATACTTATTTTATCTCAACTCCTGCATATATTACATATCCTTAACATGTGAAACAAAAATGTTCTGTTAACTGAATGTGCTGTTGTTTCGCTGATATCTTATTTACATTGCATCTTTTATTTACGGAAGATATATTTCAACTGTGTACAATCTGATGCATTCCATATCAGAAATATATTACTCACCCTTCATGTGAAACACAATTTTCTGTTAATTGATTGTGCTATTGTTTAGTTGATTTTTATTTACATTGTATCTTTGTACTGTATTTATACAAGTTACATTTGAACTATGTAGAATCTGACACGTTCCATATCTTTGCAATTCACTCGCTACCAGGATCTACGGAACATGAAATGAAATAAAAAATAAATAAAAAAGAGTTTGTGAATATCAAAATGTATGAAATAAATGATCATACCTTTTGATTCCATTGATTTAGAGGCTTAAATGATTTACACTGCAAAGAGACTGTAGACCTTACTATATGACATAAACTCAAATGAAGCTGATTTGGGTGACAGTAGTAGTGTATAACATGCAAGCTCCCAGTCATTTGAGTTAACGCAGGTTCGAGACTGCACAAACAACCAAATGACATGTTTAATCAAAGATACACTTTTAACTGCTATTTACTGTATTTACGAAATATACACTAGCTTTCAATTCACTTTCAGGAAATAACTGTCCAACTTTTTCTGTTTATGTTTTTCCATTCACGTTTTCCTGATAGTGCTTCTCATTTTCTGGAGAGTAGCAACATTAAACAAATTTTGTCCTGATTACTTTTAATGACAGACCAACTTATTTCAGTGCCTCAGTGAGTCAATAACCACTTCCTCCATCTCCTCATCGTCATTCTTTTCCTATATTGAACACACTTTGTTCACTATCTAGATCACATGACAGCTAAAATCCCATTTTACAGGCATCAACACTTAATTACATATGGATGTAAACTTAATCTATGCCTCTCATTTCACAGGATCAATCAAATAAGCAGCTGCATCACTTAACTCACTACTATAACTTTCTAAGTTACTTTCAATGGAGTTGTTGCAATTTTCTTCCACAATGCCATGGACTGCACTAAGCACTTTAGTGATTTCAAGAAACTAAGGATGTCTGAACCTTCTTGCATAACCTGTTACAAGACACTCAACTGCTAATATTTCATAGCTGTTAGCATACGTTGGTTGTGTGAGTGCAGTAACAAGATGTAACACATCTCATAAAAGTCATTTGTCATCCGAAACAAGCCCATCTGCTGGATGATAATTTAGTGTAACTGCACAGACACATCCATAATCACAGACTGCATTGGGACACAAGCACAGACTACTGCTGGACAACATCCAGCACAACAGCCGCAGCCATTTCACACGTGCATGGCCTGAGAAGTTTATCAACCTCCAGGAAGATTCCGTGGCTTGACCCACCGTTGCTCAACAGACAAACAGACCGCAGCCAAGGATCTTCTTCCAGACATTTCTGTGTGATGCATAAATGCAGCCCCTTCCACAAAGTCAGAACTGGACAGCTGTATTTAAACCCCATCTCTAATGACCTTGATGTTGACAGTATGTTAAACCCTAACTTTCCCTCCGAATAAGCAGCTCGCACCCCAGCTGCAGGGGAAGTGCCACTGGCCACTTGCCTGCCATGCTGGGTTGAAACAGTAAAGGACGATGCCAAACCATTCTAGAGATGAGGGTGAGCCTGAAAGATTGTTTAAGTTCACTGGATTAATAAAGAACTATTTATACATCAAATTCTTGTCAGGTCTTCAGCCGGATCAAACTATCATCTGCACACAATATTTCCGTGGTCCACCTGGCCGCCATCATCAGGTGAGAAAAGCTAAGCCACTCTTGCCAGTTATCGAGCTTAGCTTTTCCCACATAATGATGGTGGCCAGGTGGACCGCAGAAATATTGTGTGCAGGTAACAGTTTGATCCGGCTGAAGCTCCGACAAGAATTTGATCCGTTAATGCGCCGGGGAAGTATACATAGTCACATCAAGAACTGTTTATATTTGTTGAGTACTTGTCTACAGCTTCCCAAACCCAAATGTCATTCCGGTCTTCCCCCACTCCAGTGGGTGTCAAAGTACATCCTGACAAATGCGGAGATGGCTCCCACCAACCAATAGCTGCCGTACGCCTCCCCCCCCCCCCCAAACTGTTAAAGTGTGTTGTACAGTAAAATAGCAGCAGGGGCAAACACAGAATGGAATTAGTCTCTGAAGATAGTACTGTTCATCCATGCTCCTAGTGCTTGGTTCTTGTTTCTTAGAATGTGCATAGTATTTTCGATTTTCCAACAACTGGCTTCACACACTGAATTTGCATAGAACAGTAAGTCTGTACTACACTTCTATTTGGTGGCTTGCACTTCAGTCTGAGTGACTGAAGTTCACATAAGCATTTCCTTCCAATACAGGAAGCATTTTACATCTGTTCTGGGAGAAAATGATTCTATTGATTATAACTGAAGAATTTATCATAAAAAGAACCATGTGCATCTGTTAGCATTAAGTTTTTCCCCTGAACAGCTATTTCTTGAATCCTGTAGCAATGCTTAAAATGAGAAATATATAAGATAATGGAAGGGCAACACTTACCTATAGAGGTTTGGTGCATGGATCACAGAAACACATAACATGTTTAAATTGAGTTGGTCATCCTGATGCAGCATTAAATTTTTCTTCAGTCTTCAATTTCATGATACTCTCCTGCTTTCTCTGTTAAGATCAGATCTTATACGAAAACTACTGCTGCTTTATTCTGCTGGAGCCGAAAGTGCAGTGCTTCCCGTAAGTTTCATGTAAAGTGAAGCTTTAGGCACATCCTGTGACAGTCTGTTTTGGCTATTAGCTTTGGTTGCAAGAATTTAACAACTTTTCTTTATTTTTCTTACAGTCTCTCACTGTTCATATGCCTACCCCATAATCCTGAGAAATTTTTATTGCAGTTTTGCCCCTTTGTTGTTTAACTGTAACTTCTAATTCATTTTCGATTCTAAGAACAATACATTTGTGTTTATCTGTTAACTTCCACACTTTTTCTAATTTCAGCAACAACATGAAGTGTGATACAAGTTAACACTCATTCCCAATAATCCATTTTAGAAGCTGCAATATTATTGAGATTTATTGGCAGGCGAAAAAGAATGATCAACTAAGCATTCCTCTTGGCAATGTTCAGCAGTATGCTTTCACTACGTATCAACACAGAGCAAGAATTCTAATTCTGAAGGGAACTGTCAGAGAGAGAGAGACCTCCTAGGAGAAAGGGAGGCAACAACACCACCGGGAAATTGGCTGCAGACATGTTGCGAGGGCTGAGCACCCACATTTACCTGGTGGTGAAATGAAAACATGAAAAATATTTCTGGGCTGCATGATGGCGGAATGGGGGACTGCATTGTCTTCCATGGTAAAAAATGAGTCAGATGCACAATACTGTACTCTAAACAAAAATATTCATTCTAGTAACTATGCGTGGAAAATGGATAATCTGCACCTTGCTCTTTAAGCAATTGACTCACATTTATCCTGATATTCTAACATAGGCTGATGATGTTAAATACTACCATACAATTTATTTGTCCGGCTAAACAGATTAACAGTGTATTATTCCTATTACTGTTGTGCAACACACGTAATGTGTGTAACATATCTACAAGTCCGTGCAGTTTGTAATGAAATTTCAGAACTGTAACCAAATGAATGGTGATATCATCCTGGATTTTTTCTTTAGCATAAATAATTTAACACAGTTTTAAGGTATTCTCGTAAATGTTTTTTCTTCAGTAAAATAATCTATGAACATAACATAGAAATAACATACATATGCACACAAAATTGATTTATGGCAGCAAAAACTTCACAAATGTTGAATTCTTCCTGGCAATACAAAAATACTTACATTACACGTGCTCAGTATAATCACTGATACACAGTTTTAACAAGATGAGACGAGACGAGTGTATGAATTAAGATAAATGTATATCTCTCGTGAAAATTTACAACAATGTTTAACTCTTTGCAGATTTCTATTAGTTTCTCTAATGTGGAAGTGTCATTCCATAAATGATATAAGTAAATTGTTTACAGTAATGCTGTTAACAGCTTTTGACCACACCAGTGAGTTTTGTTTATTGGAACAGCTTCAAGGCTTCACTATTACTGCTCTCAGAAATTTTTTGCCTGGCTAGATGTAACAAGTTCCTGCTGTTATAGTCAATGGCAGGCAGGATATTCACTAAGCAGGTATATACTTCACTACAGTTACAGTAGTGTACTATTTGCCTCATTAGTAAGGATTCATAATGAATGATAATACAATGTCAAACATTCCAGACAATGTTGGAGTGTTTAACCAAAATGACAGTCGTAATTCAGCTCACATGTATGAACAACAAAATTTGTTATGGCATGAGCTGAACACTGTGACTTGAGTGAACGAATGTAATGGGACAAGAAGGACAATCCTAGCCACAAAGGTTACCCATCATTTGCAGTACTTTTTGGCTTGCAACAGTTTCCTCAGAAAATGTATAACCAACAGTGTTACATAATTCTGAGACGATTAATAAGAGGCTAATTACAAAATGTTGTCCTAAGCCACCTACTCAAATTTTGTCATTCCAAAGCTTTCACTTAACTTCTCTAGTTTAGTGTACATTCTACAATGTTCTGTTAAGCAACCACACTGAATGAGCCTATTTCAAAATACAGCAAAATCTACAACTAAACTTAATGTTCAACACTTTTTGAAATATGTTATTGTCTACTTTCACTGATTTACCAACTCTCATTGTAAACTTTTGTGCTATGCAATGTCCAAGCTCCATACCAAATGCACTGTTGTGCAACAAACAACAATATGCTAAGAATAAAAAAGAACATGATTCATAAAACCGAACAAAAATGAGTGAGAATATTTTGGATTATGACTGAATTATATCTGAAGTTTTATTATTTTGTTACTAGAGCAACATAATGAATATATTCAAAGGAGAATATTTTAAGAAGTTTGTTTATTTGTTCATTTAACACCCAAACATTGACACAGTTTATACAGTTTGTTCTCTAGCCTGTGCAAGAAGCTGGCGGAAAGTTTTCCTTGCTAACACAAATTAGAAACAAAATATTTCAAGCAGCTGAGAAAATTTAAAATATTTACAACAAGGTGAATGAAAATTAACGTTCCACCCTCTTCTCAGGCTGTCACGGGGAAGAAAGCAGCGTGTTGCAATCCATTACTGCCACATGAGCCATGTATCATGACGACAAGGAAACACTAAACCTAATGCATGTCTATTACCTAAGTATCCAGTTCGGTTCAAGCATGGACATTAAACTGTTTACCTTTAAATCATCTATGTAGCTCAGAAACCTTTACACCTCTTTTCTTGTTAGCTAACTAATACTCTGGATCTAGTTTTAAGTGTTATTTACACCATTCTTCTCCTCCAAAAAGAAAAGAAAAGGAAAGAAAAAAAGGATATGAAAAATCTGCACTTATTACTGTTATATGTTTCAATGGAGATAGTTCAAATATCTAGTTAACACCACTGCTTTATAATCTCTCTTGAAAGTTTTTTCTGATGCAACTCGGGGAAAAATTCTCAGCAAGCCTGACTGGGGAAAAACCAAATTTTAACAAAGCTCTTCTCACTTCCTACACAGATGATACGTTCACCCAAAACACAGCTTCCACTTAAGGCAACTATTCAGACGTGTGGAATGTCATAAAAGATCACCTGCCCTCCCCAAGAAGCTGAATGGTTGAGAAAGGCTGAACATGTCTGAAAAAGACTAGCTGGTTCTATCAAACAAGACACTTTTCCTGAAGAACAAGGCAATTCATCAAACTTCACATCTTTAACAGATCCCTCTTTTTCACTTTCCCGTTGTAATTCTCAACATACACTGTACAATAAAAGAACATTGAGTTTGTGCACACTTTTCCACATTTCAATAACAGCTATTTTCACTAAACCAAAATATCAACTGCAGCAACCTGTCAAATTCGGTAGACTGCTATTGACAGCTCCAAAAGTGCACGTAAAAAAGAATGGCTTCCTGGGAGCTAACCGGCCCAGCCGTGTCCCTCGGACAGCGAACACAAAATGTTTAAAAGTGTAGTAGAAGAATACTTAACAGTGGAATTATATATAATATATATATCTTGCACTTTTAACAATCAATATTCTTCTGTTTTCTGTAACTGTTTAAATATCCAGACACTGTAAGAGCAGAACAGTACACGCATGACACACTCTGTGGTACACCGCTTTCCTCCTTCCTGATGTGCCTACTAAAACGTGGCAGGCTTAACGCTGGCACTGCTTGTCACCAGGCCTGGAGCACTCTAGTAGTATGTTTCCTGTTCCAGCCAACCACCTGGGTTTCGGCGTAGGTAGAAACGGCGCACTTCATCGTAAATGAAGATGGCTAGGGAGAACGGCAGTCCTGGTAGCCACCACACAAATCTGTAAAAAAAATTGAAAAGACAAAAGAATATGGGTAAGACAAGCTATAAGCTACACCATATTAGTTTGAAACTTTCTAACCATAGGTATAAATACACGAACTTCCTTCTTTTTATATTTTTAACCACAAATTTGTGTCATATGCATGATAAATCTAATATTTTAAATGTTTTACATAAGATTTAAAGCATCACGTTACATATTATACATATACGTATAGAATCAAATACAAAATTGTGTGTTGCACCATTTAGGAAAACATTCTAACACATGCTACCCATTAACAACCTAATACCTTCTTTAGTGGAAGTCTTTCAGCAGCAAACACTCTTA
The DNA here is from genome assembly GCF_023898315.1 of Schistocerca nitens. Lineage (NCBI taxonomy): Eukaryota > Metazoa > Arthropoda > Insecta > Orthoptera > Acrididae > Schistocerca > Schistocerca nitens. The sequence continues at coordinate 618,268,615 of NC_064614.1, forward strand.
TGACAGCAGATTTCATTTCCAGAGGCATGTTCATATGAATAGTTAACCCTTTTACCACCAAGTACGATCTAATTACAATACACAGTACCTACAAAATGTGTAAAACCGGATCTAATTGTGATACTGATCTTGTGGACTTCTTTGCAAAAAATCTTCCTCAACCACCTCATTTCTCCTCCCTGAAGAAGGAATTTAAAAATGCTGCTAAAGGGTGAGTTTTAATTTGAATAATTTGCACAATTTTTTCTCAAACTTTAAGATCTATTTTTTGTTGTGTTTTTATACATCACATTTGTTGCAAAAGCCTGCGTGCAGCATGACTACCTTGCTTTTCACATATTCTCACAAAAGAATGTTATGTGCAATTACAGTACTTACCACAAAATGAGAGTGGCAATGAGACATAAATAAAATACAAACACTGAAAAACATGTACCATCCTATGGAATTTCAACAGGTCTAACCTCACACCACTTAAACACTGACAGCATGGGTAGTTGTCATTGCAGATGCCTGTCAGTAATATGGGACAAGAATTATACAACTTCTCCTACATTGTTTACGAAAAGTTTTAGGCAGTCACTTTACAGTACATTTCAAGCACAAAGTGATCATCATGTCTCCACACCCTGAAATATTGTCCACATGACATTCTGGAAATAGTTTGGAAGTGAGACAACTGCCATTAATTAACTTGCAGGCAGTGGACAAGTTCAATAAGAGCATATAAAAATGTTTGTGCATGTGTGCACAATGCTAGTTGTGTATATATTTTTGCTACTTAATGCCAATAATTTCTTAAGCTTCATTTCCATTTTCCTTTGTCTGTTGACCTATATTTGTTTCCAGACAAATGTGAGCAGCTGTCACATGGAGAAATATTTAAGATTTTAAAGAGTAATAAGCTTTACAGCAATGATGAGCTAAAGTGCAGTACGTTATTTTGAGAGACAGGGAACTGATCCAGGCCCTGACTGAACTCACATAATACATTAATGATTGTAGACTGGCTGCCAGTCTGAGTATGGTCTTCAGGCAATTTTCTGCACTAGTTTAGGCATAACGCTGGGATGATCCCAAACAGCTGCCTCCAAGAATATGATACACAAACAGCTAATATACAATAATATGCAGAACAAAGCTTACACAATTCACACAACAGTTTTCACTCACAACTCTCCCCCTTGGGTTAACAATGACTGTGGCAACAGGAAGGGTATTTGGCCAGAAAGTTAACATAAAATAAATTTGTCAAATCATGAAAACAGGAAACAATGTATGATGGGATAAACAGAAAGATGAGAAAGACAGATGATGAGCTAAGGTGAATTTCTCAGAAAAGGTGGAAATAAGTGTAAAGTATCTTTGTGATTAACCTGTTCTCTCTCCTCAAATATTTGCCTACGAGAGGTGAAGAGGTGCAAATTTCATTTCCAAATTTTGACTTGAGACCATATTTTTAATACCACCACACTGCTTCATTTATGAAAGAGGGCAGTCTTGCTCCAGCCAATGACATATTTAAGTAATGATAATTGGACACATCCGTTTCAATACTGCCTAAAACAGCCATGGCTTGCAGCAGGTCTGCTGCCCTTCTTCCACAAACAAAGCAGTGTGTGATTATTACCTATATGTGATCTCAAGTTGTAATTGCATAAATTATACTTACGGCCCCTTTTGTCTCAAATACAGAAATATTTGAAAGTACTATAGTGACTGTCCCCCTCTAACTGTCAAGAATCACAATTCACTTCATACTTTCCATTTACCACATTCTTTTCTCTATGTGCATTACTGCATTTCAGCTGTTGTCATTCCTTCCTTATCAACAGGGGCAAACTATGGTGTAACAAGTCATAGGAAATAACATGTTCCACTACTAACTGCTCGGATGTGCTGAAGCTCCAGAACAACAAGCCCATGGCATCTGATGATGTACCTGGAAACGTAAAACTGTGTTCCGGTAGCTTTTAAGTATGGAACAGCCCACTGTGTACACCTTGGTTTAACGTATGTGCAGATGGGGTACAAAAACTGTCAGCTCAGGACATTGACATAGTGCAATGGCAGAGTGCATACCTCCACCTGCTGTGGAGGCCCACTTATGCTTTGGCATCATGGCTTGGCAGAGCCTTTTAAGTCACGAAGAGGGAGGTGTGGGCAGGCATCCCAATGCAAATGAAGAAGACTTGAGAACTGTCATTCTGTCTCTGATGCCAAAGCATTAAACGTACATGCTACAATCTGTTGTAGGCTACAAGTTATGAGCAACCTCCAGCAAACAAAACCGTAAAACTGTAACAGCAGTTATAATAGAGAAGAGTTATCCCCAATCTGATTACGTTCTTTCAGTAGCTTAAATAGATCACTGCTCTTCCAGCACTCGCTCCAATTGCAAAGGAAGAATTCACGAAGCACAATTTAGTGGCACTGCACAGCAGGATCACTCAATCAATTAACTTAAAGAACAGTGACTGCGAATTATTCGTAGGTAAAGTTGACACACACATGCAGTGGAGTCACAGATTATGTATGGAGTGCAACCCCACACCATAACCCAATGATACCAGTTACATTCCACACACACACACACACACACACACGCACACACACACACACACACACACACTAGTGGAAACAACTTTGAAGATTATTAACTGACTTATGTTCATACAGGAATTTTATAGCATACTCCTTTGGGATGTGCCAGATAAAATATAAAATCACATGTCTACTTCAATACACATTAAAAAATAAAAATATGAATTTTTGTGTTGATAAGATTGTTTATTTGCCTAGAAAATAGCTAAACATCTGATGAGATATCAACTTACTTCAGAGGATACATCCGCAGGCCTTTGTCCATGCCTGGACAATATGATAAGAAGGCAGCCAGAGCAGTCTCAAAAACAAGACCAAAGTTCAGAGCCCAGTTCCTGTAAATATAACAACCTTTTTAGCATACAAGTGTACATAAAAGATTGAGGAGAGACTAAATTTTTATTGCAAAATCATCATATTTATTTGTTGCACTTTATTATATTTCCATTATCTCCCAGCTGATTTGAAAAGCCAAACTTCTTTCTAGGATTCCGTACATCAATTGATAATACTAGAAGTCTTTATAGGATCAGTTTTTGTCAGTCTGTTTGTCTGTCAAGACCTCGTTTCCCTAGGAACAAGTACTGGAGACAAGCTGAAATTTATGTCAAGTACTAAAGTCTGTATTCCCTTGGCAGTGCAAAAAATTTAAGTTTCTGAGTCAATGCAATCAAAAGATACAGCTATGTATTTGTCACCTATTTTGACACTCGCCAAACCTATAGGTGAACTACCTACACACAGTAAATAATCCAGTTTGCACAGAACCTTCAGAGTGTGAGACCTACTAACACTTGTTTTTTTAAATTTATTTTTTACTATACCCTGGCTTATACAAATCTATAATGAACAAAACTTGATGTTTCCACTGAACACTGGGGCTGTAAAATATTTAGTACAAGAATATTATTGAGAGATGAAACCTCATGCCTGAAGGCAATACTTTTAAAAATAAATTTGACTCATCTGGTACTTGCACCAAATATCTAAATTTGGACTATATCACATAAATTCTGATCTGAGATTATTTAAATCGAAAATAAAATAAAAATAAACAAAACCAATGCAGATACAGTACACAATATTAAAATCACCATGTATGTAAAATGTTACTTAGCAACACAGCACAGGTCACTGATTGTATACAGTGTATCAATTAAGTATCTAATACATACTCACTCAATACAGAGTTCTCATTGCTACCGTATGGTCTGCCACTAGTGACCACTTTATATGGTCATTGCTCTGCTTCTAGGTGCACATCAGTTTTGATGCTAGATCCAGGTAAGTAAGAAACCTCCTGAGTATGTGTTTGCAAGAGGCTGTATACATCAACGAAAGTTTTGTTCTTGTACCCAAAGATGAAGAAGCAACTATTGTAGACTAAGCATACTCTTAACTCATTTTTGACCAAAACTAACAACTGATTTTTACACCAAGCCCCACAATTACAATTCATTGTAATATATTGAATTAATCCACAACTGACAGCTTTGTGTGTTCACCCTTACTGTTTCTCACTTTTTGACAAAGCATCCACCTCCGCAGCTCAGTGGTCAGTGTGTCTGGCTGCTATGAGGAGGACCCATGATCAGTTCCCAGTGAAGCATTTTTCCTTGGTAGGAGGTCTGGTACAGGTGCAGTCAGTCTCATGAAGTCAACTGAGGAGCTACTTAAATGAGAAGTAACGGCTCCAAGGTCAGGAAAACTGACAATAGCCAGGTCAGCGATGTCTAATGCCACACTCCTCCTTATCACAAGCCAGTGGAGCCAATGGCAGAGGATGACAAGGTGGTCAGTTGGTCCCGTTTGGTCCATCAGGGCCAGAATGTAGAACTGCACTTTGCTTTTGGCACAGTGGTTTCTACATAACGAGCCTCTGCTGTTAAATTTTCCTCATCACCTGTCCCAGTTTAATGTTACACCATTGATGGTTTTACCTTAGATTATCCAATATATAACCTTATATCACTTTCAAGAAGGGTTAGGGAATAATTGCGACATTTGCTACTTACCTGTTAGTTCTCCTAGATGAGTGTCCTACTGTGTAAATATGAAATAAACAAATTTCAAAAAAAAGAAGTGCTCTATTCAGCACTTCGAATTTTCAGCTCTCTACCACAATTATGAGCCAACTAGGTATACCATATCAGATGGCGTAAGGTTTTCTTCGTATTTTGCTGGTACATATCTGAAGTTTTGGTGACAATTTTTTGCTCATAGTAACATGCACAGTAAGATACCATCTCCAATTTCTAAATTAGCCAGACACTTCAACAGTAATGAAACTTACAAACAGAGAATGAAAAATGACAAAAAGAGTCATGACTTTCGGTTTTTCAGCCATTTCAGTGACTTATCAATCATTTGTTATGACTTATTAGTCATTTCTTACTTCTATTCTCTCTCCAGTCCCATAAAACAGTCCTCCTCCTCTGAAGACCTAACTATTTTTCATTATGTTTATTCTGTTCCTGCAAACTACTGTCAATAGATTTCATTTCATATTTGTTATTTTGCATACTTCAAAATTATTTAAGAAGTGGTCTACAGTGACCAACTTATTATCAAATACTACGCACCACATTCATTATTTAATAAAGTGTTTGTTCCACTTTGAAGTAAGCTGAAGTTCAGTCACAACAGAATACTTGCAAGAATGGAAATATTTCCGTAGCAATTATCACATCTGCATATAACAAGTAGCAATGTTTATCAATTTCTTCCCCCTCCTCTCTCTCTCTCTCTCTCTCTCTCCCCCCCCCCCCCCCCCACCCCCTGCCCCTCCTTCCTTTTTTGTCCTGGTGATACTGCAGGGCTTTCAGTTTTAAGCATCAAAATATTTGAGTGTATGCTACGGTTGATCTTGTTTCTTTAATCTGTGTATTTCCATGTGAAAACATGGACTTTATATCTATTTTTTTGAAAACATAAATCAACATGTATGGAAGACAATTTCAATCTCATTCCTCTCATGTGTGAATTGTATTTATCGAGGGTTTCAACCACTGTGCCATCATGTTTGATAAATATATATATGATTACTCCACATATTTTCATATTTTTAATCTTAAACTATAGAAACTGTAAATGTTTAAAGTATAAATACTTGATCAATACCACATACGCTGAAAACTGTGAAGGACATCATGCACAAATAGCAGAAATAATTGTGAAAATAATGAAAGGGAAAAAAGTTGTACACACCTCATTCCCTGGTGAATGATAGAGTTGCGACGAGTCTTGCAGATGATCAAATCTGCCCACTGCACAATCACAATTGTTACGAAAAATGCAGTGTGGCAGGTGTATTCCAGTTTCTTTCTGTCCTGATAGGTCTGTAAATATAAGTCGTTACAAATATCATTGTTCTAATATAACCCATTATCAGTTTTGAGTATGTATCTTAAATTAAAACTAATATGCAACCCACTTTTAACTAAAGCAGTATGTACCTACCATCCTTCCTCATTTAGTTTCAAAGGTTCATCACAGGAAAACAGCAATATACACCAGCAAATGAAACATTGTCAGACTGGCACTAGGCATAGATTTACGACACAAAAACAGATACTTTACAAGACAAAACATCAAAAATTAGTTACATGTTATGTGAATACTTCTTAAGTAATATGCTTATTGGTGAAAACCTTGAAAGTGTACTGCTCAATGAATCTGAGGACATCTTAAATGACATAATTCACCATAATCATTTGTGTTTTTAACTACAAATTATTATTCAGCTTAAAAGGTAACAGAATACAATGCTGTAGGTAAGGCTATCAAACCAGAAGCATGAAACTTAATTACAGGATATGGCTCAGGCCATGCACAAATAAATCACAAGACATTGCCTAAGTAAAGGCGTGGATGGTATTAGCCATCCCAGCATTTGGTCTACAGCTCACACAAGCTATTATCTTTGTAGTTAGGTTTGTTTGGGGCTCAGTCTTCAACGTAAGTTTAATGTGTTATTTATGACTCCAACAATTTCAAAAATATTGCAGAAAGCACAATTAACAATTTATGTTCTTAACTTAATGGAGATTCCTTGATGGAATAAGACATAAAATAAAGGGAAGGCAACCACTAACCTATAGCTGACTGATGTCTGGCACACAGAAACATGCAACAGAAAATCTTATTTATACTTGCTTTCAAGCTCTTGCTCTTCCTCTAGAGAAAATACACACATTCACGCACACAATACAGGCATGGTTGTGTGCATTTGCTCTCTCTTCTACTACTGGTAGACAGAGAGTTCAAAAGCTAGGCTAAATACTTCTTTCTGTTGCGTGTTTCTATCCACCACATATCAGTCATTATAGTTAAGTGGCTGCATTTTCTTCATTTTGCATACGTTCTTAATCCATTAGTCATATACTGGTCACTTTGTGTCTCAAGAGACTTTTTTTTTAAGTTCTGGTGACTGGTAGATGCCCCTTTAAGTATTGTGGCAATATAGGTAAAGTTAAACTTTCTTTCGGATTCTGGAAGAAAATTATAATTTTTTAATCTCAGATTCAACTGATTTATATGCATAGGACTCTCTTTAAAGTAGTACAGATGTTTGAATGAATTAAGGAAACAATATTAGAGAGTATAAAAAATGTACTAACAGCACAAATTCGCAAGTCCAATGAAGTACAAGGTGGGAAGCCTTTTAGCATATGTTCCCTACCTGGCACTAGCTTCCAAAGACAAAGTACTACAAATCTTACACCTATGAACACCAGATTAGTATACAATCCCCAATAAGCTCACAAGGTTGTGTAATTCTCCTGTCTAGCAATTCAAAAACACTCATATGTAAAAGTTTATTATTTCTCTAGAATTTCAGTCTACAAAGTTCTGATTTCTGACTGAGAATGAGACACGTATGTCTCCAACATTCATCCAAGGAGAAACTAATAATTCTAAAAAGACAGGACATGGCAGCAACAATATTGCATGCATGAGCACATGATGATGGCAATATGCCAAAATGGGCTTATTGTTGATTTATAAAATAAACACCATTTAAAGGAGCAGTGTAGCTGGCTGATACTCTTAACAATTCTTGCACTATTTTAGGCACAGAGAGAGAGGGAGGGAGGGGGAGGGGGAGAAAGAAAGAAAGAGAGAGAGAGAGAGAGAGAGAGAGAGAGAGAGAGTGCGTGTATATTTTCACTGGAAGGAAGAGGACAGCTTGATGGCTAATGAAATTTTCAGTGCTGTTTCATGTGTCTATGCATGAACACACTGAATATAAGTCATCGTTTACTGCCAATTTTTTTCATTGGTTCTACCCTGGAATATCAATTGTCAAGCTGCACATAACTTTTTTATATGTTTCAGTGCAGTATTTTGATCACAGAACTAATTAAGTCACATTTCATGTAGGTCTTATTATATGTAATCACTTTCCTTATGAGAGAGTAGGGTTCAATAATATTAACATGTACATAAGTAGAATTCACTTGCGGATATTTTAAAAAATATGACAAAATATGTTTCAGTTTTTGTCAACTGTTTCACATTTATTCCTTATAACAAAACTTTTTCTTAAACTTGAGTTCATTAACTACCGTATTTACACAAATCTAAGCCGCACTCGAACTAAGCCACACTCGAACTAAGCCACACTCGAATCTAAGCCGCACCTGAAAAATTAGACTCGAAATCAAGGAAAAAAAATTTCCCGAATCTAAGCCGCACCTGAAATTTGAGACTCGAAATTCAAGGGGAGAGAAAAGTTTTAGACCGCACCTCCAAATCGAAACAAAGTTGGTCCATTGTAACATGAGACACAATTTAGGTCGAATGGATGAAGATACAGCTACAGTATGTTGGTTCGAGTCATAATCTTAACTGTTAAGCTTTACCAAGTAGCCATTGATATGTGTCAGGCGCTCCGTCTGTATTTATACGGGTACCATTCCTTTTTCATGTGCTTTGTCTGGTTTGAATCGATTGCTTATTTTGGTTTGATCTGATAAGTGCCGTTCTCTTTGTTATAGGTGTTTACGTCACTCTGAGCTGAAAATGCATTATTGTACTGTGTCATGCATTGTTCGTTGCATTCTGATGATGAGTGTTTACGACCTGTCGCCACTCGCGGGCTTTTGTGCGTGCTGCTGCCACTTTCAAAAAAAAAAAAAAAAAAAAAAAAAAAAGAAAAGAGGAATTGTCTCATAAGCGAAGCAATGGCAAGAGACTGCTATTTGTTGTTACTTACACTGCTGTTTTCTTTGATAATGCTCAACAAGAACCAAATAATAGACTGCGTATGATAGATAATGTTCTGAACGAGAGTTTAGCGAAAATTTTTATCCGTTTGAAAATCTTTGCAGACACCTCTTTAGTACATTACATTCGGCACAGAAATTAGAGTCATCTTAGATTTAAAAATCTAGTCAGTTGCTGTACTTCATTTCTGACTGTATTACTATTCAGCATAAGAATAATACGAATATAATCATGACATGATAAGTATATTCTTCCGCGTTTGCTGTTGTCTCACTTTAGTTTCGTAGTTTATTAGGCAGGCAGGATTTAAATGAGATAGCAGCAAACACGAAAGAATACATGGCATAATGCTTACATTCTTCTACCTTTTCTTTTATTTACTGACGCAGAGTTTTGGCGCCAGTATTTATCTTTGTCCCTGCAAAGCATGCCTGTATAGAGGTACACATATTCGACAGCAGAAGTTGGTTGTGACGGCACCTACCAACATTTTTCAGAACTTTGCACTCGATTCTAAGCCTCAGGTGGTTTTTTGGATTACAAAAACCGGAAAAAAGTGCGGCTTAGATTCGAGTAAATACGGTAGTTTTTAGTAACAATGTATGTAGTTTTACCAGAACAGAATGAAGCACTCATTAGAAATGAGAATTTTTTTAAAGGTTTGTTAATACAGGGTTTCACTACACTCATCACAATATTATTATGATGATGAACATCGTACATGAATGGCAGAGGCATGTCAGCCTTTTCTTGGAAATATAAACATAGAGCTCTGTTGATTAGCTTTCACAGTTTCTTTCACAGCTTTCACCAAATAGCAAAATTTATGAAATCCAACTTTTGAAGTAAGAGCATCCTGCTGGATTGCCCATTAACAAAATGAGTGCCGAGATAATTAGACAACAAAGGTTTGGCAATTACATGCTTCTTGCTTTCATTATTTTTGTAAATTGATGTGATCTAACCATACTATGTGAAGCAAACCAGGTATAAAGCTAACTTATAGAAACAACTATTACTTCAGTTATTAAGTACAATACTGAAACTAAAGAGCCGATCTTCCCACCATCTTTATTTTATATATTACAATTATTCTGAGAAAAATTTTGATCTACACTTCATCATTTAGTTGATTAACTCTACATTTGAGGTAAGTACAAAAAATATTACTATGGAAAACCAATATACATAAAGAAGAAAACTAAAAGACATCCACTTTTTTTACTACAAAAAGTTATACACGTAATTACCTGCATAGAACAAAAAACAAAATATAAAGTATGCCCAACTGAAAAGGCGACCTTTGCTGTAGCAGTGCTGTACGTAGTCCAAGTGGATAAATGTGTTTCTGAGAGATGAAATGGTGGTATTTCCAGTTGTATAAGAAGAGTTAATGGCTTCACACCAATTGCCTCATTTCTGGAGAGTTGTTTCCGCAGTTTGTTGGAAGATGGATTCCTGCTGATCAGCACTAAGAGCGGTTATCCAGTTTATTCATAGAGAAGGGAAGGAGACCAGACAGCGTGGTCATCGGTCTCATCGGATTAGGGAAGGATGGGGAAGGAAGTCAGCCGTGCCCTTTCAGAGGAACCATCCCGGCATTTGCCTGGAGTGATATAGGGAAATCACGGAAAACCTAAATCAGGATGGCCGGACGTGGGATTGAACCGTCGTCCTCCCGAATGCGAGTCCAGTGGCTAACCACTGCGCCACCTCGCTCGGTAGGTTACAAGGCTGAATCATTGGACCATAAGTGATGCTGCCACTGAACTATCAGTAAACTAAGGAACTGTGCCATACATAATCCATAAGAAGCTTTGTTATGGCGAAGTTAGTAAACCATGGGTGCCCAAGCATCTTTCAGATTCAGAAGATGGAAGTTTGCCTGACCAATCTGTTAAAGATACACAGAGCAAGGAATGGATTTAACTGCTCAGATTGCAGCATGTGATGAAATTTGGTGTCCCCACTTTGACTGTGCCACTGAATGGATGACCACTGAGTGACAACGTCTTGGCTCCCCTCATCCAAAAACAAGTCAACTGCCCTGGGGGCCAGAAAAGTGATGCACAGATCCTTTTTCAAATAAGGGCTTCTACTCATCAACTGACTATCATGGGGTGCAACAGTTAACACTGAGCAGTATTGCAACACATTGCTTCAGTTCTAACAGGCCATCAAGACCAAGCACAGGAGCAAGCTTTCAAACGGGATAGTGCTTCTCCAGGGCAGTGCTAGGCCAAATGTGGCCAAAAAGACCCTCAATTTCTTTCAAAAATTTCAATGTAGATCATGGAACATTCCCCTTACAGCCTCGATTATCTCCCCACATGATTTGCATATTTTCAGCCCTTTAACACAATCTCGGAATGGTCAGAGGTTCTCCTGTGGCAAGAGAGTGGAGGACACTGTGGAAAACTGGATCTGTCAGCAACCCAGGAGTTTCTACACTGAAGCCATCTTCTTCCTTCCTATGCACTGGGATCAGTGTATTGATGTCAATGGCAACTGTGTGTAGTAGTACTGTTCCAGATGAACTGTAACTATAATACTGTTGTTATAACTTCTTAACATGTAACTCTAGTCTCCCTTTCATTTGGGCACACCCTATATTAGTTACTTGATACAAAACAGGTTTTAATCACAAAAAATTAAAATAATCCTTCTCTTTCAATCTTTATATTTTGAAAAAGACTCTTACCCATTCTTGACCATAAGAATCTGGAAGATCATTAACAGCCTTCGAGTCCCACTGCTTTCGAATTCCAAATAGTTTGAGAGGCAAGAAACCGTTCTCAGCCATTATTACAAAATAGACAAAGAATCCTGCTGCAGCCTGTATCATGCCAATCTGCCCATATGCCATGGAGATAAGCCTGCAGAGCAAATATTCACCATTAAAGTCTTCACTCACACAAGAAAACAGACTTTACTGAAAACAGATTGAAAACACATTTTCAACTATCCAGTAAAAGTATTTATTGCACAAACTTACTAAACTGCATTTCTTATATGATTTTATTATTATTTTTTTCTTTTTAAAAAATGAGCTGATGAAACTTGAAATTCCAAAAGTTGCAAAGTTGCAATTTTTTTTTTTTTTTAAGAAAAGAAGTTCTGTTGTTAACTGATTTAAAATGACAGATATATCAAGCAATACATGTTTGTTATAAATCAACTATGTTGTTACAGGTTATTTATGAAATGATATTCATCTAATAGCAGCAATGTCAGATAACTATGCTGTGTAAAACACAAGCCAGCACCACTCATGCATAATAACAACATAATAGTAACAGAAAAGGTCTTGAAATGGAATGAACTCACCAAACCACTGTCTCAGGTGTCCAGTCTGGCTTTTCAAGGGTAATATTTACCTTGTGTAACAGGGACTGCAATGTGTATGGGAATAAAAACAGACAAGGTTATGATGAGCACATCAAATAAAAATGCAGCATTCCCCACAGACAGAGCAAGATTAATAGGTAGTATAGCATGTTCTCTTTCACAAGACACTTGCAACTTTAAGGCTCGCAACTAGGGTGATGCCCCCCTGTGCCATAGTTCCATCAAATATTCATTCACATCACAAACACAATGGAACCATTACTCTCCATCTAGAAGTAGAGGTTATACTCAGAATTACTGTATGCATATTACTTCTGGTGATTATGGTTGGACAGGAAACTGGTTGTGATGGAGAACTGAACGTAGGCAAATGAAACACACAGGTGGGGGAACGGGAGGCACCACAGTTGTGTGATATGGTCAATCAATGTATCATCAAGTATGTAAAAACTGTTGCCAATTACTAAGAACATACTTTAAACTCACATGGCTGACATACTTACTTTCACATACTAAACAGAAAAAAGAAATTTATACAATAAATGATCAGTGACAGTCTACACAGCTAGTCTGCTGAGTGCACCTGTGACAAATTACTGTACATTAATACGAAAACTAGTTTCTGCTGAGATACTAAAGAAAATGTACTAAGTGCTTCCAGGTTCTAATACTAGTTACTACCAGCTGCATTTGTGGTAGTAAAATTGTGTTTTTGTTATTGGTTACATGGAGACAATTTATGAAAATTGGTGAATGTACAAAGATGATTAGGAACTTCTTACATTTATTACTTTTGTAGATGAGAGATCCAAGAGCAATAAATACAAAAGAAAATAAGCCTGACACATATATGATTTTCTTTTTAATTTATGAGGAGGAAGACAACATACTTCAAGTATTGGCAACTAAAAAATGCATACAATGTCTGTAAATTCAGCATGGGTGATGCAATGAACTATAACAGAAATTTCTTATGAGAATAAAATCTCACACTGCATAAAATAACTGAATGGAAATGACAGTTTGAGCATGGTCACAAAATAGAAGTGTAATGCATACTTCAGGAAGCCTATTTTGGTCCACTATATTTCCTTTTATCCTACAAAATATCTGTGAAAGGGGCGAGGAAAACTAAACAGTTTTCTGCCACGATCTGTTATGCGAAACAAAATGGAAGCACAGGGTGATCTTAACATTAATGAGTCTACACAAGATCAAGATTACAGAGTGATCTGCAAGTGCAGCCAGCTAGGACTAAAAACCTGGTTGCGAGCCAATGCCACAATATAGACATGCATTTATCTGGTTGCCGGTTGTTGTTGGAGATATAAGGTGACAACACCACAGTCATCCAGCAGCCAACGGGGGTTATCATTCAAACATACCTGCGGTTCACCAGATTGTCCCTGTACGGATCGCGGGGCTGCCGTTTCATGATATCCGACTCTGGAGCTTCGTAAGCCAGAGAAATAGCAGGCACCTATAGTGGCAGTGTTAGTAATACAGTAGAGAGTTAGTAATCAAGAACCATGCAATGGAAATTTCCCTGTCTACTTAAAACCAGTAGAGAACAATAGACATCTAACAGAGAAAGACAGAGGCTGGGACTTGTAAGGTTTGTGACAGGAACAAGGGATGTGTAATGGGGAGCAGCAATGAAAACAACAGAGATGAGACTGAAATTTCAGCTTGCATGCTAGGATATACAGAGAAATTCTAGCACAGCATAATGAAATAAAGAAAGAAAGCAACAGTTACACAATATACATAGCGAAAATGAATGGAAAGTGAAGGATTGTTTGATGCCATCATCACTACTTTGGTCACAATTAGATCAGTTTTCTTTTAAAGCGAAGAACTGCAACTTATATTTAAGAAAACACACCTCGACAAACCACAATGGTTCTCAGCCCCGCTCCAATTTTGTTTGTCTCCCTGTATGAATTCAAATGTTTTGATTGTGTAAGTCCTTATTTTAAATGTAAAATGTAAACCTCACCTAAGGATTAGGCCCTAGACCTGTTCTGACTGGTGCACTGCTTTCTACAAGATAGTGCAAGGAGCAATCTACGATTGTAGGACATGTGATCACCATGTTGCCAAACCATCCAGCCATTATTAACAGTAGGTGAATCCTGATGATGCCACTGTGAATCACTATAATGCCCAAAAACAGGGAGCAGGGATTTATAAAAATAAATAACAGGAGAGGATACACACTTATGTGAAGAACACAACCTAAAAAAAGGAAAGACAGATGTCTGGGAACTGTGAGCTGATCTTCATTAGTAACAAAAACTTGAAAGGTTGTCACACTATGAGCCTACAGACGATGTCTCCGTGCTGTGCTTACAAACTGGCTGTTAAATATTAAAAAAGGGGGTGATTCCCCAATCAGCTTTTCAATTGGAATGTTTGCTTTTATTAAAACAAATGCTTTTTCTCAAAATGGGTCTTTGTCTATTTTCTTCTTCTGGCTCTACTTGAGCTTTCAACAAATGATTTTTTTCTGTCGAAAAGCAGCAGCATTTTCCCGCCACCGGACCAAGACCGACTTAAGATGACTGAAGATGTTTCTAGACATTTTTCTTGTTGCACCAAATTAAATAACAACAAAACCTACAGAATATTGGTTTTGCCCTTTCGTGGGCACTCACAGCTGTGCGACTCATATCTGCCACTGCTACAGACAGAACCAACAAGGTACTAATGCTCATTTAACATTAGCAACTGCCTGACCAAACTCAACTTCTCGAAGTGCATGCGCCTCTCATGCTTGGATGTAAATCAGCAGCCGACCATGTCGCAAATGTGTGTGTGATGTCACTAATCGACAGATTGTGCAAAGTATGCTGCAGACTAAACATGCGCAGAAGCATGGGTTTGGCAGAGTCTGCTAATATTGGAAGTTAGCTTATTCCTGCCATGCTTACTTCTATCATAGATTGGATTTTTTGCTTTAGTGTTTTCTGAATCTTTATTATGTTGGTTGCTTTGTTTTCATGACACACCGGAGAGGTCGCACGAGATCTCTCTACAAGAGAGAAAATAATCCAGAAGCAAAAATGTTATTTCATTTTACAAAGAAAAAGACTAAATTGTGCATAAATAAGAACATAAATAGTTAAACAGGTTATACTGAAAATTATTTCCACGGTGAAAAAGCCAGAATTACTAAGAAGAAAAATAATTTTCGATATTATTTGGCACTAAGTAAGAAAACAAAATATGAAGAATAATGTAAGAAGGCACTGTTTACTGCATTCTAGATATATGATTTGTTTGCAAGTCTGTACTTTCTCAAGCAAATGTTTATGTTTTGAAATGTTTGGATGACACCTTTCCCATTATTTTATTTCTCTGGCGTGTAAAGAGTTTACCACGTGGTCTTTGGCAAGAACTACGAATTTTATTTGATGATTAATATACTATTGTCTTTGCTTGTCCTTACTATATCTTGATTTTTTTCACAAAAAGGATAGTCCCTCATAACATTACTTCCACCACACAGGTGCCAAACTGCACGGCGGACAGCTCTCACTACATACATGCAGTTTTGGCACCAACGTGTGAATAAAGAGACCCCTCAAGACTCAGTAGCAGAATAAAGTCCCATGGGTGCTGCAGCAGACTCACTCATTTTGAGTAGTCAATTGAGATAGAAAAGTCAATTGCTCTGAAAGGGGCTTTAAATAGAAGCAGGGGAAAAAAAGCCTCTTATTTGCACATTAGGGAAGGAAATTCGGCATGGTCAAAATACATTAAGCACTGAGCACACCAATATGTCATTGCATTTGTGCACTTTTTATTTTGGAAATACATTCTTACGTATCTTTCCCAATTGGGCTTAGTAAGTTGATGTGTAATGCCATCAATCAGAAACTGGTCACATTTATGATATTTCTATGCAGAAAAGAAGCTAATTCAAGCAAGCTCTGACAAAATAGTTCACCTGGATAAAATTCACTATGAAACAGCATTTACTGGCTAAATTTTCATTTTCACTTTTTGAGGCAGAATTTGCTTCTGCATTTGCATTTATCACAAACTGAACTTTTCAGGTTCCTAGGCGTACTTAACTGATAAAACCAGAACTCAGCGATTCCCTGCTTGTTATTGAATGCTTTGTGCTTTTCCTCTTGCACCAACCAATATTCCAACTATTATCTCCATTATTTCTACTTAACTTATTTAGTCTTTGTATCATTTATTGCTGCAGTCTCTAAATCACACCCAATGGTTGTGTTATACAGTCATCATGCATGCAGAATACACTTTTGCTGTTTATATTTCATGCTTAGCATCATAGCTTGCTTATGTTTCTTTGTCTTGGTACTTTCAAAACTTTTGCTCACATCTACTCGCCATTCCATCAACCTTCGCTCTAAGCTCTGTGTTCACCTTTCATAAAAGGAAGCTTAAAATTTAAGTGTCTGATGGATCACTTTTTCAAAACAGAAACATTATACTAAACAAACACCACATATTTTGTTTAAAAAGTTCACCCGCCACCTTGCTTGTTTCTTCATTTATCGTTTTCAATGTTTTCTTTTGTTTCATAAGTTATCATGACACTACTTTTTTTTTCTTTTACATTCACCAAGTGACATGCAGCAGCACTAATGTGGCAGATTTCACATAATTACGGCAGATAAGATAACCATTACAATAGTTCCATCAATAGGGCTATGGGCAATTCCTTTCTGAATTCTTGCCGAAACAAAGTTAGCAGCCCATTGCTGGAAATCTCAATATGCAAAACATGAAGTATTGGTACCAAAAGACGATTTTGTAGGCTGGGAGGAATGGGAAAGATAGAAAAGGTATGGTTTACATCTTGTGTGTGTGTGTGTGTGTGTGTGTGTGTGTGTGTGTGTGTGTGTGGGTGCGCGCGTGCGTTTTACCTATGTACAAACTCATGATCAAAAGGAAAGGCAATACAGGTGGTATCTTACTTTCACTGCAGGAGTAACAGGCAAAACAGAGTAATGTAACACAATGTGCTCGATTTTAGAAGGGATGTTTACTAAAAACTGGACTTCCCAAAAGTGATGATGGCATTCTAAGTTTAACATACAACATACGGAGCTAAAGCACAATAAACATTCAGACTTACCTTTATATCCTTGGCAAGTGAGTAATTTTCAGAAGTCACATATTTTTCGGGGTTCTCATCATTTATAGTGTATTGAGAGAAGTAAAATAAGGGCCCCACACAACCAAAATAATGACCCCAGTAGAAATTGGAAATTTTGACCATTTACCTTTCATTTACGAGCTTATCTGTGAAAGGATTTCGAGGCTGTCGCTTCATGATATCAGATTCTGCTTCTTCATAGGCCAGAGAAATGGCAGGGACCTAACAAAATGGCGCAACATGATGAAAACACAAAACTAAAGAAAAATGAGAACAAAAATTTAAAGATTTCTAAAAGTGAGGGTACTACATAAAAGGCATGAAACTGCAGGGTATAAATTAAACAAAAGACATTCAAGTCAGCAACTAAGTGCAAGCACTATTTCTGTGGACACATAACTAACCCTAAACATTCACTTATGAGACTTTCCCTACAGGAAAGAACTATGTAAGTGCAGTAGTTACACACATCTACTACATTCTACCCATATGAACGCAAAGAGCAAGGAATGGTAAGGGGAGGTCTGAGGAATCACACATTATAATTATAACTTTGAACTGATATTATTATTATTATTATTATTATTATTAATCATCTAAATTCTCTGTAAAACACACTATAATATGAAACTAATTACTATCACAGGTACTGCGACATCAGTAAACCATCCTCCAGAACCAGTAAGTTACAATAACAGATCTAAGTCAGCATTATTACAGTTTATGCCGACATTTGGTTATGTGAGATTAATGAGACTACACATCACATTTCTCACATACACCTGACGGAATATACCTTCTGTTAACCAAGTTATCCGTTCTTGGGTTTCTTGGAGGACGCTTCATTATATCTGCTTCTGCAAGCTCATATCCTAATGAGATGGCAGGGACCTAAGAAATATAAGTGTCCAGAAATTCAAAATTATATTTCTTCAAGCAAAACTTACACAAGAAAACTGATTTCCTATCCAATTATTTCCCCAGAACATCCACAAATGGAGGCTGCTTGTATTTGATCCTATGTAAATAACTGATACTAGAAGGAGTCTGAAAATTAAAATTGCTGTTTCTACTACAATCATAAGATGGATGCAATATGTGACTACTCCAATATACACACAATACTCTCAATGGGTAACAAAAAGAAACAAAAAAGTGGAATGACTCTGGAATGCATAACTATTCATGGCTAAAAGTAGAACATAATGTTATACAAAAATATGTACCGTTTTCACACTTCATGCAGTGAGCTTCTCTGGAAAGCAATCTGCAATACAATTAAATGTCTAACAATTTTAATTCATGCAAATACAATAAAAAAGAGAATTAGTACAGATTTATATCCCTGAGAAGTTCCACTGTTATTACAGATAAATGTTATAAAATGTTTCACAAATGTTCTGCTATGATGAATGAGCTACAGTTTAATAACTGTTTTTAAAATGCTCACAACTTTAATGTTATTCTTTTAGCCATGAAAACACTAGAAAATTAAAAAAATAAATCATCCAGGATCAATGGCATCAGTTACAAAATACTGCAGGTACAGGTCATCAACAAATGCAAATTTTATCTGAAAAACAAGTGTCTATTAGTCTCTACATGTATAGTTATAGAAGTAATGGATGTTAAACTGTTTGGAATTTGGATACTACAATTATGAGACAAGCACCATACACGAGACAGTGTTGAAAAATGTATGAAATACAGTTGCAATGTATGAACTGTTGCATAGTCTAGTCACTGTTTTTTGTATTTACTGATGAGTGATTCTCAACTAATTCTACAGCATCATTCATCATATAAAAATTATTATGTGCCAGTGACACTGTTCATACAAATGCACCAAGGAAGCTTTGCAACTCAACAGATGCTGCAATACGTTCTTGTGGAATCTGAAAGGCTGGATGGCAGAACAATAACATCTGCCCCACCCACCCACCCACCCACCCACACACACACACACACACACACACACACACACACACAGTGATAGTAGCTACAACATCATTACTCATTGCTCTCAATGGTAAGAACTCAACTAAACTTCAAAATTTCAAACGATTCTCTGTATGTGTGCGTCAGAACTATTAAATTTTTCTCTATAATTTCAAGTACAGTAGATACTATAGAAAAAAAATTAACTGGGCAAAACAGAAATTAGAAACTGTCTAGCATAATCATAAAACTGCAATCATTTAGCATCACTCATATGTAGTAATATCTCTATAATCTTCTTAAGAAAGTAAATACAGAGTCTATGGTAAAAAAAGAGACTAGCCCCCTAATGGCTGGGCAAAACAGAAATTAGAAACTGTCTAGCATAATCATAAAACTGCAATCATTTAGCATCACTCATATGTAGTAATATCTCTATAATCTTCTTAAGAAAGTAAATACAGAGTCTATGGTAAAAAAAGAGACTAGCCCCCTAATGGCTGGAACACTGTGACAGAGGAAATGGGAACAGGAAAAGGAACCTTGTCATTTGAGATATAACTGCAAAGGTCAGTGTAGCAGTGGCTTATAGTGAGAACTTACCACTTCACATCCAGCTGAAGAAATTTCAAAAGTAAGAGATAAATAATAAAACATGCATGGGAATTAAATATGAATGTCAGAGAGGAAGAAATAAAATAAAAACTAAGAAGCAGTAAATACTCTAGCTGCACAGCCTATTAAAGACATTCTCTAGCTTGACAAAGATCTGTTTATGCATCAGTATAAAATCTAAGGGGTAATATGCATAAAAAGTGTTGTGCTCAAGTAATATGCAAAAATGTTTACATTACAGTAACAATTCTTTTGGAGGATAAGCCCACTGATTCAAGTTACCTTTCATTGACCAAATTATCTTTGTAAGGATTACGTGGACGTCGCTTCATTATATCAGACTCAGCCTCCTCGTAAGCCAGGGAAATTGCTGGTACCTGATAGTGACAGAAAGATGTACACAGGTTCCTTCTCCAAACAATATTTATAATCTTTGTCCCTAATCAGTCTGTGTAGGTCTCAATCATGTAGTAATACAAAAAAATGTGATTCTGATGAGGTAATATTACTGAATTATATGAGAAAATATACCAAATCCTTCCAGAAGGATAAAACTGAATGAATGTTAGCACTGCTTTTTCAAATCGACTGAGATTAAAAAATTTCTGCACACCAAACATGGTGTGAAGATTTTTTATTCAGTAGACTGTAAGCTCAAACGTACAGTATCATTTTAACATAAAAAAGACCAGTTAACAGCTCATTTAATTAAGTCACAAAACAAGAAAAATGTCTGGTGAATGCAATTGTGTCCCTTATACCAGACATGAGCAGAATGACGAATGTAAAGAAAGAATTGGTACAATACAGAGTGTGTGTAGAAGGGAAAAGTCAGACGAACAGATTTGACTGGAATGAACTATAAGCACGTCTGTTGATCATTCATGAAAATGCCAAATATTGACAGTGCAGACCGCTCATATTTCCTTCCAATGCACTGTCACAAACACATCCACTTCCCTCTAACTGCACAGACATATTCTTAAGAATCAGTATAGAGAGAATGGACCATAACAGATTTAACTACAACTCAATGAAGAGCAGCACTTCTCCTGGAACAAGAAAGCTGCTCCTGCAATGCAGTATCTATTCTGAACTCATATTTCACAGTTTTGTAGACTGTACTGAAATTAAAAACAAAGAGCTAACAACAAAAAGAGACAAGACAGAGAAGATGCAGAAATTTATTACAAAAATTCTGTACTGAGAAACATTTTCTCTGAAGTATCATAACTGATGCGACACTTTAGTTTCACACACACACACACACACACACACACACACACACACACACCTACCTTTTGTATCCCTAAGAAGAAGAAGAAAAATGAAATAAAAGTAACTCATAGTTAAGTAGCTACTGGCTTCATGCTGAAAAAAAAAATCAATCATGCTGAATAAACATATCACACACACAGAAAAAAAACACACAATTCAAGTAACTCTTAAGCCACACCAATGATGGGTAAGGTTCTCTCAAATAGTACAGGTATCTGAAATTCAAGTAAAACTGCAGCAATAGAAAAAGAAATTACAAACTACTATGAAATGTCAATCATTAACACTGAAACAGTGAACAGCTGTGGCAGCATGACATTACACACACTTCAGATACTGGAAAAACATGCTGAATCTTCAACCATAATTAAGGTACTGTTTACATTACACAAATTAGAGGAAGTTGGTCGTGGTTGCTATGGGACAGTTGGGTGTTTTATGATTTTTAATGTCCTCATCTCAAAAAGGAAATCTTCTGTTCCCTTGTGTCACTGTGATCCAAAGAGTCATAACAAATGGTGTGCATTTTACATACAAATACATATACAGGTAGACTTTCAGTCAAGAACAGAAGAAACTGGTCAGCTTAAGTATTTGCAGCAATACTCTGACCACAATGAAGTGATACTGGCAGCTGGACTCGGGACTTACAGGACTGGATAATTTCTGGATAAGGATACACTGTTCCAGTTTCCCCATTATTTCAAATTAACATGAGCTAAAAATTTTGTTACTGAAAATGTAATTATTACCATAAACAGTAATTCTCTGACCTGTAACATGGAAGTATCTATACATAAGAAGAAACAGTATAATAAATACTCACCATGTCAGTGCCCAGATCAATGCACAAGATTGTAACTGTGCCAAGGGGTAGAGGAATGTCACATAAGATGAATGCAAGGAAAGGTGATATTTCAGGGATGTTGGATGTCAGTGTGTACGCAATAGACTTCTTCAAGTTGTCAAAGATCAAACGCCCCTCTTCCACACCAGTTACAATTGAAGCAAAGTTATCATCCAACAGGATCATGTCAGCAGCCTGCTTTGATACGTCAGAGCCAGCAATACCCATAGCCACACCTGAAATGTAATAAAATTATCCAAGATGTTACAAGATAATCACATCTTTTAGCCTAATTATCACAATTATCAGTGATTTCATGAACACACAACTTCAACCTTTTCTTAAATAATCACACATACACACGCACGCACGCACGCACGCACGCACGCACACACACACACACACACACAAACAATTAAAATGTGTCATGTCCTCAACAAATATTAAGTATGGCACACTAGTTTACTTGAAGGAAACCATATAAGTGGAAGCTATGGCTTACTGACAGAATCAGGGCAGCGTTCACTGAAGTGATTTGGGGAAACAAAAATCAAAATCGGAGTGGCTAGATTATTCACCCTGCTCCTATTGATTCCAAGATGACTGTCTTAAAAGCTAATCCTCCTTACAATTCATATTACAACCCGATAATTAGTTTTCCTGTTTTCCTTCGTGGTGGGTGCTTTCAGGATTTTGTTCCTTTCCACTTTGTCCATGGAAAGCAGCAGGAATTCTAATGCTGAAGACTGAATACCATTATTCATTTTCTTTCTGCAATGTTAGAACTTTGACTAGTCTCAGATCGCATCCTCACACCATCGTTTCATAATTTCTGATACTTTCAGTCATGACAATCTTGGTTTTACAAAAACAATTGATGCTGACTGTAATCTAATAGGCTAAACTTCATATTCAGTCAATTTTTCTCAGTGAAAGGACAAGAAATGATCATGGATCCCTGAAAGGTCTACACTAATTTGATAATCCATGCAATTATGATCGAATACAAACTGACATGTAAAATTCCTTGATGTCCAGTACTGAAATGTAATCAGAACAATATTCCAAGCAATATTTCAGTTTTGCTTGCTTTGGATACGCTAATATGAGAGTACGCTGAAAAGTAATGCACACATGCTTCTAAGAGACAAATAAAGAAAAAGCAGAAAGATCGCGCACAACGTACATTAAAGTACAAGTCTTAAAATTCAAAACCATCTAATTATTTTTCAACAGAGTCAGCATTATAACTAACACAGTTCTCCCAATGTGTAACAAGTTTTTTCATTCCATCACAGAAAAATGCTTCCAACTTTTCTCAAATCCAGTACTGGACAGCTGCCTTCACCTCATTGTTGTTGTTGTTGTGGTCTTCAGTCCTGAGACTGGTTTGATGCAGCTCTCCGTGCTACTCTATCCTGTGCAAGCTTCTTCATCTCCCAGTACCTACTGCAACCTACATCCTTCTGAATCTGCTTAGTGTATTCATCTCTTGGTCTCTCCCTACGATTTTTACCCTCCACGCTGCCCTCCAATACTAAATTGGTGATCCCTTGATGCCTCAGAAAATGCCCTACCAACCGATCCCTTCTTCTGGTCAAGTTGTGCCACAAACTCCTCTTCTCCCCAATCCTACTCAGTATCTCCTCATTAGTTATGTGATCTACCCATCTAATCTTCAGCATTCTTCTGTAGCACCACATTTCGAAAGCTTCTATTCTCTTCTTGTCCAAACTATTTACCGTCCATGTTTCACTTCCATACATGGCTACACTCCATACAAATACTTTCAGAAACGACTTCCTGACACTTAAATCTATACTCGATGTTAACAAATTTCTCTTCTTCATAAACGCTTTCCTTGCCATTGCCAGTCTACATTTTATATCCTCTCTACTTCGACCATCATCAGTTATTTTGCTCCCCAAATAGCAAAACTCCTTTCCTAATCTAATACCCTCAACATCACCCGACTTAATTCGACTACATTCCATTATCCTCGTTTTGCTTTTGTTTATGTTCATCTTATATCCTCCCTTCAAGACACCATGCATTCCGTTCAACTGCTCTTCCAAGTCCTTTGCTGTCTCTGACAGAATTACAATGTCATCGGCGAACCTCAAAGTTTTTATTTCTTCTCCATGGATTTTAATACCTACTCCGAATTTTTCTTTTGTTTCCTTTACTGCTTGCTCAATACACAGACTGAATAACATCGGGGAGAGGCTACAATCCTGTCTTACTCCCTTCCCAACCACTGCTTCCCTTTCATGTCCCTCGACTCTTATAACTGCCATCTGGTTTCTGTACAAATTGCAAATAGCCTTTCGCTCCCTGTATTTTACCCCTGCCACCTTTAGAATTTGAAAGAGAGTATTCCAGTCAACATTGTCAAAAGCTTTCTCTAAGTCTACAAATGCTAAAAACGTAGGTTTGCCTTTCCTTAATCTTTCTTCTAAGATAAGTCGTAAGGTCAGTATTGCCTAACGTGTACCAGTATTTCTACGGAATCCAAACTGATCTTCCCCGAAGTCGGTTTCTACTAGCTTTTCCATTCGTCTGTAAAGAATTCGCGTTAGTATTTTGCAGCTGTGGCTTATTAAACTGATTGATCGGTAATTCTCACATCTGTCAACACCTGCTTTCTTTGGGATTGGAATTATTATATTCTTCTTGAAGTCTGTGGGTATTTCGCCCGTTTCATACATCTTGCTCACCAGATGGTAGAGTTTTGTCAGGACTGGCTCTCCCAAGGCTGTCAGTAGTTCCAATGGAATGTTGTCTACTCCCGGGGCCTTGTTTCGACTCAGGTCTTTCAGTGCTCTGTCAAACTCTTCACGCAGTATCATATCTCCCATTTCATCTTCATCCACATCCTCTTCCATTTCCATAATATTGTCCTCAAGTACATCGCCCTTGTATAGACCCTCTATATACTCCTTCCACCTTTCTGCTTTCCCTTCTTTGCTTAGAACTGGGTTTCCATCTGAGCTCTTGATGTTCATACAAGTGGTTCTCTTATCACCAAAGGTCTCTTTAATTTTCCTGTAGGCAGTATCTATCTTACCCCTAGTGAGATAAGCCTCTACATCCTTACATTTGTCCTCTAGCCATCCCTGCTTAGCCATTTTGCACTTCCTGTCGATCTCATTTTTGAGACGTTTGTATTATTCCTTTTTGCCTACTTCATTTACTGCATTTTTATATTTTCTCCTTTCATCAATTAAATTCAATATTTCTTCTGTTACCCAAGGATTTCTACTAGCCCTCGTCTTTTTACCTACTTGATCCTCTGCTGCCTTCACTACTTCATCCCTCAAAGCTACCCATTCTTCTTCTACTGTATTTCTTTCCCCCATTCCTGTCAATTGTTCCCTTATGCTCTCCCTGAAACTCTGTACAACCTCTGGTTCTTTCAGTTTATCCAGATCCCATCTCCTTAAATTCCCACCTTTTTGCAGTTTCTTCAGTTTTAATCTACAGTTCATAACCAATAGATTGTGGTCAGAGTCCACATCTGCCCCTGGAAATGTCTTACAATTTAAAACCTGGTTCTTAAATCTCTGTCTTACCATTATATAATCTATCTGATACCTTTTAGTATCTCCAGGGTTCTTCCATGTATACAACCTTCTATCATGATTCTTAAACCAAGTGTTAGCTATGATTAAGTTATGCTCTGTGCAAAATTCTACCAGACAGCTTCCTCTTTCATTTCTTACCTCCAATACATATTCATCTACTACGTTTCCTTCTCTCCCTTTTCCTACACTCGAATTCCAGTCACCCATGACTATTAAATTGTCGTCTCCCTTCACTATCTGAATACTTTCTTTTATTTCATCATACATTTCTTCAATTTCTTTGTCATCTGCAGAGCTAGTTGGCATATAAACTTGTACTACTGTAGTAGGTGTGGGCTTCGTATCTATCTTGGCCACAATAATGCGTTCACTAAGCTGTTTGTAGTAGCTTACCCGCGTTCCTATTTTCCTATTCATTATTAAACCTACTCCTGCATTACCCCTATTTGACTTTGTGTTTATAACCCTGTAGTCACCTGACCAGAAGTCTTGTTCCTCCTGCCACCGAACTTCACTAATTCCCACTATATCTAACTTTAACCTATCCATTTCCCTTTTCAAATTTTCTAACCCACCTGCCCGATTAAGGGACCTGACATTCCACGCTCCGATCCGTAGAACGCCAGTTTTCTTTCTCCTGATAACGACATTGAGTTGTAATAATTACCCTTTAGGTCCCTCTTGAGTCCACGAAAAAATAAAATTTGCAAAAAATAAAATTCGCGAGTCACAAGTTCACTGTAGTAACAAGGGTATGGAATTGGTTCAAACTTCAGGTTTCACACAGCCTTTTCAGTTGAGGGTGATGCGTGGATGAGCATTGTCATGTTGCAAGATTATTGCTCAATAATGAAGCTGACACATTCCTTAGATATTCCAATATGGTTTGCAATATGCTTTTGAGTGATTCACTGATTATTTTGAATCAAATCATTGATGAGTTGCAATGTTTACTGTCTGTGGTAGTGATCACATGTATACTGCATGTTTCACCAACACTTATAGCTTTTCCAGGCTCACAACCACAAAGTTTATTACTCATCAGTTTAAAGAACACCTATAAACAGCATTGTCACCATAAACAACCTTTAAACAACTTCGAGTCTCACAAATAGTCACATTTTCAGCAGTTAAAATCACGATAACAGCACGCTGTTTAACTGATGCTGACACAGCACTCGAACACATCTCCATACTTCCATGACTCAAAACATACTGGACGAATGCACCCTGGATGAATGCAACACATTCAAACTAAGTGTTCTTAAAGAGGGGCAAGTTACCTTCCAAATGCTACCTGGCATATTTCTCAAAGTCATTTCATTCATGTTCTATAAGCATATATGTATTACTTCTCAGTCTATCTGCATACACTGCATAGCAATGACTTTTAGATACAAACTTCCTGTTCTAGTCCTTCCAAAGCCACAACGTTCAGTTAACAACAATGAAAGTGGCAGTGGTGTGATCCAGTCTGCTGTGAGTGCAACATCAACAAATCGTCTTCACATTTTCGCTGATAGTCATGGTAGAGGCATGGCTGATATAGTGAAAAGCAGTTTTAATGCTGCCGATGTTTGTGGAATTGTGAAGCCAGGTGCTAAATTTCAAGAAGTAGCGGGGTGTGATCCTGAAAAAGTAAAAAACGAGTGTGTGATCTTAATAGGTGGCTCAAACAACGTTGCCTGCAACGAAGGGAATGATGTCATACAGTCGCTCAGGAAGAAAATATCGGCGCTTCGTCAGTCTAAGGTATTTGTTGTGAACATTCCAAAGAGACATGACTTAATCCCGCAGTCCTGTGTAAATGAGGCTATCTCAAAAACGAACTCTAAGTTAGCAAAGTTGTGTAAGCATTTTAACAATACTTGTGTTGTAGATATAAGCAGTTTTGGACGAGAATTATTTACAAGACACGGTATGCACCTGAACAGATCAGGAAAAAAAGCATTAGGTACACTCTTAAAAACAAAAATATTGGAAGAAGTCCACAAATGTACCCCAAAGTTGGAACCAATCGCACTTAAATGGCTCCAGCCATCAAGTCAGACTCGGTTTCAAACTCAAATGTTTCAGGAAATTGTTAGTAATGAACGTACTGTGTCTGTAGCTACAGATAATTTTTTAGGCAAAAGTTTACATCTGTCTCTAATCCCAAAGAAATGACGATTTTTCACCAAAATGTGGGAGGACTTGGTAATAAAGTAAATGACATTACTGTTCTGTTAGAGGAACCACAAGGAATAAAAGATACTGATGTATTATGTTTTAGTGAACATCATGTGAAAGATATTGAAAGGTAACAGCTAAGTGGTTACTGTCAGGCAGTGCATTACTCTAGAACCATCATGGAAAAAGGTGGAGTGGTAATTTATGTAAAAAACAACATATCTTACAATGCATTAGATTTAAAGAGCCATTGTATAGAGCAACAAATTGAAGTATGTGGTGTTGAGATTACTGTAAATGACTTCACGGCTGTAGTGTTAGCACTGTATAGATCTCCCTCAGGGAATTTGAATGTAATTCTTAAGCACTTAGATTCTTTATTATCCATACTGTACTCAAAGTCCAAGAACTTGATAATTACTGGTGACTTTAATGTTGATTTCCTAAATGAGAGCAATAGTAAAGCTGATTTAGTACATTTAATGGAGTCTTATAATCTGATGGCAATAGTAGATTTCCCAACTAGGGTTACTGTTAACAGTAAAAGTCTGATAGATAATATATTTATAGATAAGTCTAAATGCAATGAGATCACTGTACATCCAATCCTTGGCCTTTCTGATCATGGTGGTCAATTGCTTAGGCTCAATTACATCAGTGTGTGCAACAGTTCCGAGCATTCTTGGTAATCTTTTAGGATAATAAATGAACAGGGCCT
The DNA here is from genome assembly GCF_023898315.1 of Schistocerca nitens. Lineage (NCBI taxonomy): Eukaryota > Metazoa > Arthropoda > Insecta > Orthoptera > Acrididae > Schistocerca > Schistocerca nitens. The sequence goes on from NC_064614.1 coordinate 618,297,081, forward strand.
TAAAAAATTCAATGACGGCCTATAAGAGATAGATTGGAGCCCAGTTTATAGGGAAACAGATGTAAACAAAAACTACAATTCATTTTTAAATGAATTCATGTCTGTATTTGAGTCCATCTTTCCCAAAAAAGTAGTTAGAAATAGCCATATAGGCAATGCCAAGAAGTCTTGGATCACTACAGGGATAATAACATCTTGTAGAACAATGAGGATGTTATACAGTTCTCTCAGGACTTGTAATGATCCAAAGAAACGACAACACTACAAACATTACTGTAGCATTCTCAAGAAGGTTATAAATAAATCTAAAAGTATGTGCATAAAATCGGAAATTGAAAGCTCAGAAAATAAAATTAAAACTATGTGGAATGTAATAAAGAGGGAAACTGGCAGGACAACAGGGAACATGTCTCAGGTAGAGATTAAAACAGGGGACAGTATCATAAAGAAACCTGAGTTGGTTGCAGAAATATTTAATAACCACTTTTTGAGAGCAGCAGAGAAGACAGGCTGTAATGGTTTTACGGAAGAATCATTGTCCCTCCTACAGAAAGCTATTGGCAACAGAATCCCACAGTTATCCTTACCTCCAGTTACTGTAAGCGAAGTCATAAGAGTAATTAGATCATTAAAAAATAAAAATTCTGCTGGTGTGGACAATATTTCAAGTAAAATACTGAAACATTGTTATAAATTTGTTAGTCCCGTCTTATGCAACATATACAATGCATCCCTACAAGATGGGATTGTCCCTGGCAGACTAAAGTTGGCTGTAGTGATTCCTCTCTTTAAAAAGGGTGATAAAAGCATTGTTACAAACTATCGCCCAATATCCCTATTAACTACTTTCTCGGAAATTCTAGAAAAACTCATGCACAGGAGGATTGTAGACCATCTCAACTTCCACAGTATCTTAAGCAAAAATCAGTTTGGTTTTCATGCCGGTCTTTGTACTGAACAGGCAATATTCTCTTTCAGCAACCAAGTTTTGGAAGCCATTAACAAAAAAATGTCTCCAGTGGGTATTTTTTGTGATCTTACAAAAGCCTTTGACTGTGTAAACCACCAAATTCTTTTGAAAAAGGCAGAATACTATGGTTTAGGTGGTACTGTTGGCTTGTGGCTACAATCATGTCTACAGGATCGGAAGCAGACTGTAATGCTAAATGGCTCTTCTGGAGAACCTGTCTCGTCTGAATAGGGCACGATAACGTGTGGTGTGCCTCAAGGCTCCGTTTTGGGCCCACTGCTTTTCCTCATCTTTATTAATGATCTTCCTCTTTGTTCTGAGACAAACAGCAAATTTACCCTGTTTGCCGATGATACCACAATTCTAATTGACGATTTGATTTATCATGATCTTGAACAAATTACAAATACTGTTTTTAATGACATCTTCAGTTGGTTCTCCTCAAATGGTCTCTCACTCAGTGCAGATAAAACTCATTATATGAGGTTCCATACATCTCAAAGTAACCCCGATGAAATTAACGTAAAATGTAGAGATCAACCAATACAGAAAGTTGAAGATACAAAATTCCTGGGTGCTTACATAGACAGTAAATGTAATTGGTCAGTTCACATTCTTCATCTATGTAAAAAACTTAGATCGGCAACATTTGCGTTATGGGTAATTTCTTCAGTGGCTGAAGTTGACACTATTAAGGTTGCCTACTTTGGCTACTTCCACTCATTGATGCCATATGCTATCATATTCTGGGGGAACCAACCACTCGCAAAAAAAGTTTTCACCATCCAAAAAAAAAAAAAAATCAGAATAATGTGTGGGGTCCATCAAAGACACACTTGCAGGCACTTGTTTCGGAAGATAGGTATCCTAACAACTGCCTCACAGTATATTTTTTCCTTGCTGACCTTTGTGTGCAAAAATTATTCTATCTACCAAGACAACAGCAAATTCCATGGTTATAACACCAGAAACAAAAACAATCTACAATTCGAAATGAAACGTCTCACTCTGGTACAAAAAGGAGTTTACTTCTCCAGCATTAAGCTGTTCAATGCTCTACCACTACATATCAAATGTGTTCACACAGAACTGCCAAAATTTAAACAAGTTCTCAAAGATTACCTGACAGAGAAATCTTATTATACTGTGGATGAATATCTGAAAGAAAATGTATACCATCACTAAACTTATTGTGTCTAGAAGTAGTTCAATTGATTTTATTGTGCATTTGGGCATTGTAACAACAAATTGGCTGTACCTGTATTTACTCTTGTAGGCCTAATATCTGATTTAACTTTGTGTTCTTATCTTTAAACTTTATTTGAAACTCCTTTTTCTGTTAAATGGTTGTTATGTTATCTAGCTGACATTGTATCTGTTACTGTATTTATAGTATGTCTTACTTAAACTATGTACAATTTGGCATTGAATTGCCCTTGTATTTATTGCAAGTTTAAATTGAAACCTGTACAATTTGACACGTTCCATATCCTTGTGATTGACTCACTAACTGGATCTATGGAACAAGAAATAAATAAATCAATAAATCCAACACGGTTGCTTCCTGGAGCAGAGCAGTAACTCAACTGCATTTATTTTACAGAAACATCTACACGCTAGAGACATTTTCAAGAACCTATATCTAGTTATTGACTAAAGGGTCAACAAAAGTATGTGACTGTAAATAGAGTAATAGGTCTCTTTCAGGTCTTTTATATAATACACATTTTAGCGTAGTACTTCCAAGAGCAAATATCACATGAATTACAAAAACTGTACAAGTACTACCCCAGGTATGGCACTCGATGTATATGTTATGATTGAACTGCACTTTTTGCCAACAAATTTCAACTGATGGTGCTGTTATGAAGAACTTATACAAAAAAGTAAGATCTTTCTAACACTACCAGCAACTAAGAAGTGTTCACATAAACTGATGTTCAGATGTAGCCTGTACGTCAAATGTGATTATGTTATTTACTAATGAATATGATTTTAACTTTGTGGCAGGGTAGCCCTACCAAAGGAGACCCTGGTACAATTTTTTAATTATACATATGAGTTTAGCTCTGGGAAGGGCGGGGCTAAAGACATGAATCGTACATAAAGATTAAAAGTTACCGATACAGCAATACTTGTAATCTCATATTTTTGATGACCCTGTAGTCAATAATTGTACCTAGGTACTTGAATATGGCATAAGGTTGAATTCTTATGGTAGTATGAAAAACAAATGGAAAATTGATAACAGCAGGCGTTATGGTGTCCATTAATAAAGTTCATTTCCTCTTATAACAGCATGCCCATTTCACGGTATTCCTTACTTTCCCTTCTACTTCTTTGTTTCTTTCACCTTGTTTTTTCTTTTGGCTTTGCCTCTAGTACAATGAATTTCACTTTTATTGCACATACAAATCTTTTATTGCTGTTGTTACTTTTATACATCAAATTTTGACTTATCCTCTTTTCTTGAATTTCACCACAATCAAATGTGTACATGCTGCTACTATTAATGAAGTTACTCCTTTAAGTTCTTTTGTTCAAGTTTCAAATATAAACCAATAAATGAAAAACATGTTGATGATTAACTCACCAATGTCAGCTTTCTTGAGTGCAGGGGAGTCATTTACACCATCACCAGTCACAGCTACAATAGCTCCCATTCGTTGACAGCCTTCTACAATGATCAACTTTTGTTGAGGTGATGTGCGCGCAAACACAATTTCAGTGTGATACCTGAAATCATTAAAAAAAAAATGTAAAATAAGTAACCTACACTGCGATCTACTGCAATTCTCTTTTCACCTTCACAGATTATATGCAGATTCAAGTTCATGCTACCATGTTACACAAGGCCTACATACCACTAGTAAAAAACAGAAAATAATTTTAAATTATTATTCCACCTCTTCCCTTGACGAAACATCATCGATATGGGCTTTCGGAGCTGAAGGCCCACTCGTGTAACCTTGATGACTGCACAACACAAAGCTTTACGCCTTTCTTGGGCCAGTCAATGCAGACACTGGACTGTCCATGACTGGAAACATGTTGCCTGGTTGGGTGAGTCTCATTTTAGATTGTATCGACAGGATGGACGTGTTCGGGTATGGAGACAACCTCATGAATCAATGGATCCTGCAGGTCAACAGGGTACTGTTCAAGCTGGTTGGACCTCTGTAAAAGTGTGGGCATGAGCAGTTGGAATGATATGGGATCCCTGATACGTCTAGATATGACTCTGACAGATGACTCATATGTAAGCATCCTGTCTTATCACCTGCATCCATTCATGTCCATTGTGCATTCCAAATGGACTTTGGCAATTCCAGCAGGACATTGAGACACCCCACACATCCAGAATTGCTACAGAGCGGCTCCAGGGGCACTCTTCTGAGTTTAAACACTTCCACTGGCCACCAAACTAACTGGCATGCCTTGCAACATGCTGTTCAGAAGAGATCTCCCATCCTCATACTCTTTATGATTTTATGAGCAGCCCTGCAGGATTCATAGTATCAATTCCCTCCAGCACTACTTCAGACATTAATTGAGTCCATGCCACATCGTGATGCTACACATCTGCTTGCTCGTGGGGGCCCTACGCTATATTAGGTAGGTATACCAGTTTCTTGGGCTCTTCAGTGTATGTCAAACTTACTGATTTGTCTCTTTTCAATGATTCTAATTGCAAATGTGGCTGAACTAAGTTATTTTAGGAGATCCAAATGTGCATTTTCCAATTTCAATTCTCATCAATATGGACATTTAAGAATTTTTAAGTTTTCACCCTATTTATTATTTCCTACTGTATGTTACACTTACCACTGGTATAGGACCATTAGATGTGCAGAACTGAATATTTGATGTCTTTTCAAAGCTGAGGGTGAGACCATTTGAAGAAAACCAGTGATACATAAGAACTTTGTTTACCATTTCTTCTGTTTCTGTGTGTATGTTTCGGTTGATTAGAATACTATTGTCATCTTCAAAAAGAACTAATTCTGCTCGAAGTATATTAGATGGTAGATCGTTTACATATATGAGGTAGTGGGCCTAAGATTGAGCCCTGTATGTGATTTATCCCCAGTCAGATTTATGTCCCTGGATTATATACTCTAAAGATGACTGGACGGTATACGGCCAAAACATCAGAAGATGAAGTGAAATTTATGCAGCTGTACACCAGAAACAACCCTTCTGAAACCGAACTATGATTTGTGGATGATACTACTGTTTTTAAAGTAAGGTACTATTGTAGAATACATCATCTCAAAAATTTTGGAAAATGACATCAGCAGCAAAACAGATCAATAGTTATTGACATGGCTTCAGTGATAGTATTTCATATAGTTTTAATCTGTGAATACGTATGATCACAAAGCTTTGGACAATTTAGTATTATCATAAGCTGATAAGCCATAAATATAACTTTCCTGTTTTCTGTTAAAAGAAACTGCAAGAAGCAAAATGATGTGCTATACTGTGCTATGCTATGAAAGTGTGCAGTTTCAATGTCTTTCTTACAGTCAGTTTCAACTATCATAGGAGGGCATATGATCTATTAGATAAATTGTTTATCTCATATTTATACACTTCTCCTTTACATACAGGGTGAATCAAAATGAATGGTACAAAAAGAAAGTATTCATGTGACTACAGTAATGACTTTATTTCAGAAATACACATATAGACTAAAAGGTTGACTATCACAGTTTAAGCTGGCAACAATGAAACAATGCAAAGTTGCCCTTACTGTTCATCACTGACTTTCATATTCAAAACGTTGGCATGGACAATAAAAAAAGGTGTACCACGTCTTAAAATACTCAAATACATCATTAACAATTGTCGTTGAAAGACATTTTCAAACCAAATTTGGTAAAGTAGCTACTGTACTGTCACAACAATGCTAGATGGGCAAACCAACTCGAGGTGACAGGGTCCACAAGCAAGAAAAAAACCACAGGACAGCCATCCATCGAGAACAAAGTGGTGGAAAACATTCGTATGATCTAAGAAAAAAGCCATAGAAAATGCACATGTCCTGCTGCCAGCAGAGAAGTGAACGTGTCACATTCAAAAGTGTTGTGTGTGTGTGTGTGTGTGTGTGTGGGCGCGCGTGTGCATGTGCATGTGCGTGCGCGTGTGTATGCGTGTGCATGTGCATGTGCGTGTGCGTGTGTGCATGCGTGTGCGTGTGCACGCGCGCTCTCTCTGCACAATCATCTGCTGTTCAAGGCTATAAAACCAGCTTATAAACCAAAACAGAGACAATTATGCATTGATTTGCACACACGAATGGAGGTAAATGGTTTTGCAGACAGACTTGTGTTATCTGATGTAGCCACATTCACTTAAGTTGCAAAGTGAACAAGCATTATATGAGGTACATGAAACCCACCTGCCTCTCTGGAACATAAACATTATTCTCCGAAACTTAATGTTTTCTATGCCATAACAAACAGCAGAGTCTATGGTCCCTTCCTCTTCACAGGATCTACCATTACAGGCACAACCTATCTCTCTGGCTGTTGCCTCAGTTGACAGAAGAATTATCCAACTTCATTTTACAGCAGGACAGGGGCCCACCACATTGCCATGACATCATAAGAAATCTCCTCAAAGAACATCTTCCACAGTGCCAGACTGGTCACGCCCAGTCAAATAACGTGCTGTTAATATTGTGGCCCCCACACGTTGCCTGACATTACACCAATAGTTTTTTTGTTGTTTTTCCGGAATGTGTAAAGCACATAGTTTACCTTCCACCACTTCCACAGGACTTACAGCAGTTAAAGCTCCAGATGCTAGGCACAATTAACTCCACTGGTATGACTACATTGGAACAGGTCCCAAAAATGCAACACCAGATAGGCATCTGCCACTTTATACTTCTGCGAATGTCCATGGGAACAGTGGGAGTTAACCTTTCGCTCTATATGTGTATTTCTGAAATAAAGTCATTACTGTAGTCATAGGAACATTTTCTTTTTGTCCCATTCATTTTGAAACAACCTGTATTTTCAGGCAAAATTTGAATAATCAAACATGTCCTGTTCTGTTTTCTTACACACTGTTGGTTATACAGGAAGCTATATTTCTGGCTTATTGGTTTATGATGAGAATACTACTACGGAACCTGAATCATCCAAAACTTTGTAGTCCTATACATTCATAGATTAAAGCAACATGAAATACTGACACTGAAGCCATTACAGTTGCAGATCCAGCAGCTGGAGAGATGTCTCTAATTCTCCATGTACCAAATATCCTGACCAATTTACCCATTCATCTTATGTAACTTCAGTTTCCAATCATGGTTTCATTTGCAATAACAACAAACAAGGCTCAAGGTCAGAGAGAAGGGTAAGAGAACAGAACCATGAGGGGGCACAGGAGGGGGAGCCAATAGACATAGTGAGGGGGAAGGAGGAGGAGACTGGCAGAGGGAATGGGGGTTGGGGGAGGAAGATGGAAGGAGTTTTAGATGTGTATCAAAATCCCACATATCTGGTAACTGTAAAGCCTTGCCATGTTTGCTGTATATTAAAAATATATAGCCTATATCTTTCGAAATCATCTTTAGAACATTGTGTAAAAATCTTAAGTAAATCGGTCAAGAACTTTTTGTTGTTTCCTCTTTATCTATTACATCTACGGTTACATACAATATTAAAAAATATATCCAGCCTATGTCCGTCTGAATTATACTTAGTGCGTCGTGCAAAAATCGTAAGTGAATTGCTGAAGTACTTTTGAAAAATTGTAACAACGTTAACCAACAACTTGCCTTTAGATAGTAGTATAGGTATAGCATAAAACTAGTCCACAGTTCTGGCAGTCATACTGTTAACAATGTTACTGTTCATAACAGTACTAAAAGTTTCTTATGAACAGTAGTGTTGTTAGGAGGATGACACTGCAGGCCCTGTTGCCTAATTTACAAGGGATTTCAAAAATGTGTGACACTGCTAAGCTAGTTTTGTGTGTATTTTTTTACAATGCCACTGTGGCTTCATTACATTAGGACATGTTTTAAAACAGCTCTGATGATGGTCATGTTGGCCAAAGCCTAAGGAATGAAAAAATTTTTTTGGTCTCACAGACAGAAGTAAAAGAACACTCTGTAATGCAATTTCAGCACCTGAAACTAAAATCAGATAATCATCTAGTAGGGGCACATACTGAACAGGTTGTAGCTATTCACACTTTGATGGTAACTATGGTGAGGAAAAATAGGTCCTTGCAAGAAAGGAATTGTGTTTTCTTCAACCGATAATTGGTGTAATGGGGACAAAAAAGTGACCTAAGGAGGATACAAGACTACTTCACGCCATTTAAATGACATCATCATGAGGAATTGCTATAAGTGGACTTCTCGTGTAGAACAAATGAGTGCTGCAGTCAGTCACATATCATATTATGGGCTTTATCAGAGAGAGCAGGCTGAAGATAAGACGGAAAGACTAACAATGTGTAGTATCTGAAGTTGGCAATAGGACAAAAAGCTTACTGCTTTAAGTATATGAAGATGGTTTCTGTCATCTGACAATAATACGCAAAGGATGGATGGCTACTCCCCACACAGAGGCAGCGCTGACTCACAGACAAACACAATGAAAAAGAGTTCTAAATATATTCAGCTAGCTGGCTGAGTCCATCATGAGACATAGATTTAAAGAAAAATTTACATGTGTGTATACGTACGCACACACGCAAGCGCACACACGTGGCTACTTTTGTCTTCAGGTGCTAAGGTGGGAGCCTCAACACCTGGAGAATGACCATTTGTGTGTGAGTTGTGTTTGTGTGAATGTATGTGATTTTCCTATATTTGGTGGATGTCTCTCTTCAAGTCAACACCAACTCTATGTTGTGGGGTAGTCATCTTTTCATATTGTTGTTACTACATCCTTGATTTTATATTATTTTATTTCTGTCTTTTTAATGACCCTCTTCTACCACGCACGCAAACACTGCTCAATGCATACAATAATGTGGAACTTGAATAAAAGTTTCTGACAAATCCTCTGAAATTTGTGCTTCTCTTACACCTAATGCTCTTTTTGCTCTTACCATCTCCAAAACATCGTATTTTATGTGGAACAGGAATTATGGAGCCATAGACAACTATGTGGAAGAACCGATGAGTACTAAGTTTCCTTACACGTATCACTTGGTTTCTAGGACATACTTCCATCGGTCAAGTGGATCGAATTTTTTTTTTTTTTCCCTCAAAACACGCACACCTGCACCCCCAAGCACACACACACACACACACACACACACACACACACACAAACAGCAATAAAATGTTCAGTTAAACTTGACAGATTAGTCATAGACTTAGCACTACTTAGTCTTTTTCTCAGTAAATACTTCCCTGATTATTACTGAAAGAAACAACTCTCCTTGGATAACTGTTTCCTCATAATCAGTAAACAACAACTGAGGCAGAAATCTTTTTTTCATTTCATAAATTTCTCAACCTTCAAAGACTTTCAAATGAATTTTTCTTTGAAAAGTAAAAAGCAATGCGAAAAATTAGTAGGCTCCTGTTCATCATGGAACTGTAACACTATTAAGCATACTTCACAAGAATGTTATTCCTTGATGATGAACTAGTGATACGTACCTGAGGATCTCATCTAGCTGATCAGAATTAAGGTCACGTAGTTCTGTACCATGAACCACAGCTGCTTTTGCTTCACGAGGATTAACTTCTGACACTGGAATGTTTAATCGTTGTGCAATATCTTCCACAGTTTCATTGCCTGGAAATGGAGGTGTGATTAAGATTAAAGTTCACAAAATTAGCTTTATTTTATTAAATCTTACTCTGGCACAATTTAAAAAAATAATGAATCAGTTATCAATAAATTAAGCATCATATATGCACAGAGGAAACTGTCCTGTCATATCTCTCTCACATGCCTCTGCAGACTGTACATTTGGTACTTTCACAACTGAGAACTGTGTTTTCAACAGTTTGACTACAGGTACGTTGTCCCATTCCAGACTGGTAGAAGGCCCAGGTTAGTGTCTCCCTTGATGACACATCTCGGTGATATTTCTTTATATTTGAGAGTATGGGATGAATCAAAAAGCTTAGAACCCCTAACTTTAATGGTTACTTTCCTAAGCTTATGCACACAGTTTGCAGGTGGAAGAGGATTACCTTGATGTCGGAGAGACAAAAATACGTCTAGGAGAGTAGTTACCCTAAGGAAAATCATGAAGTTCAGAATTAACACATCAAGGTAGCACTTCCATAACTGAGCTATTTTTGTGCAAATATTTTCTACAGCGATCTCATTCATTACGAATCAGTCGCTGCAACATTAAAGCTGTTTCACAATTTTGGAATTGTGTAATATTAACAACCACAATTCAAATTGATGTGATGTATGTGCAGTTACTTTTCCATATGAATGGACAGTTTGAAATTAACTTAAAACTACGTTTTTATTACTAAAAGAAATGATGGTGATCAGCCTGGTGCAAGCCTTTCAGTTTCACTCCAATTCAGATTTTGACAGACAGTTTCACTATTTATTTACATTGGAAGATTCTCATTTGATTTTCCAAGGCTGAGTGGATCTCATCCCTGACCTTTCCATCACTTACAAATTGGAAGCGATCAACTGTGCATTAAACTAATGACCTTCATATCATTATCCATCAATGGTGAAGACTAAACTACAAAAGGAGCATATCAACGCAGTTATTTATTTAAAGCATGGCCATGATAAGTTGACCCTTTTTACTGTGCTGTCAGTAGCAGAGAAAATCGGCACTACCTGGAAGACACTCATTTGTTTCCAACCACTGCCAATATTTTTGTGTCACCTCTGCTTTAATACGAGTACAAAATATTAATAATGGTTCCAGCACTGCTGGCAGGGGAAGGTACTGCCTTCCCTTCACTGCTCCTCTCCTCAATGCTGTCTTAATGCATGCTGGGGCAAGGCATGACCTCCTGCAATTTCCGCGAGCCATCAAATGAAGGGTCAATTTATAGTGGTGAAACAATATTTGAGTGTTTATTTCAGCTGGCAAGATTAAGGTCTTTTGAGGGAGCAGCATGGATAGCTCACATTTATTTTAACTATTTAATTTTTTCTTTACATTTATCCGTGTCAACAGGCTATAGTTTCCCACACAAAATGTTTAAAATAATCTGATTTAAGTTTATGAATCATTTACTTTTTTCATGTATGAGAACTCCAATGAGACTAGTTTCTGGTATCTGAATACATAACTGCTTTTCTTTAAAGCAACACGATTCACACCAGACAAGCAATACAGAAAAGGGCACACTTGTGGCACCTTGTGTTGGCAAAAATGGGAACCTCTAATGGAAGCGGAGAGAACATTGTGTTATTAGGGATTGGCAGATGGCAATGTGTTATCTCAACATAAATCAGAGAAACAAGTATTACAACTAAAAAGAATACAATGAGATGCAAAGAATAATGTCCTTAGTTGACACTGTTGTGTTAAGTTAAAGAAAGTGAACAATTACAAAAAATATATAAACCGCTTTGTTGGTTATTAACAAACATTGTACTTTCCCTCCCCCCCCCCCTTCTCTCTCTCTCTCTCTCTCTGGTGTAATACTACAAAGAAGTTATGTAATTATCCATAGTAACTGTGATTTTAAAAAATATATAAAATAAAGAAGTGAATTATCCTTCCTTATCACGTTTGTTATACTGCTGCAGCGTACGGTGTAGGAAGTTGCGTACCAATACAAGTAGATGTAGAACTGAATTTTTCTCCAACTCCAGGCAGAACGCATTTCTGGGATTATTTTCTGACATTATCTTGATCACATTATTTCAAAAATGAATAATAATATACATTACGTACCAGTCAGAAATATAAAATTAATCAGAGAAAGGTTGCATAAAATCGCAACAGTGCACAGTTTTCTTCCTTTGTGGAGGATATGTCTTTAAAATTTATTAGCAAACAAATAAATTAGCTTTCCCCATGGCAAATTAGCAGTAAAGGATTGATTTAAGGGCAGTGAATAATTTCACTAGCAAAGAAGGAAGATATAATTTTTTCGTGTTGTTGGCTAACGTCAAATACGAAAGTTCGACTATGACTTACAGGAGACACTAGCTTGGGGCTGAGTGAATGCCGTGAAACAGCACACTCTTATCTCACAATATTATTAAATGTATGTAGACATATGAATCTGGTTGCTACAGTAAAATAATTACATAGTTTCATCAAAATCAACAACAAGGTAAAAGTATTAGTGCCATGATTATTATTTTGTTGTTCTCTTTTGTTTTCGACTGTCACTGAGCACAATGTATGGTGGTCAATTTTAGTTTCAATGCCACTCTTCAGATGGTCGTTCTGATGACAGGCAATAGAATATTAACTTTTATGCAGTAGTGAGTTGCTTTACACTGAGAAAAAAGGAGCTCGCAGCCTTCAGGTCCTTTCTCACCAGACTTCCACGGTGAATAAATATTACAATTTGTAAAGTACACTATCAGTATATAACAATAATAATAATAGTAATAATAATAACAACAATTATAATATCCATAGCAATAAGTAAGTGGGGAATTTAACATCAAGGAATTTTCTCATTTCATTCTTATCGAATGTGAGTAACCACATCTACAAGAAACATACGACAACAGTAGAAAAGAAAGTTGACAGACAGAGAAGTAGTTTACTGGTCAGAGGAAGAGTGATAAATAACAGGGAAGGATTAGCAGATGAGAAGGAAAGTAGAAAACAAAAATAGAAGCGGATGAGTAACGCAAAGAGAGAGAAAATACACCAATGATAGAAGAGAAAGCTTTAATCTCAATGCAGGATGGATTTGGGATAAGACGCATAATCGTAGAAATAAGTCATCTACATTAATATTGCAAATCAGTTACTTTTACATTCTTTTTCCAATTCGCCAGAAAATATAAATACTGTACAGACCTTCAGAGATGATTCCAACAGATTTAGCAATAGCCTTGGCAGTGATGGGATGATCACCAGTCACCATGATAACTTTTATACCAGCAGAACGACACTTTGCAACAGCATCAGGTACAGCTGCACGAGGTGGATCAATCATTGACATAAGCCCAACAAAACGAAGTCCATTTAGGGGAAAATTAGGATCATCAGCATCAAACTTGAATCCAGGAGGAAACTTGTCTGTTGGCAGCATAAAGTCACAGAAACCTGAAAAAATTATGAAATAATGTCAAAATTAGACAAACTGTGGAAAAAAGTAGGGAAAAATTAATATTGCACATTATCAAAAATCTCTGAAAACTGAACATTGTAAAATGATTATAAGTTTGTTTCTCTGTACATAATCATACCTTGTTTTTATTTGTAATGAGGATTTAACATACTCCCATTTAGGCTCATTAGCAACAAAGCACTACTTCAGATCAACAACAATAAGGAGTGAATCTAGGCCTTGATAAAGGAACCAGTTAAAGAATCAAAGTTATTTACAGCTTGTTGTTGTTATCTTCACTTCAAAGACTGATTTGATGCAAGTCTCTACACTACTCTATCCTGTGCAAGTCTCTTCATCTCTGCGTAACTACTGTAACTTATAACCACTTGAACTCCACTATTGTGTCCATCACTCGACCTCAGGCTACAATTTTTACCCGTCATACTTCCCTACTTGCCAAACTGATGTTTCCTTGATGCCTCACTGTGTGTCCTGTGAACTGAAGTCATTTTTTAATCAAGTTGAGTCACAAATTCTTTTTCTCCCCAATTCGATTTAATACCTCTACAGTAATTACCTGGGCTACCCACCTAGTTTTCAGAATTCTTCTGTAGCACATTCCAAAAGTGTCTCTATTCTGTTTCATTCATGTTTCACTTCCATACATGGTTAGACAAAAATCCTGAAAAAAAGACTTTGTAACACCTAAATTTATATTCGGTGCTAACAAATTTTTCTTTTTCAGAAATGCTTTTCTTGGTGCTGCCAGTCCTCATAGCTCATCCCCTACTTCCACAGCTACATTTATACTCTGCAAACCACTGCAGTTATGGCACAGGGTATATCCCAATGGACCAGTTGTTGGGGCTTCTCCCATTCTATTCAGCATGAGAAAAATGAGTGTTTAAATGCCTCTGTCTGTGCTGTATAATTGGTCTAATCTCGTCTTTGCAATCCCTATGGGAGCAATCTTCCCCCCAAGAACCATGGACCTTGCCTTTGGTGGGGAGGCTTGCGTGCCTCAGCCATACAGATAGCCGTACCGTAGGTGCAACCATAACGGAGGGATATCTGTTGAGAGGCCAGACAAACGTGTAGTTCCTGAAGAGGGGCAGCAGCCTTTTCAGTACTCACAGGGGCAACAGTCTGGATGATTGACTGATCTGGCCTTGTAACACTAACCAAAATGGCCTTGCTGTGCTGGTACTGCAAACGGCTGAAAGCAAGGGGAAACTACAGCCGTAATTTTTCCCGAGGGCATGCAGCTTTACTGTATGGTTAAATGATGATGGCGTCCTCTTGGGTAAAATATCCCAGAGGTAAAATAGTCCCCCATTCAGATCTCCGGGCGGGGACTACTCAAAAGGACGTCGTTATCAGGAGAAAGAAAACTGGCATTCTACGGATCGGAGCACGGAATGTCAGATCCCTTAATCGAGCAGGTAGGTTAGAAAATTTAAAAATGGAAATGGATAGGTTAAAGTTATATATAGTAGGAATTAGTGAAGTTCGGTGGCAGGAGGAACAAGACTTTTGGTCAGGCGAATACAGGGTTATAAACACAAAGTCAAATAGGGGTAATGCAGGAGTCAGTTTAATAATGGATAAAAACATAGGAGTGCAGATAAGCTACTACAAACAGCATAGTGAACGCCTTATTGTGGCCAAGACAGACACGAAGCCCACGCCTACTACAATAGTACGAGTTTATATGCCAACTAGCTCTGCAGATGATGAGGAAATGTATGATGAAATGAAAGAAATTATTCAGATAGTGAAGGGAGACGAAAATTTAATAGTCATGGGGGACTGGAATTTGATAGTAGGAAGAGGGAGAGAAGGAAACGTAGTAGGTGAATATGGATTGGGGCTAAGAAATGAAAGAGGAAGCCGTCTGGTAGAATTTTGCACAGAGCATAACTTAATCATAGCTAACACTTGGTTCAAGAATCATAAAAGAAGGTTGTATACATGGAAGAATCCTGGAGATACTGACAGGTTTCAGATAGATTATATAATGGTAAGACAGAGATTTAGGATCCAGGTTTTAAATTGTAAGACATTTCCAGGGGCAGATGTGGACTCTGACCACAATCTGTTGGTTATGAACTGTAGATTAAAACTGAAGAAACTGCAAAAAGGTGGGAATTTAAGGAGATGGGACCTGGATAAACTGAAAGAACCAGAGGTTGTACAGAGTTTCAGGGAGAGCATAAGGGAACAATTGACAGGAATGGGGGAAAGAAATACAGTAGAAGAAGAATGGGTAGCTTTGAGAGATGAAGTAGTGAAGGCAGCAGAGGATCAAGTAGGTAAAAAGACGAGGGCTAGTAGAAATCCTTGGGTAACAGAAGAAATATTGAACTCAATTGATGAAAGGAGAAAATATAAAAATGCAATAAATGAAGCAGACAAAAAGGAATACAAACGTCTCAAAAATGAGATCGACAGGAAGTGCAAAATGGCTAAGCAGGGATGGACAGAGGACAAATGTAAGGATGTAGAGGCTTATCTCACTATGGGTAAGATAGATACTGCCTACAGGAAAATTAAAGAGACCTTTGGAGATAAGAGAATCACTTGTATGAATATCAAGAGCTCAGATGGAAACCCAGTACTAAGCAAAGAAGGGAAAGCAGAAAGGTGGAAGGAGTATATAGAGGGTCTATAGAAGGGTGATGTACTTGAGGACAATATTAGGGAAATGGAAGAGGATGTAGATGAAGATGAAATGGGAGATATGATACTGTGTGAAGTGTTTGACAGAGCACAGAAAGACCTGAGTCGAAACAAGGCCCCGGGAGTAGACAACATTCCATTAGAACTACTGACGGCCTTGGGAGAGCCAGTCATGACAAAACTCTACCATCTGGTGAGCAAGATGTATGAGACAGGCGAAATACCCTCAGACTTCAAGAAGAATATAATAATTCCAATCCCAAAGAAAGCAGGTGTTGACAGATGTGAAAATTACCGAACTATCAGTTTAATATGTCACCTTGGGGATTTTGTGTTCTTTTAAATTTGGCATGCTTTTTTCATTGCTTCTGCAAAAACGATGTGCTCCATTTTGTGTACCATGGGGGATCAGTACCATCACTTATTAATTTATGTGGTATATATCTCTCAATTTCTGTCGATACTATCTCTTTGAAAACATTCCACAACTTTTCTACACTTACATGATCAGATCGTAAGGAGTGAAGAATGTCTCTTAAAAAGGTGTTAAGAGCATTTTTATCAGCTTTTTTTAAATAGATATACTTTGCGGTTCTTTTTGATGGTTGTAGGTGTTACAGTATTCAGCCTAGCAGCAACTGCCTTGTGGTCGCTAATCCCTGTATTCGTCACAACTCACTATTTGTCCAGGATTATTTGTTGCTAAAAGGTCAAGTATGCTTTCGCAACCATTTATGCTTCGAGTGGGCTCATGAACTAATTGTTCAAAATAATTTTCTGAGAAAGCATTCAGTACAATTTCGGATGACATTTTATGCCTGCCACCGGCTTTAAACGTGTAATTTTTCCAGCATGCGGAGGGTAGATTAAAGTCACCACCGACTGTAATTGTATGAGTGGGGTACTTACTTGAAATGAGACTCAAGTTTTCTTTGAACTGTTCAGCAACTATATCTTCTGAGTCGGGGGGTGGGGGGGGGGTGGGGGTGGGGGGGGGGCTTGTCGGTAAAACTATCCAATTGATAGTTTAGTCCAATTGTCAGGTATAACCTCTACCCATACTATTTCACACGAACTATCTACTTCAATTTCGCTACAAGGCAAACTACACTGACAGCAATAAATACTAAATACTCCACCACCGACTGTATTTAATCTATCCTTTCTGAACACTGTTAGATTGTTTGAAAAAAATTCAGCTGAACTTATTTCCGGCTTTAGCAGCTCTCTGTACCTACAACTATTTGAGCTTCAGTGCTTTCTATCAGGGCTTGGAGCTCGGGTTCTTTCCCAACATAGCTACGCCAATTTAAAACTGCAATGCCAATCGTTTCTACAACTACCTTACTGTGTTTTACCTGCCCGCTTTTAGACGGACGTCCCTTCTGTGGTTCCCCGAGGCCCTCTAATCTAAAAAACAACCCAGCCCCTTCCACACAGCCCATGCTACCCGTGTAGCTGCCTCCTGTATGTAGTATAATAGGAAGTACCCCAGAGTGGGGCTGCATGTATCCTAAACTTCAATGACATGTGTGAGATTATGTCAATATGTTTTGTATTAAATATATCTAAAAACAAAGATGATGTGACTTACCAAACGAAAGCGCTGGCAGGTCGATAGACACACAAACAAACACAAACATACACACAAAATTCAAGCTTTCGCAACAAACTGTTGCCTCATCAGGAAAGAGGGAAAGACGAAAGGATGTGGGATTTAAGGGAGAGGGTAAGGAGTCATTCCAATCCTGGGAGCGGAAAGACTTACCTTAGGGGGAAAAAAGGACGGGTATACACTCGCACACACACACATATCCATCCACACATATACAGACACAAGCAGACACATTTAAATATGTCTGCTTGTGTCTGTATACGTGTGGATGGATATGTGTGTGTGTGCGAGTGTATACCCGTCCTTTTTTCCACCTAAGGTAAGTCTTTCCGCTCCCCGTATTGGAATGACTCCTTACCCTCTCCCTTAAAACCCACATCCTTTTGTCTTTCCCTCTCCTTCCCTCTTTCCTGATGAGGCAACAGTTTGTTGTGAAAGCTTGAATTTTGTGTGTATGTTTGTGTGTCTATCGACCTGCCAGCGCTTTCGTTTGGTAAGTTACATCATCCTTGTTTTTAGATATATTTTTCCCACGTGGAATGTTTCCATCTATTATATTAATATCATTGTTTTGTATTAAACATCTTTATAACTGCCAGGTAAGTTGAAAAGCTAGTTCCCTTCCTTTACATCTGTAACTCTGCCCAGGACATATTTTCCTTTTTGTGTGCTTTGGTGGGAGCATTTTTTTTTTCTGGTACCACTGTAACAAACAATGTTTTTCATAGTTCTGTATCATTAAAAAGCACTATGTGGCAAATGAAAAACTTTAGGGATTAACTACTGGTCATAAAGAGCACAATTTGCATGTTCATTTGTTTTCACAGTGTAATGACTGCTCCATTAAATTTCAGGTGTGTGTCTACATAAATTCCACTTCTCCTAATATTTCAGCCATATATCGTTCAGTCATCTTCAAAGTGAGCCAAAAGATTGACGCTAAAGCACTGGCTCCATCCTTTTAAACTCACTGACCGCGCCAATGTGCATGTGGCTGCAGATACTCAGGCACCAGAGACACTGATAAAAGGCAGCGAAGTGCACATACACACAAATTAGATCTATGGCTGCATTGTCAATCTGCACTGGGAAGTATGTATACCACTGTTTAGCTGCTGTGTGCAATGTCTTTGCAATATTACAAAGAAAGTGCCAGGTTCCATGGCCAATACCAGCTGAAACTGGTGTCTCTGTTAATAAAATTTGTTGCCAAATGAATTTCAGTTACTTATTTCACAACAGAGTTCCAAAATGATGAAGCTGGTGCTAGAATTTCGACGTTTTTGTGCAATACAGAGTGATCAGTGTCAGTACAATGCTCTACCATAGCCAAATTATTGGGGTGGAAGAGCTTGCTACACCTAAGGTGTTCCATGTGTCTTCCATGGACATTATGATTTATCTATCTGTATCTCCCATGTAGAAAGGCCACACCTGCAGCAGAGCTTGTAAACCTGAGCCTTCTGAAGCATCAAATTATCCATAACAGAGCCCAAGAGTGTTTTTGGTGGACAGTTAAAAATAACTTTTATTTTGTGCTTGCTGAGAATCCGTTCTATTTCTGATAACAGGCTACCCATATCTGACAGGAAAGCCATGGACTTAAATCTTCCTGTATCTTCTTCTGCATTCCTTGGGCCCATCTTTAATTTCATTTGTAGTGTCTTACTGCTTGTTCAAAATAACTTGACAATTTTATTACTGCTGCCAAAAGTGGGGAAAATTGGCACTAGTTGAAGGGTATTCACCTCATCTCTGTGTGCTGCTAACATTAAAGTGCACCTAGACATGAAGTGCCACTGTACACATTATTAAGGATTACAAAGCCAGCACTGCAACAAGCAGTGGACACTGCCTTCCCCTCACCATTTCTCTTCCCTTGGCAGTCTTAATGCAGGGCATGACATGCCTTCTGCCATTCCCAACAGGCACCGCATGAATCGTCAGTTTACTGTGGATGAACAGCATGTATCTACTATGGAGAATACCCATTGACTTCAAATCCGTATACATCGATTTCCAATACACTTCAGTCCCAAAGTGCCATCATCCTTGTGTAGAAGCAAAACATCCCAAAATGAAAGTCATCCCTCCTTTTAAATTTCCATTATAAACTGGATTCGTCCATAGATAGAATTCAGATGACTTAAAAATTCTTGTAATTTATTTTCACCATGGGGTCACACTATACGAGGTGTGGCTAGAAAAAAACCGGACTAGTACTGGTGAAACAATAAAACGAATGCAATAAGGCTGAAAGTTGCGTGGCCTGTCACTTGACTCTCGCTCCGCCTACTGCTCGGGTTTCATCTGCCTCCTGCACTCAGTCTGCCCGTGGCGTCTGTTTTAAGTAGTTGACGTTTTGTCTGTGCGTCGGAAAATGTTGAGTGTACAGAAAGAACAGCGTGTTAACATCAAATTTTGTTTCAAACTAGGAAAATCTGCAAGTGAAACGTTTGTAATGCTACAACAAGTGTACGGCGATGATTGTTTATCGCGAACACAAGTGTTTGAGTGGTTTAAACGATTTAAAGATGGCCGCGAAGACACCAGTGATGAGACTCGCACTGGCAGACCATTGTCAGCAAAAACTGATGCAAACATTGAAAAAAATCGGTAAACTTGTTCGACAAGATCGCCGTTTAACAATCAGAGCAGTGTCTGAGTTAACAGGAGTTGACAAGGAAAGTGTTCGGCAGATTCTTCATGAAAGTTTCAACATGAACAAAGTGTGTTCAAAAATGGTTCCAAAGTGTCTCACAATTGAACAGAAGGAACGCCGAAGAATGATTTGTTCTGACATCCTGGAAAACATTGAAAGTGATCCCACCTTCTTACAAAATGTTATTACTTGCGATGAATCATGGTTTTTTACTTACGATCCCGAAACTAAACGCCAATCGATGCATTGGAAAACTCCTGGTTCTCCACGACAAAAAATAGCACGAATGTCAAAATCGAAATTCAAGGCAATGATGATTGTTTCTTTTTTTTGACATCAAAGGGATTGTGCACATTGATTGGGTACCAGAGGGACAAACAGTGAATCAGCATTACTACATTAGCGTCCTGGCTACCCTACGTGAGCGAGTACGGAGAAAACGGAACGATTTGTGGAGAAAAAAGTCACGGATCCTTCACCAAGACAATGCCCCAGCTCACAGTGCGTTGTCAGTGAAGACGTTTTTGGCAAAACACAACATTCCCATCTTAGATCATCCACCCTACTCACCTGATTTGGCCCCCTGTGACTTTTTTCTTTTCCCTAAAGTCAAGTCAGCTTTGAAAGGAACTAGATTTGAGACTGTTGAAGCAGTAAAAGAAAAAGCGACGGAAGTAATGTATGGACTTACCGAAAATGATCTGCAGCATTGCTATGAACAGTGGAAAATTCGTATGGAGCGGTGTAGAGACCGAGGAGGAGAGTACATTGAAGGAGATAACATGAAATTGTAATTAATTGTAAATAAATGTTTTCTCCAGCATCAGTCCGGTTTTTTTCTAGCCGCACCTCGTAAATGTACCAACAGATCTCCAAAACACTGTGGGCTTCAAGCTAGCAAATTCCAGAGCCTCTTCCTCAGAGTCCTCCATCAACACGGAGGGCAACAGGGGACTGCCCATAGTGATTCCATCATCTGTTAAAAAAATCCGTTATTTGTTGAGGTCATAACATGTTTGAACAAAGTGCTCATCATACACACAACTCTGTGGACTTCTTGAGCAAACTAAAATCACGTAAACTGAACAGTTCTGATCTATTTGTGAGCTCTGACATGGTGTCATTCATAAAGTAAATTATTTCAGAACCGTCCTCTCTTATTGGCAAAAAATTTAATAGAGAGATTTCAGCTTTGTTCAAACATGTTAAAAGACCACAACATACTGTTTATTTAATAACAATTTTTTTGAACAGACTGAGGCTGTCAACATGGGTAGTCCCCATTTGTTTACAGGGGAGTTCAACAAAATAACAATGGAACCTGCATTTGGAAATATGCTGACAATGCATTTGTAGTGTGGCCTCATGTTGAACATAAATTACAAGAATTTTTAAATCATGTGAATTCCATCCATGGATAAATCCAGCTTACAATGGAAATCTAAAGGGAGGCACACTTTCCATTTTTGGATGTTTTGGTTCAGCGCAGAGCACACAGCACACATCACTGCTGACAAGACCGCTCCGCAAGACAAGTTTCAACTCAAAGGGAGGTTTTGAAGTCAAAAGGAATTCTGCACAGCAGATAAGTAAGGCACGATGAATAAAATCAAAGATGGGCATAAGGAAAAATAGATTTACAGCTATCTAAAATAGTATGGATCATCAACAAACACAAGGAAAAAGTGATGTTTTGCCCTCCATCAAAGGTAGTAGACATCTTTGGTTCCATTAAAGGCCGTTTGATGCTTTGGAAGGCTGGGGTGGCTGGACACACGACTTGTAGAGCACCTGAAGGAAGCATGGAACACTCCAGGTACACCCGAATCAAAGTACAATAAATTGGCCATAGCAGAGCATTGTATTTACATTGGTCACTATGTAGTATCAAAATGTCAAAATTATTATGTCAATTTCATCTTTATGAGACTTGACAGTGATAGAAGCACTTGAAATTGTTAGGCAACAAATTTAATTAATAGAGACAAGGGTTTCAGCTTCGGCACTTCCTTTAATAAACTTACAAAGATATCGCTATGGAGCATCTCACAGTGATGCATCGACTTCCCAGCAAGAGCTACCCACATAGTCACAGCTCTAAGCATACATGTACTTCTTTGCCCCCAATCAAAGTCTGTGTGTCAGTGGTCACATGGCAAGATCGAAAAGTTTAAAAGTATGGCGCCAGTACTGTAGTGTCAGCCTTGTGCTCACTTCAAAGCCAGCTAAACAGTATACCACCAAAATATCAAAAGAAGTGGAATTTATGCGGCTGCACACCTGAAACTTAATGATCACGTTAACTTAATGATCACCTTAAGCCATACAGACAAAATATTAAAAAAAACTATTACTATCAATAGTAAGCTTACTATACAGTAATACTAGTTACATTTAAAGATAAAGGCGTACCTCACTGTAGGTGATAATTAACATATGTTGTACAGAAAGGGGCTTTACAAGGGGGGAAAAACTGCAATCATACTGTTTCTAGATACATATTAGGAGAGAGAAACATTCCTAATATATTTATATTTAACAAAGGAAAATCATTCATGGTTCAAACAACAACCACTATGCATAAAATTAAGTCGGTATCACGCAACCTCCAGTTACTTTCTCACACTCAGCTTTGTAACTGCTATGGATCTGCCTGCCTGATCACAATAACATTTTCCTTAGCCATGACATGTAATCATATACACTTCATTGTTGTCATGTCTTTGTTGTTGGAAAGACACTGTGCTGTTGTGTTATAGTTGCAGGGATGCACTGTTTTTGCCACCTCCTGGGAGGAACATTAGGCAAAGTGCATAGTAACAGAGATTTAAAAAATGTCCTTTCTCCGGAATCAAAAAACAAAATGACAGTTTTACACAAACTTTGGATTTTGCTTTACTTACCAAGCACACGTTCTCCTAGACCACCCAATTCAAGGTATGCATTATTGAAAGCTTCCTTCATTTCTTCATCCAGGACTTTCTCTTTACCACCAATAAAAATTGTAGAACATCTATCCAGAATACGTTCCGGTGCTCCTTTCATAACCATTAAGTAACGGGGATCATTCGCATCTTCTGTTTCATGGATAGATACCTGATACTTGTTAGTCGAATTAAATGGTATCTCACAAACTTTCTTGTTGCGCTTTCGAATTGACATTACATCTCCCAAAGCAAGTTCCATACACTTTAATAAGGCTGCCTCTGATGCATCACCATTTACTTCTCTGGAAACAAACAAAGTGCTTGCTGAATATAGTAGTCACAAAAAAGCAGTGCAGGTTATTACACATTTAAAATGTTGTAAGCTGATTATTTTTTACAGACATTATTACAGTCACTGTTCTCTCATTCTGTTGAATGGATTATTTATATAATAAATAAGTAACGTCTAAATAAGAAACTGTAACATTTCAGTGAAGCTTGCTTTCAGTCTCTGCTTGCACCCCCACCCCTTCCCATTTCCCACAGGAAAGAAAGGTTAACTCTTCATTAAAATTGTTTTTTGATAACAAACCAGAAAAGTTTTTATCACCAATCAATACTGCATGTGAATCGTATTTAAGATGAAACTGTTACAAGCCCAAGAGTTGAAGAGACATGGTGATTTGACACCCACTATTGGAAAAATGCCACCTCCAATCCTTTCCTTGTATTACAGTGTCTCCAATTATACATACCCACATTGCTTCTATGTGTTTCCTAATGTCATCTACCAATTTCCCATGAGGTAATCCCCTATCATCATCGTCGTCGTCGTCGTCGTCATCTCTTTCTCTCTCTCTCTCTCTCTCTCTCTCTCTCTCTCTCCTCTACCTATCTACCTTTTAAAATCCCTTGGAACACAGCAAGGAACTTCCTTCATCCATCCACCATCCATTCACTTGGATAAACATCTTACCCACTCCATTCATGGCCTGCTCACTCCCTTTCATTTTCACTATGGTCATAAATAAACTTTTCCCTACAGTCTGTTTCCTGATCCATTATGGTTTCCTCTCTCTTAGAAATGCTCAACATGCATCCCTCCAATGCTCACTGACCAACCCTCAGCCTGAAAATTCAATGTCTCACAAGAACTCTTCAACTGATTCATTGACTTTAGTGTTAATATGTACTAATTCCTTTTGGATAAATTATTTTCTGTATATATTATTTTTATCTTAATAAAATTGATTTTGATGTCTACTTTCAAATTTGCTCCATAAAGATGCTCCATTTGTTGCCAAAATTTATCAGCCCAAAAAGCAAACAGAACAATGTCACTAGCTAAACTACGAGAGATCACATCAGATCACATATGTTATGCTAAAACATTTTGCTTCTTTACTTTCCCTGTTTGTCTTCTTGGCCATTAAGTCTAAGCTTGACTACGAAGTCTTTCGCGACGGAGTCCTTGCATAAAAAGTTCTCGGTTTACTTGCCGCGTCAAATTTGGATAAAATCCCAAGCTTTCGATGACTACCTCCGCCATCTTCGTCAGGGGTAAAACTGACTGTCGTGGACCGGTGAGGCTTCCGCTTTTATAAGCAGTGGACGGCTTCTCATTGGCTGGATGACGTCACGGTGAAACCGATGCGTACTGATGTGGCGGCCTCTATATCCATAGATTTTGTTTGCGCGCTTTATCCAGCGTTGCTTGCAGCGCCATCCATCGCAACAGGCGGAGAACTGCGAGGAATGTAAGAAGTCTCCCTCTGCGCTCTTTCTATATCAATTGCGCGCTTCCATGCATTGCTGAGTGCATAACCGGAATCTCTGTTGAAATTATTTTCACAGAGTCTAATTTCAACTGCTTCCCTGATGACAGAGTCCCAATAGTTTGAAGCGTGAGCAAGTAGTCTTGTTTCATCGAATAAAATCTTATGTTTATTTAACAAACTGTGCTCAGCCACCGCTGATTTTTCTAGATACCTGTATTTCAGGTGACGCTGATGTTCCACACTGCGATCGGCGACAGTTCTTATAGACTGGCCCACATAACTTTTGCCACACACGCAAGGAATGCTGTAAATTCCCGGTACTCTCAGGCCAAGATTATCTTTCACGGGTCGCAGCATTTCTTTAATCTTCCTGGGTGGCCGGAAGACTGGTCTGATTCCTTGCCGGTTCAGGACTCTGCCGATCTTGCTGGTCGTTGCACCGCAGAATGGTAGCCGCGCGATGTGTTGGTCCTCTTGATCTGTTCGAACAGCGTCCTTTCTTGGTTTCTTCGACAGAGTAGATCTGATATCACGATCAGAATAACCATTTTTTATGAATACCGTCGTCAGATGGTTAATCTCGGAGCCGAGATGATCCTTGTCCGAAATAGTCCTTGCTCTGTGTACCAAGGTGTTCAACATAGCTCTCTTCTGAGCTGGGTGGTGAAAACTACGCGCGTTTAGATATAAATCTGTATGCGTCATAGCTAACTTCTTCATGGAGGATTTAGAAGAACGAGCGTTGAACAGTGCTCCCTTACGTCCATCCTGCTTCTTCAGGTATGTTGACGATACATTTTTAATCTGGCCACATGGCAACGAGGCACTGCAGCAGTTTGTTGAACATTTGAATGGTATACATCAGAACATAAGATTTACAGTGGAGGTGGAGAAGGATGGAAAGTTACCCTTCTTAGATGTACTGGTGGAGCGAAAATCAGATGGACGTCTCGGACATTCTGTGCACAGAAAACCGACGCATACAGATTTATATCTAAACGCGCGTAGTTTTCACCACCCAGCTCAGAAGAGAGCTATGTTGAACACCTTGGTACACAGAGCAAGGACTATTTCGGACAAGGATCATCTCGGCTCCGAGATTAACCATCTGACGACGGTATTCATAAAAAATGGTTATTCTGATCGTGATATCAGATCTACTCTGTCGAAGAAACCAAGAAAGGACGCTGTTCGAACAGATCAAGAGGACCAACACATCGTGCGGCTACCATTCTGCGGTGCAACGACCAGCAAGATCGGCAGAGTCCTGAACCGGCAAGGAATCAGACCAGTCTTCCGGCCACCCAGGAAGATTAAGGAAATGCTGCGACCCGTGAAAGATAATCTTGGCCTGAGAGTACCGGGAATTTACAGCATTCCTTGCGAGTGTAGCAAAAGTTATGTGGGCCAGTCTATAAGAACTGTCGCCGATCGCAGTGTGGAACATCAGCGTCACCTGAAATACAGGTATCTAGAAAAATCAGTGGTGGCTGAGCACAGTTTGTTAAATAAACATAAGATTTTATTCGATGAAACAAGACTACTTGCTCACGCTTCAAACTATTGGGACTCTGTCATCAGGGAAGCAGTTGAAATTAGACTCTGTGAAAATAATTTCAACAGAGATTCCGGTTATGCACTCAGCAATGCATGGAAGCGCGCAATTGATATAGAAAGAGCGCAGAGGGAGACTTCTTACATTCCTCGCAGTTCTCCGCCTGTTGCGATGGATGGCGCTGCAAGCAACGCTGGATAAAGCGCGCAAACAAAATCTATGGATATAGAGGCCGCCACATCAGTACGCATCGGTTTCACCGTGACGTCATCCAGCCAATGAGAAGCCGTCCACTGCTTATAAAAGCGGAAGCCTCACCGGTCCACGACAGTCAGTTTTACCCCTGACGAAGATGGCGGAGGTAGTCATCGAAAGCTTGGGATTTTATCCAAATTTGACGCGGCAAGTAAACCGAGAACTTTTTATGCAAGTCTAAGCTTGGTTTTAAGCAATACCCCATTCCTATACTTTGCCAAATTTTCACTTTATTCCAGCACAAATTATGTATCCTATATTGTCAACTGTCTGCTATATATACTTATATTTTTTATGCATCCAATATTGTCAACAATCTTCTAAATATATTTATACCTAGTCCTGCACCTGCAATAATTTCCTTCCACAACCTCTCTAAGATCATTTTCTGCAATTAGTGCAGTCTTAATATGTAACCACCTATTTCTTCTCTTCAATTCATTTGGTTCTTTATGGGATATTTTTTCTCATGGACTAACTGCAGAACATCTTCATTCCCTATTTTATCAATCCATCTGATCCTCAACAGGCTCCTGTACTATAGAGTACATTTCAAAGGTGTCTAATCATCTCATTTCTGTCTTCCCCACTGTCCCTGTTTCACACTCATTTAGAGTTGTTTTCTAAACATAGCTTTCCATTTTTTTTTTTATTTTATTTTTTTTTTTTTAGGGTAGCATCTGTTTCTTTTAGCAGAAAGTCCTTTTGCAATACATGCTGCAACAGTATTCTCCTTTATTATCATCTACTTTCAAGATACCAACATTCATCTAGCTCTTCACGAATGTCTCTTCCAAGTTTAGCATTTAGACATCCAGAAAGTCTATCTGTTGTGTGCCCCTTGGCCTTATTTTTCATTTGTTTACATACAAACTAGAGCGACCAGCTAGCTCATGTTCACTATGCACCATATCAGTTCCTGTCACCCATCAGTGACCATGACTATGCCATCTTGCTGATTTACTGTCAAGAGACAAAAAAACTCCCACATCAATATAATCCCTTACTTCCCTCATGTCTCTTAAGTACACAAATTTAAATTAAGTATCAATCGTGCATCTGAACAATCCTGCCTTACATCCGTCCAAATTTTGGGCTCTTGTACCATTCCACCAGTCTGCCCCCATGGCTCATAAGATTATCTTTCTATTCCTTTAGCTTATACCAAATGTATATGAATGGAAAATATTTTATTCCATTCCACATTTTAAAAAGTCTTCTTCATACTTACAAATGGAATGCATGTTTCCTTGTTTTTCCTAAATCCTCCCTCTGTAATTAACTATATTGCTAAAATTATTTCTTGAGTGCCCCTACTTCAACTATAACCAAACTGGTCTTCTCCAAATATGATTTCATCTTCTATAATTTTGTATTCTTCACACATACAATGTTAGACTGACTGACAGGCAATTTTCACACCTATCTTTTCTTGCTTTCTTCTTAACAATAACAATTACATTTGTTTCAAAATATGTTTACATACATTTAATTCACAAACTTGCTCCACCCTTTGGCTTCATGTCCATAATATGTCTACTGGTATTCCATCAATACTAGGGCACTTCTTTTTTTCTTCCAAGGTCTTAATAAACTTTCTGAATTTCAGAAATAAGTATCAACTCTCTTCTTGCACTGTATCCTCATTTTCAACTGATATGATTGCTTGTCGACACCACCTAAATTTCTCTGAGAATTGTATCCAACTTCTCACCTTATTTGCAGTCATCATTATACAATTACTTTTTTTTATCTTTTGTCACTATGATCCTTATTCCATGCTTCCTAGAGTCTGTGTGCAGTACCTGCATCTTCTTAATGAAATCTTCCCTTCCTTCATTTTTTTTTATTCACATAATTTTGTTTCCGACCTACACTTTTGCTGTTCTCTTTCAACATACCAACTTTTTTTTTCCTTTATTAAATCCAGTATCTCATCCATCTGTTATCCATGACTGCCTCTGTTCTACCTTATTCAATCCCAGTACCTTTTCAGCTAGATTTAATACGCGACTTTTAAGACCATTCTGCAATTTTGCACAGGAGTAACTCCATCAGGTGTCATTATTACTTTTGCCATATGTTCTTTCAAAAAATTCATTTTCTTACTTCCTTTCAAAATTTATGGATCTCAAAACTCTTCCCGCTGGGGCTGCTGGGATTAGTTTTGGCGACAGGGATCTTTTTGTCCAATTTCTCTTTCAGTTCGGAATTTCTCATAACACTGATGAAGTCTAATGATGACGTGGTGGCACTGCTGAATTATTCTTCAGTATAATTAATTTAAAGACTACCTTGCTTCTTGAAGGCTCTAAGTATAGATTTGGCTCAAACTTGAGGAAAAACTCTCATTATCATATATTTCATACCATTCTATAATGTGACAGTGTTCTGTGTTTGGCTCCATTATCTTTTTATGCCATAATGTACTATGCATGTTCTTTCATTACTACTCAAATCACATACAGGGATGCTGTAAGTCAGTTGTCAAAAATGCATTTGGTGCAATACTAAACTTACGAAAATACAAATTTTTTGTCAACACAGAAATACATGTTGAGGTCAATGAACCTACACAAGATGCTCAAAGTAGTTTCCATGCTGTTTTAAGCAAACATTGCATCTTCTTGACACTGATTTACAAATTTTATTCCCAATCTTCTGAGACAATAAGTTTTCTAATTCTAATTGGTTTATTCTTTCAAACACTCAATATCACACATTTTGGGGGAATAAACCTCATTTCTTAGTGCATCCCTGAATCTATGGGTGTGATATTTGGGAACCTTCAATAGCATCCAATCTGCCACTCCATTCCTCAAAGTTTTCATTTAGAAAGTCTCTCATCACAATTCCATAAAGTGGGGGGTGCCCTATCTTGTTGACATCTCATTTTTTCCTTAACTAGCTGCAGATGTTCAAAATCTGGAATATTTTCTGGTTCTAACGATACTTCTTGAAGCAAGTCTAGGCCATTTACAGAACTGACAGTGCCATTAAAAAGATACAAGGCCCAATTAGCTCATCACTGAAAATCCCTGCCCATACATTCATGCCACAAGAGTTTAACTCTGTCTCTACAGCCACATGTGTATTCATAGAATCCCAGTTCGCACAGTTGTGCCTGTTCACATTGCCATTCATTTTGAGAGTCACTTTGTCACACACAAAGAATGCTTTTGTAAAACTTGAGAGGGGCACCATGTTGGATTGTGTACAATTTGCAGAATTCCATTCTTCCATACACCCATCTGGATCACATTCATTTAGGCCTTGAAGTAAAGTAGGTCTACGTGATCTCAATTTCAGCCTTTTCTGAAGTCTTCACAGGCTTGTTCTTTCTATTCCAACTTTCATTGAATGCTTTCTTTGAGATTTACTCAGTGATTGAACAAAACACTGCACAGCAATATTAAGACCCTCTTCTGTAGTAACGGACGCTGACCTACCTGACTGACTGACGAAGTTCCACTAACATCATATGGGGTGAAGTTGACTGCTGAAGTGAAGTTGACCAAGAAGTTCAAAAAGCATTTTATGTTAAATAGCTATACACGATGATAAACATTCTTTTATTTCAGTTATTATATTTTCTATTCGAAAGTTCTTAACTTGTGGCATTGGCTACCTGTGCAGTATTCTGAATCTGAAAACTGTTGTTTTCAAAGAGGCTAACTTTTTAAACTTCTTGAATGAGCTAAAATGTGACTGACATAAAACAACTCTTGTATCTAGACCTAATATATGTTATGCACTGACCCTCCATAGCAAAAACTAGAGCAGTAACATCAGTTGATCTATTACATGTACATATTTTATAGACGCCAAATAGAATGTGCAAATTCTTGGTGGAAATCAAGGTGAAGTTGACCAGCTGAGAAACCTGGGGTGAAATTGAGTGTCTTTCCTCGAGTGGTTCCTTTATCAACAAGCATTCGTGAATGTGGCAATAGTGTGATCTAATGAATGCAGCAACAATGTGGTATGGTGGATGCAGCAACAATTGTCTATAATAGTCTAATGATTAGTGAAGAAGTCGTCATTGCAGGTGTCTGTATGTTAACTTACGAATTTTTCACTCAGGCCATACTTGTGTTTCTTTCATCATACTGCAAAGATCATAATTTGTCGGTGCAAAAATTCAACATGTATACAAATGTAAACTGAGTGAACTGAAGAAATATACCTGGGATACTTCCGAACTGTGTCTCACAGAAATTATGAATTGAAAGATAAATATTATGAAGACTAGCTGAATGTAAAAATCCCAAAAAAAAAAAAAACACATAAATAGGACTCTTGGCTGTCATGATAAAACAAAACATGGTCAGCCAGTTTTTAGTGTTGAAGAAGAAGAGGACTTACTGATGTACTGACGGTACTTCTCGACTGAGCAAACTGGGGATTAACACTTTTTGTCATGGATATCCGAGATATAACAGAGGTATCTCTTTGCATTCCTGTTCCAAGAAAACAGTTAAACACTATGTGGGTAAAATACCTATGAAAAGCCACATACAGCTATTTCTTACATTCCTTCATAGAAATGAGTCTCGTTTTGTGTGGCCTGTAATTGATGATATACACACAATAGAGGGTTCAGATGTAAAATTTTTCCAACCAAATAGTTGGAAGAAAGAGGGATTTTCCTATTGAAATTGACTTATTGGGGTTCAATATACAGTGAACACATTTTTTGTGCGTGTTTATTTGGAATTTCATAAAGCATATTTTGATAACATAGTTCTGTCCTTAAATTTTCTCTGTATCTTCCTCTGAGATTACTATTAAAATTTAATAATTATTGTAAATTTCTTTTCCATTTATTTATAAAGGTTTGAGAACAATAAAAAATCACCCTAGTCATAAACAATCCACAATTATCACATAACAGATAATCAGTCATATCCACCCCCTGGCGTGGTGAAGTTGACGTTAGCAGTTTTTTTTTTTTTTTTTTTTTAATTTCTGATTTTTTACAGCAAATAGTAACAAAGAGCAAAAATTCTATTACTACTGCTCAATACCCTTGCTCTGAAAGAAAAACTAATATATTAGTTTTATTTGTTTCAGAAGTATTTATGCTTGAAGTCCAAAATCTGTCAGTTTCAACCCTTATGTCAGTACCAACCCAGACTCTTCAAATCTTAAATTTCATTTGTGAATACTTGGTTAAGATGAAGGTTGGATGTTCGGAAAGTGTTCCACAAACATACATGCTGTTATATTCACTGTTTCTTAGATATAAACAAACAACGTAACCTGTGTCAAGTGACTTCACACTAGTGAAGTCCACTACTGACTAACACTATGTTAAGCAAAACAAAGTCTAAGGATTGCTGGTGACAATTGACTTACCTTGTAGCTTAGAACCAGATTTGAAGGGACGTCACTACTTTAATATATCTCCAAAAAATTACTCAAACATACAGCATACCATATAACTTAAGTAATTTGAAACACAGATAAATACATCTGAATGAAATGCTAAAGTAATAAAGACACTGAAAGAGAAGGAAATGGCAAAAACAATAGTGAATCCGTATGCAATAACACTGTTTTTCAATATTTGGGCCCTAAACAAAAAATACACATTTGTAGTGCTTAATTACAATTATATTAACCTTTTCAAGATTGGTACTCCATCCTGACCGGGCTTGAATTCAGCTCTGTTACAAAGTGTTGCTATTCTCGCCAATGCCTTAAATCCTGGGCTTGTTCGATCATACTGCACACCTGAAATAAATTATTCAATAAGCTTATAGATGCACTACCTGCACATACTACTAAAGAGTACAAAAAACAACAACATGGTTTTCAGAGACACAGGCTTTTTAGTTTAAAGTAATTTACAGGCTTCTAACATGTCCTGTTGCGTAATAATGGAGAATGTCTGACAATTCACAGTGTAAGAATAACAACAAAAGTACAGATCATATTTTGTATTACTTCATTTTAAATGCCACTGCAACACACAAGTTACTCATACTGTTCAACAGGTATTTATATATAGTGGCACTAATTAAACTCTTCGCAAAAATGAAGCTAACAGTATTTCCATTTTCCTATGTAGAGTTATCCATTGCAGAACAAATTTAAATATTTAAGTAAATTAGAATTTGAAGAGCATGTACTATTCATCACTCACAAGACATATTACAAAGTGAAACAAAGAGGTACCCAAGGCACTGCATGACGCTTAGCAGTACAGTACACTCCCAGTTCTGTATAAATGCTTCATTACTACCTCACAAATTAAGCAGATAGACCATGTGAGAAATGAAGAAGCACTACAAAGAATATGTGAGGAAAGAGAAAAAGTGACAGGTTAATAGGACATCTGCATCAGCAGCCGGTAACAGTTAAGTTTTTGCTAGAAGAAGCACCTAAATGGAAAAATGGTAAGGGTAGATAAAGATTACAACAACATTAAAAAAGATGGATGATAGTAGGTGAAGTACCTATGAGTGATGAAAACAGAGGTCAGCATTAAACCAGTGAAAAGACTGAGGCTTTAAACAATGCCTCACAAATTAAAGCACAAACCGTTTTTTTCTCTTTTAGTATATGTGTAAGTAACACATTTTGTGCAGAATTGTATTCAAATCAGACCCAATGACAACATATACATTGCAGAAATAGTGTACAGGTAGCATATACGATATGCTACTAATAACAAATGATAAACCTAACATGTTAATGGCTAGAAATTTTTGGTTTCGTTAGCCAATTATGTTTCTGTACTACTTGTTTAATTGCTTGGATACAAAAAAGTCCCATGAAGTGGGTACATCAAATGTTTGGTTTTGTTAGCCAACTGTGTTTCTGTACTACTTGCTTAACTGCTTGGATACAACAAAGTCCCATGAAGTGGGTACATCAAGTCCACTTACTTACACTGTCTCTATATGGCCCAAATGAGATAACCAATTTTTCCCTATTGATGTTACTTTATTTGTTACTTGCATACGAACAATATAAGAAATTATTGTACTGGATTTTCCTAATTTCCATAAATTTTGTCCTCATTATAAGTACAATGTCCCGAAAATACATCTGACGACCATCCTCAATATAATTAGTTCCTAATTCTGATCTGTGAAAACCAGCAAGGGAAAAAATCTGAAACTATTTCTTTACTTTGTCATATTAACACGAGAGTTAACTTCAGCAAATAGATTACTATGGAACTGGAGACTGAGGATCAAACGTGAACCGATATCACTTGAAGATAGAAGATAAACCCTTGAATTACATTTTACAGTATTACTTTTGTATAGTGAAAAACCTATCTGAAATATTGAATTAAGCATAATTAAATAACACTTGCTAGATCTGTACAACCACATAGGAGGGACTGCTCCTGAGAGATTCACAGTCCATGTCACGAAACAAGATGGAAACATTGACAAAACACAATATTTGAGCAGCACAAAAATCCTATAGGGTTCTGTATGTGCTCGAACTATCATGGACTGTTAAGGATTATTTGGTCAAAAGAACCATGTTTTTAAGCTCTTGTGGAATGTTCACCTTTGTTACATTTATTTTCTCAAGCTTCACAACCAAATGTTAGAGTTAAGAGGCACCACAATTTGTCCTCTCCCTCTCCCTTCCTCCTTACCCTCCATCCCTGTCCTTTACTTCATGTCTCAATCAGCAGTGCTCTTTATCATTCAGTCACCTCAAACTCTAAATAATGTTCCCAGACAATATGAAAATGTTTTCTGATGAAGTATTTCCAGTATGAAGGCTCAGTTCTGACTATCTTACTGGAATTTCTTTTCAGAGTCTCCTGCTCTCAGCATAATTTAATCTCACTGCTGAAATTCTGCTTCTTTTGAGTCCATACTTTAGGTGCTGTATTTTCTCTTCAAGACAATGAGGGGTCTTCCTGGAACTAGCTTAAATTTAATGTTAATAATTCCTCTCTTCTCACTACACTACTAACATTTGAAATAGGGTAGGCATGAAACTTAATCCACCATTTTCTGGCATTATATGCTGCCAGCATTTCACACCCCCTATTACCATGGCACTAACAAGCACTTAAGCACTGTCACTAAATCCACTGCCTGTTGTTCAAACTGCACATGTTAATCATCCCTGTCATTAACAGAACCCCAAATCATATCAAGTAGGTACACACTGACACTTCTACCTATGTATACATTGACATTAGAATTAGTCTGTAATAACTGGAAGATAAATGCCTGAATATGCAATGAATTAGTATAAAAACTGATAAACTGTATGATTTGATCAATATCTTCAATTCTTCTTCTCACACGTGCAATGAAAAAGTTTTTGGATCAACTGCACCAAGGTTAATGAAAAGTTCACCAAGGTAACATTGGCATTTAACCTTTGTCAACATAAAATTCGAATGCACCAGCCTTGGTTAAACGAAGGACTTTGACACAGTCAAAGTTGACCAAGGTTGGTGGCCCCTTAATCTTGAACTGGGAATTGTTAAAATAAGTTAAATTTATTTAAGATGGCAGCACCTTTTGATATTTTAGATGGCATAGAAGATAAAAAATTTTACATCTTGACCACATAAATTGTCACCACAACCATATTAGTATACTTGTGGAAAGGGGGAAATTCTTTCGATGATTATGGGGACAGGAAATTTGAAGAGAGATTTCAACTTTCAAAAGAAACAGTGTGGTGATTATTAGGTCAAATCAACGAGAGGGTGGAATTTCCTACTTATCAGAATAACCCTGTCTCATCCATGAACAGACTTTTAATAACATTAAGGGCATGGTTATTGGTGTTAGTGCTAATGTACACAGAACAACGGAACAAAGAATTATCAATGAAGTATGGGGAATCACGGCAGCAATGTCTCCACAATATATAAAGTTTCCTTTTCAAGCAGAATTACACTCCATGATAGATGGTTTCAGTGTACTGGAAGGATTTCCTGAAGTCACAGGTACAGTGGATTTCAGTGCTATCACACAATCATGATCTATCAAAAGCGAGTCATTTTGTTAGAATTTGTCAAAGCTAAATATCAAAAAATATTTGTAAATTCCATCTTTACACGGTATATAGCGATTCAGAGAATTTCCTACTCTGTTGAAGCTGTAGTTTCATTGATCGTACCATGAGCTGTGAAGTGAATGGTACCAGGTTCACATCCTCCTCCTTCCAAATATTTTTTCACCTTTTGTTTTCTGAATGGTTCTGGGTCTTTCTTCTTAATCTAATAGAAGTATTACATGCAGTAGTCAATGTTATTTACTATAAATAATGTATTTGCTGTATTTTCTGGAATGTTACCCCAGTGGCCCGAAATCTTAATGTGACTGTCGGTCTATATTAGAAAGTAAACAGAAGTTATTTCTTGGTTTTATGGACTGCCTCACATTTTTATCTTGTCAGCAAATACCTTTTTCAGTGATGACATGCAGCATTGAAAAAAAATCCCTCTTCCATTCAAATGAAATTATGAAACAAATCATGATCTTGAAACCTATGTGATGAAGTGCATTACTTCAGTCAATGCAACAACAGGAGTATGGATATTATGCACATGCAAACTGACATTAGACACTAGAGTTTAACTATAATTCAATTTAAAACTGAAAATGGGATGAAGAGTGAATTGAGTTAACAAATAACTTTCACCGGTGTGTATCTCAGATCATTGCATGCCACTATTCTGTGTTCAAACCATCGGCGATTTCTAAATCTTCTTAACAATACATCATAGAATTATCGCGTTACAGGTGACCAGCTCTACAAGGAAATCAGTTTCAAATTTTAAGAAATCAGGCCTCCTTCCCTTGTTCTCCATAGCGCCGTAAGAATACCCATGTTTCACTGACATACTGAAAAGTGCCTGTAAGTACCACATACAGCAATTATTGTTAACTGTGCATGTATAATGGGCACATTTTCCTTTGTAAGACACAGAGTTAACCACAGTCACCTGGTTAGCTGAACACATTTTACTAACCAGCATTTAATGTTGGTGCAGTGCAGAGAGAACTAAGTTGTGACTAAGCTTTAATCATGTTCACAGGACCCTTGTTTATCTTGCTTTTTAATTGACGTTGATGCAGTTTTTTCATCATAAATTTCTGATAATCTATACAGCTGTAGTGGGAAATCTAGCCTCTTCCATGTGGCTTGAGGAATATTTTCTTAAGTTAATTGGTAATTTGTGTAATGCCTTGTCACATCACCATTTATTTTCTAGAGACACACGGAGCACCTGCTCGTGTCACCAAATTTTCTCTGTAATGCTGCACTGCCCTCACTCTTAAGCATGAATCAAATGTTCCTGTCTAAGTTGATTTTTTTTTATTTTTGTTTGTTTTCTTTAAATCAAATCTGCAACTAATAGTTTAGATAGTTTTACAGTCCAATATTGCCTCCTTCATGAACAGCCAGGAGCAGTACAATCCATGTGTGCAGTTTGCAAAAACAGAAATCTCTTCATTAGTTCAATTTCCACAATGTTTAACTGTTCTACAAAAAGGCTTGCTTCTGCCCTGCTCTTGGCCATTTCTGGTGCCAACTGTAATCAGTAAGAACTCAAAAAAATTAATATTCTATAATAATTTGTAAAAAAAGGTAACGATATTTTGATTACTTGCATTACATATCACCATACAAAGCCCAATTTGGAAAGAAAATATATGTAAGAACACATCTGCAAAATAAAAAGTCCATGAATGCAACCACATATTGGTGAAAAATCAGTTATGGATAGTTGAATGTTCACTATACATGCCATGTAATGCAATTTACGGCTTGGCCATGGGAACTGTTGTCTTAGAACGAGGCAATACATGTGGTATGTTTGTCTCTCAGCTAAAGTCCAAAAATTGCTATAATCACTATTTTTACACATGAAAACTTCCAAAAGATGAAAACCAAATTTTGGAAACTGTTTTTCACTGTTCTGTTTACATGTTAAGGGCTGAAATGCTTTTGCTAGACTGGTCAAATATTGCACCTGGAGATCATCTGTTCTGGTTTCTGATTTAGTTAACACAATGGCTAATCTTTTACAGTTAAATATTAAAGGTACAAAACTTCATACTCGATCTAATATTTCTACTTCTCCTTCATTGCACAAGATGTCACTCCATCACATTAGCCAAAAATTCTTAGAGAGATGTAACCTGACAATCCAAGCATTTTTAAAAAATGGTTGTGTGTCCACATGGAAGATAAAATTGATTGTGGTTGCTGAAATCCAGCAACAACTGAATTCCCAGTATTGATACTGGAGTTTTTACACAACTGACCCCAGGAACACAATTGCAAAATTGTTTTACAAAATACAGTTTTGGGAGCTACATGTAAGTGCAGTGCATATGGACACTAAATTGGCTGTTTTAGGTGGCAGATGTTTTTAACTGTGGTTGTGTCAAATGCCAGTAGAGGTCTGGCCTGAATACCTTGTTTACAACTCTACCAATTGTGTAAACAACTGCATGGTAGCCATTACCGAATGCTTTGTGTTGTGTTTTGCTCATCATTTTACTTTCTTATTTTGAAATGAGTCAAAAGACTAATCCCAGACTGTCATCATGGAGTTCAACTATGACCCCAACAACACTAGAAGGGACTGGTGATCCTTGACATACCCTATGGCCCTTATAATCCTAGTTTGTTTATGCTCATGGCCAGCTGCCAGTTTATAATGTCCGCATACTGCCCTACAGCGACTGGAAAACAAAACTTGTCAACATAATTTGATGACCCTGGAAGTCTTTTCCTAACGTGTGAATAGAGTTATTTTTGGTTCTACTTCTATGCTAAGTACCTGCAGCACAGTTGAGTATGGGTTGGATGGCTATGAATGGCCATGAAAAGCTGAAGCCTAGAAGAGGTAGAATGGGATGAAGTATACACAGAAAAGGATGCCGATGCCAAAATCAATTTATTCCACCATAAATTTGTCTCAATATTTGAGAGTTGCTTTCCTGAAACTTTATCCAAACAAGCCATTACAAAGTCAAGCAAGAAATGGATTACTAAGGGAATTAAGATATTGTGTAAGAGGAAGAGGGAAATTTACGGACAGGCCAGAACAAGTCAGGATCCGACATTACTTGCTTACTACAAAAGATACTGTAATATTTTAAGGAATGTCATTAAGAAGTCAAGAAGCTTATGTGTTCCGACAGAAATTAATAACGCGGATAATAAGATTAAAACTACATGGAATATAGTCAAATGGGGGATGGGGCAGCCTGACAGTGCACAGCATACCATAGCAATAAAGCTAAATGATGATTGAGTGATAACTCACAAGTTGCAAGTATTTTTAACAACCACTTTCTGAATGTAGCAGGAAAAAAGGGTTAAAGGGTCCCACAAAAATGTTAAACATGACATTCCCCAGGACTTTAGAAATAGCACCAACATCCCCCACTGAAATTAAGGGAATTATAAATATACTAAAAAACAAGAGCTCATGTGGTGTTGATGGAGTCTCTAACAGAATTCTGAAGTGTTGTTCTAATTCAGTAAGTGGAGTCTTCAGTGACATATCTGATGCTTTGCTGGCACAGGGAATTTTTCCAGCCAGATTGAAATACACAATTCTCCAACCTCTTCATAAGAAGGGGGACAAGAGTGTAGACCAGTCTCATTTCTGACTTAATTTTCTAAAATATTAGAAAAAGTTATGTATCCAAGAGTAGTCCCACATTTAAGTGAAAATAATTTACTCAGTATGTCACAGTTCGGATTCTGGAAGGGTTACTCGACTGAAAATGCTATCTACGCATTTACCCATCAAATAGTACAAGCCCTAAATAACAAATTATCG
Source organism: Schistocerca nitens (assembly GCF_023898315.1). Classification (NCBI taxonomy): domain Eukaryota; kingdom Metazoa; phylum Arthropoda; class Insecta; order Orthoptera; family Acrididae; genus Schistocerca; species Schistocerca nitens. The sequence goes on from NC_064614.1 coordinate 618,336,547, forward strand.
GCAGTTGGTGTTTTTTGTGACCTTCCCGAGGCATCTGACTGTGTGGATCATGTCACATTTTTAGAAAACTCAGATTTTATGGAACTGAAGGCTATACATACAGCTACATTGAATCATACTTAACGAACAGAAAGCAAAAAGTTGTGCTGAAAAACACAAATAATGTTGGGAGGGTGGTAAATTCTAGTGAATGGGGAGTTATCACAAAGAAAGTCCCATAGGGTTCAATTCTGGGTCCTCTGCTGTTCCTTATTCATGTGAATGACCTCTCAACTTAACGTTCAGCAAGCAGAACTAGTACTTTTTACAGATGACACAAGTGTTATAACAAATCCCATTCCAGAAAAAGCAGCTGAAGATATAGTTAAGGACGTCTTTCATAGAATTATTAAGTGGTTCTCAGAAAGTGGACTCTCCTTTAATTTTGAAAAAACTCACTATATCCAGTTCTGTACACCGAATAGAGTCATACCGAGAGTTTATGTAGCATAAGAACAGGGTAGATTTCTCCAAATTTTTGGGTGTTCAAATTGATGACAACTTGAACTGGAAGAAGCATATTACTGAGCTTCTCAAAAAATTAAGTTCAGCTTCTTTCGCTCTTCATATAGTCGCTAGTCTTGGTAATAAACAAATCAGTCTCCTAACGTACTTTGCATATTCCCACTCAATAATGTCTAATGGAATATATTTCTGGGGTAAAATAACTCTTAGACAAAGTATTGATTGCACAAAAGAGAACAGCGAGAAGAATCAGTAGTGTTCACCCAAGGATATCATGTAGGCACCTATTCAAGGAGTTAGGCATTTTAAGTACACCATCAGAGTACATATATTCGCAAATTAAATTCGTTATAAATAATCCATCTCAATTTGCGGAGAACAGTGATGCTCATATGTACAACACTAGAGGGAAAAATGAGCTTTTCTATCTGTTATTGAAGCTGACAGTTGCTCAAAAAAGGAGTACATTATTCAGCAACAAAAATCTTTGATCATTTGCCCAACAACATAAAGTGTCTAGCAGGTAGCAGATCAAGTTTTAAATCTAGCTTAAAATCATTTCTTTTGGACAACTCCTCCTTTTCCATGGACAAGTTTCTGTTTAAAAAAAAAAAAAAAAAAAAAAAAAAAAATTGTTGCACGTGTAGAACAAAAAATTTCAGTAATATTAATATTAGCACTATTTATGTGTGTATATCTTGTAATCTGACTTGTTCCTCATCATATTGGTGAAATAATCACAGAAGTGATCTAAGGAACATCACATACAGGGTGTATACGTGGACAAGGAAAAAAAATTCCCGGATTTCCCGGTTAAAAATACACTTTCTCCCGGGTGGAAACATCGTTTTTCCCTGTTAATTGACAGTATATTTTCTCTCGGAACTTCCTTTGAATGGTTATGGTTTTATACATGCGCGTAGAATTTCCCGGCGCTTTAGAAAACGAAACACCTTTTGGAAAAATGTTTGATGTGCAGTAACATGTACGCTGCATATTTTCGTATTATGAAAGTATAAATTCGAATTCCACCAAACACCACATGTTACTTTCTGAAGCATTGAAATCGAAATTGTGACGCGTATTTGTAAGCCCGTCATAGTTCAGGTCACGTCATCTCGCCAGCCAATGACAGCATATCAGCATATATTCAGAGCTTTGGATACGTGGTGTAGTCAGCCAATAGCAACATCACTATTAAGTAGTGCAAACACACGAACAGGAAAAGTTAATGATTTAAATTAATATATATATATAATGTTGCTACAAGAAAAACAAAGCTTTCACATATAATATTGATCTCTAAGGCCAATACGCTGCAAGAGAAGCTAAGATTTCACATATAATGTTGGGCTTTTATGCACATATTACATTTTAAGATATATCACACAAATGTACCAGTAAATTTTTTAATAACGACATAAAAGTGTGAGCTTCTGGGCTATAAATTCTTCTAAGTAGCTCGTCATCAAAGAGCTGATTTTTAAATGAGTCCCAGATTCCCAGTGAAGTAGACATCGACCTTATATTAAGCTATTCAAGGTTGTTTCAGGATGTAAATTTCCTTGGGTACCACTACTTTGTTATCTCATGTCTGGTTCTTTGTTATGGCATAATGCCATACATTCTAGGAGATGAAAACGTACACTTGAAATGCTCCGAAGAGATGAAACTAGCCAATAGTTCGAAATTAAACCCTTTGTTTCAAACATATTGACTGCCTCAGCGGAAAAGATTAATAAAAGAAAATTTCTTCAGCAAACCGATAAAAATAACTTCATTGTTCTGCATGGCGATTAATGCTTGACTGTCAGAAAGGTGGAAATAAAATCTGAAACTAATAACGTATTTTAGCCATCCGTAATTATGTGAATGTAATTTTGTCATATGATGACACGATGGAGACCGTGGCTGTTGTTTGAAGACAAATGTTGATGGTGTTAGGACAGCAACCAGCCACAAATTTACTTTCAGTTCCTTTATTCAAAGGCTACCGTTACTGGTTTCGAATCGTTGCGATTCATCCTCAGGCGGTTTACATGCTTTCTTTATGACATGTGGTGTGTTTTTTATACATCAATTGTCCTAAAATATAAATAATACATAATTATAAACGCCACACACAGATGGTTGCGTTCCAGATTTTCGTTGCATGTGACTTAGGTGAAACGTCGCTTTCGAGTGTTTGTTTTCATAAAATTCGTCCAGCAGATGTAAATGCATTCCCACTGCATTCTTATTGTTGCTCACATAAATTGTTTTCACTGAACGCTTAAGATTTTTCACTGAGATGATTTCTACCACGCACCAAATGTTTTGATACATACAAAGAGCTTACAAACAATTGAGTATCACACATCATCGTCAAATGTTACGATATATCATAGCATCTGTGTTTATAATTATGTATTATTTATATTTTAGGACAATTAATCTATAAAAAACACACCACGTCATACAGAAAGCATGTAAACCGTCTGAGGATGAATCACAACGATTCGAAGCCGGTAATCGTAGCCTTTGAATAAAGGAACTTAAAGTAAATTTGTGGCTGGTTACTGTCCTAACACCGCCAACATTATGTGAATGTATTTTAATTCACATGACTGCTACCAGCCAAAGAAATCAATTTTGTTTTCATTTGACGTGAGTGAAGTAGACCAAGAGGAAACAGCAAAATCACTAAATGTAAACACGGGTCACATGGAGACTACCCGCTTCCCTATTATAACTCAGACTGCTCTGTGAATCAGACCCGTATCTACGATATTTCCGAACCGGGGCAATAGAAGATAGTGGCGTCCCTCGAGCGTCTGAGATAGGCCGTAAAAAATTTAAAAAAATCGAATTTTGAAAAATACGTTCATTTAGTAGCGCACATCTTTCTGAAGACTCTGATACATAAAACATCTACATCTACATCTACATTTATACTCCGCAAGCCACCCAACGGTGTGTGGCGGAGGGCACTTTACGTGCCACTGTCATTACCTCCCTTTCCTGTTCCAGTCGCGTACGGTTCGCGGGAAGAACGACTGTCTGAAAGCCTCCGTGCGCGCTCTAATCTCTCTAATTTTACATTCGTGATCTCCTCGGGAGGTATAAGTAGGGGGAAGCAATATATTCGATACCTCATCCAGAAACGCACCCTCTCGAAAACTGGCGAGCAAGCTACACCGCGATGCAGAGCACCTCTCTTGCAGAGTCTGCCACTTGAGTTTATTAAACATCTCCGTAACGCTATCACGGTTACCAAATAACCCTGTGACGAAACGCGCCACTCTTCTTTGGATCTTCTCTATCTCCTCCGTCAACCCGATCTGGTACGGATCCCACACTGATGAGCAATACTCAAGTATAGGTCGAACGAGTGTTTTGTAAGCCACCTCCTTTGTTGATGGACTACATTTTCTAAGCACTCTCCCAATGAATCTCAACCTGGTACCCGCCTTACCAACAATTAATTTTATATGATCATTCCACTTCAAATCGTTCCGCACGCATACTCCCAGATATTTTACAGAAGTAACTGCTAACAGTGTTTGTTCCGCTATCATATAATCATACAATAAAGGATCCTTCTTTCTATGTATTCGCAATACATTACATTTGTCCATGTTAAGGGACAGTTGCCAGTCCTTGCACCAAGTGCCTATCCGCTGCAGATCTTCCTGCATTTCGCTACAATTTTCTAATGGTGCAACTTCTCTGTATACTACAGCATCATCCGCGAAAAGCCGCATGGAACTTCCGACACTATCTACTAGGTCATTTATATATATTGCGAAAAGCAATGGTCCCATAACACTCCCCTGTGGCATGCCAGAGGTTACCTTAACGTATGCAGACGTCTCTCCATTGATAACAACATGCTGTGTTCTGTTTGCTAAAAACTCTTCAATCCAGCCACACAGCTGGTCTGATATTCCGTAGGCTCTTACTTTGTTTATCAGGCGACAGTGCGGAACTGTATCGAACGCCTTCCGGAAGTCAAGAAAAATAGCATCTACCTGGGAGCCTGTATCTAATATTTTCTGGGTCTCATGAACAAATAAAGCGAGTTGGGTCTCACACGATCACTGTTTCCGGAATCCATGTTGATTCCTACATAGTAGATTCTGGGTTTCCAAAAACGACATGATACTCGAGCAAAAAACATGTTCTAAAATTCTACAACAGATCGACGTCAGAGATATAGGTCTACAGTTTTGCGCATCTGCTCGACGACCCTTCTTGAAGACTGGGACTACCTGTGCTCTTTTCCAATCATTTGGAACCCTCCGTTCCTCTAGAGACTTGGGGTACACGGCTGTTAGAAGGGGGGCAAGTTCTTTCGCGTACTCTGTGTAGAATCGAATTGGTATCCCGTCAGGTCCAGTGGACTTTCCTCTGTTGAGTGATTCCAGTTGCTTTTCTATTCCTTGGACACTTATTTCGATGTCAGCCATTTTTTCGTTTGTGCGAGGATTTAGAGAAGGAACTGCAATGCGGTCTTCCTCTGTGAAACAGCTTTGGAAAAAGGTGTTTAGTATTTCAGCTTTACGCGTGTCATCCTGCTTCAATGCCATCATCATCCCGGAGTGTCTGGATATGCTGTTTCGAGCCACTTACTGATTTAACGCAAGACCAGAACTTCCTAGGATTTTCTGTCAAGTCGGTACATAGAATTTTACTTTCGAATTCACTGAACGCTTCACGCATAGCCCTCCTTACGCTAACTTTGACATTGTTTAGCTTCTGTTTTTCTGAGAGGTTTTGGCTGCGTTTAAACTTGGAGTGAAGCTCTCTTTGCTTTCGCAGTAGTTTCCTAACTTTGTTGTTGTACCACGGTGGGTTTTTCCCGTCCCTCACAGTTTTACTCGGCACGTACCTGTCTAAAACGCATATGTGTCCAAGGAATTTTAAGACATGTTATCTGACCTTAAGTGTGCCAAAGTGCAGCGCCACACCTCTTCATACAGCGTTCTTCTATCGCACGTCACTGTATTTCGGTCTGTGGAATTGAAACGTGTATATTTTGTGCTGGATGCCATCAAACTATGTTCAGGACAGCGGAAATTAAAATGTCCTATGGTGCCTCTCCTGCTTCCAGTCAGCCGCTTTTTTTAAGAAAAAACTCTTCAGAAAATTTGCACTCTTTATTCCCTATTAGCTAACAACTTGCTACTTTGTGTGACATAAACTTAAGTATAGAATACATAAAGCCAGTAAAGAGAAGAGACAAGCAAGACAGTACACATTTCTTCAATCCTTAGCTCCTAGATTTTTTTTTCTGCCTAATCTTGCTACAGCTTTACATGGCGTGCTTTCCTTTCTGTAAAAGGATCTGTTACCTCATCAAAGTTCGTCAAACGTTTTGCTACATGAAAAATCGAAATGTCGTCGTCTAATACTGGAAAAGCTGTAATTACAAATAGGCCCAAGACTGGTGTGGTTTCTCGACCTGATTACCTATATTTTGTCACTGTCTGTGAGATAAAACAAAATAGGGCTTTATAATACTGCAGCAATTGCAACACACGACAAATAAACGCGACCGTTTTGGCAGAAATGGTCGTTTTTATAACATGGCAGATTATAATTCACGAAGTACCAATATCAAATGCCTATTAGGCCTACTACAAGCAAAAAGCTTTACGTTAGGAAATAGTTTTACACTTCATTCATACGATCCAGTTTGTCAAGCATGAGATCGAAAATTAATAGTGCGAAATTTTTATAGAAATTTGGAATCGTCTTATTCTTCCATAATTTGTGTGATGTCCCCGTTTTTTCTCCTTCCTCATTCTAACAAACAATGTTGTCACCACTAATTCCATATCTATTCCTGCCAATGTCAAAGCTTATTCGCCGGTTAACTTCACTAACTCTGCCAGGATCACCAGTTTAGTTATCCCGCGATTATTCTCCAGTTAGGCATTGTTATGTGTTCGTACAACGCGTTTTCCGCACTACTTCCAGAATAGACCTTAAAGCGGCTGCTAGCCGGAGACTGTAGAATTGGCCTTTGCTAGTATTGCGATCTGGACAAAAATTTTCCGTCAAAATTTCATTTTCTTGGATACACTGAGAAGATAATACGTAATCTTTCTTACCTGTTATTCCTGTTAGTCGTTTTATTCGCACTCTGGTAGTCTGAATCTATGGTTTTCGCTGGTAATCGTAACAACGCTCATCATTTGCAAACACTATCAACCACATAATCAGACAGTGGTTGGCTTTCTTTCGTTCGGCTATACTCTGCTCAGTTCTTATAGCCCCCTTTGTCTGCAGGAAAGTTTATTTCTAGATGTGACGAGGATTCCACTGACAGAGACATCACGTACACTACGCACGCATTCACAAATTAACTTATGATTCATTCAGAAATCAACTCAGAATGTGTTCAACAATGTTTACAAACCAACAGGGACACGTTTCAAAGTCATACGAATGATCGATAGACCAACGTATGGTGGATGCTAGGCGCTTTGTGAAACAAGTTTTATATGAATTTGCCCCCCCCCCCCCACACTACTAGACCCAGGGCTGCTGAGCAATCAGGCAGCTTGGGCGCACCAGTAAAATTTTTCCCAGTAGCACCTAGCTGCTTTTTTTTCTGTAGCCAGAAGCGAAAGAAGGTACTACTCAACTGCGCATGCGCATGATCCCACTCGTAACTGCTAAAACAAATCTAATGTTAACAGTTGTGACGTCATGCTCATCGAAGGCAATTTGTTGTTACGAAGCATTGCATAGTCTTCCTAAAGCCTTTGACACATTTTGCTGCTGCCAGACGCTTGTATGAGCACTGTGTTCTGTTGCCGTATATGGCGCATTTCCTTTGCAATTTAAGTTTTATTTTAGTTTTTTCTCTCATTCATGTTTTATGGCTGCAGTATTATTCTGCAGTATTATTCTGCAGTAGCAGGATACAGAAATATCCTTTGTTAGAGTATTGGTTCTTACCAGTCAAAGTAACAAAAATTTAACTGAGAACAAAAACAATGAAAAAATTCCCGGATTTCAAAAAAATTCCTGGGTTTTTCCCGGTTTTCTCCCGGATGAAAAAATTCCCAGTTCTCCCGGTTGTCCCGGGTCGTAGACACCCTGACATAACTAAACTGACATCAATATTCCCCCAATTTGTTTAATTAACAAATTGGGTGAAAAGAAACTGCATATTTTTGGGGAAAAAAATTGTCTTGTTTGTCTCACAGTTCTTGTAAATGAAAAATGTGCTTTGTAATAAGAAAAAATATGAAATTTATTAAATTTCACAGAACTAACATACATTTCCATCAACTTGTGTAATGTAGGATCAGTAATTTCAAAATTATAGTTAACAAACCTGACTGGTCTTCTGTAGTATCAGCCTCAATTATCTGGTTATCAAACCACATATGGGCAACAGTCATACGATTCTGAGTCAAGGTTCCAGTCTTGTCTGAGCATATGGTTGAGGTGGAACCAAGAGTTTCTACAGCTTCCAAGTTCTTCACCAAGCAGTTCTTTGAGGCCATCCTCTTTGCTGTCAGCGTCAGACACACTGTCACAGTGGCCAGCAGGCCCTCAGGTACATTAGCTACAATGATACCTAACAAGAAAAAACAGCTAGTCATTACATTTTGCATATTTCTATCAGTTAAATATGTCAATACTTCACAGTAAACCAAATTCATTCTCTCTCTCTCTCTCTCTCTCTCTCTCTCTCTCTTTCTCTCCCTCTCTCTCTAGGTATGTCTATGCAAGTGAGCTCAAATGCACAATTTTCAAAGCTGACCAACAATGTTACAAATTTTCACTGATTTTCTCCTTTGCAAATAACTATATGATAAACACAACTAATTTTTAAATGATTTCTCTACCAAGTAAAGCTGATTTGATTTTTACTTCATTGCTATCCTCTTCACAGTCACATTAAATGACTGAGAATAATCAAAAGTCTCTTTTGCAAATTACTGAGTCACATCTTCAATAAACTACAATCTACTACTATGATCTGCAGGTAACTAATGAACTTCCTTACAACATAATGGAAGTCTGTTATTTTTCTATACTTTTTTCTATACTTCTATACTTCTCAGAGCAATATAAAAATAAAATAAACATTTACACACGACATTCATACTACTTTACGATAAACATAAAAAAATATATAATAAACATACCAATAAGAAATATGACAGCGTCGAGCCAATGATAACCAAGGATGAAAGCTATGACGAAAAATGTAACTCCAAGAAAAACAGCAACTCCAGTGATTAAATGGATGAAGTGGTGAATTTCCTTAGCAATAGGTGTTTCACCAGTATCCAATCCCGATGCCAAACCAGCAATTCGCCCCATTACTGTATTGTCACCACAGCTTATTACTACTCCTTTGGCAGTACCTTTGAAAATAAATAAATCTTAGGTCTATGAAATTATTTTTACAACTTTCATGAACTAAATAATTTAAATGTTGTACATCATGGCAGAAAGATAATTTCCTTCCATACCTTATGGAGAAATTTAAATGAAGTCACATCCTATTTCCCTGTCAACTGAAACTACATTGCCAACCAAATATTTCATACATACAATAATTTCATACATCCCCAGCTGTGAGCACTAAGAAACAGTACACATTTAAAGTAAACGAATTCTCACAACAGGAACAAATCTTTACAATTAATTATATACCTTCAACAGCATTTGTAGAGAAGAATGCAAGATTCTTTGTCTCAAGGGGATTTTCATGTGTAAATTCTGGGCTGCGGCTCTGTGGTTCCGACTCTCCTGTCAGTGAAGAGTTATCAACCTTAAACCCTCGAGATTCAATAATCCTAATATCTGCTGGAATGCGATCACCAAACTTCACTTCAACCACATCACCTAGCACAATGTCTTCAGCTCGAAGTGTCAGTTTTTCACCTCCACGGAGAACCGTTGCGAACTGAAAATGTCATTAAGAACATGTAAATTTTATCAGTAAAACTAAACTCTATATCTAGAGTGCTGTTTGACACAAAAGTGTGTGTGTGTGCAATCTTCCAACACGTTTTAATTCCTCCCATCACCATAAATAGGCTTACAAAATGCATCTACAGTATTACGCTTAATCTGATTTTATAAAATCAACAATTCAGAGTTCTAATTTATATCCTGGTTATTTCTAAATGGAACATGAGCAAATATATGCTAATATACTGCATTAAAATTAATTACATTTCTCATGTACTATTTCTGGAACACAAATTTTGTGAACATTACTTGCCTAAATTTTGTCCAACATTTCACTGTTAAGCTCGGCATATAAATTTACCTTCATGGCTTTTTCATGGTAAAATGCTGTACATTGTTCCTAAGGATTTCGGCATCATAATGCCAAGTTGCAAAGGTTCACAAATGAAAATCTGCTGACATATAAGCATTACAGAGCTTGTGAATACTTACAATTAAATATCAAAAACCAAGTCCTGCACAGGTTACAACACACTGCCAAATATTTTGGAAATTCTTGTTGATGGTACAAGTGAGTGAATCAGTAAAGCAATTATTCATTTCAGGAAACAGCACTTTGTTTTAGTAATACCTCAAATAAATGTTATGAGCAAACTGCGGAAGGTACAAGAAACACATTTTGATTTTTTTGATTTTTCTATCACATATTCCTACAGGAGGTAGTCTGGGTCAAAACTACATGGAAACCAACACCTGTTGAGACACTGGTCAATGTGTCCTCTCACTCCCATCTGTCTGTTATGTAAAGGTAGGCACTACAAGCAGTGCTGCATGTAGTTGCCACACATCCTACCACACCCTTCAACCATTCTTCGCAGTGCATACATCTTGCGCCATTCAGATTACGTTACACGCATTGATTCTGTAATGTCTGTACAATGTAACCAATTCACTTTTCATGAAACATTGCAGCAAAATACTGTCAAATGATCTGTAGAAAATGGGGTGGTGCCCTGCTGTACATAAGCCACGGTCAATGTCTTCCTGCATGGGTAACATTCTCCAGTAGCGCTGGTAATTCATCGTGCAATGAACTGCAACATTAAGATGACTGGCTACACATTATTCATTATGAGAAAATTTCCCACATCTCTACAGGCATTGGTTTCTGAACTTTTATTTACAAGGACTTTTCTTCTAGTTTTGACCAATAGTACCTATATAAAAACAAAGATGATGTGACTTACCGAACGAAAGCGCTGGCAGGTCGATAGACACACAAACAAACACAAACACACACACAAAATTCAAGCTTTCGCAACAAACTGTTGCCTCATCAGGAAAGAGGGGAAGGAGAGGGAAAGACGAAAGGATGTGGGTTTTAAGGGAGAGGGTAAGGAGTCATTCCAATCCCGGGAGCGGAAAGACTTACCTTAGGGGGAAAAAAGGACAGGTATACACTCGCACACACACACACACATATACATCCACACACACATATTATATATATATATATATATGTAAGTCCAGAGATGGTTTGCCTTAAATTGTTTTTGGTAACGGATATGTTCCTCTTGCAGGTTTGCAATCAGAATGTTATTCATATGGATCAACTCGTAATGCAAAGTACATTAGCCAAAAGTAGTGAAACACTTCACGGAAAAAATATATATTTCTACACATCCTGAGAAAAAAGGATCAAAATCACAATGCCAAATGGTATACAGAGTGAATATAAGCTACCTATAAGCTGCTATTATTGTACAGCTTCTAATTCAGATGGCAAAGTGCTGTACAGCTTAATGTTGCTAACTGACAGCATTCACAGACAGTGGCCTTTTTCACTGAAATAAAATACAGTGCAGACAAAACAATAAGAGTGACTTTTTAATGCACACTAAATAACAAAATCAATGCTACAATGCAAATGCATGAAAGTTCAGCTACAATATATTTAAAAAAAATGGATAACATTCCCATTAGTATGGGAGGTTTGCAGTACATCTGCCTAACGAGCATGAGCTTTTTGCAAACCACAACAACCATGCCTTATACAGAAGTATCTTACCCTCTTACAAACTGAATAAGCATCTCTGCTAGTGAAACTATTCTTTATATTATTACAGCTGTATTTGTAGGCCTACCTGAATACAACTAAGAATTAGTACAGAAGAAAGTTTAATTATAAAACACTTAAATTGTATTTGAAAATGCAACAATACTGGATAGCAACATGGAGCAGTAAGCATATTTAGACGTTTATTATAACAGTACCAGTGGTGTTTTAATGTACTGCATATATGAGTTATAACATTAAAATGTGTATATTTGGTATCTGTTATTGTGGACATGTCCAAAAAGAGCAGACAAATTCTGGTCCATCACAAATATTCAACTGGCCAACTGATATAATTCAATGCCCACTGCCATCTAATATCTTTAATTCCGTTGTGTCATGATTAAAAGAGTTGTCAGAATCAATGAATCTTCCATTTGACTGACTCTCCCAGTAGTTTTTTAGCTTTCTGACACATACAGCCTACTTCTGGGACAATATTTTAGTTGTCTACATTTTGGATACCTTCTGTTATATGACATGTTAGAAGTTTTGCTGCTGTCCTTTTTATCTGCGCAATATGTAAATTACTATTAACACCTAATAAATCACACACATTTGTCAAGAACACTTTCTTACACTGAATCTGAGAAGACTCTGCAAATATCTTGGGATCACACAGTGATACACTAATAGTGATGTTGCTGCAAGCCTCGGGGAAAATACGGGCACTGATAACATATTTCTTTAACAATGTTTTGTCATAGTAGATCACTGTATGTTTGTGGAGCTTAGTCACTAAACAATTAAGTTCTTCATACAACAGAAGTCACTTAAATTTATGTAAAAAACATGAAGAAATTTTTAGCTGTCGGTTACATGAAGAAGTAGTTTTTCACAAAACTGAAAACATATCTTTAACTGGAATGCAACACACATTGTTTGTGTTTTGGTTGGTTGGTTGGTAGGTAATGGGGATGGGGTGAAGGAACCAAACACAGTCATCAGTTCCCATTGATCCGAGAGCCAAGGGTAGTGCGTCCAGAGTAGACACATCTACAAGGAAAGTTTTCTGATGAAGTTGAGAGATACAAAGGGCATTCAAAACGTTTTGCACAGTCGTCACTAATTTTTTTATTTTTTGCAGGAGGAGAACGAAATATTTTGTGAACATACTTGCAACATTTAGCTATAAGTTAGTATATAAAAGTATTTTCTTTTATTTACAGATGAGCCATACTGGACTGTGAAGTAGATGTCAGGTTGCTACAATGGTCAGTGATGGAGTTCCTCTTCAAGACCGGCAATGACTCTGCCACACCGATTCACAGGAAGTTGCTCCCAGTTTACGGGGAGGACACAGTGGATCACCGCAGTATCCAGCGATGATTGCAGAGGTTTAAAGAAGCACAGCATGAACAGCAGGCTGAAAGGTGATGGCCTCCTTCTTCTGGGATCAGTGTGGTGTCATTTTCATTGACTTTTTGGCACCTGGCTCCACAATTAACTAGGACCATTACTGTTTGTCATCGGACAATCTGCGACATGCCATCAAAACCAACAGACCACAGCTTCAGGGTTACATCATCAGACTACACCATGACAATGCCAAACCCCATACAGCCCTGATGACGCAGGAGAAAATCAGGAAAATGGATTGGAAAATTGTTCCTCATCCTCCTTACAATCCGGACTTGGCTCGGACTGGTTTTTATCTCTTTGGTCGTCTGAAGACCCACCTGCGCCGTAAAACATTTGATAACGAGAAAGACCGTATTTCCTGTGTCAAGCGATGGTGTAAAAGTCAATCCCCACAATTTTACCAAAGTGCATTTACATCATGGAATGAACGTTGGGCCAGATCTGTCACAGCTGATGGGGGCTACATTGAGTACGCACAATGTATAGCTAAATGTTCCAAATATTCACAAAAAATTTCATTCTCCTCCTGCAAAAAATAAAAAAATTAAGAGACGGCTGTGCAAAACTTTTTGAATGCCTTTTGTACACAACAGTAAAACAAGAAGGCTAAAATTGCAATGGACATCTTTCGGACGGTCAGTAACAAAAGCAAGATGAAAGAAATATGGAAATCAGCTGGTGGGAACACACTGTTTGCTGTACTATTTAATCCCACTATTAAACACGGTTTTGACCATGACAGACAAGATTGTAATTTTTAAAATGTGTTTCTTATTGTTGTGAACATTGTTTCAGGAAAGATTACCATCATCAAAACAAATATCAATTAAAAAGATACACTCCAAATTCTCTACCTGAATTAGCACCCAGTTTTGCAGCAACAGATAGTTTCCTCAACAGGCAATGAAGGTAAGTCACCATGTGTCAGCAAGAATACCTATTTGTTACAATCGGACAACATTTGCATCTTCTGATGGGGCCAATCATTCTACTCACAAATTACAGAAACTAGGTAAGTGGATTCTCTACTAAAATGTAAAACAGGTTATAGTAATGTGTGTGGATTTAAACACAATGACATAATCTGCAGTGAAACCATGAGGTACCAAATATGTCATAACTTACTATTTTCCACTTATTGTAAAATGCAATATGAAATGTAATATAGATGATGATGATGATGATGACAGAAGGAAAGACGTTTAGATTTGCCATACCGATGGCGATGAGACCATTAAGGGGAAAACAAGGAATATTAGGGTTTAACACCCCATCAACAAAATTATTAGAGATGGAGCTTAAACTTGCTGTGGGAAAAGCGATTACGCATGTACTTTTCAGCAGAGCCATCTTAATCTAAGTACTTGCTTTATGCAATTTGGGAAAACTTAAGATTCATGAAATGTATTCACAGTTGCAAATATGGAGAATCATCAGCTGTATAATGAAATGATGAAAATGAAAATATGCGGTGGAGTAGGAAAAGACAGATTGCTACTTATAGTAAAGAAGACACATTAAGCTGCGGGCAGGCACAATTAAAAGACACTTACATAGAGCTTTCGGCCACAGCCTTCATCAGCAAACACACACACACACACACACACACACACACACCATTCATATACACAAGCAAGCACCCCTCATCCACACACCATTGCCACCTCCAGAATCTCAGGTCTTAATGCCCCGTAAGTAGCATTCTATCTTTTCCTACATTGTTGATATTCCTACCTGGAGTTTCCACTGTTTGATTTTACTATAATGCTATCTGAACATGACTCACAGCCAGACCCAACTTTCCATATGTCGTCAAATCTGCGCCTACAACCTGCACTCGTGCATTCGTTATCTATATTCCTGTACAGGGAAGACATTTTAATTGAAAGTCACTTGCATGTCCAAAGGAACAAGCACTGTGGATACACTTCATGTATTTCATGATAGCTGTAGTTACTGTGGTGTCTATTCCTGCGGTCATGCAGGTATGCATGACTGAAGGAACACTGTGTTGTTCAGAAGTATTTCTGAACAACACAGGCACTGCAATACAGTATTAAATTAAAATGGCTAGACAGGAATTTAAAATGCCATCCTCCCCAATGTAATTCTAGCATGCGATTACAAGTCACCTTGTTTGATGAGGTCATTGTAGATTGTGCATATGTTGAGTCCATGAAAGAAAACTTTATAAACATGAAAATTTCAGTTATTTAAATCACAGTACAAACATAGTAGGTGTGCAACAGAAACTGCAGCATTATGTTCTTTCTTAAGCGCGAAATAAAAATCCTCATGAAAATGCCAGCACATGGCAGGTAAAAAAGAAAAACAAACAAAGGAGAACAAATGCTGCATACAATAGGACCAAAAAAACCACAGAATGGAGAACAGTCTCCAAACAAAGGAAAATATCAAGAAGAAATTAGTAAAAATGAGAATATAAAGTGCACAATACTTTGAGCGAACAATAAAACAGTAAATGGAAGTGGGAGTGGGGGGGAAGAGGGGAGGGGGGGGGGAGGGAGCAGGAAGAGAAGAGGAGGAGTTAAATTTAAACAGTAAATTACAAATGAAAAGGCGAACAATAAAACTTTGAGTAAAACTGTGAAGAATTTACAAAAATTGCCAGGCTCGAGGAAATGGTAAAAGCAAAAAAAGTTCATGTAATTACATACTTCACTTTTCACTGATTACAAATGCAGCATAAGTTTCTACTAAGAAAACAAAAGTTGCAAGAGGGCACACTGAAAAAAATACCAAAAATATTTCAATTAAAGATAATACTTTCATTTTCAAAAATTAATGAATTTATAACCCAATCCTGTCCCTGCATTGGGAGCTGTGCTGCAGCTGAAGAACGTGCAATAACTTTAACATTATCTCTTCAGTTGTTGTTGTCGTGGTCTTCAGTTCTGAGACTGGTTTGATGCAGCTCTCCATGCTACTCTATCCTGTGCAAGCTTCTTCATCTCCCAGTACCTACTGCAACCTACATCCTTCTGAATCTGATTGGTGTACTCAGCTCTTGGTCTCCCTCTACGATTTTTACCCTCCACACTGCCCTCCAATACTAAATTGGTGATCCCTTGATGCCTCAGAACATGTCCTACCAACCGATTCCTTCTTCTAGTCAAGTTGTGCCACAAACTTCTCTTCTCTCCAATTCTGTTCAATACCTCCTCATTAGTTATGTGATCTACCCATCTAATCTTCAGCATTCTTCTGTAGCACCACATTTCAAAAGCTTCTATTCTCTTCTTGTCTAAACTATTTATCGTCCATGTTTCGCTTCCGACTTCCTGACACTTAAATCTATACTCGATGTTAATAAATTTCTCTTCTTCAGAAACGCTTTCCTTGCCATTGCCAGTCTACATTTTATATCCTCTCTACTTCGACCATCATCAGTTATTTTGCTCCCCAAATAGCAAAACTCCTTTACTACTTTAAGTGTCTCATTTCCTAATCTAATACTCTCAGCATCACCTGACTTATTTCGACTACATTCCATTATCCTCGTTTTGCTTTTGTTGATGTTAACCCTATATCCTCCTTTCAAGACACTATCCATTCCATATCTCTTCAGTATATTACAAAAATTATTGAACAATGATGTGTGACACACACACACACACACACACACACACACACACAATAATATTGTGTATGTAACTGATACACATTACTCTTAAGGATTTCGTAAAAGCTATACTGTATGGCCTTTGCAGCAGAGTTCAAAGTATGATTGTGTCATCAATATCACTGTAGAATATAAAATGCCTCATCAAATGTCACCAATGATTGCAGAACATATTGAGAACTGATTAATCTCAGCAAATATTGAACCAAAGTGTGTTAGCAAATGCTGTTCCAGATAGTCACCAAACTTTGCCTTTTACTACATAATTAGAATTGAGGGTGTCGGACTTTGAATTCATTCTTTCTTCACATTTTTCTGGTTAATAGTAAAAATATTCATTATCATATTCACTTGTAACTTTCTGATTGCAGTCAATGATGTGCTGCATAATTTATTTCTTAAAGTTTCCATACAATATTTTAGGCCCTGAAGTCTGGTGTGTTCTTTACGCCGAAGATTAGTGTGATGCAGCTCTCCATGCTAGTCTATCCTGTACAAGTCTCTCCATCTCTGTGTAACTACTGCAACATCTCTCCTTAATGTACATCTACATCAAGCTGTGCTCTACCTCTACAATTTTTAGCCCCCACACTTCCATTCATTTCCAAAGTAGTTATTCTTTGATGCTTCAGGATGTCTTATATCAAACTTTTACCCACATTTCAATTCAACACCTCTTCATTAGTTACTCTAATGTCAATAATTTCATTACAACATAATCCCTACACAGTATATATTAGGAAAGAAGGAAAGAAACTTAAGAATTAACTTCCTGTCAACTGTGAGGCCATTAGAATTGGAACAATTTGATTAAAAACAAATCTCTATTTTAACAAGCAATCATGTAAAACCAAAGACTGACGAGGGCAACCACGTATAACCTAAATTAGATTGGCCATACATTCCAATGCCTTTCTCCCCAATGCACTGAATCAATTCATCCAGTGGGATAGTTTAGACTGAAAATGGAAAGAGGGAGAGGGTCATGAAACTGAAGTGTGTATTGTAGAGAGAGTACTGGTCCCCTCCCCCAAATCTGTGCAGTGCAGAAAACTAATGGAGGTGGAGAGACTACAAATGGCACTGATTGTGAAGTTGCAGTTGAAATCAACCACTTCATGTTGCGCAGCATCCTCAGACTATGGCCACAGCTTCATTGTGGCCATTCAAAATAGTGGGTGATTTATTGATGGCCTTATTCACACAGAATAATTTGAAGTGGATGTGGCAAAGATGTTATTATATATAATGTAGCTTGTTCCATGTGTTACTTTGTCTTCGGTGGAGCAAGAAAAGTTAATGACTTTGCTGCAGACAGAGGTGGTTGGCTGATAATGGGATAGTCTTGCATCTGAGCCTTCCACAGGGATATAGCCCATGGGAAGGCGTTAGATGCAGGAGAGGTATAGGATCAGATCAAGGATGTTGTGCAGGTTGGGTGCATGGCGTATGGTGTTGAAGACAATAGTCCTCATTTCAGGGATCAAAAGACAGTCAATGTCTTGGTGGAGAACCTGATTTAATCATCCCATTACAGAAAGATAAGTGAAGGAATATTTCTTTGCCAATGGTCAGCAGGTGTGTTAGGATTGATGGACGATAGGACACAAATCTATTTTGAACTAAGGAGGGTAGTTTCTGTCTGAAGGCCTCTCCAGGACGCTCAGCCTACTACAAGTTATGGCTTGTCACTGCAAATGCAGCATCCATATGTTACCAAGCTGTATTAGGAGACACATTTTGGCATGTAATTCATGGTGGACTTTAAATTGGAGGTGTTGTTGGCAATCCTAAACTGTGAGCCCAGATTATATATTATTGTGTTCCTCTTGAGGCTTAACAGAGATGCTGGTATTTTAGGTTTCTACGGGACTAGAAAGTATTCCCCAACACCGCCCATTTACAATGTGGCACCAGAAGGAGTAATTCATGTGTGCATGACATGGCAAACATTCTGGTGGTATCTTCAAAAGAGAAGAAATTTCATGTTTGTTACAGTTACACGAAAGGAGGACGAAAAAATTCATCTGGTACAGGTAATGTGCAATTGCAACAAGATCATGGGCACTGAGAATGTTGGTCTAGAGGAAGACGGCTTCACCAAAGGCAAGCACAATACAAATTGGGAAATGAAGAAAAGAAGAAGAATTGTGAAAAATCAGTGGAGAATGTGGTCAGTATTTTGGATGTAGCATGGTAGGCTGTGGTTGACAACAGGTATCCTTCCCCATGTACTCTCCCTCCTCTCTTCTTATCTGGTCTACTTCAACATACCCACCCCCACTTCTGCCTCTGTATTGTAGGTCATGCTTATCTCTAAACCTGTAAAACTGCTGGTACTACTACCATATTACTATAGAAAATGTAAGAGTATTTTCTGTTGTCTCACTCTTATATCTGCATGCTTTCTTAATGTATAATCAATCTTACTGCAATACTCATAATATATTTAGCCACCATCTGCCGTCTCTCTCTCTCTCTCTCTCTCTCTCTCTCTATCTATCAATCTATCTATCTGCCAATCAGCTACTGAGTGTGACTCACTTTCAGCTTTCGATCATAGTGCACCTTCTACTTATCTCAGAATGTTGTATAGCCTTCACAGGGTGTAATCAAGTTATTAATTATCATAATGCTCAATTATGGATTTATGACGAATCAATGATTACTAGGACAGACCACTATTTATTTATAAAATGAAATACGAAGGGAGATATGATGGTGAAAGCAACCACACTCCTCTTCCACCCAAGACTGGCACAACGCCATGTCTGGGAAGAGTAGTAGTTACTGATCTTATTACATAGCTGATTCTACAATTTGTTTAAAGGACATTTATACTACAACTATTACTGGGGTAATAGTTGTAGTAAAAATGTACATTAAACAAATTGCAGAATCAACTATTTAATACGAACAGTAACAAATGGAGATAAAATAAGGATTCCGCGTGCGCGCGTGTGTGTGTGTGTGTGTGTGTGTGTGTGTGTGTGTGTGTGTGTTTTTTGTCTCACACCAATCTGCACAAAAAATTTAACCATTTCTTTTAAATTTGTTTTGAGCACTGCTGTGATACTGTAGTCCCAGCTGATGAAGTACAATTTCAGGCAAGTGATTGGACAACACAAAGCATAATAAATAAACAAAACTCTGATATTTTAACAGATAAAAAAGAGCTGTCAAACATGCATAAGATGCCACAGCTATATTTAGAAGTAAAAATAATAATAGTATAAAATTTAACCAATAAGACATCAATAAAATTAGGAATAACTAAATGAAGCAAATCTGGATGAATAAATTACAAAATTTAATTAAAAATAAATATGATTCAGGAAATAATGTAAAATTCCAAATGATTAAAGCCTCTTTTCTGTATGCAATAACTACTGTAGAAATGAGAAACACTAATGGAAAATGGAAAAGTTGTAATATACCATGGTCCTGATAGTGTTGCAGTTAACCATTACTAAACAATATTCAGTAACATTGACAACTTCCTGATACAACCATGATATTCTTTAGAGTAAGTATATATCAAACCATCTTTCACAAGGCATATGCAGCTATTGACCACTGTTGCTATTAACTGGCTTTCCACTGGCAACAGAAAGTGTCAGTGCATTAAATGTTGTTTATATCACGATTCACTTCTGTAGATAACTGCACTAAATTCAAAATCATTTCTGGCATTGAAGCAAATGGCCATCTTTGCACAGGTGCAGATCTGTCAAGAACTTAACCTTTACTGTTAGCACAGTTCGCAAACTTCTAGATAATATGCCAACATTCCTAATCTTATAAAAATATAAATCTACATCTCTGATGCATACAGGATAAAACTAAAATTTTATTTCTTCCTAAATTAACAGTTACGAGCTGCTGAATATGATTTTTTTTTCACACCAAGAAAATTCTGAATGCTCATCAGGATGTGTGTCTGTATGTTGATTGTGGTGTTCATCACAGTGACAGACTAGAGACAAAACAGAGTACAATTGGGTGCTCTGTTAACCAAACTTCACAATTTTAGTTTCCTGATATAGACAGCAAATCACAGTTTTTCTTAAGCTTATGCTTACTGTCATATGCGCAAATGAGATCAAGGAAAATGTGAACATTCTTTGATAGTCAATATCTTTGAAACAAAATGATATATTTTTTGGCACGGTAGCATACTCCATTGTTTCCTAAACATATTTTGGCGTGCATTTTCCAGCGCGACAGTATAGCAATGAATGACGTAAGATCGTCATTTCAGTAACCCAAGGCCATATTGAAGTGGTACTGGAAGTACGAAAACACGATGGAGGTGCAACGGCAATGGTGTAATGCATGCAAAACTCTGCCATCAACACATACAATAATTTATAGTATTCGGGATGCATTTGAAGCTGATGGTACTGTTCAGAATGTGCATAAGGAAAGGTCTGGCTGACCAGAAACGTCAAGAAGTCCAGCTTCCAGAGCTGCTGTGTTGCAACATTTTACTACGTCACCTCAAAAATCTGTGAAGCAGGGTGCACATGGAAACGCGTTAAGCTGATCAAGTGTATGATGAATTCTGAAGGCTGCAAAGTGGAAAGTTTACAATCCAACATTGCTACACACTATGAACAAGGACGACATGGATCGAAGAATGGACTACTGCGAATGGTTTGCAGGCATGCTACACGAGGATGAATGGTTTGTAGGGATGGTTATCTGGTCTCACGTTAACCTATCGAGCGTTAATGTATGGTGTGATCTGGCATCACACAATTTGATTGGCCCATTCTTCTTTGAAGGTACTGTAACTGGTGAGGTGTAGCTTCATATGCTGCAAACATCAATTTTACCTGCCATCCA